>NC_058368.1:38172500-39372500 GCF_018350175.1 Felis catus | reverse complement strand
ATGTGAATTTGGGGGGGACACAAACATTCAGACTATAGCATCTGTATCATTTTTATTTTATTAAATTTGTTAAGGTTTGTTCTTTGGCTCAGAATATGATTTGTACTGGGGAAATCCTATGTGCATTTGAAAAGAATGCGTATTCTCTTCTTGGAGAATAGACCTTGCTAATATATCAATTAGGTGCCATTATTGATAGTTGTTCTCAGGTCATTTTTCTCCTTTAAGACACCTCTGTCTTTGCTAAAGTATCTACTGAAACTTTCTTGTTAGAGACATAAAATAATAATTCTTACATATTCTTGGAGAATTGACACCTTTACATTATGTAATGTTCTTCTTTATTCCTGAAGATCCTCCTTCTGCTGAGGTCTACTTTGTCTGAAATATAGTTACTCTAGCTTTCATTTGATTAATGTTTGTATTGTATATCTTTCTCTATCACTTTAGTCTACCCATGTAGATTGTACTTTGTACAAAACATGCAAAAAGGTTTATTTCTAAGTGCTCAAAGCTGGCAAAATTCCAAATACCAATCAGTAAGAGAATGGATAAACAAATACTAGTGATTAAAGTGAGTACTACTCACATCAATAAAAAGGTATAAATAACTAATACCTACAATAATTTGACTAAATCTCAAAGAGGCATAGTACTGAGTGAAAGGTGCCCGACAGTAAAGGGCACCCTGTTTATTTATTTAACATCCAAAAGAGGCATAAATAATTCATGAGGATAGAAAATGTTTGTTGTCAAGGGTGGGGGAAGAATGACTACAAAATGGTATGAGGAAAATGTTGGTGATGATGGAAGTTTATATTGTTTTGGGTAGTTGTTATATGGCAGTTTAACATGGCCAAAACTATCAAATTAACAAACTTAAAATGTGTACATTTATTGAATATAAATTATGTTTCCATTAAAAATCCAACTCTTGCTCTGGATACAAGTATATTCACTACACTGGGGTCTATATCATAAGGGAGGCAGTGTAGTTGTTAAGAATCAGGGATGGAGGCCAGACAGCCCTTTTTCCCAGCCCAAACATTTCAGTGACTATGTAGAATTTCGATCTTTCAGTCTCTCTTAAATCGTTGTTAAAACATCTTTCTCTCAGATCTGTTCTGAGAATAAAGTGGTCTTGTGCTTATAAACCGTCCAGCATAGAAGCTGAAGGAATGGGAGATTGTTATAACTATGTCTTTCTCCTCAATCACTCAGTTAATTCTGTTTCTTTGTGTGAGCCCTCTAATTCCCTGAGACAGTACCTGACCATCTTCCCATATGAATAGCAATTCCTTCCTATCCTTAGCAAGAATTTTCCCCTGTCCTTAAAAAAAGTGACTTTAGCAATGTGTGGGAAGGATTTTCATCCCTTCCTTATACATATGCCTTTATCCTTTGATATGCTGAATTTTTATGAATATAAAATAATATTGTTTTAATTTGTGATCTAGACATTAAAAACTATCAAATACTTACACTATGAGAATATAATCTTTCTGTAACATTTATCCGAACTGCGTGAACAAGTAAGCCCTATATGGCTTATTTCACTTATGGTTGATTTTTTCCTGCAGTTAGATATATGTTATATATTCTAGGGTCATGCTTCTCAACCAAGTATGACAAGTTCTGAAATTATAAAACACAGGTAAGCTTAGGGCAAGAGATATTAGTGATTGCATAATAGTCTATCAACAGGGAAATAAAGAAAGTGTATATTGCTACTTTACATCCTATGATTCAAGGAAAAAAAAGATAGTTTAAAATAATGGACATCAGAGATTCATTCCCAATAAGGGACTATGTCCTATAGCACTAAAATTAGACAGTATCATACATCACATTCTTCTTCTAGAATGTTATTTAAGTTGGGTCACACTATTAGCCATGTTCAAGAAATTTTTTTTTCTGGTTACACAGCTAGTTAAACTCTATGTGAATCCCTCTAAAAGTGTATTGTGATATTTCTAAGGTGGCATTGGAAAATGAAGCCATGAAGGTTGCTATTTTCATAACCATTTCTCCTCTTTCTTTCTATTTCCTCTAAGACAGATAAATGTTGAGGAACAATATATCCATAAGATCTAGAATCTGTATTACCAATTAGACAAGATATTTTAGGAAAAAAATAAGATAAAATAGATTTATGGTGCATATTATAATTAGCTGAGCCCAAATCATACAGAATAATTAAAATATTCTTATGTGAGACTAAAAGGTGTCTACCAAACTCTAGGCTACTTACCTGGAAACTATAGTCAACATGGTTCTATTTGTCTGTTTCTCTCTCTCACATACACACATATACACACATATTTTTGGAAGATAGTCTGTTTTTATCAGGATTAATCATTATTTTGTTTTGTTATTCCTAATGAGCATACCTAATAAATGCTTTTAAAATTTTTTTAATGTTTTATCTATTTGTGAGATAAAGAGAAGCAGTGAGCAGAGCAGGTGACGAGTACAGAGAGAAAGGGAGAATCAGAATCTGAAGCAGCTCCAGGCTCTGAGCTGTCAGCACAGAGCCCGATGTGGGGCTCGAACTCACAAGCTGTGAGATCGTGACCTGAGCTGAAGTCAGATGCCCAACCGACTGAGCTACCCAGGTGCCCCAAATTTTTTCTATTCTATTCTAACTGTATGTAATATCTATAGCAGGACAAACAGAAACAAGAGTCTAAGTCAGAATCATAAGCCTGTTGTAAATAATTTGTAAAAGTGCTGCACTGTGAATAATCTGTTTTCTGAGACATTCATCAGGGTCCAAAGACCATGTAGTCATCTATAACCATCGTAATTTTAGCAGCATAGCATATCTAATGGCTGGTGGATTTTCTAAAGTAAACCCTCAAACAAACATTATAAAAGGAAAAAAGTGCTGTAGTTTAGGATAATATCTTAGAATCATCTAATGATGACGTGGTCATCTTTCATTTACAAGGTTGTAATATTCAACAGAAACCTAGGTCAAATCTCTTGTACTGGAGCTAAAATTGGGGATGTTTTGTGAATGTCAAGTTTGGATTACTTTCCCCTTCTTTAAGTTACTCTTATTTAAACCATTCTGCCATGAAGGATCAATATCATGTTTACTAAATGTAACAAAATGAAAATTATTGAACTTGTTTTTAAGTAAATTTTTTAAATAAAGCAAACATTTTGAAGAGTGAATAAATCACAGGTATATTTTGATGATTTTTTAAGTGAACACATCCATGTAACCACAACTCAAAGAAAAATATGATATAAAGAAGCCCCTAAGAAAGTTTTTCAAAGTTCCCAGCCATTATTTACAAGAAAGGCAACTAACCTAATTTCTATCATCATACTTTAGTTACATCTGTTTTTGAACTTTGAATAAATGGAATCGCATACAGTATATACTCTTGTATGCTGCTTTTTTGATCAATATAATGTTCGTGATATTCATCTATATTATAAAGGGTAGCAGTAGTTATTTTCCATTGCTGGGTAACATAACATTATGTAGCTATACCACAATTAATAATCAATTATAAATTTGAATGACATTTAGAGTGTTTCCATTTGGGGGCTATTATGAAAAACATTTATGAACATTCTCTGAATGTCTCTTGATGCACATATCTGAACATTTCCATTGAGTCTAATAATTGGATTACTTTAGTCATGGACTATGCATATATTTTCAGCTTCATTAGGTAACTACCAAAAGGTTTCCAAACAAATTGGGCCATTTATTTTCCTGCCAGCAGTATATGAGATTTCCAGGTATGCCACATTCTTGCCAACATTTGGCAACATGAATATTTTGCAAATTTAGCTATACTGCTAAAACCCAAAACTCAAGAAACAACAAGTGTTGGTGAGGATATGGAGAAAAAGGAACCCTCATGCACTGCTAGTGGAAACACAAACTGGTACAGCCACAGTAGAAGACAGCATGGAGGTTCCTCTAAAGATTAAAAATAGAACTACTCCATGATCCAGTAATCACACTAGTAGGTATTTACCCAATGAATACAAAAACACCCATATGAAGAGATTAATGCACCTCTATGCTTATTACAGCATAATTTACAATAGACAAATTATGGAAGCAGCTCAAGTGTCCACTGACAGATAAATGGTTAAAGAACATGTGGTGTATATATATACAATGGAATATTATTGAGCCATAAAAAGAACTAAATCTTGCCATTTGCAACAACATAGATCTAGAAAGTATAGTGGTAAGCAAAATAAGCTTGTCACAAAAGACAAATACCATATGATTTGATTAATATGTGGAATTTAAGAAACAAAACAAAGGGGAAAAAAGGGAGAGAGAGAAACCAAAAAATCCAGACTTTTAACTATACAGAACAAACAGATGGTTACCAGAGGGGAGGTAGGTAGGGGCTGGGTGAAATAGTGAAGAAGATTAAGAGTCACTTATCTTGATGAATACTAATACACAGAATTGTTTAATTACCGTATTGTACACCTGAAATTAATATGACATTCTGTTAACTACACTCATTTTTTTTAATTTAAAAAAAAAAAAGAAAAACTTAGTCATTCTGGTTAGCTTGCAAATTGATCTCATCCTGGTTTTAATTTGCATTACCCTGATGATAAGTGATGTTGAACATATTTTCTCTTCCTTATTTGACATTAAGATCCTCTTTTTTAAAGTATCTATTCAAGCATTTTGTCTGTTTTTGTTTTTATTTGGTTTACCTGTCTTTTTATTGAAGTGTGAAATATTATTTATTCTGTATATGAATCCTGTATTAAATATATTTTTGACAAAGTATTTTGCCTCTTACTCTATGGCTTGCCTTTTTACTATCTTAAGAGCTGTCTTTTTATGAACTAAAGTTTTAAATTCTAATGAAGCTTAGTTTATCTCTCTTTCTTTTATGGTTTGTTCTTTTATATCTTCTTTCAGAAAGTATCTCCTCCAAGATAATAATGATATTCCTCTATATAATCTTCCAGTAGCTTCATTGTTTTACTTTTTAGAATTGAATATGTAATGCACACTGCTGAAAGGAAGAATAAAGTTTCAGTCATTTTCCATATGTTTATCCAACAGATGAGCAAAATTTACTGAAAAAGACCACATGTTCATTCTTTCTTCTAAACTCCAAGGTATCTCTGTCTTAATCAGGTGACTATGTGTGAGTTGGTCTCTGGATTTCGATTATGTTCCGCCGTGTTGTCTCCTTTTACAGCAGTATCTTTACTAACTAGTCTAGTATAGGGTTCTATTAAGGTTCCACATATAAGAACGAATTCTCCCACTTTGTTCTTCATATGTATTTCCATCACAGTTTTAAAATTATCTTATAAATTTACGCACAAATGATTGGACACACACACATACAGACTCAACTTTGCAAGTTCACTGAATTAAGAGGGGAGAGATCAATTTGGGGAGACTTTAGGTCATTTCAATGTGTCTTCCAGTTTAAAACTATAATATATTCCTCAATTTATTCAGTTATTCCTTAAGTTTTTTTCTCAGTAACATTTTGTAGTTTTCTGTATACTGGACCTCTATTTTTTTGAAGATTTTTTCCTGTATATTTGATGTATTTCATGCTTGAAAATGGTATATTTTTACATTTTAATTTTTTTATTTAGCATATAAAATATTAAAGTTTTTGTGTTTACATGGTAGCTAGTTGTTTTTGTTTTTTTAAATCCATTATCAATTAATACTTTTTTCACCAAATGCTTTTGGATCTAAATAAAGATTTCTTTGGCTCCAACACCTTTGCTCTTTTAAAAGCTCAACTGGACCTTTCCATAAGCCATAGTAGAGGCTCTACTTCCATAATAGAGGCTTTGCAGATGGCTGGTAATTGATATGGTAAACTAATACTGAAAATGTTTGAAAGTAGCTAGTGAGGACTGGTTTGTTATCATCCCCAGGTTGTCATTTTAGTGATTTTTTTTCAGTGACACTCAGTGATAAATCAAAGAAGTGACTCCATTGGGGAGGAAAATTTTTGCTTTTACCCTCTAGATTCTCTAGCTGGTCAAACAATTAAAAAAATAAGATAAATTAATGGAAGAAAAAGAAATTTAATTATGTACCTATGGGAGCCTCACAAAGAGATATGAAGACTCAAAAGGCAGGTAACTGAGACGTATAACATCTTGAGCTAAGGAGCCGGTAGGAGTCTGGAGCTACAAAGGGAAGAAAGACCATTCACAGGGAAGCAGATGAGATGTTTGGAAAACAAAGGTTGCTTTATTATGAAGATAAGTTTCTTAGGTAAAGAGGTATGTCCCATTATAGCGCCCTTCCTGGTACTTCCAGGGTCCCTTTCCAATGTAAATTTAGACAGCTGAGCTGGAGGAAGATAACTTTTCCTGAATATACTGGGTTTTGATTACATTTAGTTCAGATTAATCCTCATGCCAAGTGGCATATTTTGGGGTGGAAAATTCTGCTCTCCTTCAAGTCTAAGGAAAATTCTTCCAGGATATATCTGTAGGCACCTCAATTACCCTTCAAATCACATGTGCTAACAATTCATTCTATCTGTGTGGCCAAACCTAATTATACAATCCTACCCCTGTCTAGGCATCCTAGTAACTTATTTCAAATAATGTACTACAGAATGAAAATAATACTGCTACTACCTAACTTGTAGATTAACATTGCATATACAATATGTCAAAGTTTCTGTTGAAAAGATGAATGAGTATCCCATTGTATTATAAAACAGGAAGAGGCAATGAAAAACATCAATTGCATATTTCAGAGCAACTAAAATTTAAATGCTTCTAATTAGCCTATTCATTTTCAAAGTGTGCTCCTTTAACCTACAGTGATCATTCTAGGGAATCAAATAAAATGTCAGTGGTCACAAAATGTTTCACTGGTAATCTAACTATTTATATCCTCGAAAAACATTTAGCACTGTCATCTTTTGTTTTAGTAGTATTACAATGTGCTGACCATAACACTAATTTTATATTTTTTAACTGATGAGTTTAAGTCTTAATATAAAAGAAGAAAATAAGGCAATTTTAATTACTTGAATAGAAGGGAAGCATTCTGAAATTTTAAGATAATTCAATTCCTTTTTATGTATAATGTAGGGGTCAAAAGCAGGCTGCCCCTGGATGGGCCAGTTTAGCATGATGATTATTTTGAGTTAAAAGCAATCAAAACCCAGCAAATTTAGGAAAAGCTCTTTTCCTCCCCAACTGTCCAAAAGATTTAGATAGAGGACCTGCTCTATGAAGACAGCTGTCACCTTAGATAACTACATTACAATATGAAGTAGGTATGATATATAGGGAGGAAGCTAGTAAGGTCTTTTTTTTTTAAATTTATTTATTTTGAGAGAGAGAGAGAGCAAGAGCAGGGAAGAGTAGCAGAAAGGGAGGATCCCAAGCAGGCTCTGCAAGGTCAGCACGGAGCCCAACATGGGGCTCAATCTCCCAAACTGTGAGATCATGACCTGAGCCAAAGTCAAGAGCTGGAGGCTTAACCAATTCAGCCACCCAGGCACCCCGCTAGCTAGGCCTTTTGACCAAAGTCCACTATGTCCCATTGTTAATTTGTTTACCATTTACTCTTTTTCATCTTGCTGTAAATTGCATTCCTTCCCTTTGAGGTCCCAGACACCTACCCCATTTTCATTAGTTCATAATGACACATATATCTCATGTTGTCTGGCTGTCTTTGGAGTTTCATGTCTCAATGGAGTTCTTGTACACATGAAATTAAATTTGATTTTCTCCTATTAATCTGAGACCCATCAATTTGATTCTTAATCCAGCTAAAAAGACCTTGAAAGGCAGAGGAAATTCTTCCTTCCTGAAGATATAAAAGAAGATTGAAAAAATAAAAATGAGTCACATCCATGCCTTTACAGGTGAGGCTGGCAAAGGTGATGTTTTGCCTTCTTATTTCAGACTCCATAGAATAAACATGTTTGTGCGTGTGTGAGTGTGTGCGTGTGTGTGTGTGTGTGTGTGTGTGTGTGTGTGTGTGTGGTTTACTTAGTGCCACTTTTTTCACATTTTCATTGTTGGTGGTGGTGATTTTGTTGTTTAAATTGATTTTTACCCATCATAGTGAACTGCTCTCCATAAACACCAGAATGCTGTGTGTGCCTTAAAGAGAATATACATGTGTTAGATAAGCTTCATTCAAGCATGACTTATAATACTGATGACGGAACATGAGGCAGGCTGAGGGCAAAATACAGGTTGGTACAACCCCGTCCAGGTGGATTATGTGTGATATTCTTCCGACACTCCCAGCTACCCAAGAACAAAGGAAAGGAGTTTAAGTGCTTGCCTTGGTAATGTGGGAAACTAAGGCAAATGAAAAACTAAATTCCCTTATTGCCTACAGCCCATTGACAAGTCCTTGAGACTGCCCAAGTGACTTCCTTCTAAAGGAGCTCAACTGCCTCAATGATGACATTTTGCTAGGGGCAAAAGAGAACCTTGGCTTAACATTGTCCCAACCTCAAGGATCCTGTAAATTTACTTCCTATACTTTGATGTCCCAAGATATATGCTGGCAATCATATCCCAAGCTTATGGCCTCCTGATATACATCTGAAGGGTCTCAGGACTGCAGTTTTATTAAATGGCAATAAATGGTATTTCCCTAGCAACATTTAGCCCCTCAAGGTCCTGGAAACCTTGCTCCCCAAATTCCTTACAGACTTACTCTATCCCTGATCCCTTCCCAACCTGAGGGTACATAATGAGTTACCTGTCAGGACCCCAGTGCA
The DNA here is from genome assembly GCF_018350175.1 of Felis catus. Taxonomy (NCBI): domain Eukaryota; kingdom Metazoa; phylum Chordata; class Mammalia; order Carnivora; family Felidae; genus Felis; species Felis catus. The sequence goes on along the minus strand of NC_058368.1, from coordinate 39,363,756 downwards.
GCTCTTGAGTCCTGCCCATGAGTCCTGTCCCTGTACTTTAAGAAAACCACCTTTTTGCACCAAAGACCTCCTCAAGAATTCTGTGCCATCGGCTCCAGACCCCACGAACCCCCCCATCACCCCAAAACTTCATCAGTACCAAGTTCAGTGTTAATGAATCAATGATATATTTTAAATAAGGTAAGCAGAAACACTCATAAAACAAACTTATATACTGATCAGGTGATAAAAATGTGATCAGAGATTTGCATGAATTTAACTCCATTAAGAGTGAATTTAAGAGTATTTCCTTTAAGAGCAATCAATTATTATTCACTAATTTATTATTTGAAGCAATTTTATAGAACACAACTACTGTGAATAATGAGAATTGCCTGTATTTAACTTAAAACATACTTATACCTGGACAGTCAATTTGAACAGAATAATTTTCTAAGCATTGCTATTATTTCAGGCATATCACAGATCTGTAAACATCAGAAAAATCAATATGAAACAATGTGAGGAAATTCAACAGGTAACTTGTTAAAAACCTGCCCTATATGTCAGCAAATTCAAATAAGAAATAGAGACAACATTTATAGAATCAATAATAGTAGAAATACTAATATTTCTAGAAATTTTTTCATATTTCTAGATTTCTAGAAATATGGTCTTAAAGTATCAAGGATATTCCCTTAATACCTTTGTCCTCTAAATTGTAAGATATAACTCTTTTTAAAAAAGTCAGCATACATATTCAGCACTTAATAAATTACCAACTAAACACCTATGTAACAACAACAAGGTCAGATCTATGTAATACGTGAGGAGCACCTTCCATTGTGACCCTTCTGTCCGTCCTAAATCTAAACCCTATCCTGATTTGCATGGCAACCACATCTCTCTAAGCTTTTATCTGTTCTCCTGCATTCTTTATTAAATAAATGTGATTATTCCCTTTCTTTTGAAGTTATTTTGGGATTTAATCTCACTTTTTTGTGTGTGGTTTTGTATGTGTTACAACATTCATCCTTGATCTAGTAAAGATAAATTTAATTGGTACTTTGACACTATATACAATGCAAGAACCACAGGACACTTTAACTCTGTTATTTACTTTCACAATTATGTGCTGTTTATGTGACACTATACTGTATTTAGATTACATATATATGACTTTGTATATTCAACAGCAGACACCTTTAGTATTTGATAAAATCAATGGAATATCTGGATTTAGCTGCATATTTACCTTTTTTGTAACTCTTCATTTCTTCCTGCTATTCTAATCTTCCATTTAGGAGGATATTTATTCTGCCTCAAGAGAGTCCTTTATTATTATTTTTTGTGTGTGTGAGGTGCTGATTACAAACATTTCCAAACTTTTTTTTGTCTAAAAGAATCTTTATTTTACTTTTAATACTTGAGAGTTCTTTTTATAATTGGAATTCATATTGGGTAATTGTTTTATAGCAAATGGAAAATACCATCCCATTATCTTGTGTTTCTCATTGTTGACAAAAGTACAATCTAATAGTTAACCAAAGGCAACTTGCTACTTTCAAAGTAAATGGCCTTCCCTTTTTCTTTGTTTTTTAACAATTTCCTCTATTATATCCATCTCTTGTGGATACCTTTCTGGATCTATCTTCTTTGAGATATTGGAGTTCTTCCTTTTGTGGATTGATGTCTTTTATTATGTATTAAATTATCAGACATTATTTCTTTAGTTACTACTTTTGCTTATGTTTTTCAGTCTTTCTAAAGAATCAAACAATAGAACTTCACAATGTATTCTCTATGTCTCTTACCTCTTTTCTTGACTTTCTTTCCTTTTGGTACCTATGCCTCATTCTAACCGATTTTCATAATCAGTAACTTCAACTTTCACTCTAGCATTTCTATTTGTTTATTTTAAAAATCCATGTCATCTTTATATTTTCTAGCTCTATGCTGAAATACATGTTTGTGTTTATATTCTTATTTATAGTAAGCAAAACAGTATTACAGTCTATGTCTAAATCACCCAATATCTAAAGTGCCAATATCTAATCACCCAATATCTAATAGGAGTATTTTGCTGGTTTTATTTGGGTGTGCATGTGTGTTGGGTCTTCTCACGTATTATTTTATCTTGGATTGGGTTCTGGACATGTGAAAAACTTACATGTAAAAATTATCTTTAACTTCTATTATTTCCTTATTATCATGTTTTCATTTGCTTCTGAAAGACACCAGGGACACTCTTATTCTTGTTTCTCATTATTCAGATTTTAGGATTTAATGTTTGCTGGCCCATTCAAGCAAAGAAAGCTGATTAGGGACAGCAGGTGTATTATGCTTCTAGTTCAGCATAATTCTTGGAATCCCAACATAAAACACCACTTATGTTATGAGGCCATCTATTTTCATGGAGTTCTGAGATACAAATTCTGACAAATTTAGCTACAATTCAAAGTTAGAACCAACATAATTTTTGTTGGGTAAAATGTTAAGTGTGAAAGAAAGAGTAAGCTCAAAGTCTTTTACAAGGGTTTCCATTTTGAACAAATGGAAAGATGTCAGTACCATTAACAGAAATGGAAAATACAGAAGGCTGAGAGGATTTGGAGGATAAAGAATTACGGAAATATTAACTCTCAGATATCTAAAAGATATCCAAGTGGAGATACTGAGTAAGCAGTGGGATTAAACATCTGGAGTTCAGAGAAAAGTCTAGGATGCAGACACAAGCTTGGAAGTTATCATTATAAAAACACTTATTTAAAGCAATGGAACTAAATGCTAGTAAATGAATATACAGAAGGGGAAAAGTCCAAGAATATAGTGTTAAGGCATTCCTAAGTTAAGATGTTGGATAAGTAGAAACTGATAAAGTAAACTGCAATCAAGTTAGGAGAAAGTGTAGAATTTTAGAAATCAAATAAAAGTGCTCCAAAGAGGAGTGAATGATAATAACAAACACTGCTGATAAGTCAAATAAAAGAAAGATCAAGAATTGACAAATAGATTTATAAAGATGTAAGTTATCCATAACCTTAACAAAAGTAGTGTTGGTAACATTATGGGGTTAAATTCTGATTGGGCAACTTCAAAAAGGAAACGGGAGGAGTAGAATCAGAAGAGTAAGTACATATATAGCTGGAAGTAATTTGTTATAAAAAGGACCAGAGAATGAACACACAGTCTAAGGTAGTAAAGAGAGATTTTGTATTTTATTTTGTTAAAGTTTTTTTCAACGTGGGTGAAATAATAGCATGCCTGTATGCTGGTGGGAATTGGAGAAGTATCCACTTGATGTTGCAAGAGAGAAAATAATAAATTGCTCTAACAATGTCCTTGAGAAAGGAAGATAAGATGTATTGCACAACTGAAGGGGTCTAAGGATGCAGAAAGGTTTATTTCTTACGTTAGAAAGGAAGGCACAAAATGCAGGGCCAGAAGCTAGCAGGTATTTAAAGTTGCGTTGTAAGCTTCTCTGGAAGTTCTCTCATGATTGTGATAATTTTCTTTGTCAAGTGGGAAGCAAGGTTATTCTCTGAGAGCACAGATAAGGAGGTGGTACTCTTAGTTTAAGGAAAGAGTAGAAACATAAAGCAGTCATTTAAAAGTGCTAGAGAGGGAATGTATTGGACAAAATATGGTATGATTGCTTGGCAACATTGAAAGCCCACTTGCAATTAGTGATCATGAAAGAAAAGTCAGGACAGTCGGCATGGCAGAGCATTTCTTTCCAGTCAGTTAAATAGAGATGGACTTAAACTATTACAAAATGAATATGAATAAACAAAAGAGCAGCAAGCAAGTTGAAGAGATGTCCCCAAAAAGTGTCATTATAATAATCTATCATGGTATTTAAGGAGAAACAGGGACCCCTGAGAAGAGTGAGGAGCAAAAGGTGATATTACTGACACTAAAACATAGTGAGGCCCAAGGACTGCTGTGATCAGGGCAATTCAGAGGAGAGGTTTGGAAAGCAATAACACGCTGGGATTCTTGAAACATACTGTGGAAGCTTAACTTCAGTAATAACAAAAATGTAGGGTATATCAAATAAAAAACAAATTCAGACCTGAGAAGATGAGATTTTATTTGAAAGAATTATTGTAAGGGAGTAGAGAGGCACTACTGAGTAGGAAATGCTCTGCACTACCAGAATCAGAGAAGCTGTCACAAGATTTGCAGGCATTTCAGGGTTAGGCACAAAGAGTTTTTCTTTTATACGGAGTGAACAAGGCTAGAAAGAATGAGATGGGGAAAAGCCATGAAAGAGTGACCTGAGGGGGAACTAGACCACAGGAAGTTACCAGGAGTGGAGAGTCGGGGAGATCATCCCCTTGGGAAGGGTTGTTTGCCTGCTCGGCTTAAAGGTTGTCAAAATTCAGGGAAGGAGATAATCTTAATCACAGCTTGGCTAACAAGAATTGTATTTCTATTGATCAGTGAAGATTAAGCAGTTTAACTAATCATTTGTGAAACAAAGATACAGGAATCTGGAGGTAGGAGATAGGGAGGGATTCCTTTAACTTCCATTGTTTTTCAGAAACACAGGGTTTTAGGTAAATTCAACATTGTCAAATATTACAGGTAGATGCTATATGGTAGAGGACAAGATCATTAAATAAGAAAAGTTCCTGAGATTGAATTAAGAAAGGAATAGTGTTGGGGGCCCCTGGGTGGCTCAGTCGGTTGAGCCGTCCGACTTCGGCTCAGGTCATGATCTCGCGGTCCTTGATTTCGAGCCCCACTTCGGGCTCTATGCTGACAGCTCAGGGCCTGGAGCCTGTTTCAGATTCTGTGTCTCCCTCTCTCTCTGCCCCTCCCCCACTCATGCTCTGTCTCTCTCTGTCAAAAATAAACATTAAAAAACATTAAAAAAAAAAGAAAGGAAGTGTTGGAAAGCTGAAATTTTCAAGGAATAAAAGCGTGTGACTCAAGTGTTGATTGATAACTACTTAATAGGAAAATAACAAAACTGATAAAAATAGCCATAATCAGAGAAGAAATACACAAAAATGAAGAAATTCTTTAAATAACCAAGATCTAAAAATGAGATTTAGATAATGGCTACTTAATAGTTTTATTATTTTATGTGAAGTTGCAAAAGTTAAAAAAAAATCTTTCATGACTGATTTATTTTATATAATTTAATTATCCTTTCCTATGGCCAAAGGAAGTATACATTACCCACAATTATTTGTTTTAAATGCTAAAAACGGCAATATTGGCTGTTAGGATGTATGAAAATGCCAGTTTCTGAGAATACTATAACACAACAAAATTGAATTTCTCACTGATCTAGAAATTCTGAAGTTCTAACTAATACATTTGCATGTTCTTTTATCAAACATTTTCTTTCTGTTCTTTGAAAATTAGAAGGGAAGTACTTTGCGATGTATAAAATGGTGTTTGTCCTTTCATGTTAGTTTTGTCACATTTATCTATTCACGATTACTACTTCATTATTCAGAATATCTCATTCTATGAATATAGCATAAAACAAAATTTATTATAGTCATTTGCCTGAAATTTATGAAGGTCATGTCTTCATTGAGGCAGATTTGATATAATAATTTCAGCCACCTGTGTGATGTTTCCCATGTAATCAAATGGGAGATTTGATTCAGTTTTACCATAGAAAGAAAAACTAAATCACCCAGAAACACTTTTCATCATGAAAACATGGTCTAGAAACAGATTCAAGTTCTTTTGATCCTGAGGTAGGATAAAGATGCTAGTTATCTTCTAGTTCCTGCCATTATTGTCCCAGTTGTTTGTCATGTTATTTGGGTTATAATATTCTAGTGAATACATGATCATAAAACCTATCACACAAAAACCAAGTTATGAAAGTATTTTTGGTTCATATTTATCATAGGCCATACAAACAATGCCCGTTTGCCTCTTTCAAACGCAGATTTAAAAAATTACCTCAGCAGAATGTAGTTGAGTAAATATTTAAATATTTACTTATTTATTTATTTTGAGAGACAGAGAAAGAGAGAGAGAGATAGAGAAAGAGCATGAGCAGCGGAGGGGCAGAGAGAGAGAGAGAGCGCGAGGGAGAGAGAGAATCCCAAGTAGGCACCCTGCTGTTAGCACAGAGCCTGAGGCAAAGGGTGGAGGGTAGGGGTGGGGGGCAGGATGGAGCTCAAGCTCCAGAATCCTGAGTAAATATTTAAACTTGAAATGAACTAGTTCATTATATTCTTTTTATCTCTCCTATAATAATCCTCACTGTATATAATATATATTATTAGACGTTAATAGATATATTAGATATTAACCTTAAGCAATGGAAACCTGGCCTAATATAAAGTGACACTAAATATACTGATGGAAATTAATGATGCTACTGTTAAAGGAAATCTTTATTATAATTAGTCATATTTTCCTAGCAGACATCACATATGGTAAGCAGCAAAATTGGCCTAGCAATGAATGAAAAGTTATATGATGCAGAAATTCCTCACCGAGGCTGGAAGACTGGTTAATAACTGAGATAATCATTGGTTTTTGTTTGATGACAAGATTATTTCAATCCTTATTTTTAATAAATACTCAAAACACACCTATTTACATGTGTGCCTGTAACCCATTCAAAAATGGCAGAATAGCAAGGAATACGGTATATAATTTTTTTAAGGTGATCCTAATTTATTTTTCTCTTTCTTAAAATCAACAGGTTTACCTCATACACATATAGTGTAATGTGATCTCATCCACATTACACTATATGGGAGGAAAGTGGTTAAGAAGAAGGGTTACAGGAGCACCGTGTAGGCTTAAACGCCACTGCCCTCACTTAGAACTTCTCTAACACTGGTAGGCCACAGTACCTCTCTAGGTATCTGATTTGTTTCTTCATCTCCATAACAGAGTTAATAGCAGTTTCTCTATCACAAGGTTTGTGAGAAATGAGAAAATGTATAAAATGTGCTTTGTATACATCCTGGAATAATAACTTCAGTAAGTGCTAGCCTTTTTTACTCAATACAATTTTTTGAAGCTTTTGACAATTTAAAGAAAGTGTGTGCTCTTTAAGTTAGATTTGTAAAGGTACTTCCAGGTTTTTAGCATGTTGTTTCTGTGCTGTTACCAATATTTTTAATATTTTGGAGATACGAGATAGAAATAGGTCACAAGATCTGGTAATAATGGACAAATTTCATTATTTTAATTGATGTTTAATATAATTAAAATTTGTGTTGTTTTATTAAAATTGTAAATATTATTTTTGCCCCAAATTAATGAATTAGTTAATATTGGTGATGAGGGAGCGTGGGGCGACCTGAGGGCAGAGTGCAGTCTAACAGCACCCCCCCACACCCCAGGTGGGCCACATATGATATTCCTTGGACACTTCTGGCTACCCCAAAACAGAAAAAGAGGAAAAAAAAATTATTAAACTGATAAGAACTTCCACCAGTTTACAAGAAAAAGCAATCCCATCAATGGCCTAAAGTCCAGAAACTCCCTACTGTCTTAATGTTAAAGCTTTGCTAGAGGGAAAAACAACTTTAGCTTGACAATAGCTAGGTCTTTAGTAAGTCTTTAGCATGTGAAAGTCTCTTTGGAAACTCCCTCCTGACTTTACTTCCCTTAACACCATAAAATAGTCACCCCCCCCCACACACACACACTTAGAGTGCAGCTCTCCCAGCTCATGGGTCCTATCCCCATGCTTTAATAAAATCACCGTTTTGCACCAAAGACGTCTTCAAGAATTTTCCTGGTCATCAGCTCCGCCCCCCACCACCCCCAAACTTCATCAACTGGTATTTCTTGTTATATTGAAACATTCATTTTAATATTTTAAGTCGCAATCCTCACTTAGGATATTACAACATCCATACATTTGCTTAGTTAAGAAATCATAGAAAAAGGTATTATTTATTGTTGTTTTCATTTTCTTACGTAAACAAGTTGATTACTTCAATAGAAAATAAATTATTTAAAACATAGATTTAATAAGGTCACAAATGACTGGTCTCTAGCTTAGAGACTCCTCTTCCAGGTTCTTCTTGTCCTGTTTGCCCCGCATTCGAAACCCAGCCCCCAGGTATGGGAGCTGACAACTATAAATTACCCTTCCCACTCTCATCCAGTGCTCAGATCTTTGGAGAAATGGTCTCTGAGCCCGCCCGTGTTAAATAAATCTCCAATCCACCAAAAAAAAAAAAAAAAACAGTCACAAATGATCTCAAAAGACACTGCAGTTAGACGTAGGAATCAGACTTGTAATTTAAATTCTTTGTTTTCTTGTGTTGCTAACAACACTCAGCATATTTGTGCATCTTTCTTTTGGACATTTACATATCCCTTGTAACAGTAAAATTCAACCCTAACCTAAGTTATCCAGAGCTAATGGTGTATTTACTCCTGACTTCAATTAGGTGAATTAGCAATAAAAATGTAAGTGATTATAAAATGGAGTCAACTAAGACCATTGTGTCTGATTTCACTTGGGTTATAAGCTCTATTTCAAAATTCCATTAGCTAAATTAGAGGTTTATCCTGTAACCCATTTCTCCTACGCAAATGGCAACTCTGCATTTGTGCTGATTGTCACTGTATAATTTTATGAGTTTGTCATTTAAAAAAATAAATGTAATTGTACCATCGTATAGCAGAGAAAATGAAGCTATTCAACTATACCCTACTACCTCACAGATATTCACATGAATATTACATATTTTTCTACTGAGTGGTTGTGAGTATAATGAGATTACACCTATTTCTAGTACCTTTCTGGATAATAAGAAGCCGCTACTGTACAAGATCATTTTCAAAGTCATTGAAAAGTAGAAAATGACTACAGCATACCAATAATGAGGGCACAAGTAAAATTGCTATTAAATTTCTTCACTCTGTAGTACCAAACTGTATGAAGAAAAATCGAGAGACACCCATTATTTTTTTTTATTATTTAGCTAATGAGAAAATACATGGAAAAAGGATTTTAATGGCCATTTTTAGGAAGAAATAACCATGACATTTACTTCAGAAAACACTGTAAAAGATTAATACTTTAAAACAGGGTACCATTTTTATTTACCAGAATAAGTAGCACTGATTTAAATTTGGTATAGGTTTCAAAATGGAAAAAAATAATAATATATTTCATGTTTTATAATAGTACCAGTCTTCATACACATATTATAAGCTAAGCTCAGCAACTATGGTTAAAATCGGTCTCTGCAGAGAAAATTTTTAGAATGTTGATAACCTTTCTTTAGATGTTTCCCTGTAGCTCCATCTACAAAATTTAGGTAAGCCAAGTGTGTATAATGACTTCTTTCTTCACAAGAGGCATAAGAAAACATACAGGATGAATCAAAAATTTAATTCTGTTTATAATATTTTCTTATTATTTGTTCTAAATAGCAGCTGCCCAGATTTTTTAACAAGGATGAAATACTCAAATTATCCAAACTCTTCTTTTCCTAAGTTCCATTTCTTCCTGTCTATCACTGTCGTCTTAATGATTCAGTTGCCTAAGCATCTCATATTTTTTTTCTTCTTTCAGCAATGCTGCACACCCTACAAGATATACTGGCATATGAAACCTTCTTGGAGTCATTCTAAATTCAACTATTTATCTGATTCCTCAACATTAATGTTGATATAAATACTCACCCTATCTATTAGGTTTTGATCTCACTCTATCCATTCTTTTAGAGATCTTGAGTTGACCTGAGTACCCATCTGCTTTTGCAAACATTGTTGCCATTTCCATAGTCTTCACCACAGAGAACATTAACCTTGTCCAATTCTGACTGTAAAGTCTCCTGAGAACTGTGTCCACTTAAAAAAAAAATTACTGCAAAAATAAACAGCTTATAAGCAGAAATGCTTACCTTTGTCAAGGAGTTGCTGCTTAGAGAGGAATTATCGTTGTGACCAGAACCTGAAAAATAATGACTCATTTTCAAAATAGCCTGGACGTTACCTGTGTTCCACTTATATTTTAAAAATCGAAAGAATACAAAGTTATTCACAAATCTAAATCTTTATGACCCTTTTTTGGATTTTTCTTTTAATAAAAATAAGCCTCTCACATATACTGATAGGAAGAATTTGGAAGTAATGGAATAAAAAATAGTAACCATGTTATGTAAATATCACTGGGTTCCATATGATGGTTAAAACTTATTTGCAATATTTAGGGGTGCCTGGGTGACTCAATTGGTTTGCATCCAACTCTTGATTTCAGCTCAGGTCATGATCTCACGGTTCGTGAGATTGAACCCTGCTTGGGATTCTCTCTCTCCCTCCCTCTGCCCCTACTCTGTCACACACTCTCTCTCTCTCAAAATAAACAAATAAACTTAAAAAAAAAACTTATTTACAATATTTACATTTTAATACTACTTATGAATTGGTGTGACTTATTAAAGAAGTTAAGCTAAAAAGTTAAGCTAGATACTCATTTTGAAAATTATCTTCTTTTTAAAACACTAATTATATTATCACTAGGACCATTTTTTTAATTCCTTAAACATATAGTTATAGGCCCCTATAAATACTTACAATGATTTCAAAATATCTGAAATTTGTAAAAATAAATTCTATTACTACCAGAGGCCTTTCTTTTTGTTTGATATGTAACACATTTTTCAAGGTCTAAATAATTACTGAATCTAATGGCTACACATATAAACACAGGAAATACTATTGGAATTGATCCAGTCAATAGCATTGTAAGTAAATGAATTATCCTAACATTACATCATAAGCTCTTAACAGAATTAGAACTTACCCTATAGACAAAAGTAAACAAATTAGGAACAAGGAAGCAAATTAAATAGGTTGAAGAATTTTTGGCATGCCATAAAATTTGTATTAGCTAGGATAAAATCGTATAAGCAAAAATTACTCTTATATGAAAGAATTTTATCAAAGTATTTCAGCTTTTAAGCCAAAACAGAAAAATCACTCCCTTTGCTTTTTAAGACAATTTTTGTGTTTCAAATAGAATTGTCTTTCCTCATGATGTTTTATTTTTAACACTTCTCATTATCAACACTGATTTTCATTTATAACCTGGCAGGATAAATTCATCTACTTGTGAAAATAATCTTTACGCATCTTAACTCTCATGTGCCTTCCATGAGCTTGTGTAGTTAAGCCATTATTTATGTTTTGCAAAAACTATAGTTATAAAATTATCAATTATAAAATAAACAGCACAAAATATTTTAAAATTAGATTTTTTTTTAAATTTTTTTTTCAACGTTTATTTATTTTTGGGACAGAGAGAGACAGAGCATGAACGGGGGAGGGACAGAGAGAGAGGGAGACACAGAATTGGAAACAGGCTCCAGGCTCTGAGCCATCAGCCCAGAGCCCGACGCGGGGCTCGAACTCACGGACCGCGAGATCGTGACCTGGCTGAAGTCGGACGCTTAACCGACTGCGCCACCCAGGCGCCCCTAAAATTAGATTTTTAAAGATACCAAATTTAATTTTGCCTAAAATTAAAAGAAGGAAATGTTTACCTCAAAAAAAGAAGACATTTTAAAGGATATGGAAAAAAATATGTGGATTTTAAAAATATTTATTTGTGAAGTAATGGGACCTTTCTAAATAAGAAAGCCCGGGTGCTATAAAAAATAAATTGAACTTCATAAAATTAAATATATCTGCAGAGTGAAAATAAAAATAAAGTTCAAAAGATAAAACTGGAATGACATACGAATAAACATCTTAAAATATTTAATTTTCTTAACACATATCTATAGTTCTTAAAACTGATGGGAAAAATATTAGCAACATAAAAAAATACAAAAAAGAGGAATAATTTATTCACAAAACAATATACACATTGCTTTCACATATCAAAATATGCTAACCATTCTATATAATTTTAAAAAAATGCAAAACAAAATCAATCTGAGACACCACTTTTCATATCAAGGTAATTTAGGACCAAAAATTTAATTCACATTGTTAGTGAAGATACGAAGAATGTGAACTTCTTTGGGGATAATTTGTCAATATCTAGCAAACTTTAAAATGTACATAACCTTTGATCCAGCATTTAAAGTCCCGGGAACTTCTATTAAAGACAGACATTATAATATACAGGAAATCAATGGTACAAAAATATTAATAACAACACTGTGCTTCCTAAAAAGGAATTCAACCAAATATATCTTAGGAAAAAATAACTAAAGCATAATTCTGTTTTATTCTGTGATGTGATACCATACCACCAGTAGCATACTCTTTTCATGCCTTGCCCAGATCCCTTGATACCCAGATTAACTCATCTTCCAGGTTCTGTGAGCTGGGCAACTGGAGTTTATAATTTATAACAGTTTACAATGTTTCAGAGAAATGGTTTTAGTAGCTGTATTCACCTCACTTGGGAGATTATGGTTCCATCTGGGAGTTACCAGGACACTTGTTGGCAATTAGTTACTGATACAGCAGTACAAAATATCAGGTCCCTTTGCTTAACAATGAAACAACAACTATGGCACAATTCATACTACAGAACTCCCCGTGAATCAGGCTGAGGATAGACTTCAGCTAGAATGTGTCTGAGTTTGCTTCTTCTGGGACCTCATCCTGGTTTCTCTATTTTCATGAAGTTTTCTCTTGATAGCATTGTCCCAATAAAGCCTTCATACAAAAATCCTTATCTCAGTATCTATTTCTAGGGAACCTGCCCATGACACATCATTAAAAATAAAATAAAATAAAATAAAATAAAATAAAATAAAATAAAATAAAATGGAAGTCCTATTGTATTATTATTCATCAAACACTACGAATATTAAGTGCAACTGACAGATGTAGAACAAACTCTCATTTTTAGAAAAAATATGCATAAATATTAATATTATTTGTGTCTGGATGCCTAAGAAATTATAACGGCTGTCTATGGGATTAGTGACTGTGGAAACTGAAGATTTCCTTTTTTTTTCTTTTTTAAGTAGGCTTCATACCCAGCACAGAGCCCAAGGCAAGGCTTGCACTCAAGATCCTGAGATCAAGACCTGAGCTGAGATGAAGAGTCAGATGCTTAATTTACTGAGCTACTCACGTGCTCAGAAGACTTCCTTTCAACAGGAACATCTATCTTTAGTAATTTTTACAGTTGGGAAATTTTATAATATAAATAGAATTATTTTTGAATTGTATAAAATTAATTTAAATGGCAACATGAACTTTTGGTATAAATGAAGATGACTTTTAAAATATTTTTTAAAAGCTAGTGATGCCGAAATAGATGCCTACATATCTATAAGCACGTGTATACTGCTCATTTATATTAAAGGTAATAAATACAAGTTTATCATTAAAAATTGGAGCTTCAATTATTAGTAACAAATGTAAGTAGAGGTTTGGCAAGCTACACTGAACATTTCCTCTATTAACAACCCCAACAAAACAAGCCCACTTTCTCACTTGCAATTTTCTAACCTATAAAACATTTTGTAAATTGAAAATTTGCATTTTACTTTATTTTTAAAATCTCAATAGGACTATGGGTTTTAACATATATTAGTGGCCCTTATAAATTTAAAAGTGTGAGAGCTAGGTCTTTATAGACTGTGGAATCTCAGGTCACAAATATTTTACCAGGATACTTTTGCCCAATTTATTTTTTACCAGTCTGTCTTTTTATGTGAATATATCAGCAATTAAAATGAGTTCTAAAAAAATCACAATCATGATCACTGAAACTTTAATGACTATTATGCTTTAAAAATCCTCTTCTTTTTACAACTTGTTTTTCATGTAAACTCACAGAAGGGGAAAATTATTTTTTTTAAAACAAAGTAATTTTGGTGGCTGCACTTTGCAGGTCACAGTTAATTATAGAATCAATATTCCACTCTCCAGGTGGTCAAGCTACACAAAGCCAAAAAGCTATTTTATCACATTAGTCAAAGTTACATTTCTGTGAAGCCCAAAGGAATGGAAAAGATTGAATTTACTTTATAAGATTGTAATTATAATGGAATTGCATGTTTTTATAGAAAAATACCATTATGGTTATCATGATATTGTTCTAAGCTCTTTAGGTGCATTAATTCATCTAAAGTTCACAGACACTATCTTGATCATATCAATTGCATTAGTTTATATGTCTGTAACACTAAGAATATCTATTATTAATATATACATATTTAATTCAAATTGAAAGTTAATTTGAACATGTTATATACTCATTGTTATGTGTCTGTTTTCAGAAGTGTTAAATACATATTTATAGCAAGATAAATACATAGATATATACATAAATACTTTAAAATTTTCAGATTGAAAAAAATTAATAAGGATTTACTCAACAAACTTCTCCTGAATATTATCATTGTCGAAAAATGGCACCTATATATCATCTATACAAAATATGTTTATTTGCAATATCTTGAAAATAAGTGCTTTCCAAAATCATCTTCAATCCCATTGAAAGCAGTGCATTAGTTCAATATTTATATATAGTATTGAAATTAATAAAAGGCCAATCCCCCCATATGTATGTGAATAGGTGTACACACATGCTCATGTATACACATCTACACATACATACACACACACACACACACACACACACACACACTAAATGAGAAAGATGACGATGTCTATGGTACATACTGCACATCTGCTATACTAATAAACATCTATCTTTTCATTGTCAGTTGGTGGATTGTTAGATTTTTTTTAGATTTGTTAATAAATTTTAATTGATAATTTTGAGTTTAAAATAAATTTAGCTTTCTTTATTTTTCTTAAAGTACATAATATGGAACTGATTTTCAAAATAGCGTGTCTTGAACTTCTAGTTCTTGCAGTCCAATTCCTTTTTAGAAATCATAATAACAAAATTTGAAGATTTAGTGCTCTAGTTAAAGTCACAATTGCAAATGGTGGTAAAAAAAACAATGATTTTATATCAGTGGTATCTTTCAAGGACCAAAGGAAAGTAAAATATAATTTGCTGAAAACATAGCTAAGATCTTTCAATACTTGTGATGGTGGATCCCAAGTAGAATGGGACTGGTGCGATTCCAAGATGTTCCATAATTCTACAATGCACAAGGAACATTTTTCAAAATAGGACTCAACCTTAAGGCAGATATTTTAAAGGCTCGTAAGTGTCAGTTTGACTCATTTTTTCTTACATCAATGTCACACTGAATGAGACATTTATGCTGTCAACAAAACAATCTGAATTTAAATTCTATTTGGTGTGTTGGTCAGGGAAAAGTGCTTTTAGTTAGCTCTGGAATCTAGGTAAAAAAGCAAACCTCAAATTATTTGGCCCTTTACATCCTGCACAATTAGAATTTGCGTACATTATTTATCCATCACCTATTTGGCACCCTTGTCAGAGAATGTTCAATGATCCTTGAAGAAGATTGATAGGGCATGATTATTTAAAAGCTTACATAATTACTTAAATGTACATACTTAAATAGGCTCTTGTCTAAGCCTATACACAGCAACACAGTGAAATATGCTAATTTAAAACATAATGTAAAATATTTCATTAAAATAGCGAAATTGCTCGTGTGTATTTTCTTTTTCTCCATTCTTTTTTTAAAGTTTATTTATTTATTTATTTATTTATTTATTTATTTATTTATTTTGAGAGAGAGAGAGCAAACTGGGGGAGGGGCAGAGAGAGAGAATCCCAAGTAGGCTCCATGCTGTCAGCACAGAGCCCAGGGCTTGAACTAACTAACTGCAAGATCGTGACCTGAGCCAAAATCAAGAGTCAGATGTGCAACGGACTGATCCACCCAGGCGGCCCTCTCCATTTTTATACTCAAGTAGAATACCATTTAACACAATAAAATGCTAAATATTTATCATGAATGTATTTTGTCTTTTTTTTTTTCAGTGTTTATTTATTTTTTGGGACAGAGAGAGACAGAGCATGAACGGGGGAGGGGCAGAGAGAGAGGGAGACACAGAATCAGAAACAGGCTCCAGGCTCTGAGCCATCAGCCCAGAGCCTGACGCGGGGCTCGAACTCACGGACCGCGAGATCGTGACCTGGCTGAAGTCAGACGCTCAACCGACTGCGCCACCCAGGCGTCCCAATGCATTTTGTCTTTTGAGAAAATTTGGACTCGTGAATCTTGGCTTTGTCTACACAACGGAGTTCTTCTAATATCTCCCAGGATCCCTTTATTATTCTCCTACACGCTGGCTGTTAGTGTGATTTCCTACACCAGAGCAGCACCTGTATCTTTCTGGAGGCCTGACTTTAGCAGCTAGAATCCCCTTTATTCTGGTGCAGAAAAACAACAACAACAACAACAACAACAACAACAACCACAACCACAACAACAACCAACTATTTATATTTCTTCATGCACAAATTTTAAACTGCTGCTAATGGTTCCCAGAATATAAAACTACAATAAACATATTCCTTATTGGGACAACTCAATGATGTCACCTAAACTGTCTAGAATTTTCCTGTTGAGTTGAACCCAAGTTACCCTCTGGGAAGCTGTGCTTGACACAGCACCTTTCATTGTCTTACTTTACTACCTTCCTAAAACTTACACCCAAATCTTCATTTTAGGGTTTGTTTTGGAGTATTCAAACTTAGACATAACCCTATTAGGTGTTTAATGATTGGCAACTTTACTTTCATAAATTTCTAGGTGGAACTATTGATCATTGCTTTCAAAAGCCCTTCTTCTTCAACTTTCTATTAAGATCTCTATACATCTACCCTTAATAAATATTATTTAATGATTTTTAAGCTTTGCTACAAAATCTAACCTAGTTGTTGAGCTGGAAATTTAGATCATATATTTCTTTTTCAAATAGTCATAGTCTGCTTAATATTGATTTTCAAACTTAGGTGAAAATCAGTAATACGTGCCTGCACTCGCGGATCTTACGCTTTAATGGGGAAAAAGTGAGTATATACAAATGAATCAACCTGTAAATGAGGTAATTCTTGAAAGAAAAAATGAAACAAATGACATACTAGAGTGGTGGTTGCCCATTCTAGTTGTATATTACAATCACTTGGTGACATTTTTTAAATAATGAGGCCCTGACTTCATCCTCACATTTTTTTTTAACTTAACTGGTCTGGGGAGTGGGCCCAGGCATAGGCTTTTTGTTGTTGATTTATTTTAAATTACCCAGGTGATGCTATTTTATAGGAATAATTGATAACTGTGATAGAAATTATAGGGGTGGACAAGTACTTCAGATTTTCTAGTCTAGAGAAGACACGTTTATGAAAGTTGCATTTGAACAGACCATTTAATGATGATAAAGGGCCAACATGTGAAAATCATCTGAAAGAGTGTTGCAGGGAGAAGCAGAAGCTAGTTCAAGGCCTCTGAGGCAGGTGAGCCATGGAGAAAGAGAGAAAAGGCTGGTACGGCTGGGATGTGATGAATGCCGACAGCCTATGAGATGAGGTCAGACAGATCAGCGGCTAGGACACGAGGTCCTTGTAAGCCATGGTAACGAGTTTTGAATTTCTTCCCTATACGAATGAAAGCCACTGGAGTGTTTTAAGTGAGGTGACATAATCTGATTTGTGTTTGAAAAGATGCTGGCAGTTATATGAAGAATGGATGGAAAAAGTCAAAAATGGAAACAAGAAGGCCATTTGGAGTATTGAGTATTCAGGAGGAGAACTACCTCTTTAAAACTACAGCCAGCATGCCAGCAATTGCCAGATGCACAATGGTACATGATAGCAATTTATAACAGAGCAGTCAGAAGGTCGTATGCTAGTGTTGCTGGCAAGTAGTAAAGTGGATGAGTGATGAGCTGGACACAAACAAGATGACATTTCTCTACTGGAAAACTCCTCTGGTTGGCCT
Source organism: Felis catus (assembly GCF_018350175.1). NCBI lineage: Eukaryota > Metazoa > Chordata > Mammalia > Carnivora > Felidae > Felis > Felis catus. The sequence continues at coordinate 39,345,949 of NC_058368.1, read as the reverse complement.
CACCTTAAATTACTGCAGCATTCAACTGCAGGAACTCAGAAGAATAAAAAAAAAAAAAAAACACTGAACCACTTTGCTCAAATCTCCTCCCTTAAAATGTTTTATGCTCCTTTATCTAACAGACTCTTTGTACTAGTGAGGGTGTACTCTTTTGTGAAGTTATATCTTTGTTATATCAATTGAAGTAGAAACATCCAGTGACTTCACTTCGACAACTAAAAAGCTCAAATAGTATCACTTCCCACACTTTTTATTTCTAAGAGATGGTCATGGAAGGTACGTAGAAAATAGTAAAACGTCCTGTAATGAAAATGTCATCTTTTGTTGTTCGGCTGAAGTTGAAACATAAAGTTAAGTATATGTTCAGGAACAATAGACATTGGATTTCATTAATAACGTAATAACAATAATAATTCTTCAACAACTAACATTTATGGAGTTTTTACTATTTGCTAAGTCCCTCCTATTCACTGAGCACTTTTTAAAACATTTTACATGTAGTAAGACATTTAACTTTTGTAAGTCCTTATTTGATAAGTATTCATTGTCTTCAAGGTTTGAACAACTTCCTCTATTAGAGAGAGGGAGAGAGAATGCCAGCAGTTGTAAGATACACAATGACATATTACAGGATGATGAGAAATATCACAAAATAACTACCATCTGTCACTACAATATTTATGCTTCAAAAAAGCAATATTTTTTTAAAAAGCAGTATTTATGTTTCATTAATTTATGCTTTAAAACATATACTAATAAGGCTATACTAACAAGGTTTTGAAGTATAATCTATTTGACTACTTCTTATTTAACTATTCTTTTAAAGACACTCTCTGCCCTGGTAGGCTAATAGTTGTTTCAGTAAACAGAGTTTTGCAAGAAAACAGCAGAGATGAATTCTGAGGCATTAAGTTTATGTCAGGATCATTGAAATGAATGTTCTGGAGTGAGTCACCAGGAGATGGAGCCTATTTACAACCAAATGCAATTTCAGAAAAAGTCTTCAATTTTTAAAATAATTTCAGACACCAAAGCAATAATTGCAAGTAGAACAAGTCATATTACAAATTTGTTACAAAAGTAAGTGACAGTTCTACCTCCCCCGCTCTCCTCCCCAGGAAATGATGTTTCTACTTCCTTAACACTTGAGGAAAGGGATGTGTTGGTGATCAAGACAAAAGACTATTTTTGTGGCTCTTCTGTATCAGGAACATATTCATGACTTTATACAGGAGATTTATTCTTTTTGCTGCAGCATTGTCATTCACGAGAGAAGAAAAAACTATAATAATTAAAAAAAACCCCTTAATACTGAAAAATGTTACGTACATATAAGGCATCTGATTTATTTCAAAAAAATGAATCATCATCATAATCATTATTTTTGCCATCACTAATTATTGTGAATAAAAAGTGTGCTAAGATCTCTTTTATACATTTCAGGCATGTTAATTCTTTCAATTATTAACAATCATAATACTAGGGAAGAATTAGTGTTCTCCCTATTTTGACACTGTAAAGTTTGCCAAGGTTACAGAGTCAGTGAGGTGAATCTGTTCTCAACAACTAAACATTCTGCTTAGAAATGTAAGTTTGGAAAGATGACTTATGACTCTAATTCTGGATAAAAATAATGGTATGATAGAGACAGACAGAGATAAAAGAGATGTGAGTTGACAGAGATAGAGATGTGTCATGAGATTAAAAATTTAATGGTTTATTTTGCTTTTATGAAGTTAAACATTTAAAACATTTACCCTTTGCTTTTATCATCTCAATAATAGTTACATCACACCAGACCATCTGTTGACTCAGTACATTATTCTCTAATAATTATAAGATAGTATATATTAGGGGAGAAAATAATAATCATCCTAGAACACATCGACCTTATGATATGAGTAGTCTCAAACATCATCAGCTTTCTCAGGTCATACTTGGTTGTTGTAGAGAATGGGATACCCAAAAGTTTAAGGTCAAGAGTATATTCAAATGCTTACTGTTCTCTTATCTCAATAGAAGAAAAAAAAAACAAACAAACTCAGAATGCCCAGATTCTAGGATTGGATGAAATAGAGCAATGTTTTCTTGCTGAGCTATTGCAGGGAAACATAATAATGATTTCCTTTTCTAGAAAGTGAGAGCAGTAATGAAGTCGTTTTTTTGTTTTTCTTTTTTTTTTTTTTTTTGGTTTGTTTTTGTTTTTCTGTAGCCTTTTGAATATTGATGCTGGGCTATATATAGTTCACAAATTGAGAAGTGTTTTATTTACCACAAATTTTTAAACTCTCAGTGTTAATAGCCTTCTGTATCCACCCTGCACAGGAAAAAGGAGTTAACTCTTGGATCACTGGGTCAATAAAGTAATTTATGAGCCTTAATTAGTTTATTTATATTTTGAGTTGTCTCTGTTTACTGTATCATTCCTAATAAAGATATTAGAAATATTGAATAAGAATATTTTAGGGGCGCCTGGGAGGCTCAGTCGTTAAGCCTCCGACTCCGGCTCAGGTCATGATCTTACAGTTCGTGGGTTCAAGCCCCGGGTCGGGTTCTGTGCTGGCAGATGAGAGCCTGGAGCCTGTTTTGGATTCTGTGTCTCCCTCTCTCTCTGCCCCTCCCCCACTCATGCTCTCTCTCTCTCTCTCTCTCTCTCTCTCTCTCGCTGTCTCTGTCTTAAAAATAAATAAACAAGAAAAAAAAAGAATATTTTATTACACTGTAAGAGAACTTCAAATCGTTTAACCCCCGTTATGTTCAGAAAATAAAAATAAATCTTGGACACAGGGGAAAAGTAAGCCATCAAGTTCACAAAAGGAGTAAATGGTAGAACCGAATTTAATTAAGACATTCAGCATTTTTCTTTAAGTCCAATATAAACTATATATATGGCTTTTTAAGATTTAGCTCTTTTTAATTAGCAGACAAGAAAACTAGTTTGAAAATAATGAAAGCTTATGTAAAATACACTTTTATATAGTTGCCGTCTTTTCAAGTGTTTTATCCTTAAAATATCAAAGCAAACTTATTTTCCACTGCATGAAAACTACTCTCAAACTTTCTTCAATACTGCTCTCATCAGTATTCTGGGAAACCAGTTTCCCAGATATAGTGCGTCCGGTGGTGACGTCATGAACCAGCCACCATACTTGGCAACCTGAGTGCATCGATAGGCTTTTTCTGCGCAACTCATTTGTAGTAAACAACGCACCGCATGCTCTTTGAGCCATTGACAGTTGCCTTGTTTCATATTTAAACTGCTTATAAAAAGCCAGCACTGTTACTGTGAACTACATCGAACTCTGAGCAAGACTAGCAAAAGCAACCAGTCTGCTGTTTGGAAAGGCATGTTTCTGAACTTCTGTTTGTGAAAGGCGTTTCTTCTCTAAACATGGAAAAATATTATGTAAAAATATGGATGATGTTCTTAAGAGAACATTCATAGTTCACATTTGGTCACACATTACAGAAGACTGAATGAAGGTATAGATTATAGATTCAACAAACAGGAAGAAAACAGATCCTTTATTTAAGAAAAGTGGTATAAAAAGCATTCTGAAAAGTGATTTCCCTTAACTTTCTCCCATCCCAACTCCACCAAATAAATCAAGTCAATACATTTCTAAATAAAGGATCAACAGGATCAACATTGACAAAATACATCAGATATTTATTTATTTATTTATTTATTTATTTATTTATTTATTTTTTATTAAATGGGCCCATTGTCTTCATTTAGAGGAAAGAAATAGTACTTTGCTGCTATGGACTGAATTGTATCCCCTCCTCCATTCATATATTGAAGTCCTAACCCTCAGTACCTCAGAATATGGCTGTATTTTGGAGATAAGATCATTACAGAGGTATTTAAGTTAAAAATGAAGTGATTAGGGAGGGACCTAATTCCATACGGCTGGTCCTTCTGTCCTTATCAGAAGAAGAAATCTGAACTTTGACACATACAGAGAAATATGACATGAAGACACAAAGAAAAGATGGCCAAAGAAAAGATAAGCAAAGGAGAGTCCTGAAATAGATCCTTCCATTAGTAACAACCCTGCCAAAACTCGATCTCAGATTTCTAGCTTCCAGAACCATGAGAAAGGAATTTTCTGTTATTCAAGCCACTCAGTCTGTGGTACTTCATTATAGCAGCCTTAGGATACTAATAAATTCACTACAAAGAAATATACCCTTGAATTAGATAGCAGATAAATTTGTGTTCCTTCATAGTTTTTAGTATTCCTCATTGCCATCACTGCATGAATGGAATCATACATCTAGATGCATATTTCACACATAGTCACAGACTGTATGGGTGTGTGTGTATTATGTACATTTAGATGTATAATTCACTCATTTCGTGCTATACATATATATCTGTATGTCTGTGCAGACCTCACAAAGCTATGTTTATATTTGAAATCAAATTATCAATAAGAGCTCCAATTTAACTGCATCATGACTTCTACCTACTTAACATAGGAACTCAATTCCCATTCAAAGGGCCTCTCTCCCCAATCATTTTTAAAAGTCCTTTGGGGAATTTCATGCATAATAACAAATACTATTTTCATTTTTCTTATCTGTCTTCCATTTTGGCCCCCTGTATGATGTCTGCTACTGACAAAAATGTTTCAAACCTGGCCTTGCCACTTTCACTGCTGCTGCTATCCTCCTTAAGGGAGATTGAATTCCTGAGCTTGGAGGAGCCCAAGTGGCAGACCCTGTTCCCTCCACTCTGTGCAAAAATTTTAGAAATGTCCCTATGCCCTTCATACTTCTCAATTTCCCGACTGCTTATTCTCATGTCATAAACAAATAAGTTCATTCATTCATTCATTCCCTGGTTAAACATAATCTTTAGGTTTTGTTCCTATAACGTCTTTCTTAAAAGCACTCAGAACGATTCTGTATAAAAGAGTGATCATGTTGACTCCTGTCTCCAAGTGCCCGTTTATTGATTTCTTCCATGCAGGCTTCATCTCTTCTATAAAACATTGTTTATTTATATGGAACACTGAGGTCCAAACACCCACAAGTTTAGGCCTGTCCTGATATATCCCCATGCCTATTACCCTTTTTAGTGTAACCAGAAATCCTACCATATGCCTGTCTCTCTATCCATCTTTCTACCTACATACATTATTATCACCAATCTGGTGGAAAGTATTGCATATTACATACAAGATATTCATAATATGAATCTAAAGACCCATACCTTAAATCACACTGTTTATAAACTAAATGAAATACAATTAAGCATTTGTACCTAAAAGAGAGCTATTTTAGTGTCTCAAACTATAAATATTGTTACTGATTGAGTTGTTTTATCCTGTTGCTAAAATGACATGACACATTTTGCACACAGTAGAAAATTACTTAATAATTCTCTCTTGAAAAGAAATAAACCATGTATATGCCTTGCCTATAAAAGTACTTTCTTTCTTTTTTCTTTTTTTAGGACTTTCAAGTTTTAGGTATTTAGGCAATATATACAGTTGATTGCCAAATAAAAATGACTATACCAGATATAGTGCAAGACAAATTGACTGTACTTAGGTATTTTCCCTGGAGTGGTAAATAATTTTTCACTACCCTGTTTGGAGCAAAATATGATTTGTGGTTTGAATGAACTCTTGTTTTCTCTTATCTACTGAAGCTCTCCTACATTTGCATGGATATTCAAAAGACTACTGCACTGTAATTGAAAAAAAAAAGTTTAGTTAAAGTTCAGATCAATGTGTTTAAAAAAGACCTCCCATGGGTAGACAGGTGAAGTATCTATTTATGACTAGCCAAGAGGTGTAAATCAAAAAGGTGTTTAAATCTCAGAATCTCTTACCCTACATGAGGTGTTTCTTTGTTCATCTCTACATTCGATCTCAGTAGACTCTTTTAGCATGCTTATTGTGTGAAATCTTGGCATATTTATGGCACATTCACTCAGCAATAATCCCATAAATTTTTAAGGCTTTCATTTATCCTGATTCAGATTGTTTTTTACTATCTAAATTAATTGGAAGGTGTCCTTCCATGTCGATTATGGTTTGATTAGGAAAGATTTTTTTTTTTTTAATTTTTTTTTTTCAACGTTTATTCATCCCTGGGACAGAGAGAGACAGAGCATGAACGGGGGAGGGGCAGAGAGAGAGGGAGACACAGAATCGGAAACAGGCTCCAGGCTCTGAGCCATCAGCCCAGAGCCTGACGCGGGGCTCGAACCCCCAGACCGCGAGATCGTGACCTGGCTGAAGTCGGACGCCCAACCGACTGCGCCACCCAGGCGCCCTGATTATGGTTTGATTAGAATCATCCTGAGACTGTGATCCAAAATGGGAGATTTTATAAAATGAAAAGCTTTCCTTCCAATGGATAATGAAGGCCAAATTATTTTCACATTGTCTCCAGCTATGTTATATATAAAGATTTGGCTTTCAAATGTCAGTTCTCTCTGAAGGGAATGAGATGAAACTTATGTTTCAGACACATACATCTGTCTGAAAAATAACTGAGCATTTAAATGTCTGATCAATTATCTGCATTGTTAGGAGATGTCATTGATGATAAGATAAGACACTGCTGATTATAATATTAATGGTTTTATAAAATATTTGGGGACATATTTTTTCGGTAAGGCTTCAGCCTAAAACAAGTAACCTGTATAATTTAACACGATCTGGTTCTTATTATACAAGGATCTGATACTATTTAACTTACCTTATATGTAATGTGTTAAACATATACACAAATGGTTTAACCCAGGCCATCGTTTCTACTACAAAGCTTTAATTAAGGCACTAATGACACAACAGTGAACCTAGAATGCAACAGCAGAACAGCCATAGATGGTACTCAAGCATTTCCCCTCTGTGCAGAGGGTGTAGCAGGCCCTTTTATGTCAGTAGCAAAGATAATGTAAAGTCGGCATTTCAGGACACATTACATATCATATCCTATAATCAAATATATGTTATGAACCATATTGAATTGTGATGATTTTTCTTAGATCTTATGCATGGTAGAGGATAATCTGGAAAGAACTGGAATAGAAGAAGTAGGCCCTCCAAAAAGCAATAGTTGTGGAAAAGACCTTTGGCTTACAGGCTGGCCAATCAGTTTACACTTGATCTGAGCTTATTCTTCACCATCGCCAAAGCTATTTTGGTGGCAGTGTCCTCCTTCTCCACTTTTAATCTTTGCAAGTTGGCTTCTTTCAATTTGAAATGTTCACGTCGGGGATGTTAAAAAAAAGAAAAAAATCACACTGAAATAAAAAAATAAGAAAGGAAAAAGCCAGAAGCATGCCAGCTATAAAATGTTCTGGTGAAAATCACAAGTTGCAAATGTCTCTATTTTAGAGTATCCTTAGAAGTGCATCAAATCTTGAATTCTTTGGTGGCAGCTCCTTCTATTCTGTCTATATAACCTTATATTTGAATGTAACCAAGGATACAGTTGTGTCTCAACCTTAGGTAAAATGTATTAACATATTGAGCTTCCAGAAAGGCATTGAGCTCTACAAGAGAGTACAACAGGATCCCAAACAGACCCAATCATTTGATTGAGTGCTTTTAGAATTTTCAACTAATTTAAAAGACAGAATCAAAGAAAGAAAAAAAAAAAAACCACCAAATAACTACAATATGTAGTATGAAGAAAAGGATAAAGTTCTCATTAGAAAACATAACAATGGAATATCAGTCAGTCTTGAGATCTGGGAAAATTTCCTTAGCACCTAATCATATACCAGGAGAGAACATGCCTAGGGGTGGTGGTCAGGGCCGTCAGGAGCCGGAAATGCATGGGTAAAACTGCAGTAGTGCTAGACATATGAAGGAATCTACCAGTAACAAATTTCATTTGATAAACTTTATTTGATATTAATCCAGAATTTATCATTAAAATATTTTATTTGAAATTAATCCAGAATTCCAAAAATGTTTATGCTTCAACATAATGTATATGTGCAAATTTGTATTAGTGATATCTGTTAAAGAAAATGATTATGTGGAAAGAGACCACCCACCTTGAGGAGTGTGGAAGGGGCACACACTGCTAACGAGTGAATCTCTCATTACATAATTCTATCATGTCTTGTTAATGAAATGTTCCACAGTCGTGGGTGTAACATTATAAATAAACTGAAACCCAAAGTGTTTGGTGTTTGAATAATCCATGAATGGGGACATTTTAAATGTATGTCAAATTTGTATTAGGGCTTAACATCCATTTAAAAGCAAGTAGTCCTCATCTAAATTTATAATCAGAGCATAAGAGACAGAACAGAAGGGAATATGTTCTTGGTGTGCTACCTTATTCTATAGAAAGGAACTCATGTGTCCTCAAATTTAAATTGTGCAACATAACCTGAACTGAGACACATGGATGAAAGCCTCTACTTCTATAGGAAACTGCATTTTTCAAAAGAAAATGTCTTTCTGGAAGGTGAAAAGTCAGATGTGTGAAGATGGTGTGTATGGCTATTGACTGTGAAGAGCTAGACTTGGGAAATCTTTCTCACTTTTATCTTGCTCCTGTATAGAATAAGTTAGCACATAAAGAACAAATTCTCTTCTGTTCTATCATGTCTGCCCTGATTATAAATATAAATGAACAGTCTGCTTTTTAATACTTCTGAAGCTCAATTACGCCATTGCACATACACTCTGAATACTGCATTTATGGACAATTTGATTACCAAATCTCTCTGGGTCTCGGTTTATTCACAAAGTAACACTCATAACTGTAGGGCATGCCTGCGTCAAGGCACATTGGGATTAGGTGATGGGAGATTTGTTATTTCCTCTATTGCGTATTTCCTCTGTACCACTGGAGTGGTGATCCCTCTTCAGATAATCATTTGTTTGAGATATGTAACTAACAGAAATACATAGATGTATTTAAAGATATATTTAAAAAAATAATTATTGTTCACATGAACCCAGTTTATAGTTTATAGTAAGCAGCTTGAAATACTCATTTGGGGAATCCAAGCTGCAGAAGTTAAGCAAAATCTAATGTGAGTAATCACTGAAAACATTAACTAATGGCTGACAATAAGACTTCTTCCCAGTGCTTTAACTGAGAGAAGGAAGGAAATTGAACAAATAAGATAGGGGAGAACATGTGTGTTCAGTGGTTGGAATATACATCAAATATACAGAAAATTTTTTTTGTTTCTATTTTCTTGTTCCTCACATTTTGCCAAATTCACTCCGTCTTTTATAACTCAACTTAGTATTATGTAATACATCATTAATTTTTTGGTGAAATGTGATTTTCATTACAATAAAACATTATATATGCCTGTATGATCTGGAGACAAATGTTGAGAATTTCTTCATAGATGCTCTGGCACCACACATTATGTATCAGCCAAGGCCAGAATGCTTTGGGGAGCATATATCTAACTAGTCCTGAGAATTTTCTTAACGCTGAAGTGAAAGACAAGAGGCTTTGCCTCCACTGAAAGTCCTTCTCTCTTGGTGTGCCTGGCTGCCTCGGTTGGTTAAGCGCCTGACTTTGCCTCAGGTCATGATCTCATGGTTTGGGGGTTTAAGTCCCACGTCAGGCTCTGCAATGATGCACTTACTTAACAAAAGTAAGGCCTTATTTCTCTACCACTCTCTTTTGAGGTTCTCATTACCAGAATTTGTGTAGCTGTGCAGACACCCGCTGCAGCCTAACTGGGGTGTGTCATCAAAGTCTTCAGGAATTAGTTATAGATGCCTGATTATTTGGAACATATCTCAAGAACATTTCAGTCAATAAGCACATAAACTGATTCAATTAAATAGACAGAAGAGAAGGAAAAAAGAAAAATGGGAAGGAAGGAAAGAGAGGAAACACTCAGAAGGCTCATTGTAAATTTTGTACAAATTCATGTGCAGATGTGTCTTATATTAAATATTGTTATACTAGGTGCTAAAAAATACATATGCCAAATTGCAGTGGGTCATCGTAATAGAAATTTGTTTTGCTCCTATGACAGCCCTGTGTGGGGTTTCCCAGGTAAGCAGGCACCTTCTTCTATATTCTGGATCCAGAACACCGTACTTTTCCAATCTGAAACTCCACCACCTCCCATTGGTTGGTCTTTATTTATATCCAGCTGGCAAAGAAGAAAAGGCTCATCAAAAAGCTTGTCCCATAAATGTCATTACAAACAAATAGCACAATATAATAAATCCCATTTGGCAAAGGAGTGTGAATCACCTGCACACCTAGGTTAAGGGGAGCAGGGAAACGGGAGTTCCAAACTGGTCAGCCACTTCTCAGGGCTAAGGTTACATCACAGAGGTTGATCGTAGAGTTGATCATCTCTGCTTTGTGTTCCTTTCCTCTGAGCATCTCAACGGGAGACTAGAAGTCTAGGCAGATATCCAAAGTATTGTCATAAAACTAGGAATTCATAAACTTTTACTAACTCAAGAATCATGTAAACTTATTTTGTGATTGTATTCCTTCTTTCTGTATTTATCAGGGATTAAGTGTGGAAAAGTGGGAGCCAGAGCCAGAGAGGGTTTTCAGTGCTTGGGAGTTTATCATGTTTTAACATCTAATGCAGGCTTAATGTAAGCCTATTTCTTTGGCCTTAAATAAGTATACATCAGAAATTACTAATATATTTACTTATATAATCTACAAGAAGAATAATGAGTATGAACAAAATAATTAGATTGGTTTTGAATCCTAAACCTGATTGATCACCAGTATGAAATATTGATGAAATTAAGCCATCAATTACTAATGAATGTTAGTGAGTCTTTTCTAAGAAAATGTGATTAAAAAAAATTAAGCATAGTGACATCTTTGGATTTGCACTGTACTAGGTTTTTTGGCATTAATCTTTTACTACTAAGTTTTCATGGTGGTTTATTTCTTCCATATGATTTTCCTACTGAAAAATTTTTCCTTCAGATTTTTCTTCTGAAAGAAAAGGACAGGAGAGGTAATAACTAGGAAGGAAAACTAATTAGAAGAGGTTTGAAGGTGGAAAGATAACAAACCTCCTTAGTGTCCATCAAAAGGGGAAGGTTTGAATAAATGATAGTGCAGCAATGCAGAGCACTGATATGTAGCTATAAACAGGAATGACCAAGGACACTAAATACTACTCTGACAAGTGCTCCAAAACCTATAGTTAGATGAAAATGCAAGGAGCAGAACACTGTCTCTAGAGTATAATTTTGCATACAAATGATGGAGGAGGGCAAGAATGTAGATTAATACATGTTTCTGTTTGCCTAAAGAAACTGAGAGAATCTATAGTATGTGAAAAAAAAGGGGGGGTTATCTGTGGCAGTCGTTTTTAGAAACAAAACGAATCAGGAAACAGGAGAAAGCACAATTATTCACTGCAAGGTTTTTTTTTAATGTATTATGAATCAAAAAATAAAATAAATAATTAAAGACATACAGTGTGAATGCAGGGAAAAAATTGTGCTGGAGGAAAGAGACTAATGACAAATTGAAAGCAGTAAATCGGCCTGATTTTCTTCTTTTCCTATTGCTTTTTTTCCTTGTTAGGTCTCATTTGGTGTCACTGCTCAAGCTCTGAACATCTCTCTTCTCTGTGGCTAGTTATAGAGCCTCTTGTCTAATTCCATCCAACATACTCCTACCTTGATGACCTGTTAACTTGTCTAAACCACTTGTTCATCTTTATTTGTACCCAGTCCCTCTCTTCATTAGTCTGTTCCTTTTTTATTTCCTTTTTTTCTTTTTTTGAGTTTAGTTATTTTGAGAGAGACAGCGAGCACAAGTGCGAAGGGGCAGAAAGAGAGGGAGACAGAAAGAATCCCAAGCAGGCTCCATATTGCCAGAGCAGAGCCCAATACAGGGCTAGAACCCATGAAGCCTCAAGATCATGACCTGAGCTTAAACCAAGAGTCAGATGCTCAACCCACTGAGCCACCCAGGCACCACTCTTTAGTCTATTTCTATTCAGCATCCCCCTACCCCTTGTCACACAAGCTGGAAATCTTAGAGTTGTATTTAACTCTTTCCTTTTCCACACTGTTAATAAACATGGACATTCGTGGTCCTAACTTACTTTTTATATATCCTTTCATTTCATTCTTACTACTGCTTTTCCAAGTTTAGGTCCTTCTTGTCATCTAGATGGTTCTTGGAGTTAATTTCTGTATTTTAGACTTGCTTGCCTAAATTTTGTCTTCTGTATTTTAAGTAATTATTTAAAATATTATTTTTTATTATGATTCCACTTGTTCCCCCAAATCCAGTGACTACTAGATTTAGGAATGTATTATTCCTTTTAGGAATACATTTTATTAGATATTAGATATTATCTAATGTATTAGATGTTATCTAATACATTTTATTAGATAATTTATTATTAAGACTTGAAATTTTGGTTATGTTTTCATACAAACAAATCTATGCTTGTGTGTTCAAAGATACATGGTTTGTATTTATTTGTACCTTAAAATACAAGCTAATAGATAAGGATGAACACACAAATTTTATAAAATTGCACGTAATATACATTATATAATTATAAAAGTAACAAATTTTCATATCATGTATTTTATTTCTAAAAGAAATTGACTTTGAAACTTAAGTGAACAAAATGAATTCTATGCCTCAATCTAAAAGTATTAAATGCCTGTTATCCAAAGTACAATAATAGGTGCTATTGGGAATACAAGAATCATTAGACACAGTCTATCTTTAAATGGCTAATGAGAAGGAAAGATTTTTTCCCAGATCTTTACTTAAAACAGATTGAGATAATATGATACAGCTTAGTTGTGTGGTATACAATAGATGTGCAATAAATGTTGAATATATTAGGCTCAATGTTTCAAGTCAAGATAGCTAGGAAGACTGTAGGATCATATCATTAATAGAGTAGGGTTTCATTATGAGGGCAGGGAAAGTGTTCTTTTCTAAAATATAAACTTCAATTTTGCTTTTAGGTTTATATTCATAACCTTCAAACTTATTTCTTAACTCATTAAACAAGGAAATGTGAAGCAAAAGTTATAATTCTCCATGAAAATAATGTAACTTCTAAGTTTGACAACATGTTGGTAGCTTATGTCAAAGAGAAATTGTATCAGAAAAAAAATTTTTTTTCAACGTTTTTTATTTATTTTTGGGACAGAGAGAGACAGAGCATGAACGGGGTTGGGCCAGAGAGAGAGGGAGACACAGAATCGGAAACAGGCTCCAGGCTCCGAGCCATCAGCCCAGAGCCTGATGCGGGGCTCGAACTCACGGACCGCGAGATCGTGACCTGGCTGAAGTCGGACACTTAACCGACTGTGCCACCCAGGCGCCCCTGTATCAGAAAAATTAAAGGAGAAAGGAAGAGTTTACTAGAGTCTACAGCAATAGGGAGAGATTGATCTCAACACTATCGATACAAAAGGAAGGAGAGTTTTTAAGCACTGGGCTGAATTAGTGGAAAAGTACCAGATGTTAGGAGGGAGGTTGGTCAGTGTGATTAGACCACTGGTGCTTCCTAATTGGCACTTATCAAAGTTAGGATCCTACTTTCCCATAGACCTTTGGAGACAGGGGTTCTATCTTTATTGATGATTATATTTACATTTCAAACATATGGTTCCTGGGCCCTTGAAAGACATTCCAGAGTTTCAAACCTGGCGAGAGGCTGGGAGAAGATTTAAGTCTCAAGGGGGTAGAAAAAGCATTTCTAACTGTAAGATTTTTAAAGCAAACACTCTAAGGAAAGGAAGGTCATAGACCAGTAGTCAGAAAGAAACTTAGTCAAGCTGAAGGGAATGCTAAGGCCATCATGGTCATTTACCACGTTAACTAGTAAAATTTCATGTATAATTCAGAAGACAAAAAGGTTAGAATTGAGTGGAATGATTAAAAGAAAAAAAAAAAACTCAGCAGGGAACATATCTGCTATGATGAGGGATGGTCTGATCTAGTCCCAGAGAACAGAACTGTTTTCTATTGTGAATGGTAACTGGTACTTTGGTAAAAGAATAATTGATCTCACAGAATTTAGAGAAACTTTCTTTGAAATTACATTAATGTATAGGCATAAGCTCAGTTTCTACAAGAAACAAAGATTCTCTCATAATTCAAATTTTGCAGTTGTTTTCACCTTGTTAAAAATTGGAAAAATACTATAAAACATGCCAAAAGTCAGTTAGAAATCAAAATAGTGCATTGCATTATTAACATAAGTATAATGGTGTTCTTGTGCAATTTGTAAGGTTGTATTTTTATATTATTCCAAATTATTCTGTAATCACATACCTTTTTCACTGTGCAAAAGGTGTCAGAGACTGAAAATGATAAATGATCTTGCATTCAGTTATTCAGTAGATGATAATGTCCTATTCACAAATGAATAGCTTTATTTCGTAGTGAGTTTTAAAAAGTTTTTTGTAAAACTGAGCTTCTATAATAGAAAGTTTTTATGCTGCTTACCACAGTTACCAAACGTGCAATGTTTCTCCTGAATCCAAAGGATGGCAGGGGCCCATCATGTTCTATTTATACTAGGCACAAACTATAATCTTAAGGTAATGACCCAAGTTTTCAATTCAGAGTAGAAATCATCCTATTGTAAAAGAATCCATTTTTTTTTTATCTTAAGTATGCTTTTTAGTCATTGATAGATAGTCATGAGATTAGTGTTGAAAAAAAAAAGAAAAATACCATATTTTCAAGCCTAGTAATGATTCTATTTCTTTTTTATTTCACTGCATGTAACCATTAATTTCTTTGATTGTGGAAATGTTATAAATAAATTCAAGCAAAAATTGGAAGCAGAATTGAACTTTTTGCAGTTATCTGATTACTTTTTTAGAGATTAAGGTTCTAAAAATTCTCTGAACAAAACCGTAGAAGCCATCTTTCTTGATTTTCACCCTTCTAATACTATTTGTATCTCTCTTACAACAAAACATTGTATTTTTTTAACTTTATATTTTTTAACATAAATTTCTTATGTTCCCCCCCCCAAAAGTATAAGGGAGTAGGATTGTACCATATTACTTACTTGTATTGCTTTATTACCTATTTTATTCCAAAGGTTTTGTTAGGAATTGATGTAGAAAAGCTATTTAAATATTAGCCTCTCCATTGTGTTGAAAATAATGACATTTTAGCAAAATTTTCCCTATATGCTCCAATTTTCCTTTTATAATATTCGTGACCTTGATTTATGAATAAATAAACTTAGATTATGAATAGACAGAAATAAAGTAATACAATATAAATAAAAACTATGATTTTAGTGTTTTCCACTTGTCTTAGTTACAGATCTTTGTTACAATTATATTTGTATTTTAGAATTTAGCATTAAAATTATATAAAATAAAAGAGAATGTTGGAGAAATTTTAAATTTCAGTGACTAAAATAATACTGTGCAAGAAGCATAAGAAAAACATTTTTTTGAGGACAAGGCAAATAGATAATACAGTTCTTACTTAATATTTAAATGTACCTTGTCCCTTCCTGTTGTCTTGGTTGTAAGTCTTACTGTATGTTTATTATAGTTAATAAATATAAAACAAATGAAATACTTTCTGAGATATGTAATTGACTAGCAAGCATTTAAAATATAATGACTCAAACATTTAATAAAAGAATTCTGTTAAATGAATAAGTATTTGTTCATTCAAATCATAAAAAGAGTATTTCCTTATAACAGTGCACATTATTAGTCTTCCATTAATGTACCTATATGTGATCAGTTATGTTCATTTCTTAAATTGTGAGAATATTGATTGCTATCTTCTACAGATACAGAAGAAATGAGAACTCTGAAAATCCGTTCCAACAACTATGCAAAGACTAATTCTTCTACCAGACCTCCAATTTAAACTGTGCCTATTTTCATAATCGTGTACTAATTTCCTTGATCACACCCATATAATTTTATGTAATTTTGATATGAAGTGCCTTATTTGCATTTATATTTAATAGAATATAACTTGCTTATGCTTGGTTCTCAAAATGTTCATTTCAGCAATGCAAAAAAAAATGTATTTATGCTCCATGATTCACCAAACTAGGGGTTCTCAAACTTCAGCATGCATCAGACTCTTCTGAAGGGTTTGCTAAAACACAGACTGGAGGCCCTCTGCTCAGAGTTTCTGGTTCAGTAAGTTCTGGAGTGGCTTTTTAACATCTGCATTTCCAGGTGTTCTGATCTGCTGGTTTGGGATCCACACTTTGAGAACCAGTTCATTATTGTTTTATTATGAAAATGGGTTGCTTAAAAGTATTTGCTACTATATATTATTTTACAATACATAGTTTTGTCAATTTAGTTCATTGCTTTGTTAACTCCTTTCTAGATACCTGCTTTATTCTAAAATAGTTGTCGCTTTCATTTATAGCATATGAGAATGATGAAGATTAAACTTTGAGCCATTGCAATACATGTTTAAAAAGATGTAAATCTAAGATTTAAATCCAGATTGATCTAATTTCTAACTTTTTGAGGGTTTTTTTTAACACCAATTGACTAAGTAATAGTTAAGTTTCCACAAATTATTAGTGTTGTTTTGTTTGTTTACATTTAATCTCGCCTGTCTCATGTGAGCCAGCACTTTCTAGTTCTTACATACATTACCACAGCATTCTTCTATAGTGTAAGAGCTTTCCATATTAGACCTTCCAAATGATTATACCCCATAGGTGCACTAGGAAATTAATACTTGTCCTCGGGGTGGTGGCCAGTGCCTAGGGTGGCTAGAGATTTTAGGCTTGTCATCTCTGGCCACAGGGCAGAGGGTTCTGGTAGGATGGTACTTTTGAAGCAAGGTTAGATGCCATATTTTGTGGTAACTGCAGGTAGAAAGCGAGAGTGATATTTAGCACACGCTATCCTGCCAAAATGTGCTAAACATGGCCACCAAGGATCAGTTCTGTTCTGAAGATACTGACTTCAACAGCATCAGTAGAGAGCACCATATATGGTAGATAAAATGCCTGTGTAGGTTCTTAGAGTTAATTCTTCAGGATGTAGAAAACAAAACACCCGGCAAAAAAATATGTCAGGAAAAGACATATGTTTATTACATATGTGAGAGAGAGTAGAGGAATTGGGCAGTGTACCTCGCTGGGCATAGCTCTAGTCTATAGACCCTTGAATATCTAACTTTTCATGTACATTTCATGTACATACGTTTCTCTCTTTGTGGTTGATATATCCTTTCAGTGGCATCCAAGCTGGTCACTGTAAGATTGCTTTAACAATCTTCTTAATTTTTTGAAATATTAGGTAAGAAGAATTCAACCGAAATAAAATTAATTTACAACTGCAACATTATATGAATGAAATGAAAGAGACATTTTTAAATTTGAAAATCTTACTGGCTTTCTTAAATGATTCATGAAACAGGAAGCATCTTATCTAACAGAGGGGTGCTCCTGAAATGCGGCTTTCATTAATAATATAATTTTAACTGTTGTTAAATTTTGAATGGTTGTAAAAAATATTTATTTTTTTAGCAGCTACTCATGTGAACGTTTGTAGTCAATCCTGATATCAAGAATTTGAAAAGATTGGAGCTTCGAGAGATGGCAGAGTAGGAGCACTGTAAACTCACCTTGTCCCTAGATAACAGCCATATCATTGCAACTAACCCAGATCATGACCTCAAGAAAAGACTTTCCATGGTTAATTTTAGAGAAGAGGTCACATGAAAAATGGTAGGAGGAGTGGAGATGCAGTCAGTAACCAAACTCCTGGTGAGATTAACCACAAACTGGAGAGTCACCAGCATAGAAAAGTCACAAGCATAGAAAAGGGAGAAGAAGAGAACCCACACCAGGCACCCCAGATACTGGGGACCTCCATTAGGAAGATAGGTCCCTGTGACATTTGGCTTTGAAAACCAGTGGGATTTAACTTCGTGAGTTTAGACAATCAGTGGGGGTTTAATTCCATAAACTTTAAAAATCGGCAAGTTCTGCTTTGGGAGAGCCAGAGGGTGATAGGAAACTGTGTCCCTGCCTTCAGGGAGATAGCATAACTAAAACCTCACTGATGTACAGCAAAGAAGCACCACTTTGAAAAGTCCCTCAGGTATATGGAAAGATTTTCTAATCTCAGAGCATGTGCTGGAGAGGTAGGGAAACTTAGACTTCTCCAAGAACAAAAGAGCTGGTGGGTACCATTTTCCTCCTCCTTTCCAACAGCCTAGATACCTGGACACTGGCAGGAACTGGCTCCAACACGCTCCACCTAGCTTGCTAACACCATGCATCCTGCCCCACATTTTCCTTCAGATCTGTCTCATGAAATCTGACCCACTCTGCAGGAGTCCCTCCAAAGTGGTTCCTGACACATCTCATTATGCAAGCAGCCCTGACAGTAACAAGTGCCACTCCAAAGTGACACCTGCCCTTGGGAGAGGGGAAGATAAAACCACACATACCTGTCTCTGCAAGCCCAGGAGTGGGTTGGAGGTAGATAATAATCAGACTACTGGCTCTACCCACCAACAAAAACCTCACAGGAGGCAGCACGAGGAGAGAACTCTGCCATTCCATGTGACTGCAGTCCAGCAAATGGGATGAGGGCAGTCATCTGGTCTGACCCAACTACAACCTCAAGGCAGCCCAAGACTGGCCCCTTTACAGAAAGGGGACTAAACTCCGCCCACAACAGGCAAAGTGGGCCATGGCAGCCAGTAGGACTCAAGGCAAATGTGGCTCAGCTACTATGGCAGGGCACACATAATCCACATAGGAGACACCCCTGAAGCACCAGGTTATGGTGAACAGGGGACATTACATGGCAGGGCACCATAGGACTTCTTCTTCATAAAGCTACTACTTTCAAGATCAGGAGACAGAGCTGGATTTCCTAATACATAGAAAAAACACAGAGAGTTAGACAAAATGAGGAGAAAGAGAAATATGTTCCAAATGAAAGAATAGGATAAAATCACAGCAAAAGAGCTAATTAAAACAGAGATAAGAAATATGCTTGATTGAGAATTCAAAATAATGATCAGAATGATACTTACTGGACCTATGAGTGGAGGATCTCATTGAGACTTTCAAGATAGAAATGAAAATACAAACACACACACACACACACACACACACACACACACAGAACCAATCAGAGATGAAGAACTCAACAATTAAATAAAAAGTACAGTAGAGGGAATCAAAGTAGGTTAAAGGGAGCAGAAGAATGGATCAGTGAGTTGGAAAAAAGAGAAATGGAAAGCAACTAAGCTGAACAGTAAAATAAAAAATAATAATAAAAAATGAGAATAGGTTAAGGGAACTCAGCAACTTCATCAAACATAATAGTATTTGCATTATAGGCTGCCCATAAGGAGAAGAGAGAGAAAAGGAGGCAGAAAGTTTGATGAAATAACAGCTGAGAAACTTCTCTAATTTGGAGGAAGAAAATAGACATCCAAGTACAGGAAGCAGAGAAAGTCCCCAGCAAAATCAACCCAAGGAAGTCCACATCACAGCATATTATAATTGAAATAGCAAAAAAAAAAAAAAAATAGTGAAAAAGAGAAATGTAAAAGCAGCAAGAGAAAAGAAAACAGTTACATACAAGGGAAATCCTATAAGACTATCAGTGGAATTTTTCAGCAGAAACTTTAACAGGTCAGAAGGGAGTGCCAAAGTGTTGAAAGGAAAAACCAAGAATACTCTATCCAGTGAGATTATTATTCAGAATAGACGAAAATATAGTTTCCCAGACAAACAAAAGTAAAAGGAGTTCATCATCAGTAAACCAGCCTTACAAGAAAAATTAAAGGGAATTCTTTGGGAAGAAAAGGAGTGGAAAAATCAGGAGTAAAAAAATTAGGAAAGGAAAGATTTAACTAGTAAATACAAACATAATAAAAGTAAATTAATCACTTATAAAACAAGTATGGTGGTGAAAAGAAAAAAAGCAGCATAGAGGTTAAAAGACAAAAGCAGCAAAACAGTACAATCAATAATATCTTTAAAAAACAGTCAAGGGATTCATCCAAAATAAAAGGATGTAAAGTATGACATCATATACATAAAACATGGGAGGGGATAAAAATTTAGTACTCTCAGAATGGGTTAAACTCAAGTGAGCATCACCTAATATAGACTGCTATATGCAGAAGATGTTACATATCAATCTAATGGTAACCATGAATCAAAACGTTTAATAGATATGCAAAAGATAAAGATAAAGGAATACAAGCATATCACTAAAGGAAGCCATCAAACTACAAGGGAAAAGAGCAAGAAAAGAAAGGAACAGAGAAGAACTACAAAAGCAACTGTAAAAAAAGTAACAAAATGGCAATCAGTACATACCTATCAATAATTACTATAAATGTAAATGGACTAAATGGTGACTGAATGGATAAAAAAGCAGGACCCACCTATAGGCTGCCTATAAGAGACTCAGACCTAAAGACACATGCAGATTGAAAGTAAAGGGATAGAAAAACGTTTATCATGAAAATGGAAGTGAAAAGAAAGTTGGGGTAGCAATACCAATATCAAACAAAAAAGGCTTTCAAACAAAGACTGTACCAAGAGTCAAAGAAGGACACAGCATAAATAAAGGGAATAGTCCAACAAGAAAATCTACAATTGTAAATATTCATGCACCAAACATGAAAGCACCCAAATACATAAAGCAACTTATAAACAGACATAAAAGAAGAAACTGATAGTAATACAATAATAGTAGGGGACATTAACATCTCATTTACATTAATGGCTATATCAACCAGACAGAAAATCAACAAGGAAACAGTGGCATGGAATGACATATTGAACAAGATAGATCTCCCAGATATATTCAGAACATTCCACCTCCAAAATAGAGGAATACATATTCTTTTCAAGTGCACATGGATATTCCCCAAAACATATCACATATTATGCCATAATACAAGTCTCAACAAATTAAAAAAGACTGAAATTATGTCATGCAAATTTTGCAAGCACAATGGTATGAAACTAGAAAACAATTTTAAAAAATCTGGAAAGAACACAAATACACAAAGTCTAAATATCACGCTACTAAACAATTAATGGGTTAATTAAGAAATCAAAGAGGAAATAAAAAATGCATGGAGAAAAATGAAAATGAAAACACACTGGTCCAAAATCTTTGGAATGCAGCAAGAAGCTGTTCTACTAGGGAACATTATAGCAATACAGGCATACCTCAAGAAACACAAAAAATCTCGAACAACCTAACCTTACATCTAAAGGAGATAAAAAAAAAGAAGAACAAAAAAGTCTAAAGCCAGTATAAGGAATGAAATAATATAGAATAGAGCAGAAATAATGAAATAGGGACCAAAAGACAAAAACAAAAACAAAGAACAGATCAGTGAAACAAGAAGCTAGTTTTTGAAAAGATCAACAAAATTGATAAACGTTTACCCAGACTCTTAAAAAAAAAAGAAAAAGAAAACAAAGCAAGACTGAAATAAATAAATCAGAAATGAGAAAGGACAAATAACAACACACACCACAGAAATACAAAGGATAATAGGAGATTATGAAAAATTATATGCCAGCAAATTAGACAAAGTAGAAAAAATGGATAAATTCTTGGAAACATATATCATCCAAAACTGAATCAGGAAGAAACAGAAGCTCTGAACAGACTAATCAGTAGCAATGAAATTGAATCAGTAATCAAAAAACTCATAATAAACAAAGTCCAGGACCAGAAGGCATCACAGGTGAAGTCTAACAAACATTCAAAGAAAAGATAATATCTGTTCTTCTCAAACTATTCCAAAAAATAGAAGAGGAAGGATTCTAAATTCCTTCTATGAGGCCAGCATTACCCTGATACCAAAACCACACACAGACATTACAAAACATAACAAAAAAGAAAACTACAGGCCCATATCCCTGATGGACAGATGCAAAAATCCTCAATAAAATATTAACAAACTGAATCCAACAATACATTAAAAAAATCATTCACTATGATCAATTGGTATTTATGCCAGGGATGCAAGAGTGGTTCAATATTTGGAAATCAATCAACATGATATATCACATTAAGAAGAAAAAGAATAAAAAACATGATCATCTCAGTAGATGAAGAAAAAAACATTTGATAAAGTACAACACACATTCATGTTAAAATATCTCAAAAAGTAGGTTTAGAGAAAACATACCTCAACATAATAAAGGCCAAATACGTAAAGTCCACAGTTAACAACAACATTTCGAAAACTGTGGGGGTACACCGGGGTGGCTCAGTTGTTTCATGATCTCATGGTTCATGAGTTCGAGCCCTGCATTGGGCTTTCTGTTGTCAGTGCAGAGCCTGCTTTGGATCCTCTGTCTCCTTTCTCTCTATCCCTCTCCAGTGCACACTCTCTGACTCTTTCTCTCCCTCAAAAATAAATAAACATTAAAAAGAAACAATAATAAATCAAAAACAAATCAAATCCACAGCTAATACTCAATGGTAAAAACTGAGCTTTTTCCCTAAGATCAGAAGCAAGACAAGGATGTCCACTCTGACCATTTTTATTCAACATAGTACTGGAAATCCTAGACATAGCAATCAGACAAAAAAAAAAAAAAAAAGAATAAAAGGCATCCAATGAGGAAGTAAAGCTTTCACTACTTGCAGATGACATGATCCTATATTTAAAAATCCTAAAGATTCCACCACTGTCTACTAGAAATGATAAATGAATTCAGTAAGGTTATAAGATACAAAATCAATGTACAGAAATCCATTGCATTTCTATACACTAATAATGAAACAACAGAAAGAGAAATTACTAAAACAATCCCATTATCCACTGTACACAAAAGAATAAAATACCTAGGAGTAAACCTAACCAAAGAGGTGAAAAAACTGCACTCCAAAAACCAAAAGACACTGATGAAAGAAACTGAAGATTATACAAGCAAATGGAAAGATATTCCATGCACATAGATTGTGAGAACCAATATTGTAAAATGTTGTTAATACCCAAAGAAATCTACAGATTTAATGCAATCCCTATCAAAATACCAATGGAATTTTTCACAGAACTGGAACAAATAATTGTAAAATTTGTACAGAACCACCAAAGA
Source organism: Felis catus (assembly GCF_018350175.1). Classification (NCBI taxonomy): domain Eukaryota; kingdom Metazoa; phylum Chordata; class Mammalia; order Carnivora; family Felidae; genus Felis; species Felis catus. The sequence continues at coordinate 39,322,899 of NC_058368.1, read as the reverse complement.
CTTCAAATAGCCAAAGCAATCTTGACAAAGAGGAACAGAACTGGAGGTATCACAATCCCAGATTTTAAGATATACTACAAAGTATATCAAAGTAGTATGGTACTGACACAAAAATAGACACTAGATCAATAAAACATGGTGCACAGTTCAGAAATAAGCCCAAGTTTTTATGGTCAGTTAAACTATGACAAAGGAATCAAGAATATATAATGGGAAAAAGTGTCTTCAACAGACGTGCTAGGAAAACTTGACAGCTACATGCAAAAGAATGAAACTGGATCCTTTTCACCACATGCAAAAATAAACTCAAAATGGATTAATGATTTCCAGGTACAATCTGAACCCATAAAATTACTCAAAGATAACATAGGCAGTAATTTCTTTGACATCAGCCATTGAAAAATTTTTACCGATAGGACTCCTCAGGCAAAGGAAACAAAAGCAAAATTAAACTATTGGGACTTCAATGAAATAAAAATCTTTTCTCAGTGAAGGAAACCATCAACAAAACCAAAATGAAACCTACCGAATGTAAGAAGGTATTTGTAAATGACATATCCAATAAAGGGTTAATATCCAAAATATATAAAGAACTTATACAACTCAACATCCAAAAAACATATAATGCAATTAAAAGTGGGCAGAGGACCTGAATAGACATTTTCCCAAAGTAGACAGATGGCCAACAGACACACAAAAAAAGATGCTCAACATCACTAATCATCAGGGAAATGCAATTCTAAACAATAATAAGATAACACCTCATACCTGTTGGAATGGGTAAAATAAACAACAACAACAGAAGAAATAACAAGTATTGGTGAAGATAAGGAGAAAAAGGAACGCTGTGTTAGTGGGAACACAAACTGGTGTATCCACTGTGAAAAACAGTATGGCAACTCCTCAAAAAAATTAAAAATACAATTACCATTGTATTTTTGTAAAAATACAATTACGTTCCAGTAATTCCACTTCTGGATATTTACACAAAGAAAATGAAAACACTAATTTGAAAAGACATATGCACCCCTATGTTTATCGTAGCATTATTACCTAGCTAAGATGTGGAAGCAACTCAAGTGTCCATCCATAGATGAACAGCTAAAGAAGATGTGATATACATATAGATGATATAGATATATGTGATGTATGTGATATATATGTATATATGTGGTATAAATATGTGTGTGTAATTCCATATATACAGAATATTACTCAGCCATAAAAAGAATGAAATCTTGCCATTTGCAAAAACATGGATGAATCTAGAAGGCATAAAGCTAAGTGAAATAAATTAGAGAAAGACAAATTCCGTATGATTTCACTCATATCTAGAATTTAAGAAACAAAACAAATGGACAAAGGAAAAAAGAGACAAAGCAAGAAACGGACCCTTAACTGTAGAGAACAAACTGATAGTTACCAGAGGGAAGGTAAGTGGGAGATGGGTGAAATAGGTGAAGGAGATTAATAATATACTTAAGGTGATGAGCACTGATCAATGTGTAGAATTGGTGAATCATTACACTGTGCACCCGAAACTAATGTAACACTGTATGTTAATTATACTTGAATAAAAAAAATAATTTGAAGTTATCATGTTTAAGAAGTATTGATCCAGAATTTTTTAGCCATTTCAGTATACTGCATGAGATCAGGCTCAACATTTATTCATTAAATATTATATAATTATTTATATTTTATGATTTTATGTTTGATATTTGAGCATGTTATTATAATGCAATATTTGATGCTTTCCTTACATTTTGTGTTGTTTTCCTCTTTAAAACATTTTATAGAAAATATTTATTCACTCAGGCACATACAAATATATCCCCTGATTTATCCAATGTGCTGAACAGATATTTTCTATTATGCCAGGCATTTGAATGGGAAACACAGTTCTAAAAGCCATTTTTCATATCAATGTTTCACTTGTTGCTAAGTTTTTCCTAGCAGTCTACTATATACTCCTTCTCCCAGAGACACTAGAGCTCAAATCTAGCCATTGTCAATTTTCAGAAGTCAGCAACACATCTCCCTTTTCCAGTGTAAACCGTAAATGACCACTTCCACAAACACTTGTGCCCCTCTGTGTTCAGCGACTCTTGATTTTTGCTATGACTGCATTACTATTGTGGTCATTTTGCCTTATATTTATTGAGATACCTTATTTCTTGGACTTTCCTGTCTCCTAGGAACTCAATACAGTCACACCCCTTCTCAACACAGCCATGGTACATATAAAATGTACATGGTACATATAAAATGCTTTTCCTTTCATTAAGCAATGGGCCCTAATTTAGGGCAAACATCCCCCTAGTTTGAGAATGTGGTTATCTCTTATGGTCATGTTTTCTGAAAAGTAAGACCTAAGTCACATACCTAAAAAGAAGCGCAGTAAACGGAACCTTAGCAACTTACTGGTCATATGACTTAGAACCAAATAAAGATAGAAAAAAAAAATCGTTGGAAGGAGGTTTTTCTGTTTTGTGTGGGTCTGTTTATTTATTTGCCCTATTAGGAGAGGATATGCATACTTGAAGTGCTGTAAAGGAAGACACTAGGTATAGTAACCATAGGAGACAAGAAACTGAGGAAAATGTTTTCATGACAGGGAAGATTTAAAGAAAAAAAGCGCACAATAAGATGGCTCCAGTGGCCTCTGAGGACGAAGAAGAAAAGGGGAAGAAAATGTCTTTTCCTAGTGATTCCAAGTGGTCTTTGTAATTGAGATTTTGCCAGTTAATTCTAGGCCAAATGTTTATAAATTTGAAATTTACTCTAAAATGTCTGCATATGCATATCTAGGTTAATTGTCTATGACTTTGGAAGTGGGTAATTAGCATTTGAAGGTCTCTATTAATAAGTGTACAGTGTATAAATGGCTATGACCAACCGTTATCTAAATTTGCACAAGGAGGTTTTTTGGTTTTTTTGTTTTGCTTTGTTTTTGTTTTATTTTAATGGTAGGGATGCAAGAAATAATTTCCCTGGAGAAATGGATAATGTTCAAAAAATGTGTTTTGCAAAAAAATTATATAGGCATTACCATCTTTGCATGAATAAAGTATAAAACCTGATAAACTCAGCAGGCAAGTGCTTAACGAAGAATTCTGTCATCTGACCCAATTAGAACACAGGAGTAAACCCGTGACTCTAGGTGCTTCTCAAAATGCCCTATAATGGAGGTGGTGGGGGTGGGAGGTCATCTGCTAGCTTATACTGATAATTTATATGGCTTTTTTTGGCTTCTTGATATTTAATATTTTTATATGTAGACAATCTTTTAGTCTAACATAGCACGTGCTAGAGTGGTACTAGGGAATGAGGGAAAACATCAATATTTATTCATATAATCTGAAAATTGTTTATTTTATTCTAATAATGCAATAGTAGTTCATTTACACCTTTGATCAGTTTGTAAAACTGATACTTACTTCTGCTTTCTATTAATTGAAAAGAAAGTTAGTTCTCAGTAATAGCTCAGTACCAAACACATGTAATAGTCCTGTAAGGGTAATTATAGCCATGAGTAGGAGGGCTCCTTTATCATAATGGAGGCCTCAGCATTCTTGTTAATATCTAGCCAGTTATTACAATCTTTAGGTAGAGAGTACAATTCTAGGAACAAGGTTCCTGATTTAAAATTATAATTTTTTTTCATTTGGGAATTAATTCATTAAATCATCTAAATTCTTGCCTGCTACTGTTTGCCAAGGACTGAAGATATAAAAGCAGAAAAGAAATGGTCTCTTTTTCTGAAGCAGCTTACAAGCTGTGGAAAGAAACAGACAAGGAATTATTATTATACAGTGTATAATGACATGAATACATAGGCTGAAAACCCTGAGATTCAGAAAGCACAATTCTTTCAAGAATTACAAGGTGTTTTGGTAGATCTGGAGCACAAGCAGGGAGGAAAAGAAAAGAAATGTGAGCTAAGGGTGGCTGATACCTAGAGGTCAGCTCTAGTTTGGATTTTTCCTGAGGGCACCGGTGTGAAATTGAAAAGTTTTTAAATGTGAAGTGGCATTCTCTCCATAGAGCCCTCCACCCAACAGCTCCTTTTCATAGCTCAGTAGACAGTGAACGCCTGAGGCATATTCCAGAGTGAGACTATTGTGTCCTTTACAGAAGTCATTGTCACTGTCACCCTGGAGACTGTATCCTCCATGAGTCTCAGGGAAGCCAGAAGCACTGTCTTTATTCTCAGTGAAAAGTCATCCATAACAAGGTATCCTTCCCTGAACCTCTAAATAGATAGTTTTTTTTTTGATTGTTTGCTACATTTTTCTTTGACGATATGACCCAAAAAGCATTTTTCTCAGTGGAATGCACCTCATCACATCTTAAATGCCCGGAAGGGCTATGGGTAGGTGAAAAATGCAAGGCAGTCTCCTGTTCAAATTTTTGACCTTCCACATTTTCTGAAGAGAAATGGAGCTGCTGATGGAGAGGGTGATCCCAACTGGAACAGAGCTCATACTCTAGGACCCAGAAGCCAAGGTTAAAGAGAAAATCTGGATCCACAGTTTCGTTAATGTTGAAAAGCTGCCCCAGAACAGAATCAGAACGGAGCATTGGGAACAACGTTTGAGTTCATTATATCCACTAAAGGCTGTTCTATTTATCTTTTGGCAAAGTGCGGCAAGGAAATTGTTCTTAATCAGAAAACCCTATTTTAATATCTAAAATTTCAAGATATTTTGATGAAGTTTTAAATGTATTGCCTGAAAAGATTATTTCTTTTTATACTGATCTATCCAAAACCTGAAAGATGTTCCACGCCATATTTGTGTGTGGATCACAGCCTGTATTACATTGTGTGTTATTTCAGGTTTTTCTCTTTTTAGAAGATAGCTTCAACTTTCATTCTGGTGCTAGTGAGTTCATAGAGGAGTCATTTAACTTACAGATAAATTTTTTAATGTTTATTTTTATTTTTGAGAGAAAGAGAGACAGAGACAGAGTATGAGTGGAGGAAGGGCAGAGACAGAGGGAGACCCAGAATGTAAAGCAGGCTCCAGGCTCTGAACTGTCAGCAGAGAGCCTGACGCGGGGCTCAAACTCAGGAACCGAACCAGGAGATGATGACCTGAGCTGAAGTTGGACACTTAACCGACTAAGCCACTCAGGTGCCCCAATTTAATTTACAGATAAATAGGGTCTATTATATAATCTATTTGTCTTACCAAAATAAGGTGGTTTTGTTCTTGTTTCTCTTTCTGTCTATAATTTTTTCTCAATTGGTTAGCACAGTGCACTCTTAAAAAACAAGCTGTAAAATATTAAAGTGTATTTTTTAGGAGAGAGATTTTTAAACATCATGATTGACAAAAGAATGTAAGAAATATAAATATGTACATCAGCTTCAGTGACTCCTGAGATGTAGGGTTTTTCACTGTGAGTTTAATATTCCTTTTATGCAGAAATATTTTCATAACTTCTCACCAAGAATGGAAATGCCTTGTTATCTTTCTCCTTCTTTCTTATAAACATCCTCTTTTGTTTTGTAGGTTGCTGTTGTGAGAATAATAAAAGATAATGTTAGGAACCAAGCTCCTAGGCCCTATGGAACGAGAGTTGGCGCAAAGAACCACACGGCACTCCGACTTCGGCAGAGAGTCTTTACTGGTGCACCAGGGCTCCCCAGTGTTAGAAAGCGGGAGAGCCCCGATAAACGGGGTTACAGGTCTTTTATACCATTTTGAGTTACATTTGCATACAGGCTGGTGGTAGGCTCTCTGCTCGGTGGTGGTTAGGGTTGTGGGTAATTTCGTCCTGGGAAAGCTTGGGAAATGGAGTTTCTCTCGGCTGATGCAACTTGGAGCCCGGGTGCGAAGCGGCTGGGGACTTCCGGTTAGGGTTGGGAGCGTAAGCAGGTTTACAGAAGCGAGATGAAAGTGGTCATCGTTATTTATGTGACAACCTGTTCCTGTCTTGCGTAGGGAAAGGTGGGGGTACAGCTCTCCCAGGGTACGGATGTCTAACTGCAGATATCCTGTTTGTCAACTGGTGGAAGTACAAGCCCTGCAAGTGAGGCGTTACGAAACTGAAGATAGGGTGGGGGTGTGTTATTAAGCTAAGCAGGGGTCTTTCAATAAGGCCAAAAAAATCAAGTGTTATTTTAGTGTTGAATTTGATACCTGTTGCTATAATCAAGGTGCTTTTATTTCATCTCTCAAAAATGAGATACATGTTTTCCTGACTAAAACTTTTCTTTTTCAATAAAAACTTACTCTATCATATATGTTTTAACTCTAAAGACAGTGCACCAGCATTCCCTCAAAGAACGAAAATACCAGGAAGTTCAAAATACATCTATCATTCTCAGAATGAGGAAAAAAAAACACCTTCTCAGGTGGGGTGCCTGACTGGTTCAGTTGGAAGAGCATGTGACTCTTGATCTTGGGGTTGTGGGTGCTACACGTTGGGTGTAGAGATTACATAAATAAATAAACAAACAAACAAACAAACAAACATTTAAAACAAAAACTACATCCTCTTTGATTTCTGAGAATGCAGAAAGGTAAAGGAAAAGCATTAAACCATAAAAACCAACAACAAAAAACAATATTTAGCAAAGTTTATTTTTTCAAAATAAATTATATCATTGACCTTAGTATTTTTTTTAAACGTCTATGAAAGCTAAAAGAAAGCTTACTCTTTGTTAATTCCTAAAAACGGATAATACTGGTCTTCTTTTACATTAGTTCCTGCAGTAATGTATATGGATAAATTGACATAATATTGCATATTTACATGCATACACACACACACATACACTTACATGTTAAAACAAAATCTTTTAATGGCTGTAGTACTTTCCCAAATAATTATCTTTAAATAAAAATATCCATATGTTGTGGGGTGGTTGGGTGGCTCAATCTGTTTAGCATCTGACCCTTGATTTCAACTCAGGTCATGATCTTGCTGTTTGTGGTTTCTAGCCCCACATCAGGCTGTGCACTGACAGTGCAGAGCCTGCTTTAGATTTTCCCTTTCTCTCTCTCTGTCCCTCTCCCCACTCTCAAAAATAAATAATCATTTAAAAAATACATTCATATGTTGGGAGACAGTTCTCCATGGACTTTCTCCATAACTAAAATCAGCTTTTTCCAGATATCTTTTCAAGGATGCTTGTACAGAAAACAGCTTTGGAAGAGAGATGTAGTGCCTCTCTTCAGGGCAAAGAGTAGATACATTTCCTGAATAAAATAATACACAACCTCTTTGCAGGTGTTCTTGAATATTGTGGCAGGTTTGCTAGCATCCTGCTTACAAAATTGAGGCTTTCCTAGGCTTATGGTTCCTTAGCTATGATATAAACCTGTGGTGCACATGTAGCATCTACCTGGGCTCCTTCCTCAGCTCTCCTGTTGGACTTGGGGAGCAAAGGGAACTGATGCAAGCATTCAGGTCATCCTGCCTTCCTGCATGTTATGTAATACAGGCATTTGACTCTAACCTAGAAATCTCCATTCTTCTGCCACCATCCATAAATCAGGGGTAGGCAAATTTGTCCAGTTACAAATAGGCTGAAATTTCAATTTTTTTATACTTCTCAACACCTTAATGATGTGGTTTTGGAGTGAAAGGGGTCTGGAGCCATCAACCAAGAAAGAATTCTTGAGACGTATTTGGTTCAAAAAGGTGATTTTATTAAAGCACAGGGACCGGCCCATGAGCAGAAAGAGCTGCCCTGTCACTGTGAGGAGACTTGCGTGTTGGGGGAGGTAAAGGCAGGGTAAGTTTCCAAAAGGATTTTCATATGCTGAAGAAGACTTGTGATACCGGATGCCTTGCTATTGTCAAGCTTAAGTTGTTTTTCCCTCTAGCACAGCATTAACATTAAGACAGTAGGGAATTCCTGTTATATTCTGCCTGCCTTAAGTATTTGTCAATGGGCTGCAGGCTATAAGGAAATTTAATTTTATCTACCATTTCCTTCTACCTTTGTTTCCCATATCACTTAGTATATACACAACTACACAAGCAAATAATGTAAAACGACATCTATCTTATGTATGTTTCTATTGTTGATATATGATTACTTGGGTAAAGCACACAGTTCTTTTCCTTTTAATTTTTTTTTTTTTTGATAGAGAGAGAGAGAGAGAGAGCACATGCAAGCACACAAGTGGGGGTGGGGGGCCAGAAGGAGAGAGAGAGAATCCCAAGCATATTCCATGCTCAGTACCATCCCACGACCCCAGGATCATGACCTGAGCAGAAACCCAAGGATCAGATGCTCAACTCAGGTGCCCCAAGTGCACAGTTCTTAAATGTACAAATTAAAGAGTTTTGACTAACATATACCTACCATATCCCCCACAAAATATAGACAAGTTCTATAACTTTGGTGATTTCTCTTGTATCTCTTTCAACCAGCCCCTACTATGAACATTTTCAGTCAAAAATTGTTCTTATTTCTTTCCCCATAAATTAGTTTGCCTGTTCTTGAAGTTCATTTGTATTAAAACATTTTGTATGGGTTCTTTTTAGTCTACTGCTTGTTCTCAAAATAATGTCCTGAAAGTCATCCATACTGTTGTGTAGATTGTATCTTGCTATTTATTGCTGAGTAGAATTTCATAGAATTTATTTGTACAATTTGTTACCCATTCTTGTTTTGATAGACACTTATATTTTTTCCAGTTTTTAGTTCTTATGAGTAAAACTGCATCAAATATTCCTTATAAGTCTCTTTGTGAACATATGTTGGGTAAATATCTAAAAGTGTAATGAATAGAACACATGGAATAATATAAAACAGGTATATGGCATACATTTAGTGTTTAACGAAACTGTCAACTAGATTGGCAAAGTGGCTCTACCATTTTATACTCCTACTAGGAAAGTATGAAAGTTCCAGTTATTCTTCATCATTGCCAACGTTTTGGTTTTTTAATTGTACCCATCCTAGTGAGTGTAGAGTTTTGTTTTGCATTTCCATAATGAGAAACAATGTTGAGTAATTTTTCATGTGCTCACTGGTAATTGGTATATATTCTTTTGTGAAATGTCTGACCGAATTTTGCTTATTAAAAAATTGTGCTATTTATCTTATCACTGATTTGTAGAGATCTTTTATATATCATTTTTCAGACACACATGCATAGACACATATACCCATATATTATATGTGTACATGTATTAAATACTTCCAATCTATAGCTTTCATTTTTATGTTCTACTGGTAAATTCTGATTAATGAGTTTTATTTTTTGTGAAGTTCTATTTATCTTTTTAAAAATTTTTGATAAGGGCACTGTGGGTTCAACCCATTTTAAACTAATTTTTTTATGGTTTGAGATATGGGTTAAAGTATATTGTTTTTCTTTACAGACACTGTTTTTCTTAAAAGATATCCAGTTGCAGCACAACTGACAATAGCCAAAGTATGGAAAGAGTCTGAGTATCCATCGACTGATTAATGGATAAAGAAGATGTGGTATATATACACAATGAAATATTACTTGGTGATCAAAAAAGAATGAAATGTTGCCATTGCAACAACATGAATGGAACTACAGTGCATTATACTAAGCGAAATAAGTCAGTCAGAGAAAGACAAATATTACGTGACTGGAATTTAAGATACAAAACAGATGAACATAAGGGAAGGGAAACAAAAATAATATAAAAATAGAGAGGGATACAAACCATAAGAGACTCTTAAATACAGAGAACAAACTTAGGATTGCTGGAGGGGTGCTGGGTAGCAGATGGGCTAAATAGGCAAGGGGCATTAAGGAGGACACTTGTTGGGATGAGCACTGGATATTATATGTAAGTGAAAAATCACTAAATTCTATTCCTGAAAACATTATTACACTATATATTAACTAACTTGGATTTAAATTAAGAAAATAAAGATATCCAGCTGTTCTACTATTTTGTTGAAGACTTGCCCTTCTCCAATGAACTGCACTGATATAATTCAACTGCCTATGTATATGTGTATCTTAACATATTACATGTCTATAGTATCCCAAAGCTGAACTCAATAGTCATTTCCAGGTCTGTTGGTATTTATTTGATATTTGTAATTTTGATTAATAATTAATTTTTTATCTGTACCTGAATATAGTACTTATATTTCAGCCTCAAAGCTATTTCTGCATGAAAAAATAAAGTTTTCCAAATAAAAATTTCAGTTTTGGTCTAAAATACCATGTTCAGATTAATACCTTGATTGTCTCAAAATATAAAGAATATTTTACAAAAGCAGCATATAGATAGCTTTAAACAGATGTTTATGAACTATTTTATAGACCATTTAAGACCATTAACACTAAGGCTAATGTTTATTGGCTATCTAATTCTCAAATCTCTTATTTTGAATCAAATTTGCATAGGTTCCCAGTGCTCTTCAATATAAAACATACTATTTGTAAATACATACTATAGAAGAACTCCATTGAGAATGTGAAGTAGTAAGATATTCTCCCTCTGGGGGCACCTGGGTGACTCAGTTTGTTAGGCATCTGACTTTGCCTCAGGTCATGATCTCACAGTTCAGGAGTTTGAGCCCCACCTCAGGCTTGATGCTGACAGCTCAGAGCCTCCAGCCCGATTCAGATTCTGTCTCTCCCCTCTCTGCCCCTTCCCCACTTGTACTCTGTCTCTCTCTTTCTCTCTCTCTCTCAAAAAACTAAACATTAAAAAAATAAATAAAAAAAGTAAAGTAAACATTAAATTTTTTAAAAAGATATTCTATCTCTGTACATATACAAGAAATAATAATATCTGCCAACAGAAATACAATTTATAATTCTTCAAAGAACTATAGAGAGCTTTTAAGACTCATTTTAGTACAGCATAGTTATTACTTTCTGAATGAAACCTTTAGGGTAATGGATTTTTTAAAATTCTCTTTTCTCAAGCCATTCAATCCAAACTTCCTGAAATATTTTGCAAAAGCCTAGAAATGTTACTAATGTTAATGTATAGTTTCATATTTAAAGTCCCTATAAATGATAGTTTTAGATGTTATACATCTCTAATAGATAATTTCCATTACATTTTAGTAATGTACACACCACAGGAGATGATAATAGACATGGAAACCAAACTTAACGTTAATGAACTTTCTACATATTAGACACTTTGGGTAGAGTTTTTGCATGGTGTGCAAGGGAGTGGAAGTACAACTCTAATTGGCCTTAATTGGAGATGCATAATTAATTCTCTTCATACTGTGCTAAAATCCCAGTGTCTGTTGTTTCAATTGGCCTCTAAATATGAAGATGAAAAAATGTGGTATAGTAATAATGTTTATGAAATAAACTTTGAAATATAAAATACTTCTTATAAAATAATCATGGATCTTTTTATATTGATATGTGAATTATTTTTCCTTTCGTTTAAGACTACAAACTAATATTTAAATATATGTGTTGGAAAGATGATTGTATGAATTCTCCTTATACAAACTAGCAGTTTTAAAAGTCACTTATAAAAGAACTCACCAAACTCCACACCCAAAAAACAAATAATCCAGTGAAGGAATGGGCAGAAGATATGAATAGACACTTTTCCAAAGAAAAAATCCAGATGGCCAATAGACACATGAAACAATGTTCAACGTCACTCATCATCGGGGAAATACAAACCAAAGCCACACTGAGATACTACCTCACACCAGTCAGAGTGACTAAAATGAACAACTCAGGAAACTACAGATGCTGGCGAGGATGTGGAGAAACGGGAACCCTCTTGCACTGTTGGTGGGAATGCAAACTGGTGCAGCCACTCTGGAAAACAGTGTGGAGGTTCCTCAAAAACTTAAAACTAGATCTACCCTATGACCCAGAAACAGCACTGCTAGGAATTTACCCAAGGGATACAGGAGTACTGATGCACAGGGGCACTTGTACCCCAATGTTTATAGCAGCACTTTCAACAATAGCCAAATTATGGAAAGAGCCTAAATGCCCATCAAGTGATGAATGGATAAAGAAATTGTGGTTTATATATACAATGGAATACTACATGGCAATGAGGAAGAATGAAATATGGCCTTTTGTAGCAACGTGGATGGAACTGGAGAGTGTTATGCTAAGTCATACAGAGAAAGACAGATACCATATATTTTCACTCTTATGTGGATCCTGAGAAACTTAACAGAAACCTATTGGGGAGGGGGAAGGGAAGGGGAAAAAAGTTACAGAGAGGGAGGGAGGCAAACCATAAGGGAAACCATAAACTCGTGAATACTGAGAACAAACAGGGTTGATGGAGGGTGAGGGAGAAGGGAAAGTGGGTGATAGACATTGAGGAGGGCACTTGTTGGGATAAGCACTGGGTATTGTATGAACACCAATTTGACAATAAATTGTATTTAAAAAAAAAAAGTCACTGGGGAGCCTGGGTGGCTCTGTCTGTTAAGCATCTGACTTCGGCTCAGGTCACGATCTCACAGTTTGTGAGTTCGGGCCCCATGTCGGGCTCTGTGCTGACAGCTCACAGCCTGGAGCCTACTTTGGATTCTGTGTGTCTCCCTCTCTCTCTGCCCCTCCTCTGCTCACACTCTCTCTCTTTCTCTCTCTCAAAAATAAATACACATTAAAAAATTTTTAAAAAGTCACTTACAAGAGTATGGTATAGTGGAACTTGTAAATAAATAAAATTAAGGTTTGAGATTAAACTTTCAAAAAAAGTACTGAAATAAATCAGGAAGAATTCTGAAGTAATATAAATTACTTCAGGATTGATTGCCAGTCTTAAATAAATTCATAAAATAATAATTTGAATCCTCTATTTTATTATTCCCCCAAACACTACATCATGAAAATTTATATTACTGTCATAATGATATGAGAGAATTTTTAAATGCAGAGAAGAAAGCACGATTATGGAAAAGAAACAGAAAAACAAAACATGATGTTGTAACTATGAAACCATTTTAATTTTGTTTTAAATCCATTTAAATGCATTTTTAGTTCAATAATGGATTGACTATAATCAGATCACATTACGCTATAATTGACTCATTGAGTTTAATGTGACAAGAGGTTGTTAAGAGGCATGTCTTGTATATTATTTATTTGAAAGGTCAATTTTTGGATGATCTTATTGATGTCTACAGATAAGCTGATGATGCAATCCAGAATTGGGAATTGGGGATACTGTTATTTCTTCCCTATGAGAGTACTTATAGTTAAAATCTTTGTCTTTATGTTAAAATAATTATATATGTCTTTATCTTCAAAATAACCAAAAACATCTGTACTTTGCCAATAAACCTCCATGAAGTTTAAAAATAACTGAATTACTGAAGGCAAAAATGCAGTTTCCTCCTATGCAGTATGTTTCTATCAATACTGCATATGTCCTTTGTTATGACTTAACACATGATGTAATTTACAAGTACTTGAAAAATTACCAAGTATATTTTATCAATAGAGAGGACTATTTTCATTGATTCATTCAAAGAAGATGTTTTAATGTTTTAACTATTCTCAATTCCTCACATATGGAAGAATGGTTATTATGATTATTATTATTGCCCAATATTCCTGGATAATTGCTTGAACACTATATAACCCAACAAAACTGATAACTATAAAAGTTTAGAGAAAATATGTCCATCATTCTAATTTTTCTGTGACAATGGTTCACGCATATGGCTTATGATGAAACGCAACTGGAGATTAAATTCATTGAGTTACAAAGTGTATCTATATTAACTCCACAGATGATATGAAATACTTCCAGTATTAAAAAATGAGAAAACCCTGGGGTGCCTGGGTGACTCAGTTGTTTGAGCATCTCACTTTGGTTCAGGTCATGGTCTCACAGTTCGTGAGTTCCAGCCCCAGGTGTGGCTCTGTGTGGACAGCTCAGAGCTTGGAGCCTGCTTCGGATTCTGTGTCTCCCTCTCTCTCTGCCCCTCCCCTTCACTTGCTCTCTGTCTCTCTCTCTCAAAAATAAATAAACATTAATTTTTTTTAAATGGGAAAACCTTAATGTTTAATATTGGAAAGGAGCTAAAAACCTGAAATTTTGCTCAATGTATGGGAGAATGCCAGGTTTATTCACTGCTATAGATGGAGTATATTACAGTGCTGCTTCTTACAAGGTGCCCACTAAATATTTGTTGAATGAATGGATGGATGAATAATGGCTGACACAGATAAATCAAATCAGTCAGTTTTAGAACTAGATATTTCAGTGAATACTAGTTTATTCGAATATATTTATGAAACCATCAATATCTTGGTAACAGTTTCTTTGTTGTTGTTGTTGTTGTTGCTAAAATTAATACAATCGTTTTCTAAATGTTTTAAGGAAATTCAATGCAGATTGAGTAGAAACTGCCAAATAAATGATGCCTTTCCCACTTTTGCAAAAGCTGTTAGAGTAATCTGGTTTAATCATTTCCTGCTATGATAATAGCACCCTTCTTGACCAGGAAAAAAAACAAAACCAAAAACACAACGGAACTCCTGAGCGCTAAGGGATGAAATGGAGGTGCCTAAAAAATCACAACAGACTTTGGGGCACCTGGGTAGCTCAGTCAGTTAAGCGTCCAACTCTTGATTTCAGCTCAGGTCAGGATCTCATGATTTGTGGGTTCAAGCCCTGAGTCAGGCTCTGTGCTGACAGTGTAGAGCCTGCTTTGGATTCTCTCTCTTCTCACTTTCTTTTTTTCCCTTCTCTGCTCTCTCTCTCTCAAAATAAATAAATGAACTTAAAGAAATTTTAAAAAAATCACAATAGACTCTTTTTTTAGTAGTGGTTTCAACTACTGCACTTGCAGGCCATAGTAGATACTCACATTTTGACCAGTACAAACACATTTAAACATCTATTTGCCCTGACTACAAAAAAAAAAAAAAAAAAAAAAGCTAAATCTACAGTACATATTACAGGTAAAAATAGGACATTCATATTTGGTCAGGTCTGATTCCAGTATACATATTGTTTAATCCTAATTTACTAAACCGCATGCCCAATATCTTTTTTGATGTATTATAACATATCATTCTGTAAGTGCATTTTACACCAACAGTCTTAAAATGAGCTTTCCTTTACTATATTTTTTTACTGATGTAAATTATTAAATATTTATCTACTACTACATAGATATAAAAACAAAAACAGAATCCAAAAGTTGTGAAATTACTAGGTAGTCATTTAAGTTATAAGAAATATTGAAAATATTGAAGGTTTTATCATCACAGAATAAAACAAAATCTTTTTTGAGTTTATGCATTAAGGGTCAAACACCCTCTATGGTGTTGATGGGTTAAACCAATTTCCTCCTTTCCAGAATATATGTAGTTTTCTTGGATGATTAGACTGAATGTCTTTTTAACCCCAGTAAATACACCCAAATATTCATGTATCCAATAAGGAGATCAAATAATACATGCATATGTCACTTCACAGTTCTTTTCTTGGACACAGTATTTGTGTGGTTCTATTCTCCTATGATACTTATTTTTGTTATTTCTTTAGTTACCATTCCAGACTGAATTAAACCACAGTTTGAGCTTTCAGTTTATGCGATGATGATGACACTATTCTGCATATAATGGTCCCTTGTCTCTTTTTTTAGTTGTCTATTACTGATAGAATATGAGTAACAAGATCATAAACATTCCTAATTAAGCCATAAGACATGACAGGTTGTGAATTGTGTTGTAATATTTCACACCTAGTGTTCTGCTAAGCATGAGGCTGAAGGCTCCGAGCCATCAATGCACCTAAGCATGAATTAACTCTGTGCAATTCATGCCCTGGAGTATCTGCCTTTGATTATGAAACAGTGAATTTGTTTGGCAATTAAGAAAATAACTTTGTTTTGTGTTTGCCCTAATTTAATTTTATGCATGCAGGTTAGACAATATCAGTTTGTTTGGAAAAAAGATTTTTCAAATAATTTAAAATAGACTATGTAATATAATATTCTAAAATCAAAGAGAAACATTATTTAAATTTATTTCTTGGATACACTATAGCAAGATTCTCACTTTTGATTTCAACACATTCACTTTTGATGACGATTGACACAATTCTGTGGAAATCATTTTAAAGCCCTTGAGGATAACTATTGCCTGATGCCCACCATACCATAATGAAATACAGTCTGAATGGTTTTGTCTCACTCAACTATTACCTTAATGTTATAAATGCATGACAGGTAAAAAAGAGAGGGTCATGTTTCAAAGGAAACACCACAGATGCAGGTGACTTCTCAAATATAACATAGCTAACATTTAGAAAATAATATAGCAGTATATTTTGTGCTCCTCAGATAGTACCCCTTATTACACATGTACTTTGAAATAAAATCAATGAAGATAAAATAATAGCTGTAACATAGAGCTAAACCTTATTTTTAAGTTACTAGGAATTATATAAATATATAATGTACCATAAAAATTGATAAATTGGTAATCAGGAGAATAATGGCAGGCCACTTAAACAAAGCTATTTAAATGGAAGTATATTATTTTGATAAAACAAACATTTCTTTGAACACTATTTAATGTCATCTTGCTTTTCCTAATAGTCCTGTGTTCATGATAGAATCAAAAAAGGTGTACCATAAACTTTCCTAGATTGCAAAGAAAATATATCATTAGTTTTAACAACATAGGTTTTGATGTTAGCTAAAACTCAGTTTGTTTTCATGTTACTAATCAAAATCCTTTATGTTAGAATAAAGAACTCCCTTTAGCATTTCTTGTAAGGCAGATCTAGGGGTCATGAGCTCCCTCAGCTTTTGTTTGTCTGGGAAGTCTTCATCTGTCCTCTATTTTGGAAGACTTACTGGGTAAAGTATTTTTGTTTGATTTTTTTTTTCTTTAATCACTTTGAATATATCATTCTACTCGTTCCTGGCCTGCAAGGTTGCTGCTGAGAAATGTGCTGATAGCTGCAGTGGGTTTCCTTGTATGAGATGAGTTTCCTTTCTCTTTTTGCTTTCAATATTCTTTGTCTTTGATTTTTGACAGTTTTATTATAATGTGTTTTGATGTAGTCATTTTGGGGTTGAATTTTCATGGAGACATATAAGCTTCAGGTACCTGCATGTCTGTATCTCTCTCCAGCTTTAGGTAGTTTTCATACATTTTATTTTTAAATCAGTTTTCTGTCTCTTTTTCCGCTTTGGGCATCTTCATAATGCAAAAATTGTTTTTGTTGACAACATCCCATAAGCCATATAGGCTTCATGTGCTTTATAATTATTGTGTTCACTTGGTAGTATCATGTTTCCTACAGTCTTGTGTTGGTGGCTCCACATTTGATGGAGCAGTCACCTGTTCTAGACTTTACATATTGGTTTTGGTGCAGAAAGATCTTTACCTGTGGGAGAGTGTGAGGGTGTCAGCTGACTGAGGTGTGGCAATTCCAGCTCCTGGAAAGACCCAAGGGTGTTGTCTCCATGCATCTCCATTGGCTGAAGTCAGCATTAGCGATTGGTGCAGGGGTTCTCAGTGGCCAATGCTGCGGGTAACTGTAGTGGTGGTAAGGGCTATTAGGGTCTTCTGTGTCAAAGGCTGGTGGGGGACCTCTTGATCTCTTTTTTTCCCACAGGGATGTGGTGGCTGAGAGAGACCCTCGTGGCAGCAGGTCTGGCTTGCGGGCACACTAGGCACACTAGTGGTGGTAGGAGCACTTCACCTGGTGCATGGTGCCTGTGGAACAGCCATAGTGCTGGCAACTGGAACGCAGGTGCTCCACAGAATGAAAGCAGCTCCAGGGTCCAGGGCACTGGGTAGCCCCCACATGGTGGCTCAGGTGCCTAAGCAGCTGTAGAGCAGGGTCTGAAGTACTGACACACATGGTAGAGCCAGGGTTCTGAGGTGTGAGGTGTGTGCGTGGTTGGGAGAGAGACTGGACACCCTGGCCCTGGACAGTGCAACAGCACTCCTTCTGAGGGGCACACAGCAGCCTTCCCTCTCCATATGTCTGTGGCAGCAACAGCTGTTGGTTACCTCAGTGGCAAAAACTGCCGGTGTCCTCTGTGGAGCGGGCTGCAGGGGTCCACAATAAACTCTACCAGTAACTTCATCCTCTTGAAGTTAGACACAGTGAATTGCTCTGGTGATATTTAAAAGCTTACCTCCCCTGGAGCCATTTGCTTCCACTGCAAGGGTAATAAACCTAGAGACATTTTTTTTCCTTTTTACCCCAGAAATATTTGATCATTATTTAGAGGTGAGCAAGGTTAGGGGATCTTTGGGGTTTCTCTCCTCTGGTGCAAAATCTGCTGCATGTTCAGATAAATATCTAGCCCTCATTACATCATCATTTAGGGAACTGGAGCATGAGGAATGACTATAGGAAGTATGTACTCTTTAGTTTAGAATGATACATTATAGAATTCTGGACTGCATACACAAGTCTGGAGTGTGGTAATTAATAGTTATAGGACCACTGGAAAGTAATTTACTGACTTATTTTCTAATCTGTCTTATCATCTCGATTCAATATTTGAATTACTTGAGGGATACTTTTTATTTTTTCCAAGATAGAAGCTACATGTTTAATATGAAATAATAAAGACAACAACACATTGTATATGAACAATGTACACACAGTCTTTGTACATACTGGCCTGGCCTGGCTGACAATCTCTGGGTTTTCTACACACCTTTGAGGATCACTTTTTAATTGTCTTTCTTCATATATCTTATTGCATGACTTTTAATACTCTATCACCTAACTAATTAATTACTTAATTTCATCCAGAGATTGAGACAGAATATATTGCCTGTATTTTAGGAAACTTTACAACACACAGCGAGAATACATGCATTACAGCAATGACTTTAGGAATAGAAATAGAAAGGATAATTTTAATTGAGCAGTAGAACAAATAGAATTAGTCACTCATTAAATGTATCAAACATAAAATAAAATAAATTTTAACTCTACTGAGTATTGATTGTGATTCTTATTTCCTCCCAAATGCCTTTGTTTATTTCTAAATTGACATAATCTAAAACATTGCTATATTTGCTCTTTTTTCCCAAATAAAACATTTTCCAAATATGACATGAGGGAAGAGACTACATCTTATTTATGTTAATGTGTCCAGTGCCAAATGTACTATTTAGAATACAACGTTTGAAAGTAAAAAGAACATAATAGGAGGAGGATGAGATGGGAATAGAAAATTACTAGAAGTTTAGCTGTAAAATGGGGGTTTTAGAATACATGGGTATTCAAGTTAATAATGTTGCACAATAAACCACTTCAAATTTAATGGTTTACACTTAAATCATTATTTTTAAAGATTCTGTAGGTCAGAAATAGGGGCAGGGTTTGACATGAAAGGAACTTATTTAAGATAAATATGGAAGCCTACGATTTTACTTCTCATTTCATTATCTATGGTGGCTCATTGGTATTCCACTAGTGGTTTTATTGATTGATTTGAATTATTGATTTGAATCGTATTCATCTACCCACCTGTTTCATGCATAAGCAGCGATAACTGAAAGTCTGGAAATGTTACACTTGGAAATATTAAACCTAGTGGTAGTTTCAGGGTAGTGAGACTTCTTGCCAACTAGCTTTGCTCAGAATGGTGTTCCAACAGAGCAGAGTTAAAGCTGATACCTCTTTTGACCTACCTTTGGAAGATATATAGCTTCCTTCCCACATATTCTGTTGGTCAAAGCAGTTATAAACTTGTCTAGATTGAAGGAGAAGGAAATTAAATTCTACCTCCCATTGGGGAAATGACAGGTTCACACTGAAAAAGAACATTGGGATGGGAAATGTTGGTATCTCTTGAAAATAAAATTATTTACCTGGAAATTGGTGAAATTGCCAAAGTAAACTAGGAAAAATATAAGGCTGATGTCTTAATTTTGAAAATGCATTCATTTATCAAATGGCAATAAAAGGGGAACCCATGAGTCAGACATAAGAAAAGTGTCTAAATTAGGAAGAAAATTAGAAAATTCAATGAAATGGAAAATGAAACAGGCCAATAAGAGTAAACAATTATGCAGAGGTATCTAGGAGGAGAAAACTACCATGATTATTTAATTAAGGGGATCAGACATTTGGTAATAGTCTTATGGTAGGTATGGTAATAGATTCATGAAGGGGAGAAAGAATCAAGTTTACTGACAACAGTAAGAATCCCTCCCCACATGCCAGATTCTAATCCCAATTACTCTGCTCACTAGTTAGACAAAATACTTAAATGTCTATTCAACTTGTTCTCATCTCATTGACTTGTTATGAAGATTAACATAGGTCATAAATGCTTAGAACAATGCCTGGAAATATTAAATTAATATATTTTAAAAGACTTTTAGTTCAGTCAGTTGTATTCACTACTTGGACCCACACTGGCAGAGTAGGAGTTTGGATGTAACAACACAAGATTTTTAATTCCCAGGAGGCCAAGAAGGCGTTCCTATGTTCTTACCTACTAGTGAAATCCTTTGTCCCCACCTCTGAGGATGAGTCATCAAATATACATCACAATGTATATAATATAGCTATTGTTAAAATCGTTGACTTTTCTATGATAAAAGGAATAATTAAGACTTTTTCTTAGGTGCATAGTTAGTTCGAAGAGCATGTCACTTCTATCAATCCATCAAATACTTTTCAGACATCTGCTTTAATGAGCATCAATTATATCTTGTTACCTAACAGGAGAGTAAAATATGCTATGCCCAAACTATACCCTCTTCTCTATCCCATAGGTGACTATGTTCTGCATCATTTCAACAAAGTTACTGTTTATTTGCTATTACAAATACATTAGTAGGAAATTTGGCATAATCACACAGGTTGTATCTTTCATTAATACTAAAATCTTGCATCAACCTGAGAAGGATACGTGGAAAGGACCAGATAAAATTTAAAGCACAGTTCCATAAAAGAAGCCCAAATTCTTCTGGGCACATCCCATACACTGTGATTTAATTTAACTGCCACCCAACAGTGCAACTGCAAAAATAAAAGTGACTTTGGTTTATTCTATAAAGCCATCCATTTCTCTTGTGTTTGATTATTAAATGAGATATAGAAAATAGTGGACATGATAAAAACACTGGAGATTTTGACTAAAGCAAAAACCATACAATATGGTTATATACAGTAAGGCAATGGTTGTCGAAGAGTAGGGTTTAGACCGGAAGCATCAGCATCACCTGGATAATTGTTAAAAATGCAAATTCTCAGTCCCCACCCCAGAGGTCCAGGAATCTTTGTTTTACTAAAAGGCCCTTCAGGTGATTCTGATTAAACATAGTAAGGGGATAGTTTTGACTGGCATATGGAACTACCTACAGAGCTTTTAACAACCTAATGACAAATTTAATGTGCATTAAATTTACACTTCTTTGAATCAGGTGTGTAAAGAATACCTATCTTTATATCTCTTTAAGTACAAATGATGGGATCTAGTTTTTTATTGATTGTAGGATAGTTACAAACTGTCCATTAAAGAAAGATAAACTTGGTGTTATTCCATTTGGAACTGAATTACTTTTGTCATGACTCTCTATTCAATCAAGCCTCTCTGATTTCTCTCCCTTCACCTTTGTATTTTATTTCTTCCTGGAGTGAGTGGGTTCACATATGTTCTTTAATTCAAGGAGGAATGGAGAGAGAAGCCTCATAACTATTCTCTGTCTACACTGACCCCCAAGTGGGATCAGTATACTTCAATTTCAAAGCTGTATATGTCAATCATTATTGATACCTTGGACGTGCTATGGATTTGCTATGCATTATTGATACCTTGGACCTCCTCAGGTAGCCTGCTGCACATACTCTACCTCTACCTTGTCCCTCTCCCAGAGTACTTAGGGGGCTCTATGTATCTAACCCACACTTTTATCCCTCAGAGGAGATGGAAAGATTTAGAGAAGCCTCGTTACTGCACTGGGGTGTGCTGGAGGCTGCCTTTGGGTGTGAGACCTACCTGAGCAATTCTATCCCCATTGTTACTCTTCCTCTCTGACAATAAGCTGAATGCAGCACTATTCTTGGTAGGGTGCAACTCTAGCTTCTGAAAGCTTTTTGTTGTTGTTGTTGTTTTTTGCTTCCCTTTCAACTACAGCCAGAGAGTGAGGCATTGGTTCCCTTCTCAAGAATCTACCTCACATAGATTCCTCAGATCATCTTCCCACCAGCTCTTAGACTAGGGAAGGGATTACTCCAAAATCAGTTTGCATATTTCTCCTGTCCTTTGTCTACATCATACCCTCTACGCACCTGATCCTTCATGAGTCTGCGTGTCATCCTGACACAGAGGCCATGCTAATGTCTGCACCTTTCCAATTTTAGTATGTGTGCTGGTGAAGCGAGCACTGGACCTAATCCTTCACGTTGTAGTATGTAACAGGTGTATCCAAGCTTTTGGAATTGCCTTAACTGCACCCTAACCCTATCTTCAAAGTTTTTACTTTTAATAATCTCAGCTTTTTTTGATATAAAACATACATTTTCAAATAAATACATAAGTTAAATGGTTGGATTATACAATGTTAAATGTTGCCTTATAATTATTTTCTCCACATTGGATTTGAAAAATAATCTATAAAGAAAATCCACTGACATTTTTATTCTATGGGTATTCTTCCAAACTTTGAGATAATGCATGCCATGGACTTACTAGCATCAAGGACTGTTGGGAATAAAATGCCTAAAAAATTGTCTTTAAAATTTTTAAATTTGGTTGCAGTGCTTAAAGAAGTAACTCTGGATTGAAGAGCAGAGAATAAGCAACAGTAAATGTATTTACTTAATTATTTAGCACAACACCTATTGATCTGAAGAGACCATTTAAGTACTGGTTTTAGAAACTAGAAATATAACAAAATACAACTAGTAATATAACTAGAAATATGAACAAACATTAAAACAAGTAAGAATCCTCCCCCACAAGTAGCTTTCAACTTAATAAAACCTGAATTAAAGAACGTTGACTCTTTATGTCACTGAGCAGTCATTACTGTTAACTTCTAAAGGTCTTATGTAACTTTGAAACATGTTTTTGACCATACTTAAAGGAGGCAGATCTGTTTCAAAGTCATTGTTGTATTAGTTTTCTCCGTGTACAAATATGTATTTCAAATAGAAAACCAGGCCTTGGTCAGTTTTAACTCCCTGATAAGATTGTATAGATATGCCATGATACAATGTGTGAATATAATTTATACATAACTTTTATTTATAATAGGGACTACATACAGCCCAGTATATGAAAATCTATAACAGTATTACAGGAGAAGCTCAGACAATTTAGAACTAACTTTTAAGTTTTTCAGTCATGAATAAAATATAGTCATAAGAGAAATAAAAAGCTACCTATTGAATTATGTCACCATCATGCTATGAAAGTATGTATGTCTAAGAAAAAATTATGGAGAAAATATAAATTATATGATTTTTTACCTTGTATCATATATAAATAGAAATGGTACATTAAATGATAAAATGTGTCTTATTTTAAAAGTTTTGAATCATAGCAAATATGAATAAAGATTAAATCATATCAGTAAAAATACTCTTATCTAAACAGCCTTGAGGTGTATCTTTTAATTTTACAAACATATGTGTTTCTAAATACTGTCATGTATTGCAAATATTAAGCAATTTTCTAATAAGTTTTCATTATTTACTTTGAAAACAGCTTATATTCCATTCAATTTAGAAAAAAAAACAAACTGAAATTTACCTCATTGCAAAGTTTAAAATATTTGTTTTAATGCCAACCAGTTGCTGTATTTCAAAGCCTAATTTCAAAAGTGGGTATTGAGAAGAGGAATCAAACATAAACTGTGTATTTTGCTAATGGTGCAAACTGGTCTGAATGAACAGACAGGCTGGAAATAGAAAAGTCGATGAGGTAATCAATAAACTCAAAGAAGGATGAAATAGAGGATACACGAGTCCCATGATTAGTAAGCAGACAAGAATTCATAGCAGCATCCCCCCACAAAATACAATCTATTTCTCTAATATTTGGTGAAGGAATTAATCTGGAAACTGAACATAAATTCAGGCTCTCAATCTAAAAGGTACATTATTGGGAAAATGGAATTGAATACGTAATCATATTTAAAAATTGTGTCCAGGTGCAGGATGTTACTTGAATTCATAATTATTATCTTTATTATTTAAAAAATATATGCTATTTTATAAATACTTCAAATAATTTAGCACTTTGAAAATCTCTACTCCTCGTGTTCAATTAAGCTTTAAAATAAAAACTGTTAAATATTCTTTCTATATGGCACCACTGTGATTTTCCCTCTCTTAACTTTACAGTTATAGATTTTTGAATTTAACAAAGAACAAAAAGGAGTCAAACATAAAGCCAAAAAATGTGGGAGACCATTTCTAACAAGTTTAATATATTTTGATGAAACACTATATATATATTAAATCTATTCTCAAGATGACCAGCATCATATAATTAAACATTATTTTTCCCAATAAAATATATTTGAGTTGAGATCACGTATATATGCAAATTTATATGCAAAACAGAGAAAATAATAACAGTAAAGTCATAAAATCTAATTATATCTAAATCACATGGCTCTATTATTACAGACATTTCTGTATCTTTGCCCACTTAACTGTCTCTTTCTTGCTCTTTCTACAGATTTATTCCTTCAAAAAAAGAATCAGAAAGGATTGATGACTAAAGAGTATTTAGTTCTACAAATAAATATATTTCATCTGAATGTCAGTCCTGGAAGGAATTAGCAATGGGGGGGGATTCCTTTTCCACACATTCAACTTCTCTCTCTGTAACACACCACCCTAGGAAATGTTTCAAGCCTCATCTTTTTTTCCATCTTTGCCTCTTTTCCTAATCAAAATATATTTAGAGGAAATTATATTTTTATCAGTCTTTTATGCATAAATGTACAGTGTGTCGAGGTTACATGTAATAGCCTGTCACTCTGCTGAAAAAGATAAAAATCCATTCAGTAGTACACAGGTGGGAGATACACTGTCGTTTGGAAGTTTTTTATTAGCACCAACTTACTCTATCAGTGCACAACTTCCCTGCTAAAATGAGGTTCTATAATCAAAATGTCCACTATTGTAGTAGACAGTGCTTTTGCCTCTCTAGCAATTGCTCCCCCTACTTTGTTTCTACCAAATACTCATTTTACGTCTGTCTCTTCTGAATTCCATAGAACTAAATAGATCTGGGGAACTTCCCTCAATCCCCTGCTCCTGACTCCAATAGGGGTAAGTGCAGTTAATTAAGCCATTTGGTGCACAGCGCAGGTGAACGAGAAATGACTGGTTTGAAGGGAAAGACTCTAATTCCATGCTTGAGAAAAAAAAAAAAAAAAGGTTTTCACTTTCTCTGGGTGTGAACCAGGACCCAAAATGTTTCAGTGTCTCTGTCTGACATCTTATGGCAATGAGGGAAAGGCATGCATTGATTAAATATCCAGAGAGAAAGAAAAAAAACAAACAAAAAACCTGGATGGTCTTCCTATCTACTGCTATGTCAAATAATACACTATTTTACTTACCGTTTACATTTTTAAAGTTTGATTTAGAGTTTCCGTTACCTGCAGCAAATAGCAAAAGCCATGATGGCCCCTGAAATGCAAACCTTTAACATCCCCCTTTTAAGTTAGCAACTTAGTTCCAAAGGATTCAGTATAACTTTCTTATCAAAATACATTTCGGATTTTATGTATATTTTTGCTAGTTTTTGTGGTATAAGGTAATGGTTGATGTTGATTTGAATAACTGTTTCATGTCAGCACAAGCATGAACACTAATTGAACTAACCTATTTAATTTTCACAATAAAGAGGTGCTTTTATTCTCACACCACTTTTCAGAGGAGATCACCCCAAACAACAGAGTGATTGAGTGAGTTTATTAAGCAGCAGCTCCAGGATTAAACCCAGGCTGTTTAAGTTCAGAATCCATTCCTTATATGTCTACTAAAACAAAAATACTCCATAAAAGTTATCCAATAACTTCCATGAAAAATTAATATTATGGTGGATATTATTCCATCTTGGTACAGACTATATGTTTCTAATAATCCTGATTGGAGCTTATTTCTGCATTTGTTTTACTGAATAACAACAGATAAAAAGTGATGAAAGAAATGGAGAAACACTATACTTATTCTCACGGTCTTCCTCGTCTAATCTCTATTTGTTGTCACAGTGCTTTTCACTTCATTAATTTTGGCTGACATAGTTCTAATTTCATTTTCTGGCAAATTTATGGCGTTATATTTCTTTTATTCTGTAAATGTAAATATTGGGTAGAAAGAGAAATCAAAACTAGAAAGGAAACAAGATTCCTTCTACATTCTCGAGAGAAAAAGGAAAACAGTAATTAGAATGTAATCAAGAGAGAAACTGGTCAACATTACATATGTTGCACAAAAATAAAGAGCGTTTTCTGAGTGTTTCATGACTCCTAATGAGAGAGAATTTAATTAACATTTTAAAAATGAGGATAAGTCGTAATTTGTAACGGTTTTCTTCAATCCATGACCCTGTGTCATTTTAATCTTGAATTTTAGAGCATTTAATGCCACTTTATGCTTTCACCTTTCTCTAGATTTATGTTTCTGTTAAAGAAAACAGTTATAACAAAGAATCAGATTATTAGTTATTCATTATGTTTGCTTTGGTTGTTCCCACTCTGACCCCATACCATAGTACCAGGAACTGGTTTTAAATCACTTGTGGTAAAGTCCTTGCCTCTTTCTCATTTCTCACATCTGAGTTTCCAACTTAATCCATGTTTGCAAGTATCCACCCAGTTCAAAACCCACTAGTCCAATATCTCAAAATTTCCATTTAATTCTTATTAGATTGTGACTTAATTAAAATATCTTTTTTATTTATCAAAGTCAAATATCACTGTGTCCATCCCTCACACTTATAGCCAGACTATTGCTGAAGCTGTGGTGTGAGTGTCTAGTGGGATCTTTTCCCAATCCTCTTGCTATATCTCTTTGGAAGTAACAGCTGAGCAACCAGAACTCTATCCTGCTACCTGCTGCTAGAAAGTCCACTGGTATGGATCATAGAAAGCTCAGTATTATTCCCTTGATCCAACCAACCAAACTCCATTCAAGGAAAAACTGTCACAGAGAATAACCTCTTCACTGCCAGATCTGAAACAATTTCAATTCACTCACTGAAAATTTCCAGGGGTAGCCAGTTATAGGGAGGCTCCCACATTTTTGTGAGCCAGTAGAAATGGCTATAGATACAAAAAGTCATATTTACGGGGTGGAGGGAAAGGAACCATTGTTGCATCACTCAGTCCGTAATGAAAGGAAAATAATGTTAATATTAATATTTAAATGTAAATAATAGTATTAAAGTATCCTAACTTTAGATCTTATAGATACAATTTTGTATTTGTATCAAATGAAGACCAATGGACAAAACAATATATTTAGAAATTAAACCCTTTCAAAGAAAAGAGAGGGAATATAATAGATAAAATCCTAACATAAATATATATGAAAGCCTATTAATATTAGCAATTATATATTTGGCATTTTTAATGTATATTTATTGTGTTTACTTATTTATTTTGAAAGAGAGAGAGAGAGAAAGAGAGGGAGCAAGTGAGGGAAGGATGGAGAGAGAGGGAGAGAGAGCTTCCTAAGCAAGTTCTGTGCTGTGGGCACAGAGCTCGACTCTGGGCTTGATTCCCTGACCCATGAGATCATGAACTGAGTGAAAACCAACAGTAAGATGCCTAACTAACTGAGCCACCCAGGTGCCCCTGGAATTTTTAGTAGATAAATTAAAGATTCCAATTTTGACATTCGATAATAGTAAACATACTTGCTTCAGGGTACAACCAATCAAATAATTCAAACTATATTTTGAATTTATGATTATAACTTTTTTTATTCATCATGGCAGGTGTCACCGAATTTTGTCTGTAATTAAGAAGATAATATCCCAGGCTTTGTGGGCCATATGATTCTCCAGTTTTCTTGCAACTACTCAAGTTTGCCATTTTAATGCACAAGCCTCCATAGGGCAATACATAAATGAATGGGCTTGGCTGTGCTCCTATAATCTTTATTTATAAATGAGAGGTGCCAGACCAGATTTAGATGGTGAGTAACAGTTTGCAGCCCTCTGACCTATTAGAACTATTATGGAACTTATAGGAACAACAGTTGAACATTATCTAAAATAAAATTTAATATCATTTCTTCTTAATCATATTTCATAGTACCTACTTTGCTTTTCATCCTTATTAGATTGCTCTTTCCTATGTTTCATCTGTTTCTAATATGTGAAATATGCAGATATACTAATTTAGTAAGATGCACAATTGTTGACAATAATGAGAGTCTATCTCTACATTATTTAATAATGCATTCCACTATACACTTCCTCAATAGCATTAATTAAAAACAAAAACAAAAACAAGAACAGACTTTGATTTATTTCTGTTCAGATATTTTTTAACACTTATTGAGCCACTGCTATTTTTGGGCACTACATGTGCACTAGGGATAAAAGGTGATTAAGAGAATTCACATGCTAAAAGAAATTTACAGGGGCACCTGGGTGGCTCAGTCGGTTGAGCGGCCGACTTCGGCTCAGGTCATGATCTCGCGGTCCATGAGTTCGAGCCCCACGTCGGGCTCTCTGCTGACAGCTCAGAGCCTGGAGCCTGTTTCAGATTCTGTGTCTCCCTCTCTCTGACCCTCCCCGTTCATGCTCTGTCTCTCTCTGTCTCAAAAATAAATAAACGTTAAAAAAATTTTTTTAAAGAAATTTACATTGAGTGGGATCTTTATCTCTTTTTGGAGGATGGGACAAGCAGAAAAGCACTGACACAAAGGTACAAACAGTTGGTGACTGTGCAGTAAAGGATTAACTCAGCTGTTCTGGGCTGCCCCATACTGTACTTCTCCAAAGAAAGTTACGGTCTTTGCCTAACTTCTGGGACACAATTTCTAAATCCTTGGATCCTGCCTGTTCCCTCCCTCCCTCCTTTATTCCTTCTGTTCTTTCTTTCTTCTTTCCCCAAACAAACAAACAAACAAACGAACACAAAAAAATAGGACTTCCAGTTTCCAGTTTCACATGTAAGGAACTTGGATGTTCCTACCCTGTCCTGTCAACACTAAAAAATTGAACAGACTGAAAATTCAACTGTTCCTGAATCTGTAAGGGAGGACAGAGGGGAAACTGTTGCCTCTCAGAGTGGAGACAGAGGTGAATCCAGGAGTTCTGGCTTACCAGAGAAGAAACTCAGGAGCAGGAACTGCCATGAGAACAGGTGCTGGGGTTGAAGACCCTGGACTGCAAATGACAAATTGCCGGAGGCTCTGTGTGGACAATTCTGAGGGAAAATTTCCAGGGGGAGCTGGTTATACGGAGGCCTCCACATTTGGGTGAGTTTTGTCTCCAGGAGCTTGTCTAGGCTTTCACAGTAAATACTGGAGAAAAATCCCCTCATGCTTCCTTGCAGTAGGGAGAGGGAAAAAGGAGCCATCTCAAAATACACCAGAACACGGCTCTTCTCCACAAGGCCTGCCCTTAGGAGGAACTAGTTAATCTGAGACTAACCTGCTGGGGTGTTACCTGAGCCTAATTGACCTGGGGAAAGGGAATGCCCAACTCCAATCCACTCTGGTCAAACACCATCCCCAAAACAGAGGTTTATGAAATCTCTGGCAGAGGTTCTATTCACGTCTCATGAATTCTTGTAGTGATATCTTGAAATATCATTTGGAGTCAATGGGAGACAGTGTTATTTTGAAATTAATGTAGTTATGGAACCACCACAAAATCTTGTTAAAAAAGAAGCATATATATTTCCATATCACAAATTTACTTTTTCAATATTTTATAAGCTATATGTAAGTACAATTATTTCCTTAATAATTCTATAAATTATTTAATTTAAAAGAATTATTCTCAGAAGGGATCTTTTGATTTAATCAGACTACCAAAGGGGTCCACATCATTAAAAGATTAATCACCCCGTTTATTATACGCTACGTGTTTTGGAACTTTGAGTTTAGGGTGGTTGCCTTGGTTACCTGAAGCCTAGGCACTGGGGTCAGAACCAGGAGGATACCCTGAAGCAGGAAGTACAGATATTTACAAGCTCTCAGAGCATCTACAATCCATAAGAGGCAGCAGAGTGAACAGTAAAGAACATGTCTTCTGGAGTCAGAGTACTGAGTTTGAATCTTAACTTTAACCCTCATTCTCTACTCTTTATCTGAAAAATGGTAACAAAAATACCCATAGCAGAGTTGGTTTAAAGATTACATTATTCACTATGTGCAAGACACTGAATACATATCTGTCCTATGGTAATCATTCACTAAACACTTACCATTATTAATTTTTGAAGGTAGAATGTTTACACAATTTCCATTAAAAATTTTTTTTAGAACGTTTATTTACTTTTGAGAAAGAGAGAGACAGAGGTGTGAGCAGGGGAGGGGCAGAGAGAGAGGGCGACATAGAATCTGAAGCAGGCTCCAGGCTCCCAGCTGTCATCACAGAGCCTGACACTGGGCTCAAACCCATGAACCACGAAATCATGACCTGAGCTGAAGTCAGACACTTAACCAACTGAGTCCCCCAGGTGCCCCTGTACAATTTCCATTTTATTAACAATCATGATTCCTTCTTCAAAATTAGAATATTTGATGCTTTTATGAAAGTAAAAAAGTTAAATTTGAGATCACATTTTAATCTGAATTTCAGAAGTAATGAAACCATTTATTGGTTTGTGAATTATGTTTCATGTTATTTCCTTATTATTATATTATAAAACTGACCTCTGGTCTTTTTTATTTATAACAATTTTTTCACATGTTGTTTTCTTGTGAATTCTCAGAAAGCAGAGCCTGAGACAAAGACACTGTGTTGAGAAAGTGTAAATAGGAGAAGTAGAAGTGAAGGCCAAGGGAACAGGAAGGGCAAGAAGAAGAGACAGTGCAAGGATGCTTATCATTTGGTACTAAAATGTACCGACTACTTGATCTCATGACAGTACTCTAAGTAGCAATAAAATGAGTGCATCTCAACAAGGACTATATGAGAGAGGAAAGGTTAAGAACTTATGTGACTGGCTCCTAAATCTCATTAGTCAAAGATTTGTAGTCCTAGAGTTTAACAGAACCTCAATTTAAGTTGCTCATGCAAATGAGCTGAAACATTTCAGGCCTCAAGGTCAACAGAGAAGTCCCAGATTTAGAGGAAAAAGTATATGGAGTGGGGGTGGTCGGGGAGACAGGGCAGGATCTGAGGTGGTACTTATGAGATGCTTCATACAGATATCCAGATGTTAATCCTTTGTTGTAGATGTAACTTTTTCTTTTTTCTTTTTTTAATAGTTTAGGGTATAGAGATATTTAAATGTATATAGCCTGATATCTCTGTTTTAAAGATACTTTATTGGGTTGAATTTATATCATACCTAGTTGTATATACTATATTTGATTAATCTGAATAATCCTATAACTCTTCCTTAATGTCAATTAAAAGAGATTACTCCTCTGTCTGTTAAGATTATATTTCTAATATATTTAAACAGACTTAGATCCAAGCAGTATTGTTTGGATCAATACAATACAACAATACCTCTTGGTATGTTCCTCTTGAAATGGAGCTAAACTGAACACTTCCTAACTACCCGTAGTTATGAATTAAGAATGACTTTATAAGTTTAATTAATTAACAAACATTTTTTGTAGTTATTTTTCTTATACTGTCAAGCAGGCATTTTTTTTTTACTTTCCTTTCTTTCTGGAACACATTTTAAAATAAAGTGCTGATAACGATCACAAAATTATGCCTCCAAAATAGCTGAAATGGTAAGAATTTTTAAAGAAAAATAATTATTTCCCCTTATGAAGGGCTACAGAATTACCTATTCCTTTGTTATACATGGCATTAGAAATGGAATTAAGTACTAAAATTATCGCTATAAATTCTTGTCTTTTATAGGAGGGATATTTTATAGTTGATTGCAAGCTCAATGTCCCATATTAGCAATTCATCATTTTACAATATTAATATTCATTTTTACTAAATATGGAAACTTCACATAATCAGCAATTTCCTCATCAATTTGGGAAAATCAAATTCATTATTAAGAGTTAGTATAATATTAACAGCAAAATGTCATTCCTGGTTTAAAAATAAACAAGTCTTGATTTACTTATTATATCTAGTTTTGCATGTTATAAGGAGAGAAAAAATTTATAATGTAATTAATTTATAAATTATTTTAAAGGATATCTTACTCATTCAACCTATGGGTAAATGAGAGAAAGAAAAGATAAAATAAAAAAAGAAAAACAAAGTTTATTATTTTTTTTCTTTCTGAAATTACCAACACAAATTGCAAACGCACTTCTCATAGTCTAAACATAGACTTCATTCTTAGTCAATATCAATCTTTTCTTGGCCAATATAAATGCAAAATTAAGACTTAATTGTATCTATTTATATCATTTATATCAGAGAACTATTTAGAGGTTCTGGGCAAAACTACTGATCACAGAGAAATATCTGTTTCTATTCCAAGAGGATATATGGCAAGGAAGGGTACAATTACATATATTAGAGTAAAAGGAAGGGTCTTGTGCTGCTAAGACAAATAAAGAATAAAGTGGTTAGAAATCTTTCACAAAAACTTCATGGATATATTAATATCTCATTGCTATATTCTTTGATTACTGAATACACAGTTAAATTATAGTTTACATTAAAAAATATAATCTTTATGTTTGTTCACAAATTGGGCCCATTGCTTACATATGGGACTTAAAATAGCCCTTATTCTTTCTGAAAGAGGCATGCAAGGATCTTCCAAATGAGAAAATAATTGTAATTCATAACAAAGATTTATATTGTCTCTGATACTTTTTTAATAGAGTTAGGAAACAGTAAGAACAGTATTTTATAAAACAATCAAACATGAAGTAAATAAAGTGAATCAAGTGCCATGCCTATAATATTATATAAATTCTCAGTAATTCCTCAGACTATTGTAATATGATTTGCTTTTATCTGCCTTAGCTACTAAACTTCCAAACTTACACATATATAGACAACTAATATTTTACAAGGGAGTCAATTCAATGGGAAAAAGATAAGTCTCTTCAATAAATGCTATTGTTAAATATGTATAATTATGTGCAAAAATTTTAAATTAGACCTACTGTCTTAACAGCGTTCAAAAAAAAAACCAACTCAAAATGGATTAAATACTTAAATAAAATACCTGAAACCATAAATCTCATAGAGGAAAACACAGGAAAAAAGCCCTTTGAATTTAGTTATGGCAATGACTATTTTGGATAGGACAGCAAAAGCACAAACAACAAAAGCAAAAATAAATAAGTGGGACTACCAGACTGAAACTTCTGCTCAGCAAAAGAAATAAAAAAATAAAATGAATAGATAACCTACAGAACAGGAGAAAATATTTGCAAACCATATATCTATAAAGAGTTACCATCCAGAATATAAAAAGAACATAGAATGTAATTGCAAAAGCAAACAAACAAAAAATCTGATTAAAAAATGGACAGAAGAACTGAATATACTTTCTTCCAAAGAAGACATCTGTATGGAGCCTGATCCATTAAAAGATGAATGATCTCACTCGTATGTGCAATCTGAAAAAGCCAAACTCATAGAAATAGAGTAGAATGGCGGCTGTCAGGGGCTGAGGAGATGGAGGAAATGGGAAAATACTGGTTTAACAGTATAAACTTCCAGCTATTCAATGAATAAATTCTGGATCTGTATATCATAGTAACTACAGTTAACAAATCTCTATTATGTACTTGAAAGATGCTGAGAGAGTAGATCACCACAGGAAAACATGATAATTATGTGAGGTGATGGAGGTGTTTACTAACCTTCTTGTGGTCATTCATCATTTTGCCATATATATGTGTATCATAACATCACATTTTATACATTAAAATAACACAATATTATATGTCAATTATATCTCAATAAAGCTGGAAAAAATTAAAACTATATCGCTTAAGTTGAAAATGAATAAATAATATTGCTATGGTCACGTGATTTACGATGTTATCAGTAGAACAAAACAGAAAGCATAGAATTAGCTCCACAAATATACTGATATTTGCTAGAGTTAGCATTACACAATCTATATTAAAATAATAATTCAGGGGGCACCTAGGTGGCTTCAGCTCAGGTCATGATCTCATGGTTTGTGAGTTTGAGCCCCACATCAGGCTCTGGACTGACAGCTCAGAGCCTGGAGCCTGCTCTGGATTCTGTGTCTCCTTTTCCCTCCCTCTCCCCCACTCATGCTCTGTCTCTGTCTCTCAAAAAATGAATAAACATAAAAAAATTTTTTAATAATAACAATTCAGTATGTGACTTCAGATAATACCCTATCCATAAGGAGAAAAATGAAACTACAACACTACTCAGAGCATATCTCAAAGCAAATATAGGTCTTCCTTGACTTACAATAGGATTACATCCTGATAACCCATCATAGTTGAAAATGTTTTAATTCAAAATGTATGTAATACACATAACCTATCAAACATCATAATGTTCTCAGAACACTTACGCTAGCCTACAGTGGGCCAAATCATTTAACACAAAGGCTATTTTATTTATTTTTAAAAGTTTATTTATTTTTGAGAGGGAGACAGAGTGAGCGAGCAGGGGAGGGGCAAAGAGAGAGAGAGAGAGAGAGAGAGAGAGAGAGAGAGAGAGAGAGAGAGGGAGAGAGAGAGAGAATGTCAAGCAGGCTCTGTACTGTCAGTATGGAGCCCAATATGGGGCTTGAACTCACAAACCATGAGATCATGACCTGACCCAAAACCATATGTTGGACGCTTAACTGACACCCAGGCACCCCCACAAAGCGTATTTTAAAATAAAGTGTTGTTGACAGTGCTGCTACAAATAGCCAAATTATGGAAAGAGCCTAAATGTCCATCAACTGATGAATGGATAAAGAAATTGTGGTTTATATACACAATGGAGTACTACGTGGCAATAAGAAAGAATGAAATATGGCTCTTTGTAGCAACATGGATGGAACTGGAGAGTGTGATGCTAAGTGAAATAAGCCATACAGAGAAAGACAGATACCATATGTGTTCACTCTTATGTGGATCCTGAGAAACTTAATGGAAGACCATGGGGGAGGGGAAGGAAAAAAAAAGTTAGAGAGGGAGGGAGCCAAAATATAAGAGACTTGTAAAAACTGAGGACAAACTGAGGGTTGATGGGGGGTGGGAGGAAGGGGAGGGTGGGTGATGGGTATTGAGGAAGGCACCTGTTGGAATGAGCACTGGGTGTTGTATGGAAACCAATTGACAATAAATTTCATATTAAAAAAAATAAAGTGTTGAATATTTCCTGTAATTTCTGGAATACTATACTGAAAGTAAAAATGAGAATGGCTATATAGGTAAAGGTTGGCTGTAAATGTGTTGGTTGTTGACGCAGGTGATCCTGTGGCTGACCGGGAGTTGTGACTGGCTACCCAGCATCATGAGACATTATCACACAAGATATCACTAGCCCAGGAGAACATCACAATTAAAAATTTGAAGTATGGTTTCTACTGAATATGTATTGCTTCTGAACCATCATAAAGTCAGAAAATCCTAAGTCAGACCATTGTTAAGTCAGGGATTGTCTGTACCGACATATTAAATATGTTAATTTAATAGAACTATTAAATTCCTCAGAGATGGAGGAATTTAATAGTCAAATATTGAGAAAATTAAGACATATCTTTAAGAATTGGTATAGAAAAGGTCTTTAAAAAGCATAAGTAGCACAAATCATAAAATAGGTGAATTTTACTACATTTAACAAATAAATCCCATTTAATAGGCATAATATATTACCATAAGCAGAAAAGAAATATGTGTCCACAATGTATAAGACAGTCCTTTTGAAGTGATAAGAATAAAAGTTCCAATAAAATTGGACAAAGCTAATAAATGGGAATTCACCCAGAAATAGATAAAAATGGGTAAAGCATGTGAAAACA
Source organism: Felis catus (assembly GCF_018350175.1). Classification (NCBI taxonomy): domain Eukaryota; kingdom Metazoa; phylum Chordata; class Mammalia; order Carnivora; family Felidae; genus Felis; species Felis catus. The sequence goes on along the minus strand of NC_058368.1, from coordinate 39,286,882 downwards.
GTGCTCAGATGCACTGGTCATCAGGAAACTAAAATTAAAACATGTCACAATTATCAGATTGGAAGAAAAAATATTAAAGCATTCTAATGCTCAATGTTGGTGGTGGTGTTATAAAATGGGAACTATGATAATCTATTTTTGGAAATGTTATTTTGTATAACCATTGGGGAGATTAATTGGTACTGTCTTGTAAACTTGTAAAGTAAAAGATACACACTCTTGAATCAGTGAATATTTATGCACATATGAGAAATTCTTGTTTATTTACACTAGGGAGTGTTCAAAGAAGTACACTTCAGCATTAATTATTTTTTTCTCACAGCAAACTTGGAACTAACCTAAATAGTCATCAGTAGGGAAATGAATAAATCAGTATGATATATTCATGTAATTTTACTCGAATTTAGGAATAAAATAGATGAAGTAGTTGTATGTGTGTCAAAAACAAAGAACACAAAAACAAAGGCAGTTTTGTATGAAACAAAAAGTGGAGTAAAAAATGTAAGTCTTATGAGGATATATCAGATGTGTACTTTTTAAATGTATACATGATTGCATACATATCTTAAAATGTACTTACATGTGTAGATTGAAGATATTTTTAAAATTCTCATTGCTAATTGTAGAAAAGACGAGGGATGGGAATTAGTAAAGATACAACAGTACATTATGCCTGAATTAAATACATATAAGTACATCAACATGAAAGTTACACCCTAAATATGTTTATATATATATTTTCCCTTCTTTTTTCCTTCTTCTTTCTTTTCTTCTTTCCAAAAAGTTTTACTAAGTGTATGCATATTACAAGTGCAAAGGATTTAGCAGTGAATGAAATCCCTTCCCTCAAGAATTTCGTATTTTGTGAGAGTAAAAAGACAATATGCATATAAACAAAATATATAGTGTATCAGATATGACAAGTACTGTGAAAAAAAATTCAGTGGGGAAGGAGATAGAGAATGCTGAATGGGAAGCGGGTATTTGACATTTTATTGTTCAGTGAAGGCTTTGATTTTAAGGGGGGAATTTGCACTAAGTTGTAGCTATTTTTCTTAAATCATCTTAGGAAAATATTTTTGTAATTTTTAAAACATTAACAATTTTTATAATTGAGCGATTATAATTTGGTTTGTTTTCAATAATTGCAAGTGCCTAAGTTATGCCCCAAGAAAGAAACATTTATTGATTCTTGATTAATGGCAGTTTTTGATTGATAGATGGATGTGAAGATTGCTCACGATACACTAGTAATATATTCAATAGGAAATTTTTCTAATCCACTTATGAAGTGTTCTCATTATGGTTTCCTTCCAACAAACAACTGAAGAAATTTTATTCCACTCCACTATCACATCAAGCCAGGGTTATTTGAAGGTTATATTGTATTTTCTACAAGGTTGATTTGAAAGCACTTATAAATCTTTAAGCCTTGTGTACCACTAAGCTTATTAAAATTTGGCATGTTAATAGTTGGTGTTTGAAAATTTTAATCTGTTGGAAAGATACACGTTGATTTCTATTTTTTGTTTGTTTGTTTGTTTGCCAACCTGGGAATAGTTAGTGAATGATGAGTAGCATAGTAGAAGACATCACCCAGCTCATATTAGAACAATTTCCCACAAACTTGCTAAAGTGTATGCTTTTATTTATTTTTTTAAAGCTTATATATATACATATATATATATGCATATGTATATATATACATATATATACATATGCATATGTATATGTATATGTATATATATACATATATTTGTGTGTGTGTGTGTGTGTGTATATATATATATATATATATTACATGTTTATTTTCAAAAGAAAAAGTAGTATTTCATTAACTACCACACTGTTATAATACACTTTAAACGTACAATAAGGTAGCCTTTAAATTTGAGGTGCTCTTAAAGACAACAAATGAACAGAATTCCAAATTTTTGAAATAGGTGAACTGCTGCAGTTATAGGGATACATTTAGGAAAACTGTAAAACTCTTACAAGAGCAGCAATGAAAGTTTATTTTGTATACTTTTTAATAATTGAAAATATAAAAGGTAATTAAAAAAATAAAAGGAAAATTTAGCATAATAAAAAAAGATACAATTAAATGTACTGGATACATATAAATTTTAAGAGAAGAAGTGAAAAGGGAAGATAGTTGATATTTAAGTACGCTGACTACCTAGACAAAAAATACTTACAAAAATCATAAACCTCTAGTTTTCTATGACGAATATCCATATTGTTAGAGTATCACCACTATGGAAGTGATTTTGTTATGTTTGAATATGTTATACTTTACTGGTAATTTACATGATGGCTTTTAAGGCTGTGGCAGGCATATGGTTTTTCCAAACAAGACTGGATAAAAAAAATCACTGTTAAGACACAACATACCTTATTTTTTTGGTCTTCCCATATTCAAGAAAAGGGATAATTCATTGTAACATTTTCTTACCACCCAAATACCTCAACCTATACATTTTAAACTTTTTTTTAAACATTGGTTATATGCTCAACTTCGTTATTGAAAGAGTATTAACAAGACATTATTTTGGTAAATTAAATATTAAATGTGGCTTACCAACAGGATTTGAAGGGTGACTATCCTTAGAGTTCCAAGTTAAAATGTAGTTTTCAAAGTCTTACAAGAGTAATGCTTAAAAGTAATTAAAATAATTAGCTTCAAAATGACAAACTGATAAACTAAGTAAAGTGTGCATATACTATGTAACATTCGCTTGGAAACTTGATTTGTCAGTTACACCTAGAAATTACAGTCATCAAGAAAATTACAAAAAAAATTTTTTTATCATAACATGATTTCTTTGACCCCCACAACATTTTTTTAAAAATCCTACAACAGATAAATATCAACATGTTCTAATTGTTTTAATGTTTATTTACTTTTTTTTTTGAGGGGGTGGGGTGGGCAAGGGGCAAAGAAAGGGAGGCACAGAATGCGAAGCAGCGTCCAGGCTCTGAGCTGTCAGCACAGAGCCTGACATGGGGCTTAAACTCATGAACATGAGCTTATGACCTGAGCCAAAGGCTGATGCTTAACTGACTGAGCCACCCAGGAGCCTCCAACATGTTCTCATTTCTATTCCAAACCACAGCATTGATGCATTTAGTTAGACTACCATTCACATTGTTATATTCAATTTTCTCTTTATGTAACTTGGCAAAATTTCATTTCTTCTAGATTCCAAAAGTACCTACAAAACCCATGCAATTTTACCATTTTTAATATGCTATGGAATATCATACAAAGTAAGGCATTTCAGTGTCATGTTTAAATAACCAAGTTACTGTCAATCCAAAAATTTTTGCACATTAATAAAAGGATATCTAAAAACTTAAGAACAATATTCTCACCACTGTATAAAAATAACCACAATGAGTAAGTCTTTGTGTAATATTTGTTCCACTATCTCATTTCCAGAGACTGTGACAAGCTATAAAGGTATTTCAGTGTTGGTAAGGGTATCTTGATTGCTAGTGGTGGACGTATTAGTGGTTCCTATATCTGAAACAGAACTTTGTTGAATATTCGCAAGGATAAGTGTGTCCTCCGGCAATAATCAAAGCATCATCTCATGCAGCTTCCACAGATGCCAGGACTGTACTGCTAAAGTGAATACCTTGTTTTTATTCTGATGTGTTTTAATATGTTTGGCAAGGTGGTCACTTCTCAGAAAGCATTTTAAACATTCTGGACAAATTTCTTCTTACCTGTACATGTTCTTCTGTGCTTCTATAATTCAAGTAAATAATTCGAGTAAATCTTTTACCACTGAACATCCAGTTACAAACAAAAGGGTGCTCCCCAGAATGCCAATGCAGATGAGCTCTAAGATGTGAGGTCTTCCCATGGACTTTACCACATCCTGGTATAGGACAAATGTGTTGCTTCTTTTTTCCAAGATTGCTACCTCTCCACCACATTCTTTACGGTTGGGACAGGGGCAAGCTACCCTCCAAAAAGTCTTTTTCCTTCTTGTTGCTGGTTCCCTTGTAGTGTATGCTTTTATATTTTTTCAAAGGTTATTTATTTATTTTGAGAGACAGAGAAAATGTGAGTGGGGGAGGGGCAGAGAAAGAGAGAGAGAGAGAGAGAGAATGAATGAATGAATGAATGAATGAATCCCAAGCAGGCTCCATGCTGTCAGCGTAGAGCCCAACATGGGGCCTGATCCCACCAACTGTGAGATCATAACCTGAACTAAAATCAAGAGTTGGATACTTAACTGACTGAGCCATCCAGGTACCTCAAAGTGTATGCTTTTAAAAGTCACCTTTAACCTAGACTATTGTTTTACATAATGTGCTTTTGGTGACTTCACTCTTAAATATGGCGATCAACTCATGGTGGTGAATTGTCTAGATTCAAATGCTATTATGTTATTAAATTGAAATCAATGTTAATTTGTTGAATCATACAAGAGAATCATTCTTACTAGTTCTATTACTAGTAACAGTAATACTAAAAGTACTATTAGACTACTAAAAATACTACTACTACTAAAAGTAAGACAAAGTCTAATAACAACTAGTTGACGTACTAAGAATAGTGCTTCCCATGTTCCAGACATTACTGGGGAGAGGATGTTTTATAGCTGTTAACTCTCATTTTCCAGGTAGGCTGAAAAATTGTTGCGCAAGCATGCTAATACTCAACATTGGTGGTGGTCTAGTAAAACGGGAATTCTCATAATCTGTTTTTGGAAATATAACTTTATAAAACCATTTGGGAGATAAACTGGGCATTATCTTGTAAACTTAGAAAGTTGTGATGATGTTTGGATTGCACCCAGACACCACATGTTTCAACACTATGTACGTTTTTGTAAAAGAAATAATATGAGCTTAAAATACTTAGTGTAGTTCCTACAAATCCAACATAATTATATTTAGAACCTGATATATCAACAAGAGACTGAACAGGAGAGAACTCAGCAAATGTCTCCACTTATATCACCTCCACAAACTGGCCTATTCAAGTGACATGATTTTATAAAGTTTTAAGATACGGTGATTTTAACTATGTTCTTGAATAAGCTCTTATTCTAATCAATGTGTACACTATTGGAATCTCTCTAAAAGAGAATTTAGTTTTCAACAGTTTAATAAGAACATCAGCCAAAAAAAAACAACAACAGCAACAACAACAACAGGTGAGATGTTTACACACTTAAACTGTCATGATTCTAAATAGCTTTATTGAGATAACATTCACATGCCATAAATTCACCCATCTGAAGTATAGAAATAAGTTTTTAGTACACTCACAGGAGGTGTGTAGCCATCACAACTATCTAATTTTAGAAAATATACATCTTCCTAGAGGAATCCCATACCTGTTAGCAGTCATTTCCCATTTCCCTAACCCTAGCTGCCAGCAACCACAACTCCATTTGCTGTCACTTTGGATATGCATATTCTGGGCATTTTATATAAATGGAATCATACACTATGTAGTCTTTTGTGACTGGATTTCACTTAGCACAATATTTTCAAGGTTCACCTGTGTATTTTATGCATCAGTACTTCATTTTTTTATTGCTGAATAATATTCCATTGTATGGATATACCACATTTGCTTATGCATTATTATTTGATAGACATGTGGGCTCTTTATACTTTTTGGCTGGTATGAATAATGCTAATAACTTTCATTTACAAGTTTTTGTTTGGACGTATACTTTCTATTGGCTCTATACCTAGAAGCTGAATTGATTAGTCATATGGAAACTTTATGTTTAACATTTTGATGAACAGCCAGGCTGTTTTTCAAAGAACTGCACAATTTAATATCTTCATAAGCAATATAGGGATGTTCTAATTTCTCCACATCCTGACCATTATTTGTTATTATCTAGTTTTTTTTTTGTGACAGTCATCCTAGAGAGTGTGAAATGATATTGATTTCTCAGATGGCTACTGAATTAGAGCATCTTTTCATGGTACTTTGTATGTATTTTTGAAGAAATGTCTATTCAAATCATTTAACCAATTTTAATTAGGCTATTCATCTTTTTTTTCAGTAGTTGTAAGAGATTTTTTTACTACTTCTGGATACAAGTAGTCAAATATATGATCTGCAAACATTTTTTCTTATTCTATGAATTATCTTTTCACTTGATGGTGTCCTTTGAAGCACAACAGTTTTTAGTGTTGATGAAGTCCAATTTATATAATTTTTTCTTTTGTCACTTATTCTTTAGGGACCATATCTAAGAAAAAAAATGTATTGATATGGGGGGGGTACCTGGTCAATTAGTCAAGTGTCCAACTCTTGATTTCAGCTTAGGTCATGATCTCCTGGTTCATGAGCTTGAGCCCCACATCAGGCTCTACACTGACAGTGCAGAAGCTGTTCGGGATTCTCTCTCTCTGCTCTCTCTGTTCCTCCCCCACTATGCTCTCCCTCTCTCAAAATAAATAAATAAACTTAAAAAAATAATAAAAAAGTAAAATGTATTGATATGGATAGAAAAAAATACCTTTCCTTTACTGAACACGTTTAGAATCTTGGTGATAATTTTAACAATTGAAATCACTCCTGTTGGGCAATGTAGATTCACAGATCATCATGGCCTTTAGAAAAAAAAGTGATAAATGGACTTAACAGTTAAAGCAAACCCAAAGAAAATTAGCTTTTGAGTTCTTGATATTTTAAATAAATACCCAACAGAGGTCGGAATATTACTAGCTAGCATTTTAATAAGAACGCACAACACATAATGTAAGAAATTAAAATAATTTTGTCAAATAATAAGGATTAAAAAACTTCTCATTGCTTGCCTCAAAAGTGATCATTTGTCAATAGTGGAATCTAGGGAGTACTCAAACTGTTACTCTCTCAAAATAGGAGTAGAAATCACTCTAAGATTCAGTTTTGGAATTTCAGCTATGTAATTTACGAAGTTCCTAAAATTGAAAGGCATCCTTAAAAAAAAACCTTTTTATTTATAACTCCTTAACTCCTTCATAAAAAAATGTACTTTATCAATATGTAAAACAGATAAGAACAATAGATATATTAGAAGATTGATATGTAACTTTAAAACTTACTCTTTATCACATATTTCAAAATTTATGCCTATAAAAATAGACTAATTACCATTATTAACTAGCTTTACGGGATGAAGTAGTCATGATTTTGAACTAATAAAATAGACTCATCTTAAGAATATCCCCTATGTTATGGACTGAACTATATTCCCCCAAAATTGATATGCTGATGCCCTAACCCCCAATGTGGCTGTATTTGGAGACAGGGCCTTTATAGAGATAACGAAAATTAAATGAGGTTATAGGGTGGGGTCCTAATCCAATAGGACTGGTGTCTTTATAAGAAGAGGAAGAGAGACCAGAAATCTGTGCATTTGCACACAAAGGAAAGACCATGTGAGCACACAGTGAAACGGCAGCAGTCTGCAAGCTGAGAGTCTCTTCACTGGAAACCAGCCCTGCTGACACACTTTATATTGGACTTCTAGCCTCCAGCAATGTGAAACAAGAAATTAAATTTCCATCGTTTTACGAAGCCTGTGGTATTTTGTTATGGCAGTCCATGCAGATTAATTGAACAATGACCTTACTCATAGGTTGGGCCCAACATCCGATTTAACTTGATACAACATATGGGAAAAGAACATTTGCAGAAAAATCACATTATCTGTTGCGATTCTTATTTTCTAGCTACTGGTGTATGTCAGTCAATGAGATCCCTGGAAGGCAGTCAGCCAAAAGTAGGACAGTGAAGTGAGGGCATTTCTTACTCTGGCTCCTTCCCTACAGGGTTACCCTCGTTCTGGAGTAGGGTAGGTTGAATGGAGGTGGCTGTGCCTCCCAAGCTATCGTCTTCCCTTCCCTTCCCTTCCCTTCCCTTCCCTTCCCTTCCCTTCCCTTCCCTTTCCTTTCCTTTCCTTTCGGTAATTGCTCCCTACCTTCCTTCTTTTAGTCCTAGAAGTGGTCCTAGCTTTGCCATTATTAGCTCCTAAGAATCATACCATCCTTTCTGATATGCTATACTCTGTTCACACTTTCATAAATATTCTCTTTATTAAAAACTCCCTGAAGTATTCTAATTTGACTGTGCCATCTGTTTCATGCTGATACCCTGCCTGAAACTGAGATCTAACTTCTAAAACAGATACTTTCAATTTTGAAGAAACTTATGTAAGTTATGTTAGTAATATGATGCTAATGTAGTCAAATTAAAGCATCACAAAAACATTTATTTAAACTGATTTTCTCCAAATTATCTATGTGCCAGCTTAGAATTACTAATCTTAGTAATCACAAAGTATGAGTCAGATTTCTGTAACGAGCCTTGTAGACCTTTCCTGGTACTGAAAAATTACTTGGAACCCTAAAAATGTCACAATATTAAGCAAAGCAATTAAAGATCATGACACAGATTCATGAAGTTTAGAATTCTACTGTGGTGATCAAACTGGTGATTTTTTTAATATCAAGAATTGATTTGAGCTCCCTATATTATGAAAAGAACAGTTTGTGAACCAGAGGAAGTAGAACATTCTTTTCACAATATAGAAAGATGCATAAAATGGAGATACTATATTTTCAGCAAACATAAAATGCAGAGTACTATATTTGGCAAGTCTCATTTCATGGGTCTAGGATGAAAACTGGTGTTTATACTTGTAAAAAAAGAAACTTGAGATTTTGATGAGCCAGTTTTGGAAATCATTACTCTATCCAATCTTTCTATCCTGAGAAAATAAAATGTTCATCTTTCAAGTCTGAGCTTACATTCTGTCGCTTTTCCACAACTTCCTATAAGTAACCCCAACTCAAACACATTTTCTTGGGAACCCAGTCTTTCATTCTTATGCAGACCTGATTCTGTCTTCTGTCCTGCTCTTTCTTCTTTTCTACCAAAAGGAAGAAAAAAGGAAAGAAGTTAGGAAGGAAAAGGGAAGAAGTTAAAAGAGAAATCATTATAATGTAATGTGGACAATACTGTTAGTGCTCAGAAAATTCCCATCACCTTCTAAATTCCCCAGCCTCCATGAATTTGGGTTAAAGTCTTATAACCAGTTCTGTCATGTAAAATAGGAGGAAAAGTGATACAGAAATCAGTACCAAAAGAAGGGTGCAACTCTCAAAACAATAATATCTGGCCTGGAATCTGAGAGGAATCTGTGACAAAATTATTCCTGAATGTTGAAGAGATGATTATCTGTATCAGGTAGTGACAAAATTATTAATACTGCTGTCTGTTCTAAGTAGGAAAGAATATTGTTTCCTCAGTCAGAAGCTTTAAGGGAAAATGTTAGAAAACAGAAGGTTAAAAATATGTTCTGGTTGCTACTGAATATGCTGAGCAAGATATTACAAGAAAAAGATGGGCTTAAGAAATAATCGGCAGACTCAATAGTTAAAAAGAAGACAGACAGGAGACTTATAGAACTGGACAAAACTACTGCTCCTAGATCCCAAATAGGTACAAAAGGGATTAACAAAAGCGCTGAACAAAATGATCAAACGACTTAAGGATAAATAGATTAAGGATGAAGACTTTACAACTATTTTTCCTGATACCTTCAAAGCAGAAAACATTAGATTGACAGAGAGGCATGAGTCAAGAAAACTAAGAAATAAAGTAGAATCGAGAACTACACCTTTTAAAAACCTTAGCATTTTGCTTTTGGCATGTAAAATTCATTAAGATTAGAAGATAATTAAGCATCTGTGAGAAATGTATTTCCAAATTAACTACAGATCTAGGAGTGGAAGAGTTTACATGAGACATACAATCACCCATGATCCCTGACACCACACTGATGACATAGGTTCCTGGTGTTTCTCTTTCCTTACTCACTGCTCCCTTCATCCTCACATTGGCTTCTCTCCCATCTTCCAGCCTGATTTGGGGCCCAATCTATTCTCTCTACATTCTATTCATGAGCTTGGTTATACAATTATATGTTTTTAGCTAAAAATAGATTTACGATGTTTTTAAAAATCTAAATCTGTATCTACCAACTCTTCACTAAGTTCCACAACACATTTTAATATTTATTTCAAGTTAGATATCTAATAGACCTCCCAAACTTAAAATGTACCAAGACAAAACAAAACAAATGTAAGTAAGTAAGTAAGTAAGTAAGTAAATAAATAAATAAATAAAATGTGTCAAAACAGAGCTTTTGTTTTTCTCACCACTCATCTAACTCCTTCTGGCTTGTTGTGCTCCCAGCATTTTCATCTCAGTAAATAAAACCACAATCAAACAGATTCTCATTCCAAAAAGAAAAAGATAAACAATGCATATGTGAATATCTCTTCTGGAACAACAACCACAGAAGCCTATTATTCCAATACCACCTGGAGAAGCCACAGAATTTTCCCTACATATACGCCAAAGTCACCCCTTGCAATCAGAAATAATATAACCTTAGTCTTGACTAAATCTCCAATTTATTCAACCCCTTACTTTTCCTTTCTTTGCTCCAGCCATATCAGTTGGTCTCTCTTCTTTACCTTTATCATAATGCACCACCCTCAAATTAGGACTCTTGCTTTGACAGCTGACACATTCTCATCTATCAGGTCTCAGGTCATATTACACTTTCTCAAAGAGGCTTCCAGATTGCTTTATATAAAATAGCATCATCATTCCTTTGAAGTTTCATCACTTAATTAATTTCTACAAGCATTTATTAAAATTTGAGTTATCTTTTTATTTACTACTAGTCTCCACAGACTGAATAATGATCTACATGGGATCAGTGTCTTGATAGTGTTGTTTACCACTGTGCCCCTGATGCTTCACTTTGAAAACAAGTTGTTAAAAATGAAATATAATGAGTATATTGAATATAATTAACCAATATTCCTCATTCCATTATTTTAGAATAGCCATGATATGATGAATACAACTATCACTCTGTTCTTTTTGACTTAAGTCTACTTATTCTATTATGGAATTTTATAAAATTAGATAAAAATTAACCTTTTTGAAACTTGTAATTTTTTAAATTATATGAAAACACTGAAAGCCTCTTATTGGGGACAATATCCCCCATCCAGTAATAATTGATGCTTAAAAATCCATGCTATGTTTTTAAGAGATTCTCTGTATCTGGTCATAGATAAATAAGTGTACTTGCAATTAAGTGTGATAACAAATCTATCAGCCAATGACATCTATATATATATATATATATATATATATATATATATATATATACACACACACACACTCACACATACGCATCTCCTATCACTATCTGTCTCACTATCTGAAGAAAAATCTTACTGTATCTAAAGATATATATTAGATTTTTGTGGTTAATTAGAAGATAACACTAACTGCATAGTTATTAATCTGGGTCTTATTACATCAGATGACAAAACAGAGTAATGCCAAAGAGTTAAAAAACGGAGGGACTCAGAAGAACTAATTTAGAGACGAAAGATTACAAGAAGATGAAGTAACTTAAAATCTCCTTTCTCATCACTGTAAATGGTCCACAGTCACATAACAATTGATAACAAAACCCGTGATAACTTGCCAAATGTTTTGCTCATTTAGAGTGAGCACTTAACAGTAATCATTTTACATTTATAATTTTATTCCAATTGTTTTCCTTATATCATAAGAAAACCTAGAGATATTAGTAATATATACTTCTTTCTTAATGAAAAAAGTAAATTATTGGAAATAATTAGAAAAATATCTGGAGAAAAGGAAAAACAGAAATTTAGACTGAAGAACATTCAACATTGCAAATTTATCTTTTAAACTATAATATATGTGATTGTGGTCATCGCTAAAACACTCAAAGTCTATAGAGTGTACTGATTATGCACATAGACCCTGGAGCTCCACTGCCTGGGCCACAGCCTTTAATAAGTTTCTTAATGTCTCTATGCCTCACTTCCCTCATCTGTAAAAACAGACATACGTTTCTACCTACCTCATAGAGTTATTGCAGGAATTAAATGAATAAACATAAATAAAACACTAGAAACTCATGCTACTCACTCATACTAGTTTAAATCTATACTGAAATGTAGCTTTCCTAAAATATTTTATGAGATATAATGCCCTATTTTCTCCTTGTGATACTGTTAAAAAAAACAACTAAAAAGTAAGGACAGAAACTGCCTATCAATTTTATCCAGATATCTGCTAAAACAATATATTGCCATATTGAGTCTTTGCTTCTTACTTGTAATTTTAAAAATCTGACAGAAAAGAAGAGTCAGTGACTAACACATTGCTGAATATCTGCTTTACTTATAGAAAAGTTGAGTTATAGTCTTATAACAAGTCTATTATAATCATCAATATAAGAAAAAAATTGAGGTGCCTGGGTGGCTCAGTTGGTTAGGGGTCGGACTCTTGGTTTCAGCTCAGGTCATGATCTCCTGGTTTCCTGACTCGAGCCCCATGTCGGGCTCTGTGCTGACAGTGCAGAGTTGGCTTGGGATTCTCTCTCTCTGCCTCCCCCTTCACTTGTGCTGTCTCTGTCTCTCTTGAAACAAATAAACTAAAAAAAAAAAAAATATATATATATATATATATATATATATATATATATATGTGTGTGTGTGTATATATATGTGTGTGTATATATATATATACATATATATATATATACACATATATATACATATGTATGTGTGTGTATATGTATATATGTATCTTTTAAGAGATATGTATATTTCTTATATATATATGTACATATATATATACACACACACACATATATATATACACACACATACACACACACACACACACATATATATATATATATATATGATAAAGATAGAAAACTTTTGAGAGCCCTATAAACTATAAAGGACAAAAAAATTTTAAAGGTTATGGGCTGTGGACTAATGATGCATACAACTTTTCAAACTAATTAAATGTACCATAAAGCTAGATGCTATCTAAACTCTAAATATTCCAATGTTAAATCTGAAGTTTTCCTTAATATTGCTGTTGGTAAGAACTACAGGGATATTTCATAGAAAGAAAGAAAGAAAAAGGAAAAAGGAAAGAATAAACAGAGAGAAGAGAGGAAGAGAGGGGGAGGGAAGGAAAAAGGGAAAGGGAAGGGAGATAGGGGACAAAATAGTCAAATGCCCTTGATAATTCTGATTCAGTGGGTTTGCTGTGGTGCTCAGAAATGTGTTTTTTTCAGTAAGCATGCCAGACATCTACAGAAGTTTCTATAATATGAGAAAACTTCTTAACTCTTATAATGGGTTATGAAACAGATTTTAAAAGATTGCTAACTAATAAATTATAAGGACTAAAATTCAGTATTTGCCTTTTATTTTAAAATAGGATTTATTAAAAAAAAGGATTTGTCAAATTGTTTTATATTTTTAGATATAGATGCTAGCCTATATTTTTCAAATAATTTTATTTACAAAAAAAGTTTTAATTAAATATTTTCCTGAGTCTATTCCTCAGGTACCTGAGTGATCAAATTATATAAAAATTTCCTTTGACTCTATTTCTTCAGCTAGTTAATATAAATTCTACACAACTGGCACAAAAAGATGTATGGTTAGGTATATTTGTCATAAAATATGAAATGCAAAATAAATGTAAATAAAATAAATATATTTTCGTACAGTGTACTTGTGATTGGCTAAAGAATGTATTGAATACATGAAATAAAATATACATCATTTTATGTGACCCTGCAATTTAGTACTGATCATAGAACAAAAAAATTCAAAAAAATGCTATGCTTATAAATCCTCTAGCTCACATACAATGATTTGTAGATTAGGGCACTAAGTCTGGAAATGTAAAGTGTTTTTATTTTTAAAAATTTTTTTAATATGAAATTTATTGTCAAATTGGTTGCCATACAACACCCAGTGCTCATCCCAACAGGTGCCCTCCTCAATGCCCATCACCCACCCTCCCTCCCTCCTACCCAAATGTAAAGTGTCTTTAAATACAGAGATTAGATCCCAAGTCACTATATCATATTGCATGTTAACATATAATCACATATATGTATATATGTATACACTGAAAGTTGTTCAAACTATGAAATTGAATATTATGTAAATCAAAAGTATTAAAATTAATCCATAGGTACTGTGTTATGTAAAAAAGTTTAAAAATAACTTAATCTCATATGTTTCAGAATCTTTTTAAGGATGCAAGTGATCACAGAAACACATCATATGGTCATAAAGATTTATAAGCTGTTAAATGAACTTCAGGGCAGATGCAGAGAACATGTAACACCTGGCATAGATAGTATGTCTAACGATAATACAAATCCTTTATGGTACATTAACACCTTCAAAAATGAGTAATGTCCTAAGATTAACTCTGCAGAAAGTTACAGATGAGGGTCAAAATGAAATGTAATTTCGTGAAACTAAATCAGCAATAGAATTCATCTAACGTTTCTGTTATATCTGTTGCCATTAATATTTTCCAATAAACATAATTTAAGGTGTGTCTATGATGAATGATATTTATTTCTTTTAGGATCTGGGATATTTTGCGATTTATCTGAATTAGAAATATTATATATTCTATTTCTCATTACGTGCCTAATTAATTCACTGTATTAAAAATTCATCTTACTTTGTTCAGATCAGGCAAGCTAAAGCCTTTTAATTTCATTGTGCTCAAAAATTAATTCTTTCTGCTACTTTAAGGGCAAATAACTTATTCATATTACTCAAATCATCAGAAAAGCATAACTTTCCCCTTAACAATTTTGTGAAACTAAGACTTATCTGAAAGTTTTTCCTTCTTCCAGAATATTCAAATTTCATGATTGGTAACTTAGAATAAACCAAGTAATATGATATTTTACTTCATATGTGATTTTTATTGTTTATTGCATTATACAGAGAAGTGTAAAGAATGATTCTATGGAGGTAAATTTCCAAATAACTAATTCCAAGCATTTAAAAATATAAATTAATCCTTAGGTTAAAATTTCAATATCTTTCTTTTCAAACATTTCTAGAAAGTTACCTCTTGTGTATATATATATATATATATATATATATATATATATATATATATACATACATACACACACACACATATGTGTGTGTATATGTGTGTACATATATATATTTATACATATATATGTATATATCTATGTATATAAGAATATATATATATAAATAAATTGAAAAAGACAAAATGAAATTTTGCTAAGCCTAAATAGCAATAATTTATCATAAGAAAAATCCCATGGTAGTATTTGAATATTGTTTGAAGTTTGTTATAAGGTATACCAAAAGATATATCTCCCATTAGTTCTTTGCCCCATGGAAGTATTTAGTTCCATTTCTCTATCACAATAACTGATAATAATAAGTTAATTATTATAGACGTTAAGTTTTAGTAAAATCTGTATTCTTGCCTGTTTAAATAGAATCTATTATTTTCATTGATTGATTCTAGTGTCTAGAACTATTCCTTATTTTAAAGGTTTCAGGTTGCAGGTTAGAAAATATAAACAGAATCAACTGTTTATGTAGGTAAAGTCTACTATCAGTGGAACATTACATTTTTTTGTTAATTTTATGAGGCTCCCGGGTGGCTCAGTTGGTTAAGCGTCCAGCTTTTGGTTTTGGCTCAGGTCATGATCTCATGGTTCTTCGGTTTGAGCTTGCATCTGGCTCTGCACTGACAGTGCGGGGCCTGCTTAGGATTCTCTCTCTGTCTCTCTCTCTCCCTCAAAATAAATAATATCTAGTGTATTTGTCTAGTTGCTTTCAATTGTACAGTTGCTCATGAGTCCTTTTATGTGAAATGTCCAGGATAGGCAAGTCCATAGAGATATACTAGTGGTTGCCAAGGCTGGTTTGCAAGAGAGTACAGTAGTGCCCCCTTATCCACAGGGGATACGTTCCAAGACCTCCAGTAGATGCCTGAAACCATAGATAGTATCAAGCCCTATATACACTGCTTTTCATGTACATACATATTTATGGTAAATCTTAAGTAATAATTTAAGCAGAGCAAGAGACCAAAAACAATAGTAAAATATAACAATTATGGCAATATACTGTACTAAAAGATACATGAATGTGATCTTTTCTCAAAATAACCAAATTGTATTGCACTCACGCTTCTTGTGATGATGTGAGATCATAAAATGCCTGTGTGATGAGATGAAGTGAGTGGAATGATATAGACATTGTGACACAGTATTAGGCTACTATTTCCCTTTTGCCCATACTTCAGGAAGAGAATCATCTACTTCTGAATCATGGTTGATCTCAGGTAACTAAAACTACAAAAGCAAAACTATGAAAGGGGAGGGGACTACTGTAATGGCAAGTGAGTACTAATGTGTGTATGGGGCTTTTAGAAACAGTGATAAGAAATTCTAATGTTAGATAGTAATGATGAGCACACAACCCTGTGAATTTACTAAAAATCACTGAATTGTACATTTTTAAAAGGTGTATAGATTTGCATGTGAATTATATCACAGTAAAACTGTTATAAAACAAATCCACATTGAACTTCTTCTGACATCGGTACCCAGTGATGATGGACACACGAAGTGCGGAGTAGGTGGACCAATGCAATATGAAAAATATAATCTGGGAAGAAACATTTAATGTGGGGAAATGAAAATCTGGAATTCTGCATATTAGTAAGAATGGAGTGGGGAGACAGTTATGTCATACACTGAAAAAATAGCTCATGATTTCTTTTTCCTGTGTAGATGGGATGAGTGCATGATGTAATGTAAGACCCAAAGAATGGTTAAAAAAAGTAGTTTGTTGTCTCAGGTAATCTTAGAACAATATTGTAAATTCTATATATGTTAAAATACAAGAGCATGTAATCAACCAGTTCAATTAAGTATTATTATCTACATAGTATTCCACTGGAGCTTCTTTTGTGGCATCATATACAATTCTTAATGACAAATGGAGATAGTCATAGGTTTCTGTGTATATAGTCATAAGTTTCTGTGTTTTTGTGTGTGTACGTGTATTTGTGAAAAAGAGAGTGTGTGTTTCAGTGTATTTGGAGAATGGGAAATGGCAAAGTCGTGTGGAAGAAGGAAGCTAGAGCTTTGCCTTAGGCTCACACATAACTCACCTGTTGGAGAAATGAAACATTCAAGGGTAGAACATTAAATCACTGATTATGACAGAGAGAATTTAATATCGTGAGGGGTCTATAGCTTCGCAAAAATTTAAGAACAGAATAAGGTTGTAAACAAGGAGAAAGATCAGATGCACATTCCAATAAAATTCTTAATTCAAATTTACTCCCTTCAAATAACTTTAAAATTTATACTTTGCATTTGAAGATCAAGCAGATATTCCCTCCTTACTCGTTTCTTATATCAAATCCAACAGCAAACCTGTCTGGAACAGTAACTGAAACAAACTTTTATTAAGCTGGTATGCCCCAGGGATATAATTTTCACACAGGAAATTAAATTTACAAACAGAAATTCAGTTGATTTTTATTGATTATTTAAAATATATTCTTTTTTAGAGAATCTATAGATAATCAGGAAACAGATGTTTATCATCCTCTCCCCAAAATTGAATATAGATCTCATAATGATGATGGATAAAATCAATGAGAGTAAAGAACAAAAAATAGAGTGATTAAGTACGCTGTAGTTTTTTTGTCATTGAAATTACTTTTGGGTGGAAGCATATCAATCACAGTAGATTGTGATGTGGTGGTTTATAAAATATAACCCAACACCTCACTGGCCGAAAACAAAATTTTATTTCTTGTTTATCACACAAGCTTAAAAAGAGACAGGCAAGTGACTAAGGGTAGAGGCTAATGGAGGCCCCGTGTCCATGCAATGACTCACCTGTGTCTAGACAGGGAGATGTGCACTGGCACTTAAAGTTACTATAGTATACTGACAGCTATTTTTTATTCTCACATTTTATTGGCCAATGGAATGGCCATACTTTTCTTCAAAAGAGTTGAAGAAATACAACCCATTATGTTTCCAGACGCAGAAAAGGAGAGATTATAAGGTAAAGAGCATTAATGAATACTGTTAATAGGTTCTGAGATCAAATTTTAATACACTAAATTCAGACCAAAAATAAATGTTCATCTTGTAAAAATCTGAGAATTTGCAGAACTTGAGGAATTTTACTTTATGATTTTGAAAGTTTATTTATTTTTGAGGTGGGGAGGGGCAGAGAGAGAGGGGGACAGAGAGATCTGAAGCAGGCTCTATGCTGACAGCAGAGAGTAAGATGCGGGGCTCAAACCCACAAACCATGAGATCATGACCTGAGCCAAAGTCGGAAGCTTAACTCACTGAGGCACCCAGGTGTCCCAGAGCTTGAGGAATATTTAAAAGGCACTGATAAAAGCTCACCATGCCACCAAGAATATTTACAATTAGGGTTAGGATTATGTTTTCTAAGTAAGATCCAAGAATAGTTAAAACAACTAAACATCTATTTTTTTTCTTAAAGTATTTTTATTTATTTTGAGAGAGAGTATGAGAGAGAGTGGGGCAGGGGCAGAGAGAGAGGGAGAGAGAGCAAATCCTAAGCAGGCTCTTCACTGTCAGAGCAGAGTCCGATGTGGGACTCAAATTCATGAACCACAAGATCATGACCTGAGCTGAAATCAAGAGTCAGACACTTAACTGACAGAGTTACCCAGGTGTCCCTAAACATCTGTCTAATAAAGAGGCATTTTCATCCTATCTTGATTACAAAAAGTAAACATAATAAATACATCTAAATACCAAACTGCATTTCAGTTCTATTAATTGGTAGAAGAACAAACTGCTACAAAAAGAAAACTTGGATAAATTTTATCTCTTCCCTTTTGAAGTATTGAGATATGTGATTAGCACAGAGATGGCTCATAATAAATGCTAAGAAAAAGCTAGAATTATAGGGGTGCCTGGGTGGCTCAGTAGATTAAGCGTCCAACTTCAGATCAGGTCGTGATCTCACAGTTCATGAGTTCGAGCCCCACGTCAGGCTCTGCTGATGGCTCAGAGACTGGAGCCTGCTTCAGATTCTGTCTCTGTCTCTCTGCCCTTCCCCTGTTGGTGCTCTCTCTCTCTCTCCCTCTCAAATATAAAATAAAACATTAAAAAATTTAAATAAAAGTTAAAATTATAAATAAAACTTTTTATTTTTATTTTATTTTTTTATATATGAAATTTATTGACAAATTGGTTTCGATACAACACCCAGTGCTCATCCCAAAAGGTGCCCTCCTCAATACCCATCACCCACCCTCTCCTTCCTCCCACCCCCCATCAATCCTCAGTTTGTTCTCAGTTTTTAACAGTGTCTTATGCTTTGGCTCTCTCCCACTCTAACCTCTTTTTTTTTTCCTTCCCCTCCCCCATGGGTTCCTGTTAAGTTTCTCAGGATCCACATAAGAGTGAAACCATATGGTATCTGTCTTTCTCTGTATGGCTTATTTCACTTAGCATCACACTCTCCAGTTCCATCCACGTTGCTACAAAAGGCCGTATTTCATTTTTTCTCATTGCCACGTAATATTCCATTGTGTATATAAACCACAATTTCTTTATCCATTCATCAGTTGATGGACATTTAGGCTCTTTCCATAATTTGGCTATTGTTGAGAGTGCTGCTATGAACATTGGGGTACAAGTGGCCCTATGCATCAGTACTCCTGTATCCCTTGGATATATTCCTAGCAGTGCTATTGCTGGGTCATAGGGTAGGTCTATTTTTAATTTTCTGAGGAACCTCCACACTGCTTTCCAGAGCGGCTGCACCAATTTGCATTCCCACCAACAGTGCAAGAGGGTTCCCGTTTCTCCACATCCTCTCCAGCATCTAGAGTCTCCTGATTTGTTCATTTTGGCCACTCTGACTGGCGTGAGGTGATACCTGAGTGTGGTTTTGATTTGTATTTCCCTGATAAGGAGCGACGCTGAACATCTTTTCATGTGCCTGTTGGCCATCTGGATGTCTTCTTTAGAGAAGTGTCTATTCATGTTTTCTGCCCATTTCTTCACTGGGTTATTTGTTTTTCGGGTGTGGAGTTTGGTGAGCTCTTTATAGATTTTGGATACTAGCCCTTTGTCCGATATGTCATTTGCGAATATCTTTTCCCATTCCGTTGGTTGCCTTTTAGTTTTGTTGGTTGTTTCCTTTGCTGTGCAGAAGCTTTTTATCTTCATAAGGTCCCAGTAATTCACTTTTGCTTTTAATTCCCTTGCCTTTGGGGATGTGTCGAGTAAGAGATTGCTACGGCTGAGGTCAGAGAGGTCTTTTCCTGCTTTCTCCTCTAAGGTTTTGATGGTTTCCTGTCTCACATTTAGGTCCTTTATCCATTTTGAGTTTATTTTTGTGAATGGTGTGAGAAAGTGGTCTAGTTTCAACCTTCTGCATGTTGCTGCCCAGTTCTCCCAGCACCATTTGTTAAAGAGGCTGTCTTTTTTCCATTGGATGTTCTTTCCTGCTTTGTCAAAGATGCGTTGGCCATACATTTGTGGGTCTAGTTCTGGGGTTTCTATTCTATTCCATTGGTCTATGTGTCTGTTTTTGTGCCAATACCATGCTGTCTTGATGATGACAGCTTTGTAGTAGAGGCTAAAGTCTGGGATTGTGATGCCTCCTGCTTTGGTCTTCTTCTTCAAAATTCCTTTGGCTATCCGAGGACTTTTGTGGTTCCATATGAATTTTAGGATTGCTTCTTCTAGTTTCGAGAAGAATGCTGGTGCAATTTTGATTGGGATTGCATTGAATGTGTAGATAGTTTTGGGTAGTATTGACATTTTGACAATATTTATTCTTCCAATCCATGAGCAGGGAATGTCTTTCCATTTCTTTAAATCTTCTGCAATTACCTTTATAAGCTTTCTATAGTTTTCAGCATACAGATCCTTTACATCTTTGGTTAGATTTATTCCTAGGTATTTTATGCTTCTTGGTGCAATTGTGAATGGGATCAGTTTCTTTATTTGTCTTTCTGTTGCTTCATTGTTAGTGTATAAGAATGCAACTGATTTCTGTACATTGATTTTGTATCCTGCAACTTTGCTGAATTCCTGTATCAGTTCTAGCAGACTTTTGGTGGAGTCTATCGGATTTTCCATGTATAATATCATGTCATCTGCAAAAAGCGAAAGCTTGACTTCATCTTTGCCAATTTTGATGCCTTTGATTTCCTTTTGTTGTCTGATTGCTGATGCTAGAACTTCCAGCACTATGTTAAACGGCAGCGGTGAGAGTGGGCAACCCTGTCGTGTTCCTGATCTCAGGGAGAAAGCTCTCAGTTTTTCCCCGTTGAGGATGATGTTAGCTGTGGGCTTTTCATAAATGGCTTTTATGATCTTTAAGTATGTTCCTCCTATCCCGACTTTCTCAAGGGTTTTTATTAAGAAAGGGTGCTGGATTTTGTCAAAGGCCTTTTCTGCATCGATTGACAGGATCATATGGTTCTTCTCTTTTTTTTTTTTTTTTGTTAATGTGATGTATCACGTTGATTGATTTGTGAATGTTGAACCAGCCCTGCATCCCAGGAATGAATCCCACTTGATCATGGTGAATAATTCTTTTTATATGCCGTTGAATTCGATTTGCTAGTATCTTATTGAGAATTTTTGCATCCATATTCATCAGGGATATTGGCCTGTAGTTCTCTTTTTTGACTGGGTGTCTGTCTGGTTTAGGAATCAAAGTAATACTGACTTCATAGAATGAGTCTGGAAGTTTTCCTTCCCTTTCTATTTCTTGGAATAGCTTGAGAAGGATAGGTATTATCTCTGCTTTAAACGTCTGGTAGAACTCCCCTGGGAAGCCATCTGGTCCTGGACTCTTATTTGTTGGGAGTTTTTTGATAACCGATTCAATTTCTTCGCTGGTTATGGGTCTGTTCAAGCTTTCTATTTCCTCCTGATTGAGTTTTGGAAGAGTGTGGGTGTTCAGGAATTTGTCCATTTCTTCCAGGTTGTCCAATTTGTTGGCATATAATTTTTCATAGTATTCCCTGATAATTGTTTGTATCTCTGAGGGATTGGTTGTAATCATTCCATTTTCATTCATGATTTTATCTATTTGGGTCATCTCCCTTTTCTTTTTGAGAAGCCTGGCTAGAGGTTTGTCAATTTTGTTTATTTTTTCAAAAAACCAACTCTTGGTTTCGTTGATCTGCTCTACAGTTTTTTTAGATTCTATATTGTTTATTTCTGCTCTGATCTTTATTATTTCTCTTCTTCTGCTGGGTTTAGGCTGCCTTTGCTGTTCTGCTTCTAGTTCCTTTAGGTGTGCTGTTAGATTTTGTATTTGGGATTTTTCTTGTTTCTTGAGATAGGCCTGGATTGCAATGTATTTTCCTCTCAGGACTGCTTCGCTGCGTCCCAAAGCGTTTGGATTGTTGTATTTTCATTTTCGTTTGTTTCCATATATTTTTTAATTTCTTCTCTAATTGCCTGGTTGACCCACTCATTCGTTAGTAGGGTGTTCTTTAACCTCCATGCTTTTGGAGGTTTTCCAGACTTTTTTCTGTGGTTGATTTCAAGCTTCATAGCGTTGTGGTCTGAAAGTATGCATGGTATAATTTCAATTCTTGTAAACTTATGAAGGGCTGTTTTGTGACCCAGTATATGATCTATCTTGGAGAATGTTCCATGTGCACTCAAGAAGAAAGTATATTCTGTTGCTTTGGGATGTAGAGTTCTAAATATATCTGTCAAGTCCATCTGATCCAATGTCTCATTCAGGGCCCTTGTTTCTTTATTGACCGTGTGTCTAGATGATCTATCCATTTCTGTAAGTGGGGTGTTAAAGTCCCCTGCAATTACCACATTCTTATCAATAAGGTTGCTTATATTTATGAGTAATTGTTTTATATATTTGGGGGCTCCGGTATTCGGCGCATAGACATTTATAATTGTTAGCTCTTCCTGATGGATAGACCCTGTAACTATTATATAATGTCCTTCTTCATCTCTTGTTACAGCCTTTAATTTAAAGTCTAGCCAAAATGACCAAGCGGAAGAATTCCCCTCAGAAGAATCTCCAGGAAATAACAACAGCTAATGAGCTGATCAAAAAGGATTTAAATAATATAACAGAAAGTGAATTTAGAATAATAGTCATAAAATTAATCGCTGGGCTTGAAAACAGTATACAGGACAGCAGAGAATCTCTTGCTACAGACATCAAGGGACTAAGGAACAGTCACGAGGAGCTGAAAAACGCTTTAAATGAAATGCAAAAAATGGAAACCACCACGGCTCGGATTGAAGAGGCAGAGGAGAGAATAGGTGAACTAGAAGATAACGTTATGGAAAAGAGGAAGCTGAGAAAAAGAGAGATAAAAAAATCCAGGAGTATGAGGGGAAAATTAGAGAACTAAGTGATACACTAAAAAGAAATAATATACGCATAATTGGTATCCCAGAGGAGGAAGAGAGAGGGAAAGGTGCTGAAGGGGTACTTGAAGAAATCATAGCTGAGAACTTCCCTGAACTGGGGAAGGAAAAAGGCATTGAAATCCAAGAGGCACAGAGAACTCCCTTCAGACGTAACTTGAATCGATCTTCTGCACGACATATCATAGTGAAACTGGCAAAATACAAGGACAAAGAGAAAATTCTGAAAGCAGCAAGGGGTAAACGTGCCCTCACATATAAAGGGAGACCTATAAGACTCGTGACTGATCTCTCTTTTGAAACTTGGCAGGCCAGAAAGAATTGGCACGAGACTTTCAGGGTGCTAGACAGAAAAAATATGCAGCCGAGAATCCTTTATCCAGCAAGTCTGTCATTTAGAATAGAAGGAGAAATAAAGGTCTTCCCAAACAAACAAAAACTGAAGGAATTTGTCACCACTAAACCAGCCCTACAAGAGATCCTAAGGGGTACCCTGTGAGACAAAGTCCCAGAGACATCACTACAAGCATAAAACATACAGACATCACAATGACTCTAAACCCGTATCTTTCTATAATAACACTGAATGTAAATGGATTAAATGCGCCAACCAAAAGACATAGGGTCTCAGAATGGATAAAAAAACAAGACCCATCTATTTGCTGTCTACAAGAGACTCATTTTAGACCTGAGGACACCTTTAGATTGAGAGTGAGGGGATGGAGAACTATTTATCATGCTACTGGAAGCCAAAAGAAAGCTGGAGTAGCCATACTTATATCAGATAAATAAAACTTTTTAAACAACCTTCTTCTTCACCTTCGAAACAATGGCAAAGTGCTTTTTCAGGGTATTAAGTTTCTATTGTTGCTGTAACAAACTACCATAAGCTTGGTGGCTTAAAACAACACACATTTACTATCCTTCAATTATAGAGGTCAAAAGACCTAAAATCCATGTATTGGCAGGTTATGTTGTGGAGAACCTAGGAGAGTTTCTTTTCTTGCTTTTTCCAGGCCTTAGAGGCCTGTATCCTTACTTGAGAAATCTCCTCCATTTTCAAGGACAGAAGTGCGACATCTTCAAATCTCTGTCATCTCTGGCTTCTGCCATCCTGTCCCCTCACATCTGACTCTCCTGTCTCCCTCTTATCAGGGCCCTTGTGATGAGGACAATTTGTTAACAATGTACTGAGTGTCCTGATACTAGTTATGTTTTTGGAATTTCGAAGAGTTTACAAATTATTCAATTAAAATATTTTCTCCAATTATAAAAAAGTTTTACTAGAATTTTAATTTATGAGGTTATCAAATTTACCAATCATACCCTTTTATTACAAGTTTTATAGAAGGATTTGAATGTACCAGAAGGATTGGCTAAATAAAGTTGATGGTAATTGAATGCTGTATTTGCTTCTGATAGACCTCTTCATATTATTTTTAACAAGTTCTGAAAGATTTTTCTTTCAAAATAAACAAGAGAGACAAAAATGGATTTAGTGGTTGTTTTGGAATGCATGAGCTTCTTTATTAGCATAAGGATAAAGAAAGATCTTTCACAAAACAAATGTCTCAATGATACAGAAACTGAAGGCAACACTGTGAACCGGGGTTGGAACAAACTGGTAACAAGGGGTCAGTACTGGTCACCAATGTAATATGTTCTCTGCACAGCACACTTTTTATTGTAGCACATTTATCGTTACTATGTAATCTGAGTGGATTGTACTTCACGTTAATAAAATTAAGGTGATGGACTCAACTTCTATACATGCTACAAGAATCACTTCTCCACGGAAAGTGATTCTAATAATCCCAGTATTAAACTACAATGGAAAGTGATATTGGCATAAAATTATTTGGATTTGAAGCTGTCGTGTATGACATTAGCCTTACAGTAGCAGTGTTAGTAACAGGTTAAAAATGCATATAGACCACAGGTGATGAAATAGTGACTTAATTCAGATTGATGGGTTTAGGGGTGGACATTAATTTGAAAATAATATAGAATGTATACTTTATCCCATCAGGCATTATGCAAAGTGGTAAATTATATGGGATTGAAAAGAAGTTAGATGTTATAATGTGAATATCTGAAATCTGTTGTTCAGTTGAGAAGATATGATTGATGAAGAGAAACTATCTGGAGAATCATCAAAAATCTCAGTGTTTGGGGCACCTGGGTGGCTCACTTGGTTGAGTTTCTGACTTCAGTTCAGGTCATGATCTCACGATTCATTGGTTGGAGCCCCACATCAGTCTCTGTGCTGACAGTGACAGTGCTGAGCCTGCTCCTGATTCGCTAGCTAGCTAGCTCGCTGCCCCTCTCCCACTCGTGCTCTCTCTCTTGCTCTTACAAATAAATAAATATTTAAAAAAAAATCTCAGTGCTTCTGTACAGACAATAAATACCAAATAATAATAATAATAATAATGTCTGAAAATACAGAAAGAAGTATGGATCAACTTTAAAAAGAAAAGATGAAGTCTGAATTTTCCAAAAGTGTTATTTATGGATAATGTGTAGGACATGATTTTGTTAAGACATGATTTTAAAATGTAGGAATTTGTTTTGTGTGAATATACACTTTTGGCTATGCACCAACAATCAGTTAAGAAATACATGCATATTTTTCAGGCAGTTACTGGATTACATTGAGCACCAAAACAATGTGAATAAATTAAATTGAAGGATTTCTTCTTGTAAAAAAATGGGAAGTTAGTAACTTCCTAAAATTATTGTGTAGTATATGCCATCGATTTTATAACTGTATCTGGTTACTTTTAAAAACTTAAATTTTCTGGAATTTGCATGAAGCGTCCTTTTGTAAATAGTAAGCATTATTTGTTTTATATTTAAAACACTGAGTTCAATTTATATATCCATATAATGTATGCACACTGTATTGCCAGACACATCACACAATAACCTCATGAATACTTAATGCTTTTTATTCAGAATGTACATAGATTTCGTAAAGTTACCCCACTGCTGCATAAACAGTTCATAAAACCAGCATGATCTGACTGTGCAAGTGCTTTTTAAAATTAACTTGGTAGTAAATTTTAATTATTTATACAAGCTGTATTATGAGCTTATATTTTGTCAGTAGTGTTTGATGGCAACATTGTGACTGGACTTAGATTCTTATACAATATAAGTTACATAAAATAAAATATAGAATATGTTTAGGTTATTATGTCATCATGTTATGATTCTTGGTCCTTATTGCAAATAATTAATAAGTACATATTGCTAGAATGAGATATATGGTAATTTTTTTCTAACAGCATATGTGTATTGACATATATTAAAAAGAAAAAAAGGGAGAAAAATACCACCTAGCACTCTTATAAAAAGGCATCCAACATAATGATCATGATTGGATATGATTACTTGAGCTATGCTTTCACTATTTTCTTTTCAGTGTGTTTACCATTAAGCAGGCAATTGGGTTATTTTGTGTGATAGATCTATTTCCTGACACAATGTCTACATCTTGTCAACAGCTCATTGAGTGAAGAGAATTCGTGTGACATACCAAAGAAGCATACATACATACATATATATGTATGTATAAAACTTAGAGATAAGGGTAAACCTTCTAATTCTTCAGCAATAGTAAATTCTGCCTAAATAATGAAAAATTGTAATAGTACATGTAATAAACAAGGCTGTTACAGTTGACAACTAAGTGATGGTAGTGTTAGAGAAACAATCAAGAGAAGAAAATAACAAATTTAGGTGGAATCAAGTATCATAAAATGAGACATATTAGAAGAATTCACAAAATAATACAACTTGAGTTAGTGATAACGATTTCTGGTAATATCTACTTGATAATGGAGTTTATTACACAAGTTCTAATAGAAAGTCCTGCTGAAAACAGTTAAAAGCCATTTTAGCTAAACGGTGATGATTATATGTCATCACGCCTTCTTTTGGATTTGATGGAAGAATAAAACCCAGGAAACATTGCATTTTCAATGAGAAAACTGACAGCGAGACCATCCTTAGATATCTGCATTTAGATAGTCTGCCCAACATTACATTTTTGCCACTTATGTATGCCCTGTCCCCATTTGAATCCAAACCCTGAAAGCTAAAAATTTGTGTTTACAATATACAAGTACAGTAATGTAAACTTTATGTTATTTCACACATTAGACAATAAACAATAACACTTGACAATATTTGAAGACAATTTATAATCTTTATCAACAGCTGATAATGGAAAGTAAATAACTTTAGATCATTTTTATTTTATTGCTTGACTGACTATATTTAATTTAATCTGGTTTTTGGCCTACATAAAAATCTTAGTTTGAACCTCAAATTGAAAGAGAATATTTCCCAAAGCCAGTGAATCTTAAACTTTGATGCACAGTCAAATCATCAGGAGGAAGAGGGAGAGAGGGGTCTTTAAAAACATTTATATTTATTCTTGGCTCTTACCTACAGGCATAAAGATTTAATTGATATGGGCTATGACCCTGTCATCCAGAGTTTTAGAAGCTCATTACATGATTTCAGTATTCAGTACAATTTGGGAAGCTAAAGCCTTATTCCTTCTTAGAGCTATTTTAGAGCTACCTGAAAGGAAGGAGAAATTGAGAATAACACCAAAACATTTTGATTCTACTATCAAACAATACCTTGAAGATCACTTTGCCTTCTGAAAACCCTTAACTATATTGCTAACGATGGGAGAGGCTTAAAATAATGATTCAAATTCTGTTCATGACCCTCATCTAACAAAACCTCATGTATGGCCTTGCCTCTCTAGATCAAACCTAGATTAAACTGCCGCATGCATGTTCCAGCCAAACTCAAAGATTGTTGATCCTAGTTCAAAGTAATGACCAAGAGTAGGCATGGTGGAAAGACAAAAACTAATAATCCTTGATCACACTATGGTGTGTTCTCCACCTTTCTTTGTTCTCATAGCAACATCATGTATTAGAAGTAAGTTCCCACAATTTGATAGATTAAAAATGGATATTTTGGGGAGTTAACTATCCTATTCAAAGAGTGGGCTTAGGCAGGACTCATAAAAAGTTCTGTCAGACTCAAAAGACTTTGATGTTTTTAACTTGTTGGATTCTCATTCTAGTTCTTCTAGAAAACAATAAATCATGAAAATGATTGAGACTCACAATTAAAAGAACAATTTGAATCATTGTGCTATTAAACCACAGGATACATGGGTCTCTTATGTATCCGAAGATGTGGAAGAGAAAAAAACATATTTATATGAATGGACTTGATTGACACAAAGTCTCTTAACACTTCCCGTAGGAACTCATCATCTAAAGTCATGCAACTGCTTGAATCTAATATAAATGAAATCTTGTGGGGTAAACAAATCAACATATATATGATGGTTATATACATAAATGTATTGATATTGTGTATATATAACATTTTAATATATTTCAAACAGAATAGATTACAAGGTTATGAAATATGATTAGGAGCCTTTTTTCATTTCCTAAATCCCTTGTTATTTCCTATATGATACAATTTAAGTTTCATCCTATAAGCTCAATGAAAGCTTTTAACAATCTGACTCTAAATTACCTTTCTTTTTTTTTTTTCAATATATGAAGTTTATTGTCAAATTGGTTTCCATACAACACCCAGTGCTCATCCCAAAAGGTGCCCTCCTCAATACCCATCACCCACCCTCTCCTCCCTCCCACCCCCCATCAACCCTCAGTTTGTTCTCAGTTTTTAAGAGTCTCTTATGCTTTGGCTGTGTTCCAGTCTAACCTCTTTTTTTTTTTCCTTCTCCTCCCCCATGGGTTTCTGTTAAGTGTCTCAGGATCCACATAAGAGTGAAACCATATGGTATCTGTCTTTCTCTGTATGGCTTATTTCACTTAGTATCACACTCTCCAGTTCCATCCACGTTGCTACAAAGGACCATATTTCATTCTTTCTCATTGCCACGTAGTACTCCATTGTGTATATAAACCACAATTTTTTTATCCATTCATCAGTTGATGGACATTTAGGCTCTTTCCATAATTTGGCTATTGTTGAGAGTGCTGCTATAAACATTGGGGTACAAGTCCCCCTATGCATCAGTACTCCTGTATCCCTTGGGTAAATTCCTAGCAGTGCTAGTGCTGGGTCATAGGGTAGATTCTAAATTACCTTTCAAAATATGTTTGGACTATGTGCACATCTCCTAAAAAACTATGAATCTGCATATCTTTGTTCATAATAATTTCTCTGTTCATGATACTCTCTACTGTTCTCTCCCCATCTCAGCTTAGAAATATAATGTTCATTTTTTCTGAGTGTAAATGTTAATTCAGCAAATTCTTCCAGGTCAAGACAGACGTAAGCACTGCCCTCTTAAACACTCATCTACCCCCATGATTTACTTTCCTTAAGTAAATGGGAACATTAACAACTTGTCAAGCACAGAACCTTGATATTAGAAAGGCTGGCTTGAAATCCTAACTTGACAATTTATTAGGTGTTTGATTTTGGCCACATTACTTCAATTAAATACTTGTAGTTTCCCCATACTAAATTAAGACTTAGTATTTTATAAAGACATAGTAAAAAAATAAATGAGGCATACAAAGTATATATTTCATTATGCATATAAGCATCATTTTAATATTTTTTTAATTTGATGGTAAAGTCAACCTGTTGGGATATACCTTTACTATATACCCTATTAGATATAAAATTATAAATATATTAATGTGCTTAAAACATTTTTGAATCTAGGGCGCCTGGGTGGCGCAGTCGGTTAAGCGTCCGACTTCAGCCAGGTCACGATCTCGCGGTCCGTGAGTTCGAGCCCCGCGTCAGGCTCTGGGCTGATGGCTCAGAGCCTGGAGCCTGTTTTCGATTCTGTGTCTCCCTCTCTCTCTGCCCCTCCCCCGTTCATGCTCTGTCTCTCTCTGTCCCAAAAATAAATAAACGTTGAAAAAAAAAATTAAAAAAAAAACATTTTTGAATCTGTATTTCCAGTATGTTCCATATGTTGGAAGAAATAAATTCCATAATATTAGCATTTCTTTCAATCACCAAGATGTGATCTGTTTTGCAATACTGAGCAATTTTCTAACAAGTTCATATTATATTACCTTTCATTTATGTGTACACACACACACACACACACACACACACACACACACACACAAATCCTAATGTCCTTTCCAAGTTTGGCAATGTTGTGAAACTAAAGCAACTCCTGTGTTTATGGACGAAATTCTAATTCCCTATTTTACTGACTGCTTAATTCCTGCAAAATTAAGCCACCTGCTTACTTAGTACAACATTACACTAACTCATTCTGATTATACCGCAGACTGCAAGTGCCAATGTAAATAGTGAGTAGGCACATCTCCAAAATATTTTCTAGCAGAATATTCTGTGCTCTATGGACACTTTTAACTGACCTGTGTGTTAATAGTCATTCAATAGGCAGTAAAAATGTTAGCATAAAATAAATACTCAAAAACAGAAGCAAAGCAACAAACCAAAGTTATCCAGCAATAATAAGGAAATTTATATGGAATCTGGAAATTCAATATGTAGAATCTTATCATCAGACTCCCCCAAGGACAAAAATAAAAATGCATCATAAAATGATCTCTACTTGTAGTTAGGTGCCTCTTCTTTGACCATCTTAATCATAATATGACATAATCAGAGGGTTACACATACATTCAAATACAAATTCAGATATTTAA
Source organism: Felis catus (assembly GCF_018350175.1). Classification (NCBI taxonomy): domain Eukaryota; kingdom Metazoa; phylum Chordata; class Mammalia; order Carnivora; family Felidae; genus Felis; species Felis catus. Next base: position 39,255,795 of record NC_058368.1, on the reverse strand, counting down.
TAAATAATAATCCTGGATTTTAATGACCTAAATTCATCAACATATTGCCAAATTATCTAATTTCTTCTAGATGCTAGGAAATATGTATGCTACATACAGAATGCAGTTTCTTTTTTTTTTTAATTTGAAAGAGAGAGAGAGAGAGAGAGAGAGAGAGAGAGAGAGAGAGAGAGATTATGAGCAAATGAGGGAGAGTGGCAGAGGGAGAGACAGAATCCCAAGCAGACTCCATGTGCACATGGAGTCTGATGCGGGGATCAGTTCTACGATTCTGGGATCATAACCTGAACCAAAATCAAGAATTGGACTCTCAACCAATTGAGCCACCCAGGTACCCCCAGGATGTACTTGCTGACTAAGTTACATTTCAAGAATTTTTAGGAACTATCTATATTATATTCCTCCAAATTTCCCCTGACTCTCTAAATTACCTTTAAAGTTGTAAAGATATCATCATTTATATATACAAACATAAAAGATATCATCATTTATATATACAAACATAAAATGTATACATCATATATACCTACTCACATACATACAAAGATCTTTCTGCATACACACATACATATATGTACCTGTTACATATGGATACATATATGGATACATGAACACACATATACCTATGTGTATATAAAGATCTCATCTGTGAAAATGGTAGAGTAGGATGTGTCTCCCTACCAATACAACACTGCAATGGCAGAATCTGCCTGATGTAATTATTTTGTACCTGGAGTCTACTGAAGGCTTAAAACTTCTAAGGGAAGGCCTGAATGGTAAACTGAAGTTAATTTCCATTTCGGATCTTAGCACAGTAGCACCTACCCCTCCTCTACCCCTCTGGCCACAGTAGCAACTCAACAAGTGTTCTAGAAGCAGCTTGGACACATAACTTGTGGCAGCCAGAGTGGGCAAAAAGGACCCTAACCTCCAAATATCAAGTTCCTCTGCCCTGATTGGGGACTATTGGTTCTATCTCAGAGGTGCAGAGAAATGTCATCAAAACTAAAGGGGAAAGAAAAGAAAGAAAGAAAGAAAGAAAGAAAGAAAGAAAGAAAGAAAGAAAGAAAGAAAAGAAAGAAAAAGAAAGAAAGAAAGAAAGAAAGAAGAAAGAAAGAAAGAAAAGAAAGAAAGAAAGAAAGAAAGAAAAAGAAAGAAAGAAAAAAGAAAGAAAGAAAGAAAGAAAGAAAGAAAGAAAGAAAGAAAGAAAGTTAGTTTCTAAATACTGACTGAAGGTATACCTCACTATCAAATATCCTGAAGCACATAGAGTAGAAAACATTTATTCAACATCTCTCTTTAGCCCATAGTAATTCTATTCTACTTATTGTCTCTATGAGTTTGACCACTCTAAGGATCCTCTACAAGGGAAATCATAGAGTATTTATCTTTTTGTGGCTGACTTATTTCACTTATTTTAAGTCTTCAAGGTTTATCCATATTGTAGCATGTGTCAGAATTTTCTTCATTTTTAAGACTAAATAATATTCCACTGTAAGTACATACCACATTTGTTTATTCATTAACATTCAATGGACACTTGGGTTGCTTTCTTTCCACCTTTTGACTCTTGTGAACAATGTTGTTATGAATATAGTTATAAAACTATCTGTGTGAGTCCCTGTTTTCAATTTTGGGGCATATGCCCAAAAGAAGAATTGATGGATCATATGATTAATTATATTTTTAATGTTTTGAGAACCATCATACCATTTTCCACAATTTGTGCCATTTTATAGTCCCCTAATAACAGTGAATGAGGGCTTCAATTTTCTACATCTTCATCACATTCATTACCTTTTTTAATAGTAGCCATCCTAATGATTATAAAGTGGTGTGAAATTGTGGCTTTGATTTGCATTTCCCTAATGATTAGTGATGTTGAGCATTTTTTGGATGTGCTTATTGACCATCTGCACATCTTATTTTGATGAATGTTTACCCAAAGTCTTTGCCAATCTTTTAAAAAATTGTGGAAAAGAACACATGATATTTATCATCTAACCTGGTTTTAAATGTATAGTTCAGTACATAATATTAAGTATAGTGTGAAGTATAGTCACATTTTTGTGCAACAGATTTACAGAACCTTTTCACTTACAACACTGAAATTCTATAAACCCAAAATACTAACTACCCTTTTCTGTACCCTCCACCCTTGGCAACCAACCTTCTACTTACTGTTTCCATGAATTTTTTTTTCTATTTGAGACATTTCATGTGAGAGAAATCATATGGTTATCTGGTGACTTATTTTGCTTAACATTCTATCCTGAGGATCATCCAAGTTGTAGCATGTGAGAGAATTTCCTTCCTTTTTAAGGCTGCATAAAATTCCACTGTATGTGTACACTATATTTTTTTATCCATTCATCTGTTTATGAACATTTGGGTTGGTTACACCTCTTAGACATTGTGGATAATGCTACAATGAACAAAGTATACAGATACTCTTCAAGATCCTGCTTCGAATTCTTTTGGGTATATACCCAGAAATAAGATTATTGGAACATATAGTTAGTTATTCTTTTTTTTTTCACTTTTTAAGGAAGCTTTCCCTAATGGCTATAACCTTTTGCATCCCCCTGCCCCCAACAGTTCACAAGGTTTCCAACATCTCTGTATTCTTACCAACATTAATTTCAGTTCTTTTGATAACAGCTATCCTGGTGGGTGTGAGATATCTCATTGTGGTTTAATTTACATTTACCTAATAATTAATAATGTTAAACCTCTTTTCATATGCTTAAATTTCATTTGTGTATCTTTTTTGGAGAAATATGTATTCAAATCCTATGCCCATTTTTTAAGTGAGTTAATTTGTTGTTGTTATTGAGTTGTAGATGTTCCTTATATATTCTGGATATTAGTCCCTTATCAAATATATGATTGGCAATTATTTTCTCCCATTTTGTAGGTTACCTTTTCATTCTGTTGTTTCCTTTAGTACACAAAATTTTTGAAGTTTGATGTGGACCCACTTTTTAAAAATTGTGTTGCCTATGCTTTTGGTGTCATATCCATAGAAATCACCAGCAAATATGAATATCTGAAATTGTATCCTAGATTTTCTTATAGGAGTATTAAAGTTTAGGTCTTACATCTTTGGTCAATTTGCATTAATTTTTGTGTAAGGTATTAGCTACGGGTCTGAATTCATCCTTTTACATAGGGATATCTATTTTTCCCAGCACCATTTGTTGAAGAGATGATCTTTTCCCCTTTGTAACAATATTTAGACTACCTACCCATGAAAATCTCTTATTTATATTCTTTATTTCCCTCATCATAGTTTTATTTGTTTTTCATCATTTAAATTCTGTACATATTTTATTGGCTTTCTACCTATGTTATTTCCTTGGTTTTGGTGCTAATGTAAGTTGTATTAAATTTTTTAATTTGAATTCCAATTGTTGATTGCTGGTATAGAAAAACAACTGACTTTAACTTACTAACATTGTATCATGCAAACTTAATATAATTATTAATTCAAGAGTTTTTTGTTGATTCATTAAGATTTTCTACCTCAATAATCATGTTTTCTGTGAACAAAAACAGTTTAATTTCTCCCTTATTTGTATACCTTTCATTTTATTTTCATGTCTTATAGTCTTAGCTAGGATTTCTAGTGCACATAGTCTTCCTCCAGGAATTCATCAGTTACTATGTAAGTACTATGTTACTATGTAGGTACTATGTCGTTACTATGTAGGTAGCATTATCAGCAGCTTATGCTTCAGATGAGCTGATCTCTTGCTCTTTCTCTCTCTCTTTTTGTATTCTCTGGTTTCCTACACTCTCAGTGATACTTTCTCCTGTGACCAAGACAGCCTTAATGTTCCCCTGAGCATGACTAAATAATAGACAGATTTCTTCCTGATTATAGAACTGTGGTCTCCTTTTCCTTACAATATTTACTTTAGAATGTTTACAATTGCAGGGGTGCATGGGTGGCTCTGTTGGTTAAGCGTTTGACTTTGTCCCAGGTCATGATCTCACAGTTCATGGGTTCGAGCCCTGTGTCAGGCTCTCTGCTGACAGCTGAGAGCCTAGAGCCTGCTTCAGATTCTGTTCCTCTATCTCTGCCCCTCTCCTGCTCATGCTCTGTCTCTCAAAAATAAATAAACATTAAACAGTTTTTAGAATATTTATAATTGAAAATTCTTGTTTTGCCCTTTGTAAGTAATGTAAATCTTCCAAACTCTTGCCAATTTTACAACCTAGTAATGTCCTTCTTAAAGACCCAGGAAACATCTCTTTGAAATATAATTATCAAAAGAGGTTAGACCCCTGTCTCTCAGTTTCTGAAGGAGGATACAGAGTATAACTCAATGGGTGCCAAACAGCAAACTCAGATGGTCTAATTGCACAGAAAAATAATAGCAAACTCAGAATAATTTAGTGTGCCCACCATATCTTACTGATTAACTTCTCCTAGTACATTTACTTTTTGATTAACATCCTCCAGCTTTTTCACCAACTCACTCCAGTGCTTAAAAATACTTCTGTTTTTTGTTTGTTTGTTTGTTTGTTTGTTTCAGTGGAGTTGAATTTAGTCTCTCTCCCCTATTTCAATAATCTTGAAGAACTTCTTCCTTGCTTGTTTAATACTGTTCAGGAGAATTTTTGTTTTGACACCTGTGACCACAATATTCTAATGAACCTAAGAAAAATCACTGGCTTTCAATTGTTCAGCTTTTTTCTTGCTGTGAAGGCAGAACTGATGACTTGCAAACTTTTCACATGTTGGACTAGAAAGATGAAGTCTAGACAGACTAATCCTTAATTGTAAACTTCTGAGCAACAAGAAACTGAGGGAATGATTTGTGTGTCTTTCTTTTTTTTTTTTTTAAGGTTTATTCATTTTTCAGAGACAGAGAGAGACACAGAGCTTGAGGTGGGGAGGGGCAGAGAGAGAGATGGAGACACAGAACCTGAAGCAGGGTCCAGGCTCTGAGCTGTCAGCACAGAGCCCGACACAGGGCTCGCACTCACAGACCGTGAGATCATGACCTGAGCTGAAGTCGGACACTGAACTGACTGAGCCACCCAGGTGCCCCTTTTTGTGTGTCTTTCTTAAGGGGTAGTCTGAATATATTCAAGTAGTAATAATGACCACAAGAGATTCTAGGAAATGTATTTGGGTCCTGGAATTTTCTAGATCATCCCCTGTTAAAGCCCAATAGATTTTGCACTAATATAACAAATGGCGAGTGACTATAACTTAAGGGTATTGTTATTATTATTATTTTGGAAGATAAAGATTTGTTTTATTGAATAACAGATCTGTGTTATTGCTAAGGCCACTATGTACAGACACAAAGTTTTATCTCTTGGTCTCTTTCTCCTTGGACAGAGTCTTGATGATTTCCTCCTTCTTGGCCTGGAGCTGCTCTTCACAGCACTTGTGTGCTGTGATATTCCTTGGTCATAGATCTGAGGGCCTCAGCCTGTCAGCCAGAAGCTTCTTGTGAACCTTGTCTGCCTTCAACTTGTGGATGTGTTCCATGAGCATCTGCTTGTTTTTGAACACATCACCTTTCACCTTCCAGTACAGGCTGTGATACACGTGTGGTCAATCTTAGATTCGCAGTATCTTCTGAGCAGCCAGTACAGAATTCTCGTCCTCCTCATCCAGCTTAACTTCTCAAGCATTTGAACACTGGCAGTATGTTTTCTCTTACCAATGCCATTATGCTTGCCCTTCCTGCTGGCCAAAGTGTTTTTCTGGTACCAAGCCTGGGAATGGACGGGCACAGGCTTCACAGTGATCAGCCCATCTTTAATCAGTTTCCAGATCTGCTGATGGGAGTTGGCATTGATGATTTCATTGGTCTCATTGGGGTTGAACCAGACCTTCTTTTAGCCACAGCAGAGGACACTGGAGGCAAGCCTCTTCTGAAGCCCAAGCATACTCATGGCTGTGGCCGCAGCATTGAAAGGCAAGAATATTAGTATAAATTTGACCTAATTTGTATCTTTAGGTTAATGAAACCCATGCAATGTTGACACTTTTAGCTTATATTTTCTAGCATTCTATCAAACATAGCATAAGGGTCAGGTCTTGTTGCCTTAGCTATCCACTTACATGTCTTAAATAAGTTAACTGGATTAACTAGGTCACAGTTTACAGTTCCCTAGTGTTTATAACTTTTATTAAAACATGAAGATATCCTGAAATATGAATTTCTGGAAATTACTATAGATTACAAGCAAAACTTTAATAATAAGATTAACACTGACAATTCAAATTACACTCATTTCATTAATCATGTTGGCCTCAAATTCTATTTTATAATAATATAATTTTTGTTGTCTCACTAATTATATCATAAACTGTATATTTGAATTTAACAGGTATTTCTGTAATTTAGTTCAACGAATAAGAATATCAGTATCACATGAAAAATTATATATTTAACATGTTTTAGTATTTATTTATATAAAGAGCTCTATATTAGTTAAAATTGAAGTTTAAGTGTTTTCTAAATTTATCTATAAATGTAAAGGACACTTTAGAAACTTTATTTGGCCCACTTTAAAATGCATGCGTTCTTTTTGGTGGAATGGTAAATCACGTTTGTTTGGCATTTTTAGATGGTTTGACCATATTTAAAAGGGATATGGCATGAATAATCATCTGTATTTATGTATTATATATTAAAATATAATTTATATTAATCTTGTAGATTTTATAAGTATATATTACATATAATTTTATATCTATATATTATATAGATATATACTCATCCATTTAGCAGAATTTTCTAAGTAGTCTCTAATGCAACTATAAGCTAACAACATAAAATATGTGTAATTTAGTAAGTAAAGGCAACATATTCACCCTCAGTCCAGAATGATTATAATAGGAAGATCTTTGTCTTTGATTTATTGATCTGTGCAGTTTGAACAATTTCATGTTAACATCAACAAATTCTGGCCCTGAAAATTAGCTGAAAAAGAATTTAGATAATCATGACAGAGTCTTGATATGCATGTTTCCATTGGGACTAAACCAGATAGTAATAGAACAAAATTCTACTGTCATTATCAGATTTTCTTTACACCCCTTGATGTCTTTGACCAATAAGGAAATACGTATTTAAATAAACTTGTGCCTCAATCATATTTGGGGGGTTAAGTGGTAAAGTAATTTCTAAACATTTTACAAATATGACTAAATTACAGAGAAATTTTTTGAAATCCTATGCTCCATATCACTTGTTAATGGAGCTAATTTCTGCATCTTTGTGATATTATTACAACTGTCTCCCTATCTTTCATAGGAATTGTGCTTTTAACTGGGGAACCTATTATCATATTGAAGGCTAATAATCGGTTCCTTATTTCTGAATGATACTCTATTTTTTTATAAAGCTAAAATAAATGACTAGAATAAATTGTGACCTACTTCCTTTAATAGACTCTGTGCCATGAATATTGCATTCATCTATAGAACAAGTTTTAAAATATTCTCTGTTTCACATTTTCTAACAAATAAATCTGTATTCTATGATAAATGTTTGTCTTTGACCTGTATATTAATATCCATTATTGAACAACATGTGGCAACCTTTAAAGAAATTAAATTGACAATTGCTAATAACATCAAAAAGGTAATTGTTATTTGATGTAATTGCCTTGGCAATATTGCTATCTGAAGTTCAATGGAGTTTTTATTCATTGCACTTTTACTTTGATTTTTTAATATATTACTTTGAACCCTAAGAAGTAGCAGCTGAGACACTCATTACTTTTGACTACAAATAGCTTCAGAATTGATGGGAAAGCTGATTTAGACAGCACATTCAATACAAAGGCTCTCTTAAGATGTCTTGGTGACAGACTTTAGTGACAAGGAATTCATGTGTCTTCCTGTATATTATAAAACAGAATTCTCTCATTGCAATTTTAACTTCCAGAGAAATAAAGATAGAATTGAAGATTATACATTGATCTCTGGCATAATCACATTCAGTGTAAAACTATTTCATATAATGGCATGTGTCTCAGAATAAATTTAATACTAAAATTAAACATTCACTTACACTTGGCAATAAAGAAAAGATGAAAACAGAGATTCTGAAAATAAAATGAAAAATGAAAAAAATAATGTACATATTTATTACCCAGAGCTAATGTAAGAAGACAAAAAAATATGAATGAATAATATCCTTGCAAAGGGAGGGAAAAAAGTAGCTCTTAAATTAATGCAACTTCACAGGGTCCTAAAGTCTCTAAAGAGTGAAATTAATTGACTCTCTGGAATACTTATGCTATAGCATTATCATTTATTTATTGTGTTGATAATCCCAATGAAAATTTTTAATATCCTCCTTAAGTAAATGAGGTAGATAAGAGTTCTAATTATGTTTTACTTTTGGTTTCAGTTTGCAGACTGAAAGAAGGGGCTGCTAATTCTATGATGAACTTTTAATTCCTTTCTTTCTAAGTTTTTCTTTTACTTCTTTAAGGCTGACTATAGAATGATTCAATTATTTTGTTAATCAAAATGCTTTTAACAATGTAATTATGTTTATATTTCTTCATGTTTCTAGTGTAGGGGGAAAGATAAAGAGATTTTTTTAATATCAATAATAATATCAGTAGTTGAATACAGAGTATAAACTTTTGGGTCAGGCAAAAAACATAAACCTGGCTCTGATGAAATTAATATTATAATAGCATTAGTAGTAGTAGTAGTAGAACAAGTAATATAGATAGTAGTGTTAGTTATCAGAGTAAAAATAATGAAACAGTCATAGTAGCAATGATAGAGAATAATAAACTTTGGTTTAGTGAAGTTGAGGTAAGTAGGAAATTACTTTAAAAACAAAAAAATAGGGGCGCCTGGGTGGCGCAGTCGGTTAAGCGTCCAACTTCAGCCAGGTCACGATCTCGCGGTCCGGGAGTTCGAGCCCCGCGTCGGGCTCTGGGCTGATGGCTCAGAGCCTGGAGCCTGTTTCCAATTCTGTGTCTCCCTCTCTCTCTGCCCCTCCCCCGTTCATGCTCTGTCTCTCTCTGTCCCAAAAATAAATAAAAAACGTTGAAAAAAAATTAAAAAAAAAAACAAAAAAATATATAGTTACATTGAAACAAATTTGATAAATACAGTTAAACTTACATTTGAGAAATAATAAAATATATTTAAATTTTTAACAAAGACACTTGTATTGGCTACAATTTGTTATTATATTTTCCTATTAAGCAGGATCAGAAACCTTGTGATTCATCATTCTGAAAATGCATCTCCAAACCTGCTACAGAGGTTAGAGGGTGTAAACCAGGCAAGGATCCAGTTTCCTCATTTCAACTTCAACATTTTATTATTATTATTATTAGTAGTAGTAGTAGTAGTAAACTACTGAACCCATTGTATATGGTTTAGTTAAAAAACTGACTACCAAAATAGTTTGATATTGTTATTACTGTTAGAGCATATAAAATAATTTGTAATATGCCCTGTATCTTATCACAGGGAATTAAAAAATACATATGAACATTTGAATATACATTAAAGAATTAAAAGAACAGTTTGACTTATTTTTTATTATTAATTTTAAATTAGTATACATAAATAAGTTCTTATTTAAAACTGATATATGCATATATGCATAAATGCATGTGGAAAATGAAAAATTCAGGAAAGCAAGGAACACAAAATTTTAACCTGAGCTGACATGGAGAAGTGGTGTAGTGCTATCCAACTTCCACTTTCTGTGGCTGATTAAATGAAGAGTCTTTTGAAGGTAAAAACTCAGACAGAAGAAGCAGACACAAACATTCTTATCTGAACTATGTCTTACTGCAGCATTCAAAAGAAAGAGAAGATGCACCATGGTGGCTGCAAACCATCATGGTTGTCACTCTTGACCTACAACTAAATCTTATCAGGTGATAAGGAGGTAGAAGATATTTAAAACTTGAAAGATGAATCAGCTATTTGATGCACACATCATTACATTCAATATTTGTTTATAAAAAAAATAAAAGTAAGTAGAAGATATGTCATTTCCCACATCAAATACAATGTAGGCACACAGAAGACTTAAAATTTTTCTAGTGGCTACAATTTTAAAAAGAAAAAAAGGTAAAATTAATCTTAATATATATTTTACTTAACCTAATATGTCTAAAGTATTATCAAATCAAAATGTAATGAATATAAAAACTGAGATATTTTTTACATTCTTTTCTTCATACTAAGTCTTCAAACCAGCAGGTACTTTATACTCACAGCATATTTCAATTTCACATTTCAAGCGATCAATAACCACATGTGGTCAGTGGCTTCATCTCACCACACAGCTGCCTTCATTACCATCACTTGAAATCCTGCCCATCTATCTCAAGAAACAAGAAAAATCCCAAATACAAAATCTAACAGCACACCTAAAGGAACTAGAAGCAAAACAGCAAAGAAACCCCATACCCAGCAGAAGAAGAGAAATAATAAAGATCATAGCAGAAATAAATAATATACAACCCCCCCCCAAAAAAAAACCAGTAGTACAGATCAATGAAACTAAGAGTTGGATTTTTGAAAAAATAAACAAAATTGATAAACCTTTAGCCAGGCTTCTCAAAAAGAAAAGGGAGATAACCCAAATAGAAATAGAGCCCAAAATCACAAATGAAAATGGATTTATCATAACCAATCCTTCAGAAATACAAGCAATTATCAGAGAATACTATGAAAAATTATACGCCAAAAAACTGGACAACTTGGAAGAAATGGACAAATTCCTAGACACTCACACACTACCAAAACTCAAGTGGGAAGTAGAAAATCTGAACAGACTCATAACTAGTGAAGAAATTGAATCAGTTAGCAAAAATCTCCCAACAAATAAGAGTCCTGGACCAGATGGCTTCCCTGGGGAATTCTCCCAGACATTTAAAGCAGAGATAATACCTATCCTTCTCAAGCTGTTCCAAAAAATAGAAATAGAAGGAAAGCTTATGGAATTATTCTATGAAGGCAGCATTATCTTGATTCCCAAACCAGGCAGAGACCCCACAAAAAAGGAGAACTACAGGCCAATATCCCTGATGAACATGGATGCAAAAATCCTCAACAAGATACTAGCAAATCGAATTCAAAGCATATAAAAAGAATTATTCACCATGATCAAGTGGAATTCATTCCTGGGCTGCAGGGATGGTTCAGTATTCACAAAACAATCAATGTGATACATCACATTAATAAAAAAAGCATAAGAACCATATGATCATGTCAATAGATGCAGAAAAAGCATCTGACAAAATACAACACCCGTTCTTACTAAAAACTCTCAAGAAAAGATAGAAGGAACATACTTAAACATCATAAAAGCCATTTATGAAAAGCCCACAGCTGATATCATCCTCAATGGGGAAAAACTGAGAGCTTTCCCCCTGAGATCAGGAACATGACAGTGATTTCCACTCTCATCATTGTTTAACATAGTGTTGGAAGTCCTAGCATCAGCAATCAGACAACAAAATGAAATCAAAGGCATCCAAATTGGCAAAGAAGTCAAACTTTCATTTTTCGCAGATGACATGACACTCTACATGGAAAATTCAACAGGCTCCACCAAAAGACTGCTAGAACTGATACATGAATTCAGCAAAGTCGCAGGGTACAAAATCAATGTACAGAAATCACTTGCATTTTTATACACCAATAAGGAAGCAACAGAAAGAGAAATAAACTGATCCCATTTACAATTGCACCAAGAACCATAAAATACCTAGGAATAAATCTAACCAAAGATGTCGAAGATATGTATGCTAAAAGCTATAAAAAGTTTATGAAGGAAATTGAAGAAGATACCAAGGAATGGAAAAACATTCCATTCTCATGGACTGGAAGAATAAATGTTGTTATAATGTCAATACTACCCAAAGCAATCTACACATTCAATGATATCCCAATCAAAATTGCACCAGCATTCTTCTTGAAACTAGAACAAACAATCCTAAAATTTGTATGGAACCACATAAGATCCTGAATAGCCAAAGTAATATTGAAGAAGAAAACCTTAGTGGGAGACATCACAATCCCAGACTTTAGCATCTTCTACAAAGCTGTAATCATCAAGACAGTATGGTATTGGCATAAAAACAGACACATAGACCAATGGAATAGAATAGAGAACCCAGAATTTAACACACAAATGTATGGCCATCTAATCTTTGACAAAGCAGGGAAAAAGACAGTCTCTTTAACAAATGGTGCTGGCAGAACTAGACCACAACATGCAGAAGAATGAAACTGGACCACTTTCTTACACCATACACAAAAATAAACTCAAAATGGATGAAAGACCAAAATGTGAGACAGGAAACCATCAAAACCCTAGAGAAGAAAGCAGGCAACAACCTCTTTGACCTCAGCCACAGCAATTTCTTATTTGACACATCTCCAAAGGCAAGGAAATTAAAAGCAAAAATGAACTATTGGGACCTCATCAAGATAAAAAGCTTCTGCACTGCAAAGGAAACAATCAACAAAACTAAAAGGCAACCGATGGAATGGGAAAAGATATTTGCAAATGACATCAGATAAAGGGCTGGTATCCAAAATCTATAAAGAACTCACCAAATGCTACACCCAAAAAACAAATAATCCAGTGAAGAAATGGGCAGAAGACACGAATAGACACTTTTCCAAAGAAGACTTCCAGATGGCCAACAGACATGAAACGATGTTCAATGTCACTCATCATCAGGGAAATACAGATCAAAGCCACGCTGAGACACCACCTCACACTGGTCAGAGTGGTTAAAATGAACAAATCAGGAGACTATAAGTGCCGGCAAGGATGTGGAGAAAGAGGAACCTTCTTGCACTGTTGGTGGAAATGCAAACTGGTGCATCCACTCTGGTAGATGCAAAACAGTGTGGAGGTTCCTCAAAAAAATTAAAAATAGAACTACCCTATGACCCAGCAATAGCACTGCTATGAATTTACCCAAGGGATACAGGAGTGCTGATGCATAGAGGCACATGTATCCCAATGTTTACAGCAGTGCTTTCAACATTAAGTCAAATTATGGAAAGAGCCTAAACGTCCAACAACTGACAAATGGATAAAGAAGATGTGGTTTATATATGCAATGGAATACTACTTGGCAATGAGAAATAATGAAATCATGCCATTTGCAGCAATGTGGATGGAACTGGAGGTTATTATGCTAAGTGAAATACGTCGGAGGAAGACATATCATATGTTTTCACTCATATGTGGATCTTGAGAAGCCTAACAGAACACCATGGGGGAGGGGGAGGGAAAAATAGTTACAAACAGAGAGGGAGGGAGGCAAACCATAAAAGATTCTTAAACAGAGAACAAACTGAGGGTTGTTGTGGGATGGGGAAGAGGGGAAAATGGGTGATGGACACTGAGAAAGATACATGTTGGGATGAGCACTGGGTGTTGTATATAAGACAATTTGACAATAAATCATATTTAAAAAAAAAGAATCTCACCCCCCGTGAAAAGGCCTATTTGGGGTTACATTAATATTGTCAATTATTCTGAATAAAATCTCCATGCTTACAAAAAGAAAAAAGAAAAAAGAAATCTTGCCCAATCTGATCATTAAAAAAGAGCACATCATTCTCCTGTCTTTAATGGTTTATTGCATTTTGCCTACTAACCTGACAATGAGTCTAAACCTCCAATACTAAAAAAAGAAAAAAAAGTTAATGTAATGTATCATATATCCTTTATCAGCTCTCTATCTATATTCTACAAAGGCAGCTTTTGCCTTTTCTAGTTCACCTTTTCTTGGGAAATGGATTCAACCAGGAGCAATGACTAATTTTTTTCTAGAAAAGTATTTTGTTTTCCTATCTCTTTATTCTGCCCGGAGTATCAAAGAAAATAATGAAGGGAGTATCAAAGAAAAAATACAGCATTTTGTACTTTCTTGATGTTGTTTCCCTGGATATAATCCTGCCTCTTCCTCACCTCAATAACTAAAAAGTAAGTACATTTAAAGTGTTTATTATCAACATCTATTTATCATATGCACATTTTTCACATAAGCTCTGACAAATACTAGCAAGTGAAGTAACTAGCTTCAGAAAGAATGCTTATTTTGCTCAAATTCCTGCATGGATTATTACAATACCTGACCACATGGCTTTTGATTCCAGGTCCAATACTTTAAATTATGGCAGTCCTTAATTTATCTGGATGTTTTAGCTTTTATTCCCTTTCTTCTCATTCTTGATATTCTCTTTATAATATCACAAGGTATCAAAACGGAAAATGTCTTCCCAAGTGTCATTAGCTACTGTCTTTTTTTTCTGTGCTTTACGTCAAAATTCCCCAAAATAGCCCAAATATTTTCACATGCACAGTCCACTTGCCCACAACAGAACTCATCACTTTGATCCTTAAGTGTTTGATCCTTAAGATGTTACCTCTCGGGGTGCCTGGGTGGCTCAGCTGGTTGAGTGTCTGAGGTCATGATCTCACAGCTTGTGAGTTCTGGCCCTGCTTTGGGCTCTGTGCTGACAGCTCAAATCCTGGAGCGTGCTTCTGCTTCTGTGTCTCCCTCTCTCTCTGCCCCCAACCCACTCGCATTCTGTCTCTGTCTTTCTCAAAACTAAATAAACATTAAAAAAAAAAGATGTTACCTCATATTTTTTGTATTTTATTATTTATTATTTATTTATTTATTTATTTTTAATATATGAAATTTATTGTCAAATTGGTTTCCATACAACACCCAGTGCTCATACCAAAAGATCCCTCTTCAATGCCATACCACCCTGAACGCGCCCGATCTCATCTGATCTCGGAAGCTAAGTAGGGTCAGGCCTGGTTAGTACTTGGGTGGGAGACCTCTCATATTAACTAAACATGACTTAGTATTAATTGAGCAACATCTATATTTCAGGCACTAAAATGGCTGATAAAGTTGTTATTGTAAAATTTCTTAATCCAATGGAAAACACACTCACTTCATAGGACTTTATAGGACTTTATATCTGAATGTGCACCCAGGGAAACAGAAGTGAAAAGGGCTAAGCACTGTCTCCCAATACTGATTGCATAATGAATACCTGGAGACATTTAATACTTACTGATGCCCTCACCACCACCCAGAATTTGACTGAATTGTTTTGAATGGGGGCTCTAAGAATTGTTGTTTTTTTTGTTTTGTTTCTTTTGGTTTGCTTTGCATGTTTTTTTTCCACCTTTAAGTGGTTTTTATTGTAATTCCTTCAAAGTAAGTAATTCAATTGATTGGGGTTCCTTTAGGGTACAGGTAAAAAGTCAGTAATTTAATCTTACGTATTATTATTTTCATTTTTAATTATGTTAAAATACATAGAACGTAACATTTACAATCTTATCATTTTGAAGTGTGCAGATCAGCAGCATTGATTCACAGTGTTGTACAACACACTCATACTGCACACTCACATTGTTGTGCAATCATCACCACCATCCATCTCTAGAATCCTTTCCATCTTGCAACATTACAACTCTGTACCCATTAAATAATAACTCCCAATTCCTCCCTCCTTCACTTCCAGGTAACCACCATTCTACTTGCCATCAGTATGAATTTGACTAGTTCCTCATGTAAGTGGAATCACATGGTGTTTGTCTTAGAGCTGACTCACTTAGCATCGCTTTGTGCTTTTTGTTTCTCTGTTTTAAGTTTGTTAAGTATAGGAGGGATTAGAGCCACTAAACTAAAATTAAAAAATACAATTTTAAAATACGTCAAAAGGAAATTTCTAATTTGGGGGACTAGGCAGTATCTTTGCCAATAGCATAAGTAGGAAGTTTAAGGGGGAAAAAACCTTGTTAGCTAGAAAGAGATAATGGATACCTACATTACAATACTTGAATAGGGAATCCATAAAAAATTAAATTTCAGATGTAAAACTGGAGAGATGGGAAGCAGGGAGGAGAAAGACTAATGGATGATAAAGAAAATTATACTGACAGAATGAACTCAATGATGCTGTGAATACAGAAGAAATATGAACTTTTTTAGACATTCTATAAACTGCACAATATTTGCAGAAAACCATCAGGCACATCTACTTTTTAAATGTTTACTTATTTATTTTGAGAGAGAGAATGAGAGAGAGCGTGTGTGCAGAGAGGGCAACAGAGAATCGCAAGCAGGCTCCTTGCTATCAGTGCAGAGCTTAACACGGGGTTGATCTCACAAACCATGAGATCATGACCTGAGGCAATATAGTTGGATGCTTAACTGACTGAGACACGCAGATGCCCCAGGCACCTATATTTAATATCTTACTTTATGTATCTCACTGTAACATAAGTAGCTACACTTCACAAATGAGGCAGAAATCGGGACTCAGAAAGAGAACCATGGCCAATTGACAGGATACATATGATAAAGATCATTCACTTGTTTTCTGATGAAATTCCTGTGCTCATTTCATGTGACCACTGCATGTAGAAATCTGAGTGGAAGGTATTTAAACGGTTTGAAAGTGCTTTACAGTTCAGATTAGAGATAACAAGTGCGGTTTGTTTCATTATTAGAGTACAGGTGATAGTTAAAGTCATATATACATTCTGAAAGTGTAGATCTAGAAACACTAACTAGAAAAGTGTCAGTGTATAGGGAAAAATAAGTGTTGATGGTTATGAACATCACCAGTATTATTATCACTAGCATCACCATCTTCAGGATTAGAAAAAAAAAATACTGAGTGTGCAGTTTTAAGTTGAAACTATTGGCAAACATCGAACTGGATTTCTCAGATTTAAGATAGATATTTAGAACTACTACAATTAAGTAAGAACTAATAGAAGGGCATCCTCTCACCTTTTAAAACCAGACTTACTTATTATATATATTTGTATTGTGTCGATGATTTACAATGATCAGCAGTTTTAAGGGGTCTTAAGGGGTCATGGAAATCTTCCCTATCACACTCACAGTTGTGTATCTTTTGGCAGCAGTCACAGAGAGGGTATATGAGTCCCTGAGCATAGAGTTGTAATAGCTTAACTAGTTTAGTATTCTTGATGAGATGCAGTCTTATACCACTCCACAAGTATAAAAATATCAAACATACCCTCTAAAAAATGACTCTGTGTTTCATTTAAGCATTCTGTTTATAAATTTTTATCAACAGAGAAGAACCAAATTTTGTGTATATGACATAGTATCAACGATTGGATGCTTTATAAGTAAGCAGGATTGTTTTGTTTCTTTTTTAAGTATACAAAACGTTTTAGTATGGGATTTCACCATGGGATATAATATGACACCACAAGAATACTGTTTGACACTCCCTTCATTATTCTATATTGGCCTTGATCCAATGTCATGACTCTTTTGTAAGTATTTTACTATGTCCACATTTCTCAAATTGTGTTCTGTGTGCTATTAGTAAATGGTCCAGGGGAAGAAAGTCAAAAAAGATAAAACAGCAAAATATAAAACCTCATAGGAATTAAAGAAGCTAAGAATATGTACAGAAGATAAACTTTTAAAGACCTTTTCTTAACCTAGAGCTGTACAGAAGTTTTTGAGCCTAGGCTACTTATGTATTGTTCAGATAATTTTTTAACATGTGTTATTCAGGACAAAATACTTTTTGTAAAATATTTCATAGTTTCTTTTTGTAAAATACTCTTTGACTATAAATGTGAAAGTGTTAGTTGGGAATAAAATTGATTAATAAGAACATAGCTCTGCACTTTAGTGACAATGATCACTGTGTCACATGCTCAAAATCTTACCACTTACATGGATCCATCATTTAGTGTATATTTACACTTATTCCTAAAGTCTCAGGGGCTTCATTCTTAAGCTGTGCTATGAAAATATTTTTCAATTATACTATATGCAAATATTCAAATCCACAATACTTTCATGTATCTTATTGAGTTTTTAAAAGTCAAACAAAATATTCAACAATATATGAATGGATATTTAGCTTTTTGGTTTTGGAAGTATTTTGATCATCTTATCATCTTACTAACCTTTAAAAATAAATTTCTGTATATTTTTAAATATTGCTTCCATTTATTTTAAGTTCAGTTTTCCTTTAAATTATGTGATCTAGCAAATATATTTCAGATGCTTAAAAGACAACATAAGGTTATATTTACTATTTTTTTAGCATTAATATAACTTATGGATTTGTGAAAATGCTTTCCATAATAAGGTATTTTACAAACTCTATTTCTTATCTGTCCATGTTAAATTATTAACCCCAAATGAAATATATGCCTATGTCAAAACCATCAAACATATCCTCCCAAAACACTGAACATTATCTAGATTATTTAATAAATAATTGATAATTATTCTTGCAATATTAATAAAAAGTCATAACAATGTGGATGTATTTAAAAATTTTAGAACCAGAAGAGTTACACACAAAATCACACATTGGGCCTCACTTCTGCTAAAGTTTTATGTAAGAGAAAGACATGATATTTTAAGGAACATTTCCAAAGGTCATTATATTCAGGCAACATTTGTGAGAGTTGGAAAACAGCCATATAAATTTTCTATTCTCCTATTTTGATACTCACCTGAAAAAATGAGTCTCAACTGTTGTATTGTTCAGGAACAAGTAACTAAGATATCAAATATTACATGATTCAACTCTAGTTGTAACATGATGTATTTGTTCTGGCACCTATACCGAGAAAAATGCAAGTGCTTCTTTTTTTAATTATATAGTTAACACTTTATCTTTCAACTGCAAAGCTAAATCACATAGCTTTTTCACATATTTCGAGGGCTGAAAGAGTTTAAAAATGTCAACTACATGGCAAAGGGGTGGGGTTGTAAGTTTATCAGGGTATACATCATCACTAAGGTGGTTATCATACCAGTATTATTAATAATACTTTTTTCACTGTCAAGTATACTGATTTGGATGATAAATTATATGGAGATCTACTCATATAGGAAGTAAAAGTTGAGATGTATTTTGAAGGGTAAGGATATTTACCAAGTAATGGAAGAATGATAATTTGAAATAAATACATAAGCAAAAAAGAATAATGAAAAATGTTAAACATGTTATGGGAACAAACTGCCATTAGGTTCAACAGAGCAAATATGAGCTATAAGGTGAACTGGGTGACGACATACATTAGGGACCAATGGGAAGATTGCTATGTGTCTCTTTGAGAACATGGGGGGCTTATTTTCAAGGATACTAATGGAAAGCTGAAAACAGAAACCTATTAGAATTCATGGGAACTCACTCTTAAATGAATTCTTTCTTGCTAAAACTCTATTTTGCCTTTTTATTAAATACATTAGTTTTGTCTTTTTATGACCATCTAATCTGAGCTCTTCCCTCTTCAAGGTTTACTACTTCTATGTCCGATCCCTAAAACCATCCATATCCATCCAATATTCATAACATAACCACTAACTACATGAGTTGGCTACAAGATGAAATAATAAATACCTCTCTCATATATTCAGACTATAAATTAAGTTGTTTTTAGAAAACCAAAAAACAAATTTATAGATATATGGCATTTTGATTTTCCCTAATGATGTGTAGAAAAATTAGTTTTGATGATAGAATTAGTTTTCCAGTCACTGGTAAGCCTATGAATGTCCATTTGTTGTTTATGTAAGACAATAGTAACACTGTCTCTTCCCTTTGCAAGGAACCATAATAGAAATGTAAAAGGGCCATGGATGAGGCAATTTAACCTGTACAGGAATTGCAAAATCTATAGGACAAGCCCAATGCCAAAAGGCCAATGAATTCCTTATTCAATTTTTATCTTCATTCTTTTCCTGTGCAGGAACATGATTGGAATTGGTTTTTAGAATTATTTATTTGACAGAATTGTGGAAAGAACCTACACTCTGGAATAAGAAAATGAATGTAAGTTGGAGGAAAAACAAAGATAATTTTTCTGAGATAGTAAGGATTTTATTCATAAATAATGAAAATAAGGAATTCCAGAATTGTTATGTGTGGGAATGGATGAGAACAAATAGGATGATATGCTATGTTTTATATATATTTCATTTGAAACTCAAAAAAGATATTCAGATTATCACCTGAGAAGTCAATGGACATTATAAGAAAATAACAATTTCATTGAAATTAATATCTATAATGCATTAAAGGTAATCTCAGACCACTAATATTATGTGTATTATTTATAAACTAGATTGCAACAGAGCTTATATAGAATGCAATTTTTTTAGGACATCTGACAATAAAAATTTATTGTAAGACAATTTGTCAAAAAAAATGGTTGCTGAGAAGTGATTATGGGAATGAAAAAGTTATGGAAACAACTGGATATTGTAGTCAGGGTAATGGTATTTTACGAAAAACTGCCAAGGTATCAATCAAGCAAACCAGCAAGTGGTGAAAATTCACAGAGAACAAAGTAAGCAGACAGATACATCATCATCCTAATAGTAACAGAAGGCATATACTAAGAAGCCTGGAGAAAGGGGATTTTTAAAATAATTTATGCCAAAATATGTATATATGTTATCTAATGTGAAGACACAAAAGTGAATTGATCACTCTGGGCTAACCAGCTAAAATATCTATATAAACACTTTACCTTATTAGAGCTCAGAATGATTACCCAAGAGCACTCTGAAATTATATTAAATATCTAAGTAAACTTTTAACTTGTTAAGAGGTTCTTATTCTAAATTATCTGCCTGGGGCGCCTGGGTGGCTCAGTTGGTTAAGCGTCCAACTTCGGCTCAGGTCACGATCTCGTGGTCCGTGAGTTCGAGTCCCGCATAGGGCTCTGTGCTGACAGCTCAGAGCCTGGACCCTGTTTCAGATTCTGTGTCTCCCTCTCTCTGACCCTCCCCCGTTCATGCTCTGTCTCTCCCTGTCTCAAAAATAAATAAAACGTTAAAAAAAATAAAAAAAATAAATTATCTGCCTGATGTAAAACATTGCTTTCACCATTTTATTTTCATGTTTATGTGTCAGAGACACCAAGTAGGCTATTAGAAATTCCACCTTGGCAGTCAGGAAAACGTTAGGAAAAGAGAAACAAAGAGTCATCTTGATAGAGATGACTACTGAAGACAAAAATAAGGATTATAATGACAAGGCAGAAAATAAGAAACCTAGGAAAAATAAAGTTTTAATCAGTGAATCAAATAAATATTGAAAGGTAAATTATTCATCTTGAAACCACATATATATATATATATATATATATATATATATATATATATATATGGATCATTTTATTATGTACTAGAAATAAATATTCAGGAAATTAAAGATTCTAATTTATATTCCTCAGAAAAAATGTTTTTATATGTCTTTTTTATGTTTTAATTATTTTTTGCTGCACAATAGTAGTTATTTATCCTTTCTTATGCTTTTTCTGCCTTATCTTAACAGCAGTTTTGTTGTTGTTGTTGTCGTTTTAGGGGGAAATCCTTTAGTTTTCTTTCAGATCCCAAGAAGTGAGAGTTCATCAGTGGACTGTCCCATGTCACTCAAATAACTTTTTCCAAAATCCATTCCAAAGGTTTTAAATACCATCTAGTGATACTGTGACTCCCAATGTATTAGATACCAACCTTATCTCCTACCTCCAAAATATCTGACCTGAATTTTCTCCCTCCAGCAGCATTAATATTCGCTGTCCTAGAGTGTCTGTCACACAACCTCCTTGTGCCTGAAAAGTCCCCCATGTCCATTTTCTACTTTTGGGTCTCAGATTAAACAGCATCTCCAGTGAGAAGTCTACCTTGATGATTCTGTTCCAAATTAGGTCATTTCCTTTCTTCAGTCATTTTCAAACAATGCACTTTCTTTGCCTCCTTCATAACACATACGGGAACCTTATAGTAGGTAAGTATGCATCTATTTGCTTGTTATTTATTTTCTCCCCCTCCAATACTGTGGCAGAAACCATACTTGTCTTTTTATCTTTATATTTCAGGCATCTAATACATGGTCTGCACATCATGGGAAATATATATATATATATATATATATATATATATATATATATATACACTTACATAAATATATATGAATGAATGAAAGAAGAAATTCAATAGAAAGCAAAAGCGAAGAGAAAATTGCAGTCATTAAAAATACGAACCTAAAACACATACAGGAAGGCATTATTATTAGAGAAATTTACTAGTCTATAAGCAAACTGCATATAAATGGTAATAATGTGGCTATACTAGCACAATATTTCTACTACTAACACTGCTGCTCCTTTGTGACTACTAATAGAATATAATTGTGCTAGGGATCAACTATATTCTGATCAATGTGCAGGCAGAGCATAGATTTTATTTCAACTCTAAAAAGAACCTCAGGATAAAAGTAGCTGCAAATATCATTTTCCAAATGAAAAAAAAAAAAAAGATGACCAGGTGGATTAAGCAATTTATTTAGCTCATGATAATATTAAGAATCAGATAATCTGACTTCAGTGTCTATGCTCTTAACTGGTATACTACACTGGTGACATGAATATAAAAAACATATTACATGCAATTTACCATTTTATATTTTAATTAGTATTATGGGATATATTTTTTTGTGAATTCTAATAATGCATAATAAAATTCCTGAGTTTCAGACTTTTTCACTTTTCAATATAATTGAATGTAATCATGTATTTTTTATATTTCAATGTTAATTTATATAGGATTATCCAAGAAACAAAATTAATCCCAGAAATCTGAATGACAAATATATACTTTAAATCATTATTATTTCAATTTGATTCTTTCCACTGTGGTCAACAAACATACTGTATATGATTTCAATCATTTTTAATTTATTAAAAATTCTTTTATGGAAACTACCTTGGTGAAAGTATGATATGCAATTGAAAATAGAGCAGGGGCTCTTCTTAGTTTGAGTGTATTTTTCTGTAAATATTAATCTACTCATGTTGATGGACAATTATTAATGTCTTCTATATCTTACTGATTATTGCTTTATTCATTCTGAGAGATTTGTGAAGAAATCTTAAACTATAATTCATTTTTTCTTTTAATGTTCTGTGAGTTATCATTCCATACATTTTGTTACTTTCTTATTAAGTACATACACATTTAAAATTGCTATGTTTTACTGCTAAATAAAGTAAGAAATCAGTAAGATTTCTTACTGCTAAATCAGTAAGAAATGCCACTTTGCATATCTGGTAACATTCCTTGTTCGGAGGATTAGATTTTAAATAATATACTTCTTTCCATACTTTACTTTCCTGTTTTTATTTATTTTTTTAAATTTTTTTTCAACATTTTTTATTTATTTTTGGGACAGAGAGAGACAGAGCATGAACGGGGGAGGGGCAGAGAGAGAGGGAGACACAGAATCGGAAACAGGCTCTGAGCCATCAGCCCAGAGCCTGACGCGGGGCTCGAACTCACGGACCGCGAGATCGTGACCTGGCTGAAGTCGGATGCTTAACCGACTGCGCCACCCAGGCGCCCCTACTTTACTGTTTTTAATAGACAGCAGTAATTTTTTTCTTGAGTATACACACTATGGAAATCTCTATCTTTTATTTAGAGTGTTTAGGTCATTCATATTTATTGTGAGGTGGCTGGGTTGATATCTATCATTTTATTTGTACTTTGTTTCATCACTATTTGTACCTTTTTCTTCTTTTCCTCCCAGAATTTAAATGAATTAAGAATACTCATTTCTGTATCTCTTTTTTATCCCCACAATTGTCTTATTGGCCACATCTCTTTGATTTTTTGAGGTGGTTATAAACACACACACACACACACACATTACACATGGCATTCCATATTCAAATAATATAAAACTACTTCATATACAATTCAAGCATGATAAAGTAACATATTTTATTTCTCTCTTCCAATCCTTTGTGCTACTGTTGTACATTTTACCTTCATATTTCAAACCCCATAATATATACTTATTGATTTTGCTACAAATAATTATTGTTTAGGAACAGTGAGTGAAGAAAAAAAAAATTTTTTTTTGCTCACGTATTTATCACTTCCAGCACTTAAAAATTCTTCTCTGGTGACAGTTCAGTTTTTTGCTGGTAGTATTTATTTCTGCGTGAACAGTTTAACATTTCTACCATAGCACATCTGGCAATTCATGCTCTCAGCTTTTGCTTGTTTAAAATGTATTGTCTTTGTTTTGAAAGTTACTTTTACTAATCATAGAATGCTAAGTTGAAAGTTTTCCTTCTCAAACACTTAAGGATGCTCTTCCATTTATTTACACTCTTAAAAGAAATCCATGATGATTCCAGTTCCTCTATACCTCTATACCTATATTCCTCTATACCTAAAGTGGTTCTCTTCCCCACACACAGGCTGATATTTTTCCTTTTTTTTTTTCTTCTCATGTGCCTTGAACTGATTTCTTCCTATTTATCTTTTGTTGTGATTCATTGAACTTTGTGATCTGTGGGTTATGCTTCTTAACAAAGTGTGAAAATTTCTGGCAATCATTTCTGTAAATACTATCGTCTGTTCTTTCATCTTTCTGTCTCTTCCCTACTTTGAATTCAGTCACACATATGTTAGACTATTCCAATATTACTGAGGTTCTGTTTATTTTCTTTACTCTTTTTTTTTCTTTGTGTGATTAAAATTGGATTGTATCTGTCACTGCAGGTTTAATTTCAATGCTATTTTTTGCAGTCTGGAGATAATCTTTGTCACTGTGGATTAGGCAAAGATTTCATAGATAAAACACTGAAAGGGTGATCTATAGAAAACAAATTGAAAAACTGTATTTCATAAAGTTTTGAAAAAACTCCTCTTCATGACAGTGTAAGGTAATAAAAAGATCAACTACAGGCTGGGAGTTAAGTATTTGCAGTTAATATAGCTAATAAAAATGTGTAACAAATATTCAAAATTCAGTAATAAGAAAACAAAGAAGAAAATTTAAAAACGGTCCAATATTTGAACAAAATCTCCATCAAAGAATGCATATAGATGGAAAATAAGCTTATAGATATAAAAATACATATCATTATTCTTTCAGAAATGTAAATTAATACTACCATATGAGATACCATAACACATGCAATAAAAAGGACTTTAATTAAGAAGACTGACCACACTAAGTGGTAGTGAGGGTGTAAAGAAACTGGAATTCTTATACTCAGCTGATAGGAATGCAAAATACTACAGCTTATTTAGAAAACAGTTTGGCAGTGTATTATAAAGTTAAACATTCAACTACTACATGAGGAAGCCATTCCACTTTTGGTATTTCCTGAGGAGAAATAAAAGCATAGGTCTATATAAAGACTGAATTTTTTAAATTTAGTTTTTAAGTTTATTTATTTTGAGATATAGAGCAGAAGCAGGGGAGGGGCAAAGAGAAGGTGAGGCAGAATCCCAAGGAGGCTTGGTACCATCAGTGCAGAGCCTGATGTGGGGCTCAAACTCACGAACTGTGAGATCATGATCTGAGCAGAAATCAAGAGTCAGACACTTAACCCACTGAGCAACCCAGGCACCCCAATATATAAAAACATTAGAAAACTGTTTACAGCAGTCCTATTTGTAACAGTTCAAAACTGGAAATAACTCAGATATCCATTAACATGCAAACTGACAAACAGTGGCATTATATAATGGAACAGTACTCAGAATGAAATAAATTGAAATATTGATATATATTTCACACATTGATATATATTTTCACATGGAAAATCTCAAAATAATCGTGCTGAAAGAAGCCATACAAAAAAGACATACTGTATAATTTTATGTATACCTTACTCTAGAAAATTAAAAAAATAATCTATTGTGACAGCATATCACTGTTATCCTAGGGATGGAATGCAGGTGTGAGTGTTAGTGCAAGGAAAAATGAATGGGAAGAAGGAAATATAAAGGCAGAGAGGAAAACATACAGACATGATGGATATATGCATTATCATGATTTCTGTGATGTTCTGCATGCATACATACTACATATACCAAAACTTTCCAAATTCTGTAATTTAAAAATGTGTATTTTATTGTGTGTTATTTATACTTCAATAAAGTTGTTTTTGAAAGATGGCAATGATGCACTGGGTTTAATGTGGCTGAAATAAAAGATCTTGAGAAATGAGGAGTATTCATCTGATGAGGTAACTGGTTAGTCATCATAAAGCTATCATAGCATGAGTGGCTTTGAAGGATTAGATGGGAGGCTAGATGAGAAGAAAATGTGAATGGGAAATATGTAAATGAATACAACATTTACAGGAAAATCCTGTTAGAAGCTTACATTTAGATGTATGAATAGAGATCAGGTAGTAATAGAAGTCAAACTAGGGAATGTTGCTTCTATGGTTATTGGCTTGTTCTGAGATGAGAATCCCTAAATATACTGTCAAATGTTTCAGTAGAAAGATTTATAAAACTCAGGAAAGATTTAAAAGAAAGTGAATTATATTGAGGTCACTGAGAAGATGGAGAGAAGACAGCATCTTCATAATGAAAGGATCTGCCTCGGATACAAGAAAGAATGAATCCTCCATTGTCACTGGAGAGATAAAGAGCAGAAGATAAATTATTAAAAGAGTGACTAAAATGTGCAGCCTTTATTTTTAAGAGCTGATTTTTTAAATGTTTATTTATTAATTTTGAAAGAGAATGAGAGAGAGAGAGAGGAAGGGTCAGAGAGAGAGGGAGAGAGAGAATACTGTCTGCACTGTCAGCACAGAGCCCAATGTGGGGCTAAAACTCACAAACCATGAGATCATGACCTGAGTTGAAATCAAGAGTTGGCCACTTAACCGAACGAGCCACCCAGATGCTCCAATAAGCAACCTTCTTCATGGAACACTAATCTCTGATGTAAGAATTATAGGAAATAATTCAAAGTGAACTGAAAGAACAGTTTCCTAAGATACACAATTATAGCTAATATTTGTATAGATAGTTTGAGAAACATTTTCCTGAATCTGCTGTAACAACATACTCTCTAAAAGTGACTGTCGTGTGCCCTTGGACCAATTACATATATTCTGTAAGTCTCCTTTTCTGCAAATATAAATAAAAAGATATATACATTGTAGGTTGTGATGTTAAATGAAATTAATAATATGAATGCCCAAATAATAACCACTCTTAAATACTCATTACAAGAAGAAAGAGAAGTGCCAAATATCATCTTATTATGCAAAGATGCTAAGGCATACACACAATATTTGAAATAGCAACTGTGAAGTATTAAAAAAAAGTTTTAAATTTGTATTTTGAAAAGTATGCATTTTTTATTCAGTTGGATCAGATGGGCACTAATGAAGGCACTGTAATTTGCTGAAGCACATAATTAATACATTTTGTTGATCAATTCAATTTTTTAATCAGGTAGTCATGTAGGTGAAGCTTGCTGAGCCTGCCAGATTGTGGTCTCATAATGGGATAAATAAAATTGCACTTGAACTGAGTAACTAAATGTGGTTGGTAACTATCAAATCAATATAAAGTTTTGCTCTCCATTTAATACCTAATATACTTATAAATAATTATTAATACCTTCTAACATATCCTTCCTACATTTAAGCATTAATCATCTCAAATACACTTCCTCTGATTTTCATAGAAAAAACTGACAAATAGTACACACAAAAGAAATGCATGACTATATCTTTCGTTAGTCATTATAATGTAAAACGCCACCCTTTGTTATATACATTTTATTTTATTATTTTTTTAAATTTTTTTAACGTTTTATTTATTTTTGAGACAGGGAGAGACAGAGCATGAACAGGGGCTGTCAGAGAGAGGGAGACACAGAATCTGAAACAGGCTCCAGGCTCTGAGCTGTCAGCACAGAGCCCGACGCGGGGCTCGAACTCACGGACCACGAGATCATGACCTGAACCGAAGTCGGCCGCTTAACCGACTGAGCCACCCAGGCGCCCCTGTTATATACATTTTAAATCACCTGACAACTTTTACAATTTTATAAACAATTTTATAATGATTTTATGTGATGACACAGAAATAGTACTTAACACAATAAAAATAGCATTGTGAAAAAATGAAAAAAAGAAGTAATACATACTAGCAAGCTGTCAATAACAATAATTTCTTAGTCTCCACATTATTTGCCCTGTTATGTTTTCTTCTAATTTCATAGAGAGAAATAAATGCAAATGTGAGATACTGAGATTCACAGGGTTTCTGAATCAGACTTAATTAAAAATATTTCTGTACATATCTACTGAAACGGTCAAAGGTTCTTTAAAGTAAATGAGTCTTTGTTCCAGGTCAACCTAGAAAAACATTTTGCCTCAATTTATTATTATTTTTAAATGAAGTGTTTGCAGACTATAGGTTCACTAGACTGTAAACGGTTATATTGAAAAATTCTCCACTGCTAGACAGGGAAGATGTTTCTTGAATTTTCGGACTGATTTCTGCAGTTTAGTATACAGTACCTAAAATGGTAAATAACAGATGGAAGACACGCATCTTCCTACAAAACCATGGGGAAAAAATATAAAACAGAGAAAATGTAGGTTAAAAACCTAAATACCATGTAATTCATCAAACTTCTTTCTTCATAAAACTTTTGATCACTAAAGATGAGTCTAAATTACTTCCCAGAGGGCTCCAACGATTCCACACCCACGGTTTGCTTGGTGGGTCATTCCTGATGTTTATTGGTCTCTGTATGATGAAAGGTTTCTTGACATCTGTTCCGTGTGCTTTCTAAACCCATTTGTGGCACATTGTTTTGTTGATGGAAAGAGCGAACTATCAACTTGAGTGCATTATGCTTTTCAGAAACACTAAGTTATGAAAAACCTACTTGTTCTTCCTGCTTTCAAGCCTCATTTCTTATATAACTTTTCCTTTTCCTATTTCCCATTGTTTATTTTTCCTCACTGCCTATTTCTATAAATGAACAATCCACCTTCTTACCTAAAGCTAATGCTTCCTCTCCTGCGCTACATTTTACCTGCTCTTATGTATTCTGAAAGACATGGTTCCGGCAATTCTTCCTTCTCTCAGAGCATCATTTTCTCGCTTGACAATTTTCACTGACACTAAAACATGTTTTTATTTCTCCCACTTAAATGAGAACAGTCTACAATCTTGTCTGACCAAACTTTCCCTGCTAGTTAAAGTTTGAATCCACATTTCTCCTTTGCCACAAAAGTTCTGAAAAAAATTTTCTATATTTTGTCTCCAATTTCACTCATCCATTTCTTACTTAAATTGACTCCAGGGGCGCCTGGATTGCTCAGTTGGTTAAGCACCTAACTCCTGATTTCGGCTCAGGTCATGATCTTACAGTTCGTGAATCCGAGCCTTGCATTGGGCTCTGCGCTGACAGCATGGAACCTGCTTTGCATGCTCTGTCTCCCTCTCTCCGCCCCTTCCCTGCTCATGCTCATGTAACATAAATAAATATTTAAATAATTAAATCTTTTCCAGACAGACCTTGGTAACCATCACTCTAAGAGAACTGTTTTCATGAAGGCCAGCAATGATCTCCACATTTGTTAGTCTAGTGGTGAAAAATCAGTCTATCTCATTTAACATACTACAAACATTTAACTCATTTAAACACTTTCTTTACCTAGCATTGTTAAAGCCTCATTTTAGTTGTCTTCTTATATAACCAGCCTCTCCTACTAAGCGTCTGTGTTAGTTCCCCTCTTTTCCTTTTCCTTTCTGTTGGGATGTCACCATCATTACTCTTAGCTCCATTTTTTTTCTGTATGCTTTTTCATTGTTCATGTGATCATATTCTGTAGCTTTATTTTTTTTTAAGTTTACTTATTTATTTTGAGAGAGACAGACACAATGCAAGGGGTGGGGAGAAGCAGAGAGAGAGGGAGAGACAGAATCCCAAGCAGGCTTTGTGCTACCAGAGTAGAGCTCCACATGGGGCTCGAACTCAAGAAGCCATGAGTTCATGACCTGAGCCGAAACCAAGAGTCAAGAGCTTAACTGACTGAGCCACCCAGGTATCCCAGTTCTGTGCCTTTGAAAATAACCCTGTCTCTGTTTTCAGATCAGGTTTTGTTCTGTATCCCAGGTTTTAATTCTAAATGCTTACTTGACCTCACACTTGAATATCTAATAACATCTGAAAGTAAAAACATCCAAAGGTTAACTTCTAAATTTTACCCCTCAAATTCCTCTAACCAGTTTCCTCCCCACCTCATCGATGGCATTTCTGAATTTCCAGTAACAAGGACCAATCTTAACAACTTCACTGACTCTTCTCCCTCTCTCTCTCCTCTCCATCTCCCTCCTTCCCTGTGCCCTGCAAATGCACGCACATGCACATACACGCACGTGCACACACACACAGTCTACATCAAGAATTTCCGTGCATTTTATCTTTAAAATATATGCAGAATTCAGGAGCTTCCTACCACCAATACTGCTTCCACATCATCTCACCTTGATTATACAGAGTGCTTCCACTGGGCTTCCTGTTTCCACTCATACCCTTCCCCCCCCCCGCCCCGCCCCACCAGGAACTTCTCTCAACGTTACACTAAGAGTGATCTAGTAAACATAAAAGTGTGATCACACTGTGTCTTCATGCCATGGGTACGGGTTGGCCAAACTGGCCCACCACCCTTAATGTTTGTTCTGCAAATAAAGTTTTATAGGAGCACAGACATGCCAATTCACTTACTACATTGCCTATGACTCTTTTTGTACTACACTTGAAGAGATGAACAGTTATGACAGAGACTGTATAGCTTGTAAGTGCCAAAAAATATTTACTGTTGTGCTTTTCACAGAAAAATTTTGCTGATCTCTAAAGTTCACTAAAAACTAAATTCCCCACTCTCCATTAACTCATGTGGCTAAATGCCACAGCCACCTAAGTATTTTACAAGGCCCTGTGGAACTTGATTCTCTGCTACCTCTCTCCTGCTCCAGTCACACTTGTCCCCTTACTGTTTCTCCTTAGAGATTTTGCATTGGATGTCTACTCTGTCTAGAATGATCTTTCTTTAGATAGCCACAAGGTTAAACCCCTTACATCTTTCTAGTCTTTGCTTAAATGTTAAATTAACGAGGGCTATCTTGGGTTCACTTTTAAATTGCAACTAACTTTACTAGCTCTGTATCTACACATTTCTGACACTTTTTTCACTGCTATTATTTCTATAGCATTCAGACCTTAAAAATAAAGTTGAATCTATTACTTGTGGTTTGGTTCAGCCTCCCTACAATAAAATGTAAACTCTACTGCATTAGGTATTGGTGTACCCAACTATTCTAAGCACCTAAAACAGTATCTGATCCAAAGGAGGTTCTTAATACATATTTATGTGATGATCTTATAAATCTGTGTTTTGAAAACATAGCAAAAGCAACTGGTATGGAATAGACATATGAGTGGATAAATGCATGTGTATGTGAATAAATGAGTGAATAAAGAGTTTCACAGAGGACTATGAGAAGTAGCTTACAATATTAAGAAAATTTTAATTTTGGTATATAGTGATTAGTATTAATTATATTTACAAATAAGTATTAATTGAAAATTTTAAAACATTAATAAATATGAAATAGTAGCTGAATTTGTAAAATTTAATTGTAATAAGTATTAAGTGAACTTGTAAAATTGTTAGGTTGAATTAAAAAAAACAGAAATAATGAATGAAATAATGTCATAGAAGTTCACAGAATTGTTTCATACCTGAAGAATTTAACCTTGTGTAGGCCAGGTTGTAACCCATGAAAATCATAATCAAGAGAGAAATATTCAAAGTTTTCAGAGAGACACTTTTTTTTTAATTTATAGGTGGAAGAGAAGGAGTATCTGAAGAAAAATATGCTAAAGATGTATGGGAGAGGGACAATTGCTGGTAGAGTATCCTGATAAAAAGAATGAAAGAAGTATTTACAAAAGGAGAAATATAGCAGAATAAAATAATTATATAGACATTATCTAATACTTGGCAGGCTCTGTTATATGAAACATATTTCATTTTATTTTTACTTAATCCTAACAGAATGTCTAGAAGATGGACATTGTTATCTAAAACTGAAATCATCCTACTCCTCAATAACCCTGGCATATTTTTCTCCTCCTGACTCTCACCTTCATTAAATGGCTCCATCATTCACTTAGTCTCTCAGTCTTGAAGGTTTGGAGTCATAGTTGACTCCCCTCCCTTCCTAAACCCCACATCCGTTTAATCAAGTCCTATGATTTATATTACTGTAATAGTCATATTTGTAGCTTGTCTTCATATAACATGCTTCCCAAGAAGTACTTTCTAAACATTAACTAATTTAATTCACACAATGACCCTATGATGTGAATACTATTATTATTACTATAAATTCAAAATGAAGAATTCATATTTTAGTAAAAAATATGTTAAAGCATACATACCTAATATGTGACAAAATCAAAATTTAAACTCTAATTTCTCTGTCTCCAAAGTGCATGTGGCTAATCAATTTCTAATATTACTTCAAGTGCTTCGGGTGCTCCTTAGATCTTCTTTAACTGCCTCTTTATAGTATAAATTATCATCATGTCTCACTTGCACAAGTATAGTTACTTACTAACTTGACTTTCTACATCTACTCTTGCCCCTCAAGCACAGTCTCCCCCACTGAACTCAGACAATTATTTGTAAATTAAAATCTTATTAATTTCTTATTTCATAATTTCTTACTTCAAAACACATAACTGGCTATCCTTTCTTTAGGAAAAAAGTCCTAACAGAAACTTCATGTGGATTTTTTTTTTCATCTCTGGATCCACTATTGGCAGCATTGCATTTGAGTTAACCTACTAACTTCTCATGTTCTAGCCACATTAGTAAGGAATATCCTTCATCCTTTCATTTCTCTCTGATGGGCAATTGCATACATAGTTTCTATTGCCCATGTCAGATACCTTTCACAACCTTTGTTAAATACTAAATCTACTCAATCTTTAGATTTCAGTTTAAGCACTGTTTTCTCAAGGTAGATTAAAATTTCACTACCCTGTGACCCAAAATTATTTTTATAACCTTCATTATTCTATTTAGGTATTCAATTTATGGGTTTCGTATTTATAACTTCTATGAAGATAGGGATCAAGTTTATACTATTCCTTGATTCCCTACACACACACCTAATATCCAGCATAGTGCTTACACAGAGTAAATGTACGTGGCAAGAATAAATCAAATGCAATCAGGCATACAATGGAAGTTGTATGGAAGCTGTATTTATTCTAAGAATAACTACTACTATGAAATGTTAATTATCATGGTATCATCATCTCTTAACATAACAAATTTTGAATTTCACAATTTCATATTGTTAACTCACACCTGTTATATCAAAAAAGATAAAAAGTACTGGTAAGGTTCACGCCAGTCAGAGTGGCCAAAATGAACAAATCAGGAGACTCTAGATGCTGGAGAGGATGTGGAGAAACGGGAACCCTCTTGCACTGTTGGTGGGAATGCAAATTGGTGCAGCCGCTCTGGAAAGCAGTGTGGAGGTTCCTCAGAAAATTAAAAATAGACCTACCCTATGACCCAGCAATAGCACTGCTAGGAATTTATCCAAGGGATACAGGAGTACTGATGCATAGGGCCACTTGTACCCCAATGTTCATAGCAGCACTCTCAACAATAGCCAAATTATGGAAAGAGCCTAAATGTCCATCAACTGATGAATGGATAAAGAAATTGTGGTTTATATACACAATGGAATATTACGTGGCAATGAGAAAAAATGAAATATGGCCTTTTGTAGCAACGTGGATGGAACTGGAGAGTGTGATGCTAAGTGAAATAAGCCATACAGAGAAAGACAGATACCATATGGTTTCACTCTTATGTGGACCCTGAGAATTTAACAGGAACCCATGGGGGAGGGGAAGGAAAAAAAAAAACAGGTTAGAGTGGGAGAGAGCCAAAGTATAAGAGACTCTTAAAAACTGAGAACAAACTGAGGGTTGATGGGGGGTGGGAGGGAGGAGAGGGTGGGTGATGGGTGTTGAGGAGGGCACCTTTTGGGATGAGCACTGGGTGTTGTATGGAAACTAATTTGTCAATAAATTTCATATTAAAAAAAAAAAAAAAGTACTGGTAAGGTATTAGAGAAACTGGAACCCTTATACACTGTTGTGAGAATGTAATAATGGTGCACCAGCTATGGAAAATAACATGGAAGCTCATCAAAAAATAAACAAATAGAACTAACATATGATCTGTCAATCACACTGCTGAATATATATCACATTATTTTAAAATTGGCTATTTGCATATCATCCATCCAAAATACATAGGTTGATAATTTAGCACATCTTCTCTTAGCTTTATAGTGTCTAAGAAAGGACCTTATTGTTTACTGCGGTAGAGTAACTGAATAGACAGAGTTATTTATATACAGAAAACAACTGTTGTACCAAGAAAGAAACAGGGAGTATCATTCCAACAGATTGGAATATCTGGAGTATCCAAAATATGGATTAAAAAAAAAGCAACAATTTCTAAAAACTAGCAGCTTCCTTCATTAAGATTGCTGGAGAGTGACTGCAAAACACAGTAGTGTCTAAGGTAACCAAAAGATTGATTAGGTTCTTCACATTTGGGTTAAATATTCAATTGATTCTCTCAGGTATACATTTGTTTATTCAGCCAATATTTATTGAAGTTTCATAATGTTTGAGGCCTTGTTTTACATGTGTATGACAGAGCAATTAACAAAACTGAGAAATCACCTTCCCTCAGGGGCTTCTATCCAATAGAAAATCAGGCAGTAAACCAAAACACTATAAACATATAATGCAAGGCTAGGTAGATAAATTGTGGAAAGACAATAAAGTATATGCCAAGGATGTAGAAAAGTTGTCACTCCACGAGCCAGCTGCCTGTTTTTGTAAATAATATTGTACTGTAACACAGACATACTCATTTATTTTCATCTTGCCTATGGCTGCTTTCATGCTACAATGATTACGTTTAAGTAGTTGTGATAGATACATGCATTAGAGATTAGTATATTTACTTTACTATCTGGCTTCTTAAGAGAAAGTTTGCTGGCACCTGGTGTAGAGCACGGCATTTAGACACTAGTTAGGGAAGGTTTCTTTACAGAGGTAATCTTTTGGTTTATGAATAATTTGAAGGAGATTACGAAAATTACGGGAAGGCACAGATTCGAGGCACAATCTAAAAGACTGGATGGGGCATGCTTAATTAATGTTTTGTCAAAATACATAGTAACTATTTTAGCTAGAGTAGAGTGAGCAAAAGCAGCATTGACAGGAAACATATTAGAGAAGAAATCAGGTATATTATCATGAAGAATTTTGCAAGGTAAGTAAGATCTTTTCATTTTTATCTAAATTATTTTTGAGAAGGTGCTGAAAGGATTTGATTGAGAAGCATCTTATTGGGGGATTTAATTTTATTCTTTTTGGAGAATATGTAATAGAAGGCTGAAGTCAAAAAGGAATAATGACAGATTGATTCGATGTAAGCAATGATGGTTTGAACTTGGGAATAATATGGAAATGATAAGAAACTGTCTGACAAGATAAAATTTGAAAGCAGTTAAGAACTGCTAATGGATTGACTATGGTATAACAGAGGGAAAAAAAGTCACTGATAACCAGATTTGGAAAGGAGGATGTTTATTTGAATGGGGTAGGAACATTTGGGGAGATTGTGAATTGGGGGAAGAAAATCATGGGTGACATATGCAAAGAATAAAAAGAAAGGGATACAAGTATATCACTAAAGAAAGCCAACAGGGCACCTGGGTGGCTCAGTGGCTTAAGCATCCAACTCTTGGTTTCATCTCAGGTCAGGACCCCAAGGTTCATGAGTTCCAGTCCCATATCAGGCTCTGTGCTGACAGTGTGAAGCCTGCTTGGGATTCTCCTTCTCCCTTTCTCCATCCCTCCCCCACTCGTGCTGTCTCTGTGTCTCTCAAAATAAATAAACATTAAAAAAAAGAAAGAGGGGTGCCTGGGTGGCTCGGTTGGTTAAGCGTCGGACTTCGGCTCAGGTTATGATCTCACGGTCCGTGGGTTTGAGCCCCGTCGAAATGTATGTGTTGGCCATACATTTGTGGGTCCAATTCTGGGTTCTCTATTATACTCCATTGGTCTATGTGTCTGTTTTTGTGCCAATACCATGCTGTCTTGATGATTACAGCTTTGTAGTAGAGGCTGAAGTCTGGGATTGTGAGGCCTCCCACTTTGGTTTTCTTCTTCAATATTACTTTGGCTACTCTGGGTCTTTTGTGGTTCCATACAAGAAAGCCAGTGTGACAGAAACAAAGAGAGTGGAGAGACACAAAGCTAAAAGAGAGAGGCTATTTAAAGCAGAGTAATTTTTTATTATAAGATAAAATTGAGGCTATTGAAGGATGTTAAGCAACAATGAAAAATTATAAAATATCAATTTCAGAAAGGTCATGCAGAGTCATCTTGTGAATAACAGATTATAGGAATCGGGAAAAATGTAAACAGTTAGTCATCTATTGTAATGGTCCAGAAGAGAGAAGTTTGCTAGTGGAATCTAAAAAACAAAACAAATAAATAAAAAAGAGCAGAATCAGACTGAAAAATACAGAAAACAAACTGATGGTTGCCAGAGGGAAGGGGTGAGGAAATGAGCAAAGTGGGTGAAGGGGAATGGGAATTACAGGCTTCCAGTTATGGAAAGAATAAGTCATGAGAATAACAGGTACAGCATAGGGAATATAGGTAGTGGCATTGGAATAATGTTGTATGCTGACAGATGGTGGCTACACCTGTGCTGAGCCAGCATAACTTATAGAGATGTTGAATCACCATGATGTTGTACACCTGAAACCAATATAATATTATGTGTTAATTATATGCAAATAAGAAATTAAAAAAAAGAATTATCTGTTTCTTGAAACTGTCCTCTAACTTGCTTTAAAATTATATGCCCAGAGTGTTATTTTGGGTAGGGACATGACCACTCTTAATACTTTTAGTTCTTTTCCATAGCTCTTCACCACTTCAACTTCTATCTTATTATTATCTTCTATTTTTTTAGTTTTATGATTTTGTCGTTAACTAGATTCATCATTATATAATATCAGAATTTTAACTTAGAAGTGACAGATCTATATGATGAGCCAAAATTGACTGTAGATGGTATCATGGGTTACGTGAAGGTAGCCATCAGTTTCCTAAGATGACAGACCCGCCCAATAGCAAGAAATTACTAATCAATAGATCAATTTTTTGTGCTATGATTAATAAACAGATTAATTTTTTGTGCTGTGATTCCAGTACTTGTCAAACATGCAATGATGTGCTGTTGGCTAGCATAGCCCAATAAAGATTAAAATACTGTGGGAATATTTGGTGACACTGGCCAACTTTGTTAATTTCTACATAGTGAATTTTGTTATTGAGAGATCTAAAGCATATTTGAAACAGAACAGCATCGTGTTGAGGCCAAGTAGTATACCCTTTTTTAAAGCGTCTATAATTGAGATGATCTCCAAGTAATATCATCTGTTCTACAGTTCTTTTCAAAACTCTGTTTTTGTGGAAGTTTGGAGATAAAGGCAACTTTATACACAAGGCTCCCATGTTTTGCTATTGTGGACATAAGAACCTCTCTTTCTCTCAGGTACAATGAAATCTAGAGGTTTCTAGATTTTTGGCTGGCAGGCCTGTTGCTTTGTTTGCTCCCTAACAACAGAAAAATGAGTTAAGACCTATTACTCATATACCGATGATTTTTTATAAGAAACTGGTTTCACAGGAAGCTTGATAGCAAGCAGGAATAGGATTTATAGTCAGTGAAATGGGACTGGATTTCTACATTCCTTAACCTAAATTAAAATGGGAATAATTATAGTGAATATGAGATCTATTACTTTTTTTAAATTTTTTAAACGTTTATTCATTTTTGAGAGACAGAGGACAGAGTGTGAGCACGGGAGGGGCTCTAACCCATGAACCGTGAAATCATGACCTGACCTGAAGTCGGACGTTTAACCAACTGAGCCACCTGGGCACCCCACAAATTTATTTTTCATTACTCAAATCCTAATTTTTAATACATTTGAAGACCAACTGTGCAGACAGATGGATATTTCAGTTTCATAAAACTTTCTTATAAACAAATCATATATAATGTAAATGATGAATATTTTAATAAGAAGGAAGGATGTGGCTACATGGTATATAATTCAGCTCCCAAAAGAAAAAAAAATATTCTGACTTTAATGATTAATTCTTATTGTTCAAATAAGATAATTAAACTTATTTTCAGTGTAATTTTACTGGATGATTTTAAGAAATACTCCAATATGTTCAGTTCAATAAGTTCTATTACTGAGAATATAATGAAAATCTAAATAATCTATAAAATGGAAAAGTCATACTTTATTCCTTTATAGAAAACAATGTCCCCATTCATATTTATACCCCATTCATTAAAAAAAGAGAAAAATATCATTTTTAGTGAAACTTCAGTATTTCTTTTATTTCCATACATATGGCTTTAAAAACAAAATGCTGTCTTCTTTTATACAATAACTGAAAACAAGCAAAATAAACACGAAGAAGAAAGGACTCAAAATGAAAGATATTTCTCAATTTTATCATCAGTAAAACATATCACTTAATATACAACTTGACAGATGTTCTTATTGGGCTAAAATAAAGCATCTGAATTAGAAGATCTTTTTTTTTAATTTTTTTTTCAACGTTTATTTATTTTTGGGAAACAGAGAGACAGAGCATGAATGGGGGAGGGGCAGAGAGAGAGGGAGACACAGAATCAGAAACAGGCTCCAGGCTCTGAGCCATCAGCCCAGAGCCTGACGCGGGGCCCGAACTCATGGACCGCGAGATTGTGACCTGGCTGAAGTCGGACGCTTAGCCGACTGGGCCACCCAGGCGCCCCTGAATTAGAAGATCTTCTAGATCATCTTTTAGATCTTTTGTATCCTGTCCTCTGGTTGTTTTCAATGTTTACATTTATTGCTATTGCCCATATTTATAAGTTAAGACCAATTAATTATAGATATGGAGCTTTATTCCAGTCGCCTTTTTTCTATATTTTTGAAGATATATAAACTTTCCTGTATTTCCTAAGATAATTCTACTTTTGGTTGTTTATTGTTTTTAAAAAGCTAACATTAAGTCTCCTCTTTATTAACCTTGAAATTTTTATTAGAACCAGATTCAATATCCAACTACTAAATGTAATTTTATTAAGAATGTGCATCCATGCATAAGTATCAGATTGTATTAATTTACAAATGCAAACTTCAAAATTGATAAAGGCATGATATCAACGTCCAAACTACTTTGACCTTCTGGTTTCTAGGACTCTTAGTAGTTCTACTTTCCCACAAGCAACCACATTAAAGAGCCCACTGGTTCTTCTTCCTAAAAATTCAGTTAGATTGTCATATGATGTCTTAGATTCAAATGTGGCAACTAATGAAAAGACTAATGAAAATTTTCAGACTTCCTATGTCAGCAGGTTTTGTTGTAGGCTTCCTAAGATACTCAGTTCTTGAGCCATAGAGATAATAATAATCTCGGCATAATAACGTCATGTGGAAATATTTCCTTAAGGTGGAGAGTACGTATAGCGCTTAAGTACAAATACAGAAATGTATGTTGATTTTATAAAATTTTATAAACTATATTTTATAATATTTTATAAAATATATATATATTTTATAAAATATAATATATTGAAGTCCTTTCAAATTTTTAAATAAAATCAAATATATTTCCAAGAATAATTTCAGACTTTTACAGTTCTTTTCAATTAAAGGGAAATCAAATGTATTTGGTAAAAAATAGTAAATATGCAGTAATAATAAATATGTGGGTACTAATTACTGGAATTAATTTACACACAATGGGTAATGGACAAGTTTCCTAAGTTCTTTATTTTAAATATTTTGGGAATTAACTGTCTTGCCTTATGGCCATTGACCAAGAGATGCTAAATATAGAGCACCCCATAAGACTATGCTTTGCATATAAGACCCTTGGTGGCACTGAACTCTATCTGTGACACTAAACTTGAGTTTACTATATTTTATTACTATCTGATGATTTAAGAGTGCCTTGGAAGTGAGGTATAACTTTTTGAAGGGAGAGAAAATAAATACATTATTCCAGTGTGGATGCGATGACATTTTCAACAAGCAGAGTATTTGAGTCGCCTGTTTGTTTGTTTTATAGAGATAAATGCGTGTTACTATGACATTTTCAAATATCAGACAACAGTTTAACAACTTCAACAGAAATATGATTGAGAAAAGGCACAGAAGGACTCTGTGAAAGCTTGCTGAACATTATTACTCTTTCCTTCAAATAGATTTTCAATGAGAGAATAATCAAAGATAAATCATCACATTTTAATTTTAGTAATTTTGTAAGAATATGGTGAATTGAACAATTAAGACAAAGCTAGAGATTAGAAGTCATATGAACAAAATCTGCATTCGAATAATATGCTAATATGCTTAATATGGTAATAAAAAGTAGGAAAAGATCCTATAATTGTATTGCATTTTCAAAAAATGTTAAACAATATTGTGCTTCTAATATATTTAGAAGATAAAAGTACAAAAAGATGAACTACAAAAAGAAGTATAATAAAAAAGCCTAAGTATAGTTAGGCTTTGAGATCAACATTCAACAAAATAAATGATTGACTAATTGTTGGAACATTCACTATATTTTAAATAATAAGTTGCAATCAAGTAAAATAATAGTAAAAACACTTGTTATAAAAAAGGCATACACTCAGAATAGGAATAAAAAAGCCTAAAGGAGACCTGCATCTCTACCTTCTTACTGAAGTCACATATCCCTTCTGGACTTGGTAGTTAAGTAATTTTAACTGTCAATTCACAAGAAATTATAATTGCAATCATGTGTGGCACACAGGATGCTAGTACCCTAAATATATCATGTCATAATCCTTGCAGTCTTTTTTTTTTTTTTTTCAACGTTTATTTTTTATTTTTGGGACAGAGAGAGACAGAGCATGAACGGGGGAGGGGCAGAGAGAGAGGGAGACACAGAATCGGAAACAGGTCCAGGCTCTGAGCCATCAGCCCAGAGCCCGACGCGGGGCTCGAACTCACGGACTGGGAGATCGTGACCTGGCTGAAGTTGGACGCTTAACCGACTGCGCCACCCAGGCGCCCGATCCTTGCAGTCTTTAACTATATTACCTTATATGGCAAAAGGGACTGTTCTAGGCTGAATTGTGTTTCCCTCAGAACTGGTATGTTGAAGTCCTAACCCCAGAACCTCAAGATATGAATGTTTGAAAACAGGGCCTTTAAAGAGGTGGCAAAGTAAAATGAGGCCATTAGGGTGAGTGCTGATCCAATCTGACTGGTGTCCTTAAAAATAAGAGGAAATTTGGACCATAGAGAGACACCAAGGATGCACATACACAGGAAAGGCCCATGTGGGGACACAAAGAGAAGGTGGCCATCTGCAAGCCAAGGAGGCCTCAACAGAAATCAACTTGCTAACATCTCGATCTTAGATTACTAGGCTCCAGAACAGGGAGAAAATGAATTTCTGTTGTTTTCAAGTCATCCAGTTTGTGGTATTTTGGTATGGCAGCCCAAGCAGATTAATAGAAGGATTTTGCTTTTATATTAAAGATCTTGAGATATGAAGATTAACCTGGATTATCTGGGGGAGCCCAATTTAATCATAAGAGTTCTTTAAGAAGAAAGAGGGAGGGTCAGAATCAGAAAGATGTGATGACAAAAGCAGAGACCTAGATACAAAACTGAATGAAGAGGCCATGGAAAAAGAAATGTAGGTTGCTCTAGAAGCTAAAAACGGTAAGGATGGATTCCCCCTAAAGTCTCTAAAATGAAGGCAATTATGTTGACACCTTGATTTTAGCCTTTAAGATGCATTTCATATTTGTGACCTCCAGAACTGTAAGATAATGAATTTCTGTTGTTTTAAACTAGAAATCTCGTGGTAATAAGTTATAGCAGCAATAGAAAACCAACACACCTTGGCCTCTAAAACCCAAAATACATTTCAATAAAATGTCAAAGAATTGTTTTCAGTTTAGGGAATAAACTTTCTAATTAAAACTAATAAATGCTCGTACATTCTTAATAGTGTTGTATTTCCCATGAGGAAGGATTCAAATAATACACTCAATATTCATAAGCGTTATATTATTCATTAGTTTATAGAGCTTTTTGGACATCATTTAAATGTAGTATCAATATATTTTTTCATCATTTTAACATTCTATAGTAAAATGTTGAAATCAAGAGCAGTTTAAAAAAGTGCTAGTAGAAAGTTATGATCATCATTTCTAGAAAAAAAAAGGGACAATTATAAAAGGTATAACTTACAGGTTCCACTTCTTGCTTCTTAAAACTTTCCAGCTTGGAGAGAGTCTCAAACATGGAAGAGAATTTGAGCAAATTTATAAATCTTTCCTGACACTGGAAAAGAATACTTAATGAACTTCTTAGTTCCTGTGTCTGATACATAATAGGTTTTTAAATCATAAGTGGTCTAATTGAGGTTTTTGCTTGATAATATTAACACTGAATACAATCTAATTTTCTTTGCTGAGAGTCAATATTTACTAAGACATTTTATCATAGTAACATTTTGTTAGGCTTATTTGCTGGGATGAAAATAAACTAAAAAACTTCTGAATATTCTATGCTCTTGGCAGTTAAATATTTCATTTAAAAATAATATGGAGTTATGGATGCTTGGGTGGCTCTGTCTGTTGAGTGGCCAACTTCGGCTCAGGTCATGATCTCACAGTTTGTGAGTTCAAGCCCCACATGGGGCTCTGTGCTGACAGCTCAGAGCCTGGAGCCTGAAGCCTGCTTCGAATTGTCTCTCTCTCTCTCTCTCTGCCCCTCCCTCCCTCGCGCTCTGTCTCTGTCTCTCAAAAATAAATAAACATTAAAAAAAAAATTAGGGGTGCCTGGGTGGCTCAGTCAGTTAAGTGTCTGACTTTAGCTCAGGTCACTACCTCGTGGTCCGTACGTTGGAGCCCTGCATTGGGCTTTGTGCTGATAGCTCAGAGCCTGGAGCCTGCTTCAGATTCTGTGTCTCCCTTTCTCTGCCCCTCGCCTGCTCATGTTCTGCCTCTGTCTCTCAAAAAATAAATGAAAATATTAATTTTTTTTAATTTAAAAAGTTATATGGAGTTATAACTCAATTAAATAGATTGTAACTGAATCTCTGCCAAAGTCTAGTGTCTGTGTTAAAAGTGGGAGGTAATGGGGCGCCTGGGTGGCGCAGTCGGTTAAGCGTCCGACTTCAGCCAGGTCACAATCTCGCGGTCCGTGGGTTTGAGCCCCGCGTCGGGCTCTGGGCTGATGGCTCAGAGCCTGGAGCCTGTTTCCGATTCTGTGTCTCCCTCTCTCTCTGCCCCTCCCCCGTTCATGCTCTGTCTCTCTCTGTCCCAAAAATAAATAAACGTTGAAAAAAAAAATTAAAAAAAAAAAAGTGGGAGATAAGAAAAACAGGTTAGAGTGGGAGAGAGCCAAAGCATAAGATATTGTTAAAAACTGAGAACAAACTGAGGGTTGATGGGGGGACTGAGGGTTGATGGGGGGTGGGAGGGAGGGGAGGGTGGGTGATGGGCATTGAGGAGGGCACCTTTTGGGATGAGCACTGGGTGTTGTATGGAAACCAATTTGACAATAAATTTCATATATTGAAAAAAATAAAATAAAATAAAAAAAAATTAAAAAAATTAAAAAAAGTGGGAGGTAACAAAAATCAAAGTCAAGAGGTTAAAAAACGGGAGAGATAAAAAGAAAATAAATTACGATAATATAGATTCAATTATTTTTATAGTATATATACACAGAAACAGAGAAGGGAGGCAGCTTCCATTCTAGGCTAGAGAAAAAAATCCACAATTTTGTTAAAAGAAAATAAGATTTGCAGTGTATCTTCATTTAATACCTGAACAGATCATACAACTGAGTAGAGGATTTCCACTAATCAACACTACAAAATATGAAACAATCCAATTAAAATTATGACTCCACTGATATTAAGGATATAAAATGCGCTGAGGAAATTCAGGTGAAGCCTTAAATAAAATGTTTTGTAATTAGAAATGTAATCTGAATGAAACAAGAGTTAACTATATGCATTTTTATGGCAAAAGGAAATATAAAACTGTCCAAGACAAAGTTTGTACTTCCCTTTTTGAAAGGCCCTCACTGGACTACAGGCCTAAAGCTAAAGT
The DNA here is from genome assembly GCF_018350175.1 of Felis catus. Classification (NCBI taxonomy): domain Eukaryota; kingdom Metazoa; phylum Chordata; class Mammalia; order Carnivora; family Felidae; genus Felis; species Felis catus. The sequence continues at coordinate 39,211,597 of NC_058368.1, read as the reverse complement.
TGTCTTCAGTCCATTTTTCAGGAATCAATAACTAACTGTATGATTTCAATTATGTTAATTCACCATGACCTTTTTTATGGTTTATAGCATGGTCTATCATGGTGAATAAACTATGTGTTTATTTGAAAAGCATGCATTTGTATAGTAATGTGTAGTGTTCTATAAATATACACGAGATCTAGAAGACTGCAATTGTCAGATCTGTGAATTTACTTTTTAAAATGCCACCTAACAATTGCTTTATAATGCATAATATTGATAATCTAGATTAGTATGATAATCTATTATTATTAATATTGCATTAATAATCTTGATAAAAGTTAGAATAACTAGGGAGATAGAGTGGTAGAGAAAGATATATGCACTGGCTTCCTGGTTTATTTCACAGTGGAAATGGTGGAAATTGACATTATCAACAAGTTGGAAGCCCTATGATGTTTGGTTTTGGTGATTTCTTTCTGAGGGTAAGCACTATCTTGACAATGTCAGCATATACTGGTCTTCCCACTTTTGTTACCTCATATAAATAAAAGGTTAGGGTGTACTAATTTTTTTAAGCCAACATTCTTTCTGTTCTTAATGCTCTATATTATTTCTCTTCAAATACTACTTTTTAATATATATTACATATTTCTTTCCAGTTTCTGTCTTTTATAAATAGCACTGGTATAAACATTCTGCTGTATGTTGGAGCATTCCAAGAATGGGATTATTGGGTCATAGGGAAGGCCTATGGCCACATTCAACTGATGCTACCAAACAATTTTTCAGATGTTGGATCAGTTTGTTTAAAATACTTATTTTTGAGAGAAAGAGGGAGAGAGAGTGAGAGTGCACAAGCAAGGGAGGGGAAGAGAGAGAGACAGAGAATCCCAAACAGGCTCTGTGCTGTCAGTGCAGAGCCGGACATGGGGCTTGAACTTATGAACTGTGAGATCATGACCTAACTGAAATCAAGAGTGGATGCTTAACTGACTGAGCCACCCAGGCACCCCAAAAGATGTTGTATCCATTTACTTTCCCTCCACAAGGAAGAATTCCAATTGCTCACTGACACTTGAGATTTTCCAACTTTGTCAGTTGCCATCGCATGCTCTCTCATTAGGTTTACTTTGGATTTCCAATGACCAATAAAATTACGCACATTTTCATAGGTTTTGGTTAACTGGTTATCTCCTTTTGTAAAGTGTCTGTTCAAGTCCTTTTTTTTCTTATTAATTATTAGAAGATTTTTAAAAAATTTAATATTTATTTTTGAGAGAGAGAGTGACAGAGAGAGAGACAGAGAGAGAGACAGAGTGCAAGTTGGGGAGGGACAGAGAGAGAGGGAGATACAGAATCCCAAGCAAGCTCCAGGCTCTGAGCTGTCAGCACAGAGCCCAAAGTGGAGGTCAATCTCATGAACTATGAGATCATGACACAAGCCGAAGTTGGACATTTAACCGACTGAGCCACCCAGGCACCCCTAGAAGATTTTAAATTATAATCTGCATACAAGTCATTTGTCAGAAGGAGATATTAGGAATATACTCTCCTATTTTATAAGGTATGTTATTGCTGTTTAATAGTGTCTCTGGTGAATAGAAAATTTACTATTGGGCAGTTTATCCTGTTTTCTTTTATCCTTGTTACCATTTCTGTCCTGTTTACAAAATCTTTGCTTAATCCATTGTTAGCAAAATGTTCTCCTATGATTTTTTCCAAAAGCTTTTTGTTTTATTATTCATGTTTAACTGTGAAATTCATCAGGAATTTCTTTATCTGTACATATGAAATTAGTAAGATTGAACTGTAAGAAATCCCTGATATTTAAATGTTTTTGGCCTATTTAAACAACTCAATTTATAACTTAACTTTCTTTGTATAACTTTTGTCAAGTTTTGGCATCAATGTTGTATTGGTTTCATTAATTTGAACTTGACAAAAATTAAAAGACTGGAATTAATCAGTATTAGGGAAAATATATAGAATTTGGCATGTTCATACAATGTTGACAATAGTGAGAATTAAAAATCACAGGGAACTGAACGTTTATAAACAAATTAACATATTTTGGGGCTCTCTCTATAAGTGTATGCACACAAAGATAAAATCCTATTGAGCTGTGGTCCACTCACTTCCTTCTAGAATATACAATTTTATATAAAAACAAATACTTTTTTTTGTTTTTGAGATATTTCACTTATCTTTTAACACATTACCAATCTTCTCAAAAAGAAATAATTATGAATAAGGTTTGCTCATCCTCCTTGAGTTAAGTTCAAATAAATTTATTATATTCTTCGTTTCTTTTCACCTTTTATTGTGACTATTTCACTCTTTCATTGATGATATCATTGTTCAATCTCCTTCCCATTGATTTTGTTGTTTTCAATGCATTACAGAGAATCAAGAAGATTAAAAATGCCTTTATTCTACCATTTTTAACAGCATTAATTGTCCCACAGATTTTGAACTACATCTTTATTGTTGTTATTATGTTGATTTTGTTGATGAGTTTTATTTTTTAGTTTATTTTTTTTAAAGTATGTATTTATTTTGAGAGAGAGGTAGAACACAGGAAGGTCAAAGAGAGAGGGAGAGAGAATCTCAAGCAGGCTCCACACTGTCATCATGGAGAGGGATGTGGGCTCAAACTCACAAACCTTGAGTTCATGACCTGAGCCAGGATCAAGAGTTGAACGTTTAACCAACACAGCCACGCAGGCACCCTGTTGTAGATAAGTTTTAATTTTGTCTTCTACTAAATAAATTTTTTTGAATGTTCTCAAAAGTACTTTATTAGTTTGCTTTGTGAAAGAAAGTAACCAGTATATATATATATATATATATATATATATATATATATATTTTTTTTTTTTTTTTCAATATATGAAGTTCATTGTCAAATTGGTTTCCATACAACACCCAGTGCTCATCCCAAAGGGTGCCATCCTCAATACCCATCACCCACCCTCCTCTTCCTCCCACCCCCCATCAACCCTCAGTTTGTTCTCAGTTTTTAAGAGTCTCTTATGCTTTGGCTGTCTTCCAGTCTAACTTCTTTTTTTTTTTTCCTTCCCCTCCCCCATGGGTTTCTGTTAAGTGTCTCAGGATCCACATAAGAGTGAAATCATATGGTATCTGTCTTTCTCTGTATGGCTCATTTCACTTAGCATCACACTCTCCAGTTCCATCCATGTTGCTACAAAGGGCCATATTTCATTCTTTCTCATTGCCACGTAGTACTCCATTGTGGATATAAACCACAGTTTTTTTATCCATTCATCAGTTGATGGACATTTAGGCTCTTTCCATAATTTGGCTATTGTTGAGAGTGCTGCTATAAACATTGGGTACAAGTGCCCGTATGCATCAGTACTCCTGTATCCCTTGGATAAATTCCTAGCAGTGCTACTGCTGGGTCATAGGGTAGGTCTAATTTTAATTTTCTGAGGAACCTCCACACTGCTTTCCAGAGTGGCTGCACCACTTTGCATTCCCACCAACAGTGCAAGAGGGTTCCCATTTCTCCACATCCTCTCCAGCATCTATAGTCTCCTGATTTGTTCATTTTGGCTACTCTGAATGGCATGAGGTGATATCTGAGTGTGGTTTTGATTTGTATTTCCCTGATAAGGAGCGACGCTGAACATCTTTTCATGTGCCTGTTGGCCATCCGGATGTCTTCTTTAGAGAAGTGTCTATTCATGTTTTCTGCCCATTTCTTCACTGGGTTATTTGTTTTTCGGGTGTGGAGTTTGGTGAGCTCTTTATAGATTTTGGATACTAGACTTTGTCTGATATGTCATTTGCAAATATCTTTTCCCATTCTGTTGGTTGCCTTTTAGTTTTGTTGGTTGTTTCCTTTGCTGTGCAGAAGATTTTTAGCTTCATAAGGTCCTAGTAGTTCGTTTTTGTTTTTAATTCCCTTGCCTTTGGGGATGTGTCAAGTAAGAAATTGCTACGGCTGAGGTCAGAGAAGTCTTTTCCTGCTTTCTCCTCTAGGGTTTTGATGATTTCCTGTCTCACATTTAGGTCCTTTATCCATTTTGAGTTTATTTTTGTGAATGGTGTGAGAAAGTGGTCTAGTTTCAACCTTCTGCATGTTGCTGCCCAGTTCTCCCAGCACCATTTGTTAAAGAGGCTGTCTTTTTTCCATTGGATGTTCTTTCCTGCTTTGTCAAAGATGCGTTGGCCATACATTTGTGGGTCTAGTTCTGGGGTTTCTATTCTATTCCATTGGTCTATGTGTCTGTTTTTGTGCCAATACCATGCTGTCTTGATGATGACAGCTTTGTAGTAGAGGCTAAAGTCTGGGATTGTGATGCCTCCTGCTTTGGTCTTCTTCTTCAAAATTCCTTTGGCTATTCGGGGCCTTTTGTGGTTCCATATGAATTTTAGGATTGCTTGTTCTAGTTTCGAGAAGAATGTTGGTGCAATTTTGATTGGGATTGCATTGAATGTGTAGATAGCTTTGGGTAGTATTGACATTTTGACAATATTTATTTTTCCAATCCATGGGCAGGGAATGTCTTTCCATTTCTTTAAATCTTCTGCAATTTCCTTCATAAGCTTTCCATAGTTTTCAGCATACAGATCCTTTACATCTTTGGTTAGATTTATTCCTAGGTATTTTATGCTTCTTGGTGCAATTGTGAATGGGATCAGTTTCTTTATTTGTCTTTCTGTTGCTTCATTGTTAGTGTATAAGAATGCAACTGATTTCTGTACATTGATTTTGTATCCTGCAGCTTTGCTGAATTCCTGTATCAGTTCTAGCAGACTTTTGGTGGAGTCTATCGGATTTTCCATGTATAATATCATGTCATCTGCAAAAAGCGAAAGCTTGACTTCATCTTTGCCAATTTTGATGCCTTTGATTTCCTTTTGTTGTCTGATTGCTGATGCTAGAACTTCCAGCACTATGTTAAACAGCAGCGGTGAGAGTGGGCATCCTTGTCGTGTTCCTGATCTCAGGGGAAGAGCTCTCAGTTTTTCCCCGTTGAGGATGATGTTAGCTGTGGGCTTTTCATAAATGGCTTTTATGATCTTTAAGTATGTTCCTTCTATCCCGACTTTCTCAAGGGTTTTTATTAAGAAAGGGTGCTGGATTTTGTCAAAGGCCTTTTCTGCATCGATTGACAGGATCATATGGTTCTTATCTTTTATTAATATGATGTATCACATTGATTGATTTGCAAATGTTCAACCAGCCCTGCATCCCAGGAATGAATCCCACTTGATCATGGTGAATAATTCTTTTTATATGCCGTTGAATTCGATTTGCTAGTACCTTACTGAGAATTTTTGCATCCATATTCATCAGGGATATTGGCCTGTAGTTCTCTTTTTTTACTGGGTCTCTGTCTGGTTTAGGAATCAAAGTAATACTGGCTTCATGGAATGAGTCTGGAAGTTGTCCTTCCCTTTCTATTTTTTGGAATAGCTTGAGAAGGATAGGTATTATCTCTGCTTTAAACATCTGGTAGAACTCCCCTGGGAAGCCATCTGGTCCTGGACTCTTATTTGTTGGGAGATTTTTGATGTCTGATTCAATTTCTTCACTGGTTATGGGTCTGTCAAAGCTTTCGATTTCCTCCTGATTGAGTTTTGGAAGCGTGTGGGTGTTTAGGAATTGGTCCATTTCTTCCAGGTTGTCCAGTTTGTTGGCATATAATTTTTCATAGTATTCCCTGATAATTGCTTGTATTTCTGAGGGATTGGTTGTAATAATTCCATTTTCATTCATGATTTTATTTATTTGGGTCATCTCCCTTTTCTTTTTGAGAAGCCTGGCTAGAGGTTTATCAATTTTGTTTATGTTTTCAAAAAACCAACTCTTGGTTTCGTTGATCTGCTCTACAGTTTTTTTTAGATTCTATATTGTTTATTTCTGCTCTGATCTTTATTATTTCTCTTCTTCTACTGGGTTTGGGGTATCTTTGCTGTTCTGCGTCTATTTCCTTTAGGTGTGCTGTTAGATTTTGTATTTGGGATTTTTCTTGTTTCTTGAGATAGGCTTGGATTGCAATGTATTTTCCTCTCAGGACTGCCTTCGCTGCATCCCAAAGCGTTTGGATTGTTGTACTTTCATTTTCTTTGGTTTCCATATATTTTTTTAATTTCTTCTCTAACTGCCTGGTTGACCTATTCATTCGTTAGTAGGGTGTTCTTTAACCTCCATGCTTTGGGAGGTTTTCCAGACTTTTTCCTGTGGTTGATTTCAAGCTTCATAGCATTGTGGTCTGAAAGTATGCATGGTATGATTTCAATTCTTGTATAGTTATGAAGGGCTGTTTTGTGACCCAGTATGTGATCTATCTTGGAGAATGTTCCATGTGCACTCAAGAAGAAAGTATATTCTGTTGCTTTGGGATGCAGAGTTCTAAATATATCTATCAAGTCCATCTGATCCAATGTCTCATTCAGGGCCCTTGTTTCTTTATTGACCGTGTGTCTAGATGATCTAACCATTTCTGTAAGTGGAGTGTTAAATTCCCCTGCAATTACCACATTCTTATCAATAAGGTTGCTTATGTTTGTGAGTAATTGTTTTATATATTTGGGGGCTCCCGTATTCGGCGCATAGACATTTATAATTGTTAGCTCTTCCTGATGGATAGACCCTGTGATTATTATATAATGCCCTTCTTCATCTCTTGTTATAGCCTTTAATTGAAAGTCTAGTTTGTCTGATAGAAGTATGGCTACTCCAGCTTTCTTTTGGCTTCCAGTAGCATGATAAATAGTTCTCCATCCCCTCACTCTCAATCTGAAGGTGTCCTCAAGTCTAAAATGAGTCTCTTGTAGACAGCAAATAGATGGGTCTTGTTTTTTTATTCATTCTGATACCCTATGTCTTTTGGTTGGTGCATTTAGTCCATTTACATTCAGTGTTATTATAGAAAGATACAGGTTTAGAGTCATTGTGATGTCTGTAGGTTTCATGCTTGTAGCGATGTCTCTGGTACTTTGTCTCACAGGATCCCCCTAGGATCTCTTGTAGGGCTGGTTTAGTGATGACGAATTCCTTCGGTTTTTGTTTGTTTGAGAAGAACTTTATCTCTCCTTCTATTCTAAATGACAGACTTGCTGGATAAAGGATTCTCGGCTGCATATTTTTTCTGTTCAGCACATTGAAGATCTCCTGCCATTCCTTTCTGGCCTTCCAAGTTTCAGTAGAGAGATTGGTCACGAGTCTTATAGGTCTCCCTTTATATGTTAGAGCACGTTTATCTCTAGCTGCTTTCAGAATTTTCTCTTTATACGTGTATTTTGCCAGTTTCACTATGATATGTCATGCAGAAGATCGATTCAAGTTATGTCTGAAGGGAGTTCTCTGTGCCTCTTGGATTTAATGTCTTTTTCCTTCCCCAGATCTGGGAAGTTCTCACCTATTGTTTCTTCAACTACACCTTCAGCACCTTTCCCTCTCTCTTCCTCCTCTGGAATACCAATTATGCGTATATTATTTCTCTTTAGTGCATCACTTAGTTCTCTAATTTTCCCCTCATACTCCTGGATTTTTTTTCTTTTTTTTTTTCTCAGCTTTTTCTTTTTCCAGAATTTTATCTTCTAGTTCACCTATTCTCTCCTCTGCCTCTTCAATCTGAGCCGTAGTTGTCTCCATTTTATTTTGCAACTCATTAATAGCAATTTTCAGCTCCTGGTGACCGTTCCTTAGTCCCTTGATCTCTGTAGCAGAGATTCTCTGCTGTCCTTTATACTGTTTTCAAGCCCAGCAATTAATTTTATGACTATTATTCTAAATTCACCTCTGTTATATTGTTTAAATAGTTTTTGATCAGTTCGTTAGCTGTCATTATTTCCTGGATGTTTTTTTTTTTGAGGGGAATTCTTCCGTTTAATCATTTTAGATAGTCCCTGGAGTGGTGCGGAACTGTGGGGCACTTCCCCTGTTCTGTCTTGAATAACTTGCGTTGGTGGGTGGGGCTGCAGTCAGACCTGATGTCTGCCCCCAGCCCACCTGGGGCCTCAGTCAGACTGGTGTGTGCCTTCACTTCCCCTCTCCTATGGGCGGGATTCACTATGGGGTGGCGTGGCCCGTCTGGGCTACTTGCACACTGCCAGGCTTGTGGTGCTGGGGATCTGGCGTATTAGCTGGGGTGGATTGGCAAGGTGCATGGGGCGGGAGGGGCAGGCTCAGCTCGCTTTTCCTTCGGAGATCCACTTCGGAGGGGCCCTGTAGCACCAGGAGGGAGTAAGACCCGCCAGAGGGATGGATCCACAGAAGTACAGCTTTGGGTGTTAGCATGGTGCAAGCAAGTTCCCTGACAGGAACTGGTTCCCTTTGGGATTTTGGCTGGGGGATGGGGGAGGGAGATGGCGCTGGCGAGCACCTTTGTTCCCCCCTAAGCTGAGCTCTGTCATCCGGGGCTCAACAACTCTCCCTCCCGTTGTCCTCCAGCCCTCCCGTTCTCGGAGCAGAGCTGTTAGCTTATAACCTTCCAGATGTCAAGTCCCGCTTGCTGTCGGAACACACTCCATCCAGCCCCTCCGCTTTTGCAAGCCAGACTTGGGGGCTCTGCTTGGCCGGCGGGCCGCCCCTCTGTCCCGGCCCCCTCCCGCCAGTCCATGGAGAGCGCTCCACCTCGTCGCCTTTCCTACCCTCTTCCATGGGCCTCTCGTCTGCGCTTGGCTCCAGAGACTCTGTTCTGCTAATCCTCTGGCGGTTTTCTGAGTTATTTAGGCAGGTGTGGGTGGAATAAGCTATCTGCAGGACGCAGTCAGCCCAGCGTCCTCCGACGCCGCCATCTTCCCAGGATCCTCCTCTACTAAATAAATGTTTAAAAAATATGTCTGCTTCTAGTCTCCAAAATATATCATCCTTGTGTTATTTACTTGTAACGTAACCAGGAGAATATAATTTTCTGTAATTCTACTTTTTACAGTCAAATTTTACACCTAAACACAACTTTCTTCAGAACCTTATGTGAACAAAATCAAGTTTCAACCAGTAAGAAGGAGGGTCTTGAATGATTTTTAGATAGTCTATCAAATAAAAAGTATGTTTTTTCTTTTTTTTTTATCCTTCAGATTAAAAATACTATGTGAGTTCCATGTTAACAGATGTGGCTTAATTTTAGGAAAGGCCTTTCCACATTCATATTGATTCAGTATGCTTTTTTCAAGAATCTTAACTGAATAATCCAATTTTCACAACTAGACCGTGTTCTATGAGATGATGCTTATGCAGGGTTTTTATAGTATAATTACTATATATGAGTAATATATATATATATATATATATATATATATATTACTAATATGAGGCATATTTAACATATCATATAATTCACACTTTTCTTTTTTTAATCTTTATTTATTTTTGAGAGAGAGAGAAAGACACAGAGAGAGAAAGCGCACATGCATGCGAGTTGGGGAGGGGCAGAGAGAGGGAGAGAGAATCCTAGCGGGCTCTGCCCTATAAGCAGAGCTTACAGTGTAGGGCTGGATCCCACAAGCTGTGAAACCATGACTTGAGCCAAAATCAACAGTTGGACACTTAACTGACTGAGCCACCCAGGCACCCCTAAGTCACATCTTGCAAGTGCATAATTCAGTTACTGATTTTAGTAAATTTGCCAAGTTGTGTAATCATCATTACATATGATAAATATGTTCATCTTTCTATTATGACCCTTCATAGAAGTGTTAGATTTTTAGGTAAATATATGTTTAATTAAAAAAAAATTATCAAACTGTTTTCTAAAGCACCTATGTACCATTATAGAATTCCACCAACAATGTTAGGAAGGTTATCATTTTTCCATATTTTCAGTATAATTTGTTACTCTCAGTTTCCTTTACTATAATAATTGTAATATGTAACACTTTATTATAATCATTCTAGTTGAAAGTGTTTCTGAAATTGAGTAAAATAAAGAAAACATTGTGATGATGTGCTACTAATAGAAATTACCTAAAATATATCTAAAACTAAATATCATAATAAAATATGCAGATAGTAAATATTTTATATAAATGAAATAGATCTTGTTTTATATCTATTCTTTGAGGGGTAGCAATTCATTAGCAATTTCATATAGAAAAATTAACTATATTGCCTTACAAAATAGACTTTTTGAAATTGCTTCCTGAACTTTAGATCTATAATTTAAGAATGATTGTATTTCATTTTAAAGACAGCACCAGTATAGAATTCACAAATCAATTATAGAAACAAATTTCTATATTTATTCTATTTTCCTTGATTGTGATAAGGTAGAGATGAATATATGTAAATATGAAATTATTTTAGCATGCAACAACACCTTTGAGAGTTGTCATAGTGAGTGTTTGAACTATTTGCAGCTATCAAAATTATAATTTCTCTTTCAACATAATAAAGCAATTTTCAAAATATATCAATGTTCTTAGTGGAACAAGTTAAATCTTACCTGAAATAGACAATCTACACTTGAAGCAGCAGTCTTGGTTTTCACTTCAAAATTATATTAAACTAGATAACACTGCATTATTATAATTTTACCTTAGTGTGATCATGTTAGTGACTGGTGTTACGTTACTGAAATTATACAACCTTGCTCTGTGATCTTAAAACTAACCCCATTTCTGGACAAGTAGCGGAGAACAGCTAAATGATAAATTCATCAAGATAGACACAGAACACTAATGGGAAGGATGTTTCTTGTCAGTGAATTTTGAAAGGCGTAATCACTAGTGAATACCTCAAAGACGGGCTGATTCTATATAGGAGAGTTTATTTCCAACTTGAAGAACAAAATGGAATCATTGAGCCATAACTTGAAAAATACTCAACTCCTCTGTGTTTGGACCACAATATCCACAGGACTATTTTTAGCATTAACTTGAGGAGCTGGTTCTGAAGCTAAAGGTTAAACAAAACCCCTTAGGAATGTATGACCTATAGCACTGTATGAGTTTTAAATACACATAGGCACCCTGCAAACCTATTAGGTTACCTTCTGTTCCTCTTAGGACAGAGTCAGGAGAAGAGCTTAAATTCTGGTCAGTGATGTTAAGCACTCTTGTACTAAGGTTGACAGTGATAATGAGAAAAGCCCAAAAGTTCTTTGTAAGTTCATTGTAAGTATACACCCTGAGTTTCAAACCTGGCTCTGCCATTTTTACCAGTTATGTAATCTGGAGGAAGTTACTTAACTCTGTATGTTGCGATTCACTCATTTGTGAAAAGGTAGACTGAAAATATTTACCTCATAAGGTTCATGAGGATTTAATGAGGTAATATATATTAAACGTTTAGAAGAGTAACACATAATAACTAGTATTATACACGATGCCTATGTTATGCCATGCAACATGTGGCAGGGATTGTAGGTGCAGTATATGACTAATGAAAATACAATACTGGTAATAAATTAATATAAGTATAGGTGAAATATTTTTTTCCCACCAAATTCCATTCAGTTTCAACAGACAGTATAGACTTGGTTAACTAGTAGGAGTCCATTTTCGCTTTAGTTTCCCTGTTTCCTTTCCTTCCACTGTCTCTTCTATCATTATATACCTCTGGTCGCTAAGCAAAGAATACACCCTTCCCATCCCATCCCATCCCATCCCATCCCATCCCACCCCACTCCATCCCACCCTACCCCATCCCATCTCATCCCATCCCATCCCAACCCATCCCATCCCATCCCATCCCAACATGGCTCTAAAAATAGGAAAGTAATTGCATACTGGTCCTCAGGGTTTGACAGTTCCTGTCTCTTGTTCCAGGGAGATTCTACTTCCACAGAAGTTTTGGAGTACTTGTCATGGATACACCATGACAGATGCCCAGTTTGAGGTTTCTTTCTAAATTAGCTTGAAGGATTTGCAGCATATATGGCACATGGTTTTTACAGTATTTGCCTTGTACTGAGTGGAGCTCTCCCATTTCCCCTACTCTAGAGGAAAACTGGATTATCCAGCATTATCTTAATAATTCAGGTTTATATTCTAGGCATTACTTTATAAGGAATCATGGATTCTACCCAGTGTGTATAAAAAACGAGTCTACTGCTACCTGTCTCCTACCAATAATCAGTTTGAACTCACAAATTTAGTCACAGATTCCAAATATGGACTTCATTCCTGTCACCTTATGTGGGGAGGGCACAGTGTCTTCTCTGACATTTGCTATTATAATTAGCAACCAGGTTCACCAGCAGATGGAAAGCTTAGTGATGAATCCTGTTGAGTTACATGCTAGGTAAGGCAATGTATTAGATTTTTGTTTTGTTTTTAAAGACTGTCTTTTTAGGGGTAGTTTTAGAGTCACAGAAAAACTGAGAGGAAGGTACAGAAATTTCCCACATATTCCCTGTGCCATTATCAACATCTCCCGCCAGAGTGGTGCACTCATTACAACTGATGAACACCTGCCTCCTCCCATAGGTCCATCATTAAAGAATACCAGGAAAATATGAAATAAGATTATGTTACTACATCTATTCATGCACATATTTTCATCCCTCTGTAACATTCTTCAGAAAGAACCACTTGTAAGACCAAATTTTTACTTACAAATAATGTCCACATCTTCTTGAAAAACTCTGGTGCTACGCTGACCATCAATAGGCTCCTTCTCCTAGTGTGAACCCTGAAATCAGAAGCAGATATGTCTTATTCAATCTTGCACAAATATCTACTCTCTGCAAGTTTCATGGATGGCATTTCAATACCACTCCCAAATTATTAACACCATTATTTAGTAACTATAAATTATTTATAATGGCTTTATATTATGGAGATGCCTATTTCAAGCATAGATGTTAAAGAGAAGTAAATTAAACTATTATCTTAAAGTTAATAATTCAAATCAGTAAGAGCACCTAAAATAAACCCAGATCTCTGAGGTTTGGGTTTATGTGTGTAAATTGGATGATATATCTTTGGGGGTCATTTTTCTCAACTTATCACTATGATTTTATGGAGATGTAAAAATGTGACTATATATATTTTCTACAATCAACTATATAAAAATTGCACCTTGAATTATTCTTTTAGAATATTCTAAGTTATGAAACAACACTGACTATATTTTGTGGATAAAACATAAATTTAATTCTTAGGATTATGTTGGAGGCTTCCATTCCCTCTATTGTCCCTGATAAATACTGTGCATTTTAATTACATTAAAATATACACTTTTTTCTCTATTTAACCATTTGTTTTTACTATATTTCCCTTATTTTACTTATTGGACTGGGAGGGGAAGAAGGCAGAGAAGAGGGGAAGATAAAGGAAAATGGATTTTTAGAGTTTTTGAATAAATATTTATAGTTTTCTTAAATACAGGAAAAATATTAAAACTAAATGAAAAATATTTATCAGAATTTGATTTATAAAGCCAATATAACAGGCAGCATTTTAAAATTTGTCCTATGAGAAAAAAATCACCTTTTGTTGTATATTAATAGAGCCCTGGGCATCTTTGGGCAATATTCACATCAAATCCGTTTCTGGATACTTGGAATTAAGAGGATGAAAGGGGCATAAATATCAAAAGAATGTGATTATTTCTTACAAGAATAAAGTAAAGCCCAGCATCTGTACAAAATGACAGATATGTGAGTTAGGATGAAGGCAGCCCAGAGTAACGGAGTAACAAATGCAATTTCACTAAAAAGACAATGGTTGAATTCCAGATTTGCTTATTACATAATAGAGGCTTATAAAGTAATTATTTAGACAAGTCTGAGCTTTAACTTGTTTTTCTTGAAAAGGAGAAAACTGACTTCTAAGTTTGTTGAGTATTAAATATGTTAATTATAAGCAGATATTTTGATTATTATCAAATTTATTGAATAACTATAATTTGTTGAATGCCATCTCATATAGATATTAAAATGACCCCAGAAAATGTGAATGCTACAAATGATAACATGGAGACTCTGAGGTCTTTCACAGGAACATTCAGTTAGCAAATCTTAGACCTGGAATTTATGCCAAAACTGACAATCTCCAGATTGAAAGACACTTAGAGGATATTAAACTCATTTTTTTAAAAAACATAAAACCCATAAATTAAAGAATAATAATAGTTTCCCATCTTATCTACATTTTAGTTATTGTTTCCTCATGTTTATATTTTAATAAAAACATCAAACTGTCAGATGGGGTGTTACTGAATTTAATCTTTATTGAGTCTAATAACCTTTTGGTAACTAAATTTTTAAAATTCTATTTAATTATGAAGCTTGCTTAGCAGACCTGGTACCAAATAACTGATTCCCAAAGAACTGATCTGCTCTCATAACAGAAGTGATAACTTACATTTATGGTATAATTTTTATGTATAATTTTTCCATCCTAAATTATCCTGCATGGTAAATTATATTTTAAAATAATTTGTTTACAAGATATGAACTGTGGTGTAATCATAAAATTAAAGATATACACCTAGTCATAATCACTATAAATATTAGAAATGGGTATACATCACTTAATTCTACACAAAGAGTTAGGAAAAAATGTACATTAAAGATTTATTCTTCTCCAAGTAAATACACTTGCTTTAGTTAGGTTTATTTATGATGCTGTAATAAGTAAATACTGAAACAAAGTCAACCTGCATGAAAATACCGATTTCTGCTTTACTGTGTCTTCATTATGATCCTTATATTGTAAAAGAGTCATAGCTAATGTATATAAAATTATGTGCATTCAAGATGTTAATAAATATTAAGCTCAGTGATTTTGAAGAGTAAATTGTTAAAACCTAACCTGAACTTAATAAGATTTACCTGACTTAATGTGTTGTATTCTCCTCCTGTCATAACGGAGGAAAAAAAAATGAAAGAAGGGCTTTTTCCAACTGAGTAACAGAGCATGTGCCCCTGCTGACTATTTTATTGACGAGGTCATACTTACAGAAAGCAACATATAAACAAACGCTGCTTCAACTATTATGCTACTTCTTTTTACAAAGATTACATGGGATTATGAGTTTTGCTTGTAAACATTTCACTCTAATTTAGCTGAGCCCTGGAATGTGACATTTACTGAAAACTCTGGATAAAATATTTAGTGGATCAATACATGTTTACAAGTAGCTTGCCCCATTAACCACCCCCCCCAAAAGAAGATTGCATGACGTTTCCTAAATACGCACATAGGAAAGAAATTAATTGGCAAGATGGTAGATATTACTTTAATAATTACTTTTGAGAATTCCTTTATTACATAACACTATTTTAATATACTATTTCAATGAGTATTTTAGATTACTGAAAACTTTTAGTATTATATCAAAACAAAAAAACAACTTGCTGATATAAAGGAAAATACAAATTGAAAGCACTTTAGAGGAACAGCATGCAACAGAAGAAAATATTAAGCTGTCTTCTCTGTTCAGAATTGCAATATAAAACATATCTGAGTACCAAATAAATACAAGATGCTGCATGTAACATAAAAAATAAAGACTTGAATAAAATACTGTACTTGCCCCTAATAGTTTTCTAAGAAAGCATTTCTCTTAAAAAAGTAGTAGTTTCTAATACTTTCATATTTTACTTTACCTTTCTAATATGTTACAATCCATAATATTTACAATGAATGAATATTTTTATAGGATGGCTTCAATCAACACATTGTTACAAACTGAATTGTATACTTGTAAATTCATATGTTGAAGTCTCAGCCTCCATTACCTCTGAACGCAACCTGATTTGGAGATAGGGCCTTTAGAGAGGTAATTAAGGTTAAATGAGACCATATAGGTGGGCACTAGTTCATGTTACCGCATTTGGAGACTGGGTCTTCAGAGAGGTGATTAATTTAAGATAGGGTCTATAGGGTAGGATCCTAATTCAACAGGACTGGTGTGCTTGTGAGTAGAAAAAGAAATGCCAAGGAATGTGGAAGAGAAAAGGCTGTGTGAAACATTTAAGTTATACTCTCTTAGCAAATTTCAATAACACAATACAGTGTTATCTACTATAGTCAACAGGTTTTACATTAGATTCTCAGACCTTATTCCTATCGCTGAAAAAAATAAGTGCATGACATGATGGATGTGTTAATTAACTAGATGAGGAATCCTTTGACAATGCATACCAAATCATCATAATATATGCCTTAAATATCCTGCAATTCTGTCAATATATCTCAATAAAGCTGAAAGGGGAAAAAAATGTCTGTACGAGGACATAGCAAGAAGACAGCCACCTGGAAGTAAAGGAGAGAGAAAGACCTCAGGAAAATCAAAGGCTACCAACACCTTGGAATTTGAACTTCTAGGCTCCAGAACTTTATAAAATACATTTCTGTTCAATCCATCCAGTTAGGTTTCTGTTATGGCATCCCTATGAACTAATAGACAGGTTTACTGCTGTTAGTGTGAATAATCGTAGTACACATATAAACAGAAAGAATACACAGAAAATTGAAATTCTCATGTACCTACCACCACAAAGATCAACAATGATTAACTCATGGTAAGCTATACTTCATCTTCACCCTCATGTAAATTCTCCCTATTTGTTTTATTTAGAGATCATTCCACACATCACAACATAATTTATGTTTTTAAAAGTATATATATCTAAAAATAGGACTTTTCTTTTTTAAAAAATAGATTCTCTTTTTAGATCAGTATTATATTTACAGAAAAAATTAAGAAAATAATACAGAGTTCCCATATATCCCCTCCCCTCTGCACACAATTTCCCCTATTATTAACATGTTAGTACAGTATTAAAAATAAGGACTCTTTAAGAAGATATAACTATGGTATCATAATCACATATCCAATTATCAACAATACTGAATACCTTTTAAAAATCTATCCCAAAAGATGAAACCAGTTTTTTCAAATGAATATTCTGAAAAAGTAATGAAAAATTTAATCAGCATAAGAAATAAATTCTATTATTTAAAAAAAATGTGAGTTTCCATACCAATTACTTTAAGTGCTCATATATATTGAATAACTAATGTTCTACTAAAATACTGTTCAAATTTTGAGGGTTAATTAAATAAGTAAGGGATTGGCAAACTATGACTCTTAAACAAATTCAGTCCATGGCCTGTTTGTGGAAATAAAACATGATTGTATATTATTGTATATTGCATATTATCATATCACATCTGTGCTCATTCATTTTTATGGCTATGCCTATGGCTACTTGAACACTAAGAAAGTGTTGAGTCGTTATAGCAAGGAGCTCCCAACTTGCAAAGTGAAAAATGTTTCCTCTCAGTCCTTTCACAGGAAAAGTTTGCCAAAACCTGAAATAGATTGTCAATAAAGTCAGTTGGAGATTCCACCATTATAAATTCCAAAAAAAATTCGTTCACATTTCAAGAGAACTTCAGGTAACACTTACATATTTCATTATGTAGTTCTCCAATGTGAGCCTAAGTTTTCTCTTTTCCCTCTTTTTCTTCAAATTTAAACTCTGACTCAGATTTATATTGGAAATAATATAAATTTCCTAAAGCACCTAAATATCAACACTTGAATGTGTTATCTCATCAATATATTGTCTAAATAAACAGAGCCTCTCATATATCCTGTTTGCCTTTGTCTTCCACATCTTAGGCTTTATTGGTCTCACTCTATTTTTTTCAAAACTAGTTTTTCTTCCTCTCATTGATACACATGTCTATGTCTGCCCTGATTATTATCCACTGGTTGCATAAGTGGAAATAATTTTGAAATTTTAGCATCATTTTATATGCATAATACCTGCTAAGCATGATTATGAATAAAAAATATGTAAAAAATGACAGAATTTATGGTCTTTCTGGATATAATTAATATGCCAATGTCATTTGTGTTTATAGATCAGGACAGTGTGTGTGTATGTGTATATGTGTGAAAAATTAAAATTAACATAAGAATTCTATTATGCTGATCATATAGCTGTATCTTTGAATCCTAGTTACACTGCAAACTCTTGAAAGTAGAAGGCTAAAAATATCTTTCATTTAAGTATGAATTTCTTCAGATGAGAATTTCTCTATTAACAAGGATTTCCTTTAGTCCTTTCATCTCTACCCTCTTTTCAAGAACATCATGCATCAAACAATATTCTGGTATATTTCTTTGCAATTTTAATGACATGGTGTCTTCCATCTTTTGAGCAATATAATTTTTCATGAAATATCTCTGGAAGTGTTTACTTTCAGTTTGTGGGGGAAACTGAAAGCCAAGCAGACACAACCCATTACATACATGCTGTTGAGATAAACAAGGACTAATCCTCAAGTAAGAGGATTTGATAGCACTACTGGTCACGTGTAGTGTTGTTCATCCTGAAATCACTTGGTAATTGGCTTTACACAAAGGAAAAATAAACTTCTTCTATCTTTATGACAGGAGGTATTTTTGCAACTTAGAACAAGATGCCCACTGAAGTTAGGCCCCTACCCTCCCACAGAAACTGGGAGATAGAGGTGCTATCTACAGTGATGTTTACATTTTAAAAAGATGGAGCTCAAGTCCTTGAGAAAGACACTCCTGGGTCACAAAGCTGGCAAAAGGAAAGGATTTACATACCTCTCCAAGAAAGGATAACATTTTAAGGTTTTTAAAATAAATGATCTAAGAAAAAAGGAGAGGAAGGGAATATCTTCCCTTATTTTCAACATGGAGAACTGTCTTGTTTTTAATTTATGTATCCTACTTTTAATATTATTTATCCTTACAAAAGACAGTAGGCCTTTATCTTTAAATTAACTGCTACAACTAAATATTGTATGTTCTCTAAAAAAAAAAAAAAAAGTTAAATTGCCATTGCTGCATCAGCAGGTATGGTGAGGTACTACATGACATGTGTAAATATTCCAGCCTGGCTAAACTATGAATTGATGCAAATGATCTAGGTATTATCTCTAGTAAATGAAAAGATATAACTGATGAGTTTGAAAAATATTTCTTTCAGATTTTTAAATATACATTTGAAATTTATCCTGGAAATTACTCTTGATAATATTAGTGCAATGACAAGTAATATTTATCTTAATTTAATAGTTAATGTTATTGAACGTTAAATAGAAGCACTCTAACATAACACTGAATTAATAATCATATTCTACTCAGAACCTGGACGCTTTGTCACAATCATTTAACACATATTCATCACAATCTCTTTATCACAGTCATTTAGTTCATATCTTTATAAGCAACATTATAATGTAATGTTATTTACTCCTTCAGATTTTTTTTATATTAATGCCTCACAAGCATTTCAGTGAGGAGATAAAGAAAACAACAGTCTCATGCATACACAATAAAAGTTGTGAAAAAAAATCACGCATCGTAGAAAAAGCAAAAAAAAAAAAAAGCAAATTATTTTTTGATACAAATAGATAAAATGTATTGTCATCAGGAAAGCTTTTGAAACCAGTGTCTGTTTTGTGAATATAGGTACTATCTAAGGGAAAATAAAATTTAAAAATAGGCTTAATTCTCCATGCTGAAATGAAGGAATAGACTTCTCCATCTCTTTAGCAGAGCATTTATTTCAGAAAGCTTGCAACTGTAATTTATTTCTTCATCTCTTTCAAATGTATTTAGATCCTTCAAGAACTAAAGAAGGCTTTTGCCAGCTTTATAACTCAGGAGTGTCTTTCTCAAGGACCTGGGCCCCATCTCTTTAACACATAAACATCAAGGGAGATAGCACTCCTATCTCCCAGTTTCTGTGGGAGGGTAGGAGCCCAACTTCAGGAGGCATCTTGTTCCAACATGCAAAACTACGTTCCATAATGAAGACGGAAGAAGTTTATTTTTCCTTTGTGTAAAGCCAATTACTAGGTGAATTCAGGATGGATTACATGCAACAAATGGTGCTGCTCAGCCACTTAACAAGGTATAATCTTTTTGTCTGTGCAATCTCATAGCAGATTGCCTGGGGTGTACATCAGAGTCTGGTTTGACGCTCATTCAATAATAAAAATATTTTCTTTCTCTAATTTGTGGGGAGGATTTTTGGGTTGAAAACGATTTTGTTTTTAATTATAATTCCTTAACACTATCTACCTATTTATCTCTGTATTTAGATGGGTATGTATGTATGTATGTATGTACATATGTATTATCTATCGATCAATCTATCTTTTTTAACTTACTAGGCCAATTAGAAGATGATATTCATTAGCATCTTCAGAGAAACATTACGTAGTGAAAAGGACACTGAATGATACCTGAGAAGCCTAGTTTCACGTCTTCCACTCAAACTTGGTTTGCTTTGGCAGAAGTGAACTGGTGTATGAATGAAATTTCAATGACATTAATAATACCACCTAATTACCAAAATTGTTTTCAAGGGCAAAAGATAATGTTCAGAAAAATTATTTTGTAGTTATAAGCCAATATATAAAAATGTTTAATTTTGATAAATAATTACTATATTTCTTAATCTATTACCTCTCATCCTAATAATTATACCCAATGCCAAGGCCATCACAGCACTCATAAAATTAAATTTGTTTTTCTTCATAAATACCTATCTATATTTTACTCATGGCAATATGACTTAACTTTAGAAATTTGTGGAACTATAGAGAAAACATTTTCAGGTTTCTGCATAGTTAGGGCTTTCTGTGCAATTCTTACTGTAACTTGGGACCTATGCTAAAAACAAGCCTTGAGAGATCCTTTATGACTAATAATACAGTGAGAGAACTCCAGAGATATTACTTCCCCAAAGATACACATTTACATTTCAAGGAGTACTGAGACCCTGTGGTTATATTCTTTAGCTGCAAAGTTGGTAACTCTGATCCTATCTTTCCCCTGGGGAGGTTTATTTATATACCAATGAGGTAGAGTAAGAAAACAAGTATTCTTTCCACTATTTTTCAAAGGAAACTTTCTCAGATGGGAAAGAGGGACAGCTGCCTCTTTTCCTGTGCAGAAAAAATCACTTGGGCATGACTCCTTGCTTACAATACAGAACTTGCAAGTGTAGGGTGATATCTGGATTTTGTCAGGTCACCTTAGAGGTAAGAATTAGACACAGAGAAACAATGCAGATATTACTTGCTCTAAGTAAATAACAACCTGCTCTGCTCTAGAAACCTTGTGTGTTTCTTCAGGATAATGTTAATATAGACGCTAAAAACTTATAATCACATGAATATGATTTATGCTTATTCTATGAGTAAATTTGTAGGTATGATTCTGTGCATTTTATTTTGAGTAAGCCTACAGAAATTTTTAACATCAATGCCAAAAATAGAGATAATGACTGTTATTGCGACAAATATGGAATTACAATAACAATTTCATAGTGCATCTGTGTAAGTTATTTTGTCTAATAACAATCATCAAAATTTAACACCAAGTATTTTAAAAATCATATAAGACATTCAATTATTTGTTTTAATTTTTTAATTTTTAGTTTTCACATCGCATACCCAGCAGGGAGCAAGTGGAAAGCTTAGACAACCATGAAGGATATTGTTGAGCTTTTAAACCTCAAAGCACTAAACAAATTAGGTAGTATTTATCAAGCTGTATATCTAGTTCATACAGGTTAATTAACTTGAAAATAAATATTTTTTACTATTATTTTGAAATATCTTCATTCCTTCTGATTGAAGAAAGATGATATATATCATGAAAATATGACTAAAATAGCACAGATCAGCTCCTGCTTTGGAATTCCTAAAGCCAAAGATATATATTTGTGGTTAAGATATATTAATGCTGTGAATCTTTTTCCTTCCCTTTTCTGTATGCCAAACCATTGCAGAGGGTTTTTTTTCCATTGCCCTAGAGAAGAGATAAAGCAATCAGACAATGAAGTTACTTATCAAACGCTTTCTAGTTTTTCTTCCAACACTTTATATAGAGATATTTGTAGGGTGTAATTCTCATTTTTGCACCAGCAAAAGTCAAGACCTATACTCCAGTTTTAGTGAGGTTTTCTTTTTTTCTCCCTCAGAATGATAATGGCTCCATAATATTCACAGGTAACAAGGTGACTGGGTCCAGGGAGTCGAAAGAAGAAGGGAGCAGGGAGTGGGATGTGGAACTCTCTTAGAACACTCTGAAGTCCTCCCTTTTAGATTTTTTTCTTACAGAGCTTCTCCAAGCCTTCTCTCTCTGCCTTCAAACCCTCCTCTCCCCAATATTTGTCATTCAAATGGGGAGCTGGGTGTGGACACCATGCATTCAGATTGCATGTGTGTCCTAAGTGGCTGTCTCTTACATTGTGTCTGGACATTCTAACATGATGGATTTCTACACTGAAGACTGAAATACCATCTTGATTGCTTTGAAGATTCTTAATGAAATAAATCTTAATAGTTTACTTTTGTATGAGTTTAAGTCACATAAATCTTAAGAATACAACTTAATAATTTTTTACGTATTTATACGGACACAAAACCTCCCCTCAGATCAAGATATAAAACACTTCTATAGCCTCAGATAATTTCCACAATGCCCTTTCCAATCAATATTCCCATCCCCCTCTCAACTCAGGGCATTAACTATTCCGATTTCTGTCACTAAGGCTTAATGTTAAACGGAATTTAAAGTCTTTCTCTTATTCACTTTACAATGCAGGTAACTTCCTAAAATACCCTGAGAAGAGACTGAAAGGTACTGCTCTTCCAAAAGCAAAACAACCTAAATACATGACCTATTGAACATAACATTGATGGTGCATTTCATAAAAGAAAGTTTCCCAATAAAGACTCTTTTTCTTCCCAATAAAGAATTCTCAATAGTTTCAAGCCATGAACACAGAGGAGTCAATGAAACTACAATTTCAAAAATTTTCAGTGTGTGAGAAAGCAAAAGTAGCAAATCAATATAAAAAACACAAACCAAATAACAGCATGCAAAGGAAATCCATGAAATAAAATAAATATTCACTTCAGAAATTATATTCAGAAAATAGTACATTATCTTCAAATATATAATAAGATACTGAATCTATGATGCATGAAATAGAATTTTATGACAAAAAAACAAAAACAAAAAAAGAACAGTCAAGAGAACAGAAAAAAGTTCTAGGAAATACTAAGTGTGTGATTCCACAAAATGGAATCAATGAAAGAATTCATAGACACAGTTAAGAAAACTTTCAGAGATTAGAAAAAAATAAACAAGAGAGCAATTTTTAGAAAAATAAATGAATACAAGGGTTCAGCATTTGACTAATATCTGTACATAATGGAAAGAACAGAGAAAACCATGAGTAATGAATGATTAACAACAGAATACACAAAAACTATGGGGATGTATGGATATGAACCCATAAATAACATTCCTCTGAGTGCCCAGGCCAATGAGCATGGCAAAATTCACACTGAAACATACTGCTGTGTCCTTTTGGAGACTAAGAAATAAAGAAACAATCTTAAAATTTTCAGAGAGAGAATGGGAGATAGGCAAAAAAAAAAAAAAAAAAAAAGGATATCAGTGAGAAAATGTATACAAAAACAATGATAAGGAATATGTGAGGAATTACAATATGAGGGTAATGCAGAAATATCTTTGAAAATCTGAATGCAACCAACTGATGCTAGTAGACAACTTGTAAGTTTTAGTTGGAAACTATTCAGAAGTGGAATAAGAGGGGTGTGGGGGCTCAAGGGAGATTTCCACATTCTGTAGGCACATCTGCATGTCTGTATTTTGCTGTTTTTTTTGTCTAAAGAAGTGAGATATTCAAAGATGTTTTCGTATTTATGGAAATGTGTAATAAAAATATAATGTCGATTCAGTAGATGGGGAGAAACATCACACTGCCATACCCCTTTTTAACGTTTTACAAAAGAAATTCAAACATGTTTAATTTTAAACTTAAATCATATTTGAATTTGATTGAAATGTTGTATTTATATTTTATTTAATATTAATGATTATTGTTTTATATATTTCTATACATAGAAATGATTTTTGAATTTACTCACTGAAATCAGTATTACAGAATATACATACAAAATCTACATAAGGAAAAACAATTATTTTTATAATTGAAAGCATGTAGAAATAGACCATGAACAGATGTTTATTTCTTGTTCCTTTTTAATTATCCCTAAACATTTGTTTTAGGGAGTAGATGGAGCTATATAAACATGGAAGTTCTAACGTGGAAGAGGGTGCTTTACACACAATGCATGAGAGAAATCAAATACACTGAATGGCTCTGTATGGGTTGGCAACTTTAAGAACTCCCTTCCTCCCTTTTCTAAGGCATTGAGTACATGTGCCATATATCTGTGGTGAAATATAACTTTTAACTTATTTATGGACACTGCAAATCATTTCCATTAAAAAAATATATATCTGAACTACCACCACAGATTCTGTTTTTTGCCAGTAAGCTGTCTATTTCAATTTTCCCTGCTTCAGCTCCCAAAGGAAACTGTTATTTCCATATTCTTACCTGTTTGCAACAACTCAAAACAAGTTGATAGTAAATCAGTGAGAAGAGCGATTTTCCAGTAGATCAGAGATGAAACACTAGGCATGGAGTGCACTGAAAATATTGTTTGCTTGCCTTTTCTGTTTCATCTTCAGAAAGACCTATCATCACTAAAGACAACCATAAGGCAGTGAAAACTGCATTTGGCTTGACATTCAAAGGACCTGGGTTACAGATCTGCCTCTCCCTGCTTGTACAAACTTAATCAACTCAGTGATAATTTTTAAGCCTCCTTTGCTTTTTATACAAAAATTGGATGATATTAGATTTACCTAAATTATCTATTGAAATATTGAAAATATTCTATTTAAATTAAGCAACACTGTCAACATCACAATTTGTGTTTAAAGAGGTTTTCTTCAAAGTCAAAGAATAAGCAACCAATTGAAATTATAGTGACATTCCTCTATTAAATTATTGCTATTAAACCTAATTCACTATGGAATTCTTAAAACATACCTCAATTTTGTATCTTACTGAATTGATACATATATCAGTTGTTGTATCTTACTGAATTGTAGCACAATATAGAGGACAGAATATAAGTGTATTAGAATCAGTTAGATCTGGTCTCAGATTCCTGCTTTGTCACTTACTAGTTGGATCACTTTCTGATTTTGGCCTGAACCTCTTTTCTTAAAATGAGAGAAACTGGACCACAACATGAATACTTTTTTTAAGGAAAGATTGAGGTTATTCTAATCATTCTTTGAAACTCAGTTACACACAAGCTAGTCTAATATATGTAAAAGTAGTTCCCTTAACTTTTGAAAGATTTTTAATGATTTTTTTAACATGTATTCATTTTTTGAGAGACAGAGCACAAGCAGGGGAAGGGCAGAAAGAGAGGGAGACACAGAATCTGAAGCAGGCTCCAGGCACTGAGTTGTCAGCACACAGTCCAAAGCGGGGCTTAAACTCACAAACCATGAGATCGTGACCTGAGCTGGTCAGACGCTTAACTGACTAAGCCACCTAGGCCCCCTAACTTTTGAGAGTTTCTAAATTATCATGACATTGTTCATGTACTTTTTAATGTTAGGAGACAATAAGATCTTACCTTTACTTAATAACAGAGCTTAATGCTAATAATGAATTTAGTTAATACTGTGGGAGAAATATATATGTTCATCTAGTATGTTTTTTCAATATAAAAGATTTTTGGAATTTAGTGGATTCATTCTTGAGAGTCAGAGACTGGAAAAAGACTTATCCCTGTTAATTTGTTTGTATTTCCACACACAGAATTTCTGCCAAAGATTCAGAAATTTATGTTTTCTGCAGGTTTATATAGGCTCTATCTGATAGATTAATAAAGGTTAATATATATAGAAATTTAAACATGTGGGGGCACCTGGGTGGCGCAGTCGGTTAAGCGTCCGACTTCAGCCAGGTCACGATCTCACGGTCCGTGAGTTCGAGCCCCGCGTCAGGCTCTGGGCTGATGGCTCAGAGCCTGGAGCCTGTTTCCGATTCTGTGTCTCCCTCTCTCTCTGCCCCTCCCCCGTTCATGCTCTGTCTCTCTCTGTCCCCAAAAAAATAAACTTTGAAAAAAAAAAAGAAATTTAAACATGTGGAGAAAATTCAAATGCGGATAGAGTATGTCCATATGTCAACAGTCCCTTTCTTTCAGTAATACAACCCATGATTGTCTTGTTCTCCACAAAAATATATGCACTTTCAGAATCTTCTGGTCTTTTCCCTGACTTGCTGATGTTTTCTAAAACACACACCCACAGACAATATTGCCATCCCCAGCATCTCTCAATGAAAAATTAGAACATTTAATGTTCTTAATGTTGCTTATGGTGCAGAAGCTAGAAAGACTGAATCTGTAAACATCTCAGGTCCACACTGTAAGCACTGTTCATAAACTCGGGGTTATGTTTCTGTTTTCTGTTCAACTACTAGGAGATGAAAGCATCTTAGCATTTGACACAATTTCCCTTCTACTAATCCATATTTTACTGGTTTATTTACTTATTTTTAAAGTTTCTTTAGAGAGAGAGAGAGCAAGCAGGGGAGGGGCAGAGAGAGAAACAGAGAGAGAGAATCCCAAGCAGGATCCACTCTGTAAGCTCAGAGCCCAGCATGGTGCTTGAAACCATGAACCATGAGATCATGACCTGAGTTGAAACCAAGAGTTGGATGCTTAACTGACTGAACCATCCAGTACACCTTATTTATTTTTGAGAGAGTGAGCATGAGCAGGAGAGGAGCAGAGAAAGAAAGAATCCCAAGCAGGTTCTGCAATGCCAGTACACAGCCCGATGAGGGGCTCAAACTCATGAACCATGAGATTGTAACCTAAGCCTAAATCAAGAGTCGGAGGCTTAACCCACTGAACCACCCAGGGGCCCCCAGATTTACTGGCTTAAATGCAATAGTAAAATAAACTTGCCATGTAATGAGAGATTTATGTATATTAGAAGGAGAAATGTCACAACGAGGGCAATAATATGTGCTGATATGCAGTATTAATAAAGACATTTAAAGCCTCATTGACCACCTTCTCTTTCTTACAGAGCATTCTTGTTCATAAAGTAACCAAATTCATAGGATACCTGAAAGAAATTACAATGGTGATATTCTGTATAGAAGATGGCATATATCTCTAGAGCTTTGCCCTAAACTGTAGGTTATTTTTAAAATTACATATTTTGTGTTCAAATGGAAAGAAAAAACTTAGTACAGCTTCTATTAAATTATTGACCCTATTAAATGAAAAAATAACATTTTTTATTGTTAGTAGGCTAAAGGGATATTGGTAAAGGCACTTACTGGCTGGATTTATTATAAAAATTAATTTTCTGGATCCACTACAATCATTGCAACTTTTACTGGCTTTTTATTTATAGAACTGGATGTTGATAAGGAATTAAGATATTTATACATTGTCCAAAAAGCAGGTTTCTAGGAGACGAGCTCATTTTTGTTCTTCATTTTTCTTTCAATAGTAACTTAGATAGGGGGTGCCTGGGTGGCTCATTCAGTTAAGCATCTGACTTTGGCTCGGGTCATGATCTCGCAGTTTGTGGGTTTGAGCCCCATGTCAGGCTGATAGCTCAGGGACTGGAGCCTGCTTCAGATTATGTGTCTCCCTCTCTCTACCCCTCCCCCACTTGCACTCTGTCTCTCTCTCAAAAATAAACATTAAAAAAGTTAAAAAAAAAAATACTAACCTGCACTGAAAACTCAGGATTATTTGCCTGGTAAAAAAAAACAAAAATCAAAAAACTACTTATTAGTACAAGGAGAGATAATATAGGTTTGTCTATGTATATTTACATGTTGGGAATATGTGTATATACATATGCACAGAAAACATCTGAAATGTACTTCTCTGCCTATTAAAGGACCACAAAGAAAATTCCTGAGTAAATATCCAATATCTGTCTCCATTATCTCTAGGAATCCTAACATAAACACTAATAAAGTCTTGCTTTCCTTTTCTCCAGTGAAACAGACTTTGGTTTGGAGATGATGCTAGAAACAGGGCCCTGAGCTATACCATTCTCCTTGGGTTAGGATAAGATGTGATAATAGAATTAAAACAGCCAATGAAGAGTATTATCTTGTCCACACTGACAAGTTTCTCATCTTAGAAAGGTGAATATCCATATGGAAGTCCAAATTGGGACAGGTGACATGATTACAACCTCTTCCCCACTTCCATCAAATCTAAAGTATATAATTAATTTCAATTATAGGGCTTACATCTTGATGGCTTGAAATAAGGGAGAAGATCATTGAAAAGAATGTTCTCACTGTGGCTCCATCAAAAGAATCAGAGAACTATTTCCCTTAAGTGCTGTCTGATCCAATAGCCAAATTTTTCTTTGTATGTCATTTGAACAGATGGCACTGTATTTTTCTCCCCCGGCACAACAGGGTAAAAAGTGCCTTGAATTTCCACATATCCATGCACTTTGATTCAGAACATTCTGATCCAGAATAGAACTTTACTAACATATGAGCTATTTTAACACGTGACTATCTTAACACCTCTCTGTACTTACTGCTATAGCTGTATTTCAGGTTAAAACCCAATTCCTTGGCAAGGTTTCTTAAAAGTTTATTAATCATGTTACTACATTCATATGATAAGCTAAACAAATAGTAGTATGGAACTTTGTATTTATTGCATGGAGTTAAACACTTACTGAAAATGTTAGTATAAATATTTGTTACACATTTCCCTTTGAGGTTCTAAAAACTCACTTTCATTTTATTAGTCATTTTATGTTTTTAAATGTTTATTTATTTTGAGAGACAGAGAGACAGAATGGGAGAGATACAGCATGAGTGGGAGAGGAGTGGAGAGAGAATCTCAAGCAGGTTGGATGTCATGACAGTGAGATCATGACCTGAGTCAAAATCAAGAGTTGGGACACTTAGCTGACTGAACCACCCAGGCACCCCTAAGACTCATTTCAAAAATGTAACCTCAGTAAGGCATATTTATGACATTCTATTAAATTTATTGAAGTAAATATCCTTTAAAAGATACAGACCTCAGTCATATTTATTAAAAATAAATTGCTCCAAAAGGTATAAACATAAATGAAGAAAAACAATCAAATGACCAAAAACTGGAAAATGTAAATTTAATTTCTAATTTAAAATGCATAGAGAAAATACATTGAAACATCATTTATCCTTCATGAATGAGCAAATATTAAATTGATAATAGCTGAAATATAGCTAAAAACAAAGCCATTAATTTATAAGACTTTGATGAGACTATGCCTTTATTGATATTCTTATGCACTTATGATAGTATTACATGTTTTTTGTTTTTGTTTTTGTCTTAGAGAGCTGTAGTTATTTATATATTGTTGATAGAGGCTCTATGATATATTTATAGTGTGCATATTATATTCCACAACATTGTTGTGTTGTTTTCTTAGTGGTATCTTAAAAGAGCAGAAATTTTGAGTTTTTTTTTGGTAAAATGCAATTTATCATCTTCTTTTTTTTTTTTTTAGTGGCTTTTCTAATCCATATTTGCTTAACCTGAGGTCACAATAATCTATATTTTCTACTAGAAATATCGTTTAGCTTTTACCCTGAAGCCTATGGCCCATTTTAAGATAACTTTAATGCTTTGTTTGAAAAAAGGTTTGAGTTTCATTATATTCCATATGGATATTCAATTGCTTCAGTAAAATTTGCTTGCAAAACTATTATTTCCCCATAAACTAACTTGGCATGTTTGTCTAAAATCAATCGACCATATATATGTGGATCTTATGAATTCATTCTTCTGTTCCATTCATCTCTATGTATCTTTATGTAAATTCCATATTGTCTATAATATATTTTTTTTAAGTAAGGACACCTGGGTGGCTCAATAGGTTAAGCATCTGGCTCTTAATTTCAGCTCAGGTCACGTTCTCATAGTTCATGGGATGAAGCCTCGCTTTGGGCTCTGTGCTGAGAGCAAGGAGCCTGCTTGGGATTCTCTGTCCCCCTCCCTTGCTTCCTTCCGTGCTGTCTCTCTTAAAATAAATAAACTTTAAAAAAAAGTAAGTCATGAGATCAGGTCATACAAGTCTTCCTATTTTCTGTCAAAATACCTTGACTATTCTAGGTTCTTTACATTTTTAAGCAATTTTAGAAACAGCTTGTCAAGTGCTATATAAGAAAGACTTCTGGGATCTTGATTGGGAATGTGTTTAATCCAAATATAATTTTTGGAGAAAACTGATATTTTAACAAATTAAGTCTTACAATCCAATAGCATTGTCTATTTATTTATGTCCTCTTTAACCTGCCCCAAAATATTTTATAGTTTCCAGTGTATTAGCTTTGTGCAAAGTTTTATTCAATTTATTCCTTAGAATTTCTCATTTACTAAAGCTTGAAAATAATAAGTTTAACTTCATTCTCCAAGTGTTTCTTATTAGTATATAAAAAACTACATCTATCTATCTATCTATCTATCTATCTATCTATCTATCTATCTATCAATATAGTCATAGTCTTTTTATACTGGAACCTTCCAAACATTATTTATCATGTCTCATAACTGTTCTTGAATTTTATTAACATTTTCCTTGTAGATAATCATGTTTAATTATTTTTTAAATTCTTTTAAAGTTTATTTGTTTTGAGAGAAACAGAGAGAGAGAGAGCAGGAGAGGGGCAGAGAGAAAAGAGAGAGAGAGAGAGAGAGAGAGAGAGAGAGAGAGAGAGAGAGAGAATCCCAAGCAGTCTCCAACCAGTCAGTGTGAGCTGGATGCAGGGCTCGAACCCACAAAGTATCAGATCACAACCTGAGCTAAAACCAAGAGTCAGACGCTTAACCAACAGAGCTACCCAGGTGCTCCTAGTTTTTTTTTTTTTTTAATGTTTATTTATTTTGAGAGAGAGAGAGAGAGAGAGTAAACGTCAGTGGGGGGGGGGGGGAGGAGCAGAGAGAGAGGGAGAGAGGGAATCCCAAGCAGGCTCCCTGCTGTCAGCACAGACCTGAATGTGGGGTCGATCCCACAAACTGTGAAATCATGACCTGAGCTGAAATCAAGAGTCAGACATCCAACCGACTGAGCCACCCAAGCACCCTAATGTTTCATTATTTTTAATTCATCCTTTTCTTGTTTCATTGCACTTGCAGGGGCACCTAGGAAAGGTTAAATATATATGGTAACAACTGACATTCTTGTCTTTCACCTACTACCTGTTAATGTCCTTTGTCAATTGAAGAAGTTTTCTTCTATTCTTATTTTTCTGAGAGTATTTATCATGTGGCTTTAGTATATGTCTGGTAAAGAA
The DNA here is from genome assembly GCF_018350175.1 of Felis catus. Taxonomy (NCBI): domain Eukaryota; kingdom Metazoa; phylum Chordata; class Mammalia; order Carnivora; family Felidae; genus Felis; species Felis catus. Next base: position 39,180,434 of record NC_058368.1, on the reverse strand, counting down.
ATTCTTGTACAACGTGGTTAAGGAATTTTTGCACAATGAAAGTTTCACAGGCCTGCAAAAGTCTTATACTATGTCACATGAAAGAGTTTAAATTTATTATATAAATACTTCTAAATATTTCTAAGGAGGAAAAAAGGAAGTGAAGCATACATTTAGAGTACTGAAGAAATAACGGGGAAGTATCTTTTGGTTCTTAGAATAAGAACCATGGTAATTTCTAAGAAGCAAGTCAGATACACAAAATTTATTTAGAATGGAAATGTATGTGGTGTAATTAGTAAGGATATGTCCTACAAATAAGTGACATTGACTTTCCCCCCCAAATTTTTATGTATCAATTGTGGTATAGAAATAAAAACCATATAAAAATCAAAGGACTTTGCTGTCTTCAACAAAGAAATTTCAGAAAAATACACATCCTAGTTGACTGAATAAAAGATGCTTTTCTTTCACTCACTGTTAAAGAATTATCCCACATAAATGTCCCTTACATGGGTGGAGTACTGAGAATGAAAACCATATAGCAATGTCACTATGTGCAGAAAAATCGTTTGGATATAATTTGAAACACATTCAGATAAAAACTCTCAGAAAACTAGTAATTACTGTAATGTTGCTAAATATGGCAAAATAAATCAATGAAAAAATTACAGATAATGTCATATCCATTGGTAAAGACTGAATGACTTCACTACTATCCACATCAATGCAAATGTTTCTGCTTGTATCATTCCAAATTAACATTATGAAGAAGAACCTACCCAGAGTAATAATGCAAGAAGAAGAAATAATGTAAACACTGGAAAGGAAGAAAGAAAACAAAAATTTGCAGATTACAAGATGGCCTACATAAAAAAATCCTAAGTCATTTGGGGAAAGAAGAAAATAAAAACATAGTATAACTAAAAACTGAATTAGAGAGATTGCAGGATACAAAGTCATACACAAAAAAATTAACTATGTTTACATTACCAATGAACATTTGGAAATTTAAATAGGAATAAAACAGAAAAAGATTGAAACTATGATATTAGAGAAAAATTGAAAAAAACATTTGCTCTGAAAATGTTGAATATATAACATAGAAATCTAAAAAAATAAATGCAGTATTTGCATTCATAAAACCACAAACCACTGATCACAGAAGTTAAAGAAGGCAAATAATTGGAAGGAAACAACATTCATGGGTTGAAAGATTCTTTCAAATGTATCCATAGATTCAATAGTTTCATTAACAACCCCAGTAGGATACTTGATAAATCTTGACAAGCTGATTGTTAAATTTTATATGGAAAAGGAAAGTACTTCAACAGTGAAAGCAATTTTGAAAAACAAAGAACAAAGTTGAAAGTCTCACACTATTTGATTTCAGGAATCAGTAGCTATAAAGCTACTACTAACTATAGCACAGCATAGTATAGATGAAAAAACACAGAGCCCCAAAACATAATTACTTGTTTATGGTCAACTGTTTTTCCACAAAGTTATAAAGACTGCTCAGTGGATGAATGGTACTTTTTTTTTAAACAAATGGTGCTGGAACAATCAGATATCCATATGTGAAAGAAAGGTAAAGAAAAGGAAAAAGAACCTTGAACATATCTTGCACTATATGTAAAACTTTAGATAGGAATATATTATAGACTTAAATACAAATCCTAAAGCCACAAGACTTCTAGAAGGAGAAATGATAAAAAAAAAATTTTTTTTGCTATCCTGGATTTTTCAAGGATGATTTGTATAAGGACAGAAAAAACATGAAGCATAGAAAACACTGATAAATTAAGCTTCAACAAAATTAATAGTATTGCTCTTGTTCAAAAGACTCTTGAAAAAAATGAAAGGATTGGGAAATACTGGAAAAATTTTTAAGCAAATATTTGATATAGGATTGGTATCCAAAATGTATAAATTACTCTCATAACTAAAAACAAAAACTAAAAACTAAAAACTCTCATAACTAAAAACAAAAGGAAGCCCTTTCAATTTGTAAAATAGGAAAAGGTTTGTATGTCCAATTAAAAAAAAAATAAGTTTTGGGGCACCTGGGTGGCGCAGTCGGTTAAGCGTCCGACTGCAGCCAGGTCACGATCTCGCGGTCCGGGAGTTCGAGCCCGTGTCAGGCTCTGGGCTGATGGCTCAGAGCCTGGAGCCTGTTTCTGATTCTGTGTCTCCCTCTCTCTCTGCCCCTCCCCCGTTCATGCTCTGTCTCTCTCTGTCCCAAAAATAAATAAACGTTGAAAAAAAAATTTAAAACAAAAATAAGTTTTACATATGGCAAATAAAGACATGAAAATTGTGTAATAACATTAGCCATGAGGAAAACATAATTTAAAACCATAGAGAAATAGCAGTACACACCTCTTAGAATCAGTAAAATTTACCCCCAAAAAAGTGACAACACCAACTGCTGGGGAGAATATAGAGCATCTGGAACTCTCAAGACTTCTTGATCAGAATGCAAAGACAGATGCACTTTGCAAAACATCATGGTAGTTTCTTTAAAAATTTAAAACTGACCATAACCTGTCCTAGATATTTACTCAAAAGAAATGAAACAAATATTCACAATGAAAACCTACATGTGAAACTTATATCACTTAAAAAAATTTTTTTTAATGTTTATTTATTTTAGAGACAGAAAGATGGAGCACAAGCTAGGGAGGGGCAGAGAGAGCCAGAGACAGAATCTGAAGCAGGCTGCACGCTCTGAGCTGTCAGCACAGAGCCTGACGTGGGCTCGAACCCACGAACCGTGAGATCATGACCTGAGCCAAAGTTGGATACTTAACCTACTGAGCTACCCAGGTGCCCCAAATTTATATCACTTCTATTCATAATTACCCAGAACTAGAAATGTCCATCAAATGATGCATGAAAAATCTGTGGTTCTTCCTTACAATTAGATTTTACTCAGTGACACAAAGGAAGGGACTAATGGTACATGTAACAATATGTAAGAATATTAAATTAATTATGCTGAGTGAAAGAAACTAAACAAAATAAGTTTATACTGGCTGATTCTATTTATGTACATTCTGAGAAGGGGGGCATACTACAAATGATTGCTGGGAGCAGAGGGTGGAAGGAAGGATTAACAACGATGAAAAGCAGTAACATTTACTTTTATTTTTTAAATTTTTTTCAGAGAAAGCACACATGTGCGTGTGAGTGGGGTGGGCAGCGGGTAAGGGAGAGAAAAAATCTTAAGCAGTCTCCATACCCACAGGCAAGTCTGATGTGGGGTTCAACATGGGGCTTGATCTCATGACCATGAGATCATGACCTCAGTCAAAATCAAAAGTTGGACACTTACCCAGGCACCCCAAAGCACTAACATTTAAATACAACTATACATGGCTAAAATAATCAGTGGTAAAATTATCTCTGCTAATTTTCGTGAAACACTGGGGCATGAACTATAAGATACTAGTAGAAATAAATTTTTTATTAAAAATAATGGTGATGATACCTGAGATTTCTGTTGGAAGTATCAAATATAGTTGTTGTTTTTTTAAATAGATCCAAAATAGGAAAGTTAGAAAGAGTCAAGGTAAAGCTTATCTTATTTATATTTTGAAGCATTACTTTTCCTCCTGTGTAATGTAGGCCAAAAAAAAAAAAAGTGTATACAAAAGGAATATTTCATTGGCCAGCTACCATTACAGTTTGCAAGAGAATAGAACAAAAGACCAGATACAACAGTTGTGCTCAGAGGTAGAATTAGCAGAGTTTACAGGTGGTGTCTTTGTGAGACCAAAGGAAAGGGTTGGATGAAAAATAAATTTGAGATTATACATTGAAAACTGGCATATTGTTAGACAACTTATCTATAGTGGTATAGGTGCTGATACTTGTTTTCTTTTCTTTTCTTTCTTTCTTTTTTTCCCCCCAGAGGAGTAACTGAGGAACGTGGGGAAGAAGGGAAGAGTATTTTGACAATCTCATTTTGGACATGGTAAGTTTGAGATGACAATGGGAGATACAAGTGCAAATAGAAGAATGCAATAAACTATATGAGACTCAAGTTGAATGGAGAGATTGAAGATCATTATTTGAGAAAAGTATATAAACATAAAGATGTTGGGGTGCCTGTGTGGCTCTGTCGGTTAAGCATCTGACTTTGGCTCAGTTCATCATTTCACAGCTCGTGAGTTCAAGCTCCATGTCGGGCTCTGTGCTGATAGTTCACAGCCTGGAGCCTGCATTAGATTCCGTGCCTCTCTGTCTCTCTCTGCCCTTCACCTGCTTGTTCTCTCTCCCTCTCTCTCTCTCTCTCTCTCTCTCTCTCTCTCTCTCTATATATATATATATATATATATATATATATGGATAGATAGATATAGATATAGATATAATAAACATTAAAAAATAATAAAAAATAAAGATGTTACTTTATTTATTTTTATTTTTTTAAACGTTTTATTTATTTTTGAGACAGGGAGAGACAGAGCATGAACAAGGGAGGGTCAGAGAGAGGGAGACACAGAATCCGAAACAGGCTCCAGGCTCTGAGCTGTCAGCACAGAGCCTGACGCGGGGCTCGAACTCACCGCGAGATCACGACCTGAGCCAAAGTCGGCCGCCTAACCAACTGAGCCACCCAGGCGCCCCTAAAGATGTTACTTTAAAACATGAACCTGCAAAAGATCAAGTTAAAAGATATAGAAATAAAAATGAAAATGATTCAAAATAAACTCAGAAACACTAAAATGTGTGTGCTTAGTAAAGTAGAGCAATCCACCAAAGGTATAGAGAAGGAGCAGTCAAAGCAATATGGAGAACATTAGAAAGATACACTGTCAAAAAATGTCAGAAAGACAATGTCAAAAGCTTTTAAGAAGTCAAATAATACAAACCTCAGAAAGTGACTTTGTTAGTTCAATGATGGCTACAAACCCTTTGGCACTTCTCTTGTGAAGTGATTCCCCATCCCCTTGAATCTCAGTGTGCTAGCTGAGTGCTCTGACAAATAGAATATGGTAGAAGTGATCCTGTGCAAGTGTCTGAGCCTGAGTCTAGAGCCTGGAAACTTCTGCTTCCTGGCTCTCAGATTGTTTTTCCTGAGGAAACCAGTCATCAGGCAAAAATCTAATTACCCTATGGCCATCATACTGTGACGAACCCCAAGCTAGCTACATGACAGACAACATTAAGAAAAATATATTAGCATAGAAGCTATGCTATAGCTATAGAATCTTCTATAGAAAGATTCAAGTCTCACCTGCCATGTGCTGCAACAATATCAGAAAATCTCAGCAAGAACAGTTTAGGTGAGTCCATAAATATTCAGAAAGTGAGAGGTGACAATAAATTGCTATTTTAAGTCACTAAGTTATTGACTTCAAAAACTAACCAAGGGGCACCTGGGTGGCTCAGTTGGTTAAGTGTCCAACTGTTGATTTTGGCTCAGGTCATGATCTCATGGTTCATGAGATTGAGCCTCTCATTAAGACTCTGTGCTGACAGTGTGGAGCCTGCTTCGGATTCTCTCTCTACCTCTCTCTCTCTAACCTTCCTCTGCTCACTCGCATATGGGCACATACATGGACTCTCTGTCTCAAAATAAATAAACATTAAAAGAAAAAACTAACCCAGTATACATACAGGCAAATTATCTTCATCTTAATAAGCTTTTCAAACACTTTTTTATTTTGTTATCTCTAATTTTTGCCAGATTCTTCTTTTTAAGTTTATTTTGCTCTAATTTCAATGACTTTACAAAGCAATATGCAGTTTCTTATTTCATAAAATGATTTTCAATTTTTTTTCAGTTTCAAACTATATATCTCCTAAATGTTAAAATTGCATTTTACTTCCAGTGTATTTGTAATCTTCCTGCTAGCAAATTAGTTATCTTTTATTTTATAAACAATACTAAATACAATAAATTGTATCTATATCTTTTTCACTATTGCTTTATTTCCTTCTTTCATAATTAATTGCCTTTTTGTTAAACTATACACTTCACACATTTTTTTTTAGAAAATGTTGGTGCATAATCTACCTGGTATGTATTTTTCAAAACTTTGGCTGGATTATTAAATGGCAGATTACCTGGCTACAAAATTCAAGGCAGAACACGATATAATTTTTCTAAGGTCTTTTTAATGTTAAAATCATTTTGTTTTTGTTTCTGTTTTTGTTTTTAAATTTTTTTTCCAATGTTTATTTATTTTTGAGATACAGAGAGAGACAGAGCATGAGCAGGGGAGGGGCAGAGAGACATAGAATCTGAAGCAGGCTCCAGGCTCTGAGCTGTCAGCAGAGAGCCTGACGGGGCTCGAACTCACAAACCGCGAGATCATAACCTGAGCCGAAGTTGGACACTTAACCAACTGAGCCACCAGGTACCCATTTCTGTTTTTGTTTTAATAAAAATTTTGTCTGTTGGTCATCCTTTAGGTAGTCATTATTGCTTACTGTGGTTGTTTCCATTTATCTTTGCAGTTCTACAGTTTTAGTGCCAGGCAATTAATTATGAATACATACATTTATTTTCTCTGACTGAAATCACTCATTGCCTTTATTTCCTTTTTTAAAATGTTTTCTTTAATTTGGAATAGTTCTTAACCTCTCTTTATCTTTTGTTAACATTACATTTTCAAATTTACATTTCAGAAGAGTCAAAGTTTTTATAAATTGCCATGTGTTTTATAAATTGTCTTTCAGCTTAGCTTTGCCTAATATCTTATCATGATTAAGTTCACATTGTTCATTTTGGCAGATACAGTATCTATGACATGTGTCTTCACATCAAGAGGCAGTGCAGGATATTAGTTTGTCCATTTTGATTATGTAATTATAATTGCATATTTATAATTGAATTCCGATCTTCTGCCATTCTGTACCTTTGTATCTCTGTTCTCTTATATCAAGAATTCGGGCTCCAGGAGTGCCTGGGTGGCTCAGTCAGTTGAGTGTCCAACTCTTGGCTTCGGCTCAGGTCATGACCTCACATTTCATGGGTTCGAGCCCTGCCTCAGGCTCTGTGTTGACAGTGCAGAGCCTGCTTTGGATTCTCTCTCTCTGGCTCTCTCTCCCCCTTCTCCATTGTGCTCGTGTGTGCACTTGCTTGCTCTCTCTCTCTCTCAAAATAAGTAAATAAATAAACTTAAAAAAAAGAATTCTGGCTCCAAACAGCAGTATATTTACTCATTTGCTCAATCCTACAACACAAAACATAATATCCAAGTTGCTATACTGACACCATTGTGAAAAAGAAATCCAGAATGTTAAAAATAAACAAGTAACAACTTCTGGATGGAATCACATGTATGTTGGAAATTACCAATGCTGCTTATTGTATTCATATTTGTTTAAAATTACTTGGGACTGTACATAATTAACATTTAAAATAAGCATAGTTTTAGAAAAGACATGCGGAAATGAAGAACAATCTCACAGTCAGAGCAGTAATCAGGAGTTGAAGCCAAACATGGCCCTTACAGGCTGGGGGATTGTATCTATCCTTAGAGGTTAATTTTCTTATGACTATAAGCCCCAAGAAATCAAGGTGGTAAAAGCGAGTTTGTTACATAAAGGTAAGAAGAAACTTTACCCCATTTATCAAACTAGAAATAAGAGCTGGTCATCTGCCCTAATTTTTGAGTGAATAATGGAACCATTCACTCAAAACCTAAATTTGAATCATGTGTACTGCAGGACAGAGTTTAAATTCCACTAGCCAATCAGGCTGAGAACTCCTAAGTGAGATGTCAATGTGTAACTTGGTCTCAGATTGATTACGTAGAAAACTGACAAAAGGAAAAACTAAACTAAACTAAATTAAAAAGTATTTTCCCAAAGGGACACTTCTAAACACCAGAGCATGTGTTACCCTCACAATATACTTCTGAAGAAGAGTTCATTTCCATAAATACAGAATACATGAGGAAATAAACTCTTACTCTAGAAGTCAGCAGTCCAAACAAATAGGAGGATTTCACACCATGAGCTAGTGTATAAATAAAATAGATAGGTATCATAGTCCACAAAACAGTAGGAAAACATAATTTTTATTACAGCTATGTGCCAGAAGCCTCACTTATCAGTTAAAGTTGAGTTCAGGCCCTGCTATGGTTATATATATTATACAGTATTGTACTATCAAGAGTAACAAAACCACAAAGTTTCAGATTTCAAATATCAGTTATCACATGAATTTTTGGAATATTGTTAGTATTTTGGTTAAATAAAGAATAGAAAACTTGCTTTATTTTCTAACTCTGTGAACAAAAATTATGATAAAAGATCTAGCTTTTGATATCAACCCAATTGATATATTTGGGATACATAGCATTTTAAAGGAAAGTAAATGAATTCTTTGAATGTTTGAAAAAATTGTGATTTTCTGCTAAAAAGAGCTTTTCTATTTCACCGATTTCCATATTAATAGCTTTATTTGCATAAAAATATACCTATCCTGTTTACTTTCTCTTATTTGTGAATGTATTTGGAACTCTTCTCAAATCCTTTCTACAGGAGCTCTATGCCAACATTTATTATCAAAAAAGAGAAAATAATAAATGTAAAATCAGCAGGATACCACTGGATTTCCTTAAAGATTTGTCTCTCTAAAATCTCTTGTGAATTCCAAGTATGGAACTGACTATAGCAATATCAAAAGATTTGTTGCCCAACTGAAATGTTTTTATATTCATTTCAATATAGAGTAAATGGCCATTCAATTTTGTGTGCTGTTAAAATAAAAACCAGAGACAAGCCTTGAAAATTTCCTGAGCAGACAAAACCAGTTCAGTCCAACAAGCAAAGCTTAATTTGCTGTATTTTGCAAGACTAACTTGACCTGGGCCATTTCTTGTTTATGCCTCTGGAAATCATACACAAAACTTAAAGTGTTGCGCAAATTTGACATGTGGCAACCATTAAACAATTCCTTATCAGTTAAGACAATTCTAATATTATAATCAAAGGCCATGAAGAATAAACTGTCATTGCCTCCTCACTATATATGCTGCTGCATAAAAATATAGGTCCAGAGCCTCATTCTACATTTTGGTTTGAAGGCTCTTAAGTTCACAAGGTTTTGGTTTGTGCACAATAAAGCATTTACTAATCCCAACTTTGGTAATTCATTGGTTTTACTTTTACTATTTATGAACTTTTGACATTGCCTATGCGTGTCATGTTTCAGAGTTCTATTTACAATTTCTCAATATAATTTGTGGGTAAGATTATTAATAATTCAAAAATAAATGGAATAAAATGACAATTTAAAAATTTCCAATTTAACTCTAACCCTGATATCAGAAATCACAGACAAAATGGGAGGACTAGGAGAAATAGAAAAAAATATTTGCAAATAATTTATCTGTTAAGGTGTTAATATCCAAAATATATAAAGAACTCATACAATTTAACAGCAAAACAACAACAACAAAAAAACAAATTAGAAAATGGACAAAGGATCTGAATAGACATTTTTTTTTCCACAGAAGACACACAGATGGTCAACAGACACATGAAAAGATGCTCAAAATTACTAACCATCAGGGAAATGCAAATCAAAAATCTAAGATGAAATCACCTCACACCTGTTAGAATGGCTATTATCAAAAAGAGAAGAAGTAACAAGTATTAGCAAGGATGTGGACAAAAGGAAACCCTGTACACTGTTGGAATGTAAACTAGTCTGGCCACTATGGACAACAGTATGGAGACTCCTTAAAAGATTAAAAGTAGAACTATCATATGCTATAGCAATTCCGCTTCTGGATATTTATCCAAAGAAACTGAAAACAATTAATTTTAAAAGGTAGATACAACTCAGTGTTGACTGCAACATTATTTACATGCAACAGCCAACATATGAAACAACCTAAGGGTCCATCAATGGATGAATAGAAAGAAAATGTGGTATATGTATCACAACAGAATACTACTTAGCTGTAAGAAAAAATGAATTCTTGCCATTTGTGAAAAATGGATTAACCTTGAGGGCATTATGATAAATGAATTAAGTCAGACAAAGGCAAATATCATTTGATTTCAGTTATATGTGAAATTAAAAAAAAAAAAACAAACGAGCTCATATATACACAGGATAGGTGGTTGTCAGAAGTAAGGAACAGGGGATAGGTAAAATGGGTGAAGGGAATCAAAAGGTACAAACTTCAAGTTATAAAATAAGTAAGTCGTGGGTATGTAAAATACTACAACAACAACAACAAAAGTAGCTTTATTTTTGTTATTTCTTTTGATCTTTGGAATGGTTATAGCATATGTGCTTGTCCTCAATGACTTCTCATACAAAATCTCATTCCAGTTTTAGTTTTCAATTCAAGAATATGGTTTTAGGAGGCCTGGTGCTACAGTCAATATAAAACCTGATTACATGAAACTGACTAAGCAAATGCAGGGATTGCAATTTTTTATAGTATTAAAGGGAAAATTCTCCAGAATGAAAATTTATTAACACTGTTAAACATCTGTTAGTAAGTAGGTGTATGAAGGGGATATTGCAAAACTCCATTTTTAGATAAGAAACAAGTCTGTTCTCATATTCTAAATTTGAAGAACTGGGATTTTAAAAAAATATATACTTTCCTCAGTAATATCATTTGATATTTGTCACTTGAGTAATCTAAGGCCCAATTATGTTAGTAAGACTGCCATCCCAGAAACCTACCTATGGGTGCCACAGACAGTGGTTTCCAACTATAAAACTAATTTTCTACTTTTCAATGATCATATTTTATAGCTTAGGTGTTTTTCTCCCTGCCCTCCATCAGGAGTATCTTTTTGTTTGGCTAGAAGTTTTACATTTGCTAGATGGTTGTCTGTCTGTTAGGAATAATAATGGAAGCCTTCATTCATCATTCATCCTGATGAATCTATGTACTCATATTTAGCACCTAGATCAAGTCCCTACAGTGGAAATTATTTTCTGAATCCACTCAGTAATAATCATGCTTTTAAAGTGTAAAATCCTGGACTGATTATTTATTTACCTATATTTAATTTGCATCGTGGCACTGCATTCAAATCAGGAAACTTAGTTCTATCTCAAGGAAAAAAAAATGACTGAGAATATTTGGTAGCTTGATTCTCTAAAAAACCACTGAATGAGATTTAAAAATATCTGTTATCTCCTAAGACAGAATATAGCTGTTAATGACAAAATGGCCAGGACAACATACTGAATAGTATTAAGTTTTCTAAGTGTGATATATATAAAACATGTGGCTGCAAACACATTCTAGGCCACTAAGGAGCTTCTTCATATACTTGAAAGCCCTTAGTCTGGGAAATTCAACTGGACCAGAACACGTGCCTCTAAGGCCCATGACAAAGTAGCACAATCTCTCCTACAACAAGTAAAATGGCCAAAAATGATCATGGAAGCACTTATGAACAAAACAATAAACTTGCAGAATCCTATGCTTAGAACAGGTCTTGGCATCATTATCAGACACAGATAGTTTCTTGCAGTTCCTGAAATGCACATTCTAGACCTTAAATTCTGATACTTAATAATGGAAAAAGTGATTAGAAGGACTTGGCAAGATTATTTATAACAGGAATCCAAGAAAATTTTCTTGAATGGTTTTTAATTAGTGTTGAGTCATCAGAAAGTGACTGATGTCAGGTTTTTATTTTTTTTTAAGTAGTCTTGGAATGCTTTGCAGATCTATGAAAGGTAAAATCTCTGGTAATTAGTATGTACCTTGCAGTAATTTTTATGAATCTTATTAGTAGAATGCCATAGATGCTTTTTGAGATGTTATGCAGATTCCTCCTTAAATATTTCATCAACTCACAGAGCATATTTTTGTTCTCTTGTCTGTTAGAGTTTCATGTGGCTCCAAAGATCTTAGCTTTATTTTTCCCCCTAAGAATTCCATTTTTTTCCTACTGTTCCTGCACTCTAGGAATAAGAAATACAGTGAAAACCATGTTTGATCTTGAAAAATTTGAATGTATCTTGAATTAAATTTATTATACATAAGTGGCATTTCCTCTTCCTATCATCAGAGGAGAGATTCAAGAGAAACTGATATGGCTAGATTCTGTAAGGACTTAAAAAGTGAGACATGGCCAAGATATACCTAAGAAAGAATTCAGTGTGATATGGTGGAAGTCGGGTTCCAGGAAGATCTTAATAATATTATCAGCTGCATGAAAGATACTGACAAAGAGATGATATCCTAGATACTCTGCCCAGGTTGGAAATAGTTGGAATTTGCCTGCTTGATTTGTGGAATTATTTACAAAGCAGTTATAAATAGAGAATCAACTCTGGAATATTCAGAAGAGATAAAACAAAATGTGATATTATCAATATACAGAATTCACATGAACCCAGAGATAAAAATATCAAGTCAAATTTATTTCATGGCTAGAAACAGAGAGAAACAACAACAAGAACATCAACAAAGCAGAAAGAAAAAAGGGGAAAAAAGAAAAAAAATGGGGATTAACAAAAACACTATTGTAAAACTCTATGTCCAAAAAACTTCATCCCCCCAGTGCCTAAGTGGTTCAGTCAGTTGAGCATCCGACTCTTAATATCAGGTCATGATCCCAGGGATGTAGGATGGAGTCTCGTGGTGGACTTTGTGCTGAGCATGAAGCCTGCTTGGGATTCTCTCTCTCTCACTCTCTCTCTCTGTCCCTCTCTCTGACTTATTCTCTGTCTCTCTCTCTTTCCCCAGAAATAAATTAAATTAAAAAAAACCAAACAACAAAAAGTTGTGTCCGTTAGTTATAAACAAAGAGATACTAGCTGCTAATGTCAACACACACACATGCACACGGGCATGCCTGCACACACACACAGAGAAAAAAAATTGTGAACCAAGTATAAAAGAGAGGCTAGATAAATGACTGAAGGAATTAGAGGAGAATATTACATTAATTATACCTAACAGATTCTGGAAAATAGGTACACTTGTTGCCTAGTTTCCTTAATTAGGACAATTAAGGTTTTGTACATATTAATTCAAAGACCTCTGCAGAAGAAAATCATTGATAGGCTGAACACTAGTTTCCTTTACAGGGGATATTGAGGATGACAAGGCAGAGAATGTTACAGAACTCATCTTATGAAAAATTATATATCAAACAAGTTGGAAAAATTAAAACAAAATTGATGATAAATTCGATTATATTTTTCTTGCTTTTGAAATATAGAATATATCTGAAGTTCCAATGGGAAAGTGAATAAAAAAATGTCCTATCTCTGTAGAGAAGAGGGAGAGGCTTAGATATATATTATTTGATAATCTGAAGACAACACATTTCAAATGGTTTAAGTGATCACACTAATGTAATCAATCTGTGAATAAGAAGAAATGAAATAGAGCACAGCAAAGTCTGCAGATTGAAAAACAGACCACATGGCTAGAAAACATCAGCATGAACAATTTTTAAAGAGAAGGAATTGCAATATATTTTTCTTCATGCAATATAATATTGGTAACTTTGAGAAAATAAATTTGAGAAAATAAATTTTCTTTGAGAAAATAAATTTGATGAACTGCAATTTTACAGTGGCAAAAGGGCCTCCTTTTCTAGAAATATGAGTCGCTAAAGTGAAGTTTGCTTTCTTCAGGCTGCACTTAACATGTATCTAATGATAATAGTATGATTGCCAGTTCTTTTTCAACATACTTTAGAGAAGTTCTTTAATAGGCTTATTGGCACACTTGACTTTGTTGACTTTCCTGCTCAGTAGAATGACATGATCCAGAAAGAACTGAAAATCTATTAACTCTTTGATTTTTCTTCTTTACATCCAGTGTCCCTTATTCCTGAAAGTACTACATCATCTTCCTAATGTTTTAAGTAGAAATGAGAAATTTCACATACCATTAACTTAGTCTCTCTATAAGTTTGGTTACATCCCTCACAATGATATAATTTTGTTGATTTGTCTATGAATTTTGCTAGTCAGCTATTCAAACTGTTGAAATGACTAAATTGCTCTTGAAATCTAAATAAATGACTGTGTAACAATAGGACACCTAAAATCCAAAGAGTCTTTTCATAACCAAACGTTATGTTTGACAGTTCATCAGCCCATCATTTTGTTTTTCAATTTCCTTTTTTTAAAACTAGTTAATATTTTGGAAATAGAATGTTAAGAATGTCTCTATCAATTTATCTATATTTGCTTCTAGAAATTCCTGTGCTTCCAAGGGATTAATTTGTTTATTGGTCAATCTACTTCTGTATGTGCTTTGCAGAATTTGTCTGTTGGGAAAATAACTCTATTATAATATAATCAATGAGGTTCATAATAGGTCATAATGGTTTATACTGCCTCTTGAAAATGTTCAGGGTGACTGGAAATTTGGGAAAAATTGTAGACACAGAGTTTTACACGTCTGTGGCAGATCATTTAATCTGCTGTTGTTTTGCTGCAGAAAAGTACACATGCCCCTGACTGTTCATAATGACCTGAGAGAAGTCTGATTCTTGGCCCCAAAGGCTTCCACTTAATAAAATTTACATTCACTTGTGTGTCTATATTTGAGGCAACAGCTGTATTTCCTCTCCTGCCATGAGATACAGTCGAAGGTGGATTTCTGGTGTCACTATTTCAGAAAATACAGAGGATTAATGTCTGTGTCTTGGAAAGAGTGTAGAGCAAATCCTGGCACAGGGTGAGTGAGGCAGCCATAAGAAGGAGGCTTTCAGATCTCGGAGTGCAGAAAAAGTAACTGACAGCCCCCCAGTGGTATGCTCTAGAAGTCCATCACTACATTTCTGCTGAGGGCTTATTTCTTACAAATGCTTCCACCTTGGCTGAATGTGGCAGCGAGAGGAAAGCAATCGGGTTCCTGGGACAGGCCAGATCTTCTAATGGTGCATTGGCTCATGGATTCCTTACTGGCTTTGCTGAAACTTCCCTTAGAACTGCATGGCAATAAATCAAGCATTTACCTAACCCTCCTTCCTTCCCTCTCACCTTCATTCAAGGTCAGATCTTCACACCTGACTAACAATTCTCCCAGACATTCTAGGCTCCCTCTCCACTCTCTCTGAAAGGCAGTCCCTTAATAAATGTATTGTGGATCTAATTGCATTTTGGCACCTGCCTCTCAGAGGACTTGAACTAAAAAAGTGTTGGAAACGCTTGTAGGACACTGTTTTAGAGAGGAGTGATCCTTAATCTACTTAAGAAACTGCTCTAAAAAAATAAATAAACTGCTCTAGGGTTAGAACATGCATGTGTATGTGTGTGTTGGTTATTTTTCACATTTAAGGGTAGGTCAGAGTATGACTTCTAGCTGGATGAACTTTTTCTTTCTTTTCAAATTATTTTCTTCCTTTGTTTTTGTTAAAAATTTTGTTTGTTTGTTTTTAATTGTTATTCCTGATTTGGGATACTTAGGGAAATTAATCCGGTGTGACTGATGAACAACCAGAGTTTCATCTATAGTTTTCTGAATTATTATGGAGGAAAAAAAACTGTTGAAAATATCAGTAGAACAAGAGGGCACAGCTGGGTTCTTAATACCAATCATCTGTGATAGATCACTGACCAAAATGAGCGTGATCTGTAATATTCAAAAGTCCCACTGACGTTCACAAGTATATTTCAATCAATAGGACAGCAAGGAATAGAGCTGTTCACACTGATTACTTCAGTTATTCAAATAGAATTTTTAAAAAAAATCAATGATTCATTTCCATAATTACTAAATATGAATCAAGCTTATGAAACTTTACAAGAAATTGTGATTTTTAAATACTTTGTTACTCAGAGTTCATGTTATACTATTCTTCGTATATTTACTTTCCCAGTGTTCTTGCAGAAATACAATTAAAAGCCCTTTTTGGGCAAAACAAAACAAAATGCAATTTAGTTTTTAGTTATCACTAAAATGAATTTTGACTAAAATATCTTCCCTATTTTTGCTTCATAACATCATTGAGTCTTTTGCCACTCAAAGAAGTTTTTGAAAAGTTGTTTGGTGAACTGAAAGCATGTCAATCTCATTATTTGAATGGATAAAGTAATCACCTATTTATCAACCAAGGCAACTTCTCATAGTTGTAGCAAAAATACAAATATTCTCATTCTCTATAATAGTTTGCAAATATATAGAACAAGGACAGGAGACAATTATCAGGTTAAATAAAACAGGCCATTAGCATGGCTTTTGATTTATGCAATGAACAGTTTTATACAATTAGAACAACCTCTAGTTTCATGTAACTCAGGATTTAGTGAAAGTTTGTCTTTCTGTATACACACACACAAACACATATGTATGTGAATGTATGTTAGTATACACAAATAGGATAAACAGAATGGGAGGAAGGAAGGAAGGAGGAAGGAAAGGCGAGATGTCTTCAGCCTCCTATCTTTTCAAAGATTTATAAGGTCACATTGTAATGAGGTGAATAAAAAGATGTTCTGACCGATTCTTCTTGGCCTGCCTCTAGATCTTTGTTCATACAGAGTTCATTAAAAGTTTATCCAGACTTAGATACTGAGGTAGGCTTTGGAGATATAAAAGTAGATAAGGGTTCCCCTCCCTGGAAGAGTTCATAGGTCAGAGGAGGTGAACATGTAAGAAAATATTTAAATTATAACAACTCTATATTTAGAGGACTTTAATAAGCATATGTTAACTATCCATGTAGAATATTCAAGGCTTCAAGGTATTTGTAACTTTCAAAGACTAACTGGTTAAACCCACCCATTTACTTGTGCATTTATCTAGTACTTACTTTATACATACTTTGTGCCAGGTACTATGTTAACAGCAGATACTGCAAAAATTATGTCTCCAAATGAAGATACAGAGACCAGAACAGAAAGTGGTAAATTAACTACAGTGATGTCTACTGAGAGTTAGATTTGGGGAATTACTTGGTATAATGGAGGAGGTAGCAGGGATATCTACTTTAGTTTGGGAAATCATAAAAGACCTCACAAACAAAAGACTGGGATTATTGTAAGCTTTTATCCATATTGCTCCTTCTCTATCATTACTTCAGTGTGACTTATACTATGTGACTTCAACAGGCATGTGCCTGAAACTGTAATTCTTACAGAAAACAATGACACAACACTGATTACACAGAATAGTTTAAGTGTGGGTACAACTGATGAACGTGACTCCATTTCTCCAGGTGTTAGGTTTGCTATATTTATATTTTAGAGTAGCAGTAAATAGTCCAAAAGAATTACTCTTCATGATTAATCAAATTTACCAAAAAGAGTTTGGACATATGAATATCATGAATATAGTATTGTTATTTTTGTTCCTAGACTTTTTTTTCTATTTTAATAATAGTTTACATTAACTACTGTTTCTACCCTTTGTTTCTTTATACATATCTTTTAAGTGAGAAATTTTACCTTTTTAGGTATCTATTTTTTTTTGCCTGTTTTCAAAATGTCTCTAGAACAAAGCACAGTATATACAACTCAAAAGTACTACAATGCTATTTTAATCTAGAAGAAAATAAGCAGTTGATGCACTATAAACTATGTGGTCTAAAGTCAATGTGATTTTAAGAGAGAAACAGCTTCAACTATTGGAAAGTTAAATGAAAGTAACAATTAGAAAATACTGAGTCTTAAAATGTTCCTTTAGAGAGTAAGCATACTTTTAAAATCACAATTATTAGGTACATATTTGCCTGCATTACCCATGTAGTCCTATCTGGAAAATTAGTTTTCTTAAAGTTGTTAATTTACAATAGAGCTTCTAATTACCTTAATGGTATTGCTGAATATTGTTTTCAATTAGAACAGTTTAGCACATTTAGTGGATAGATGTTATCGCTTCATAAGGTTCATGCTCAACACTATACCAATGCTTTTTATTAGTATGGCGTTAAAGGTTCAAAAGAGAAGGGAAAATTGCCTCGAAGCCAAACTTTGTCTTTTAAAAAAGTTTCTTATAGCTAACTGAGGAGCAAACCACTGTTTTTGTTTTATGTCAATACTTTGTTAATTTATTTATGAAACCTGAGGAAAAAATAACATACAGTCTGGATTAAAAGTTTGTATCTACCAACAATACGGAAACATACTTAAATTAAGTAGAACTACTTATGGGCATCTACCATTTGATTTAATTTTTACCAAATGTTTAAGGAGCCAGTTATAGTAACGGACATCCTCCCAGGTGCAATGGATAAAAATATAAATAAGATAACTTCCTGGCCTGTAAGTGGTACATATTCTGGAAGAGAAGAAAGAATGTGTAAATAAGCAGACTTCAGAATACTAAATTTTATCTTTCTAATATAGTTTCTCAAAACTCTCTTAATTGGAGTTTTTTTCTTTATCTTGATAAAAAGTTAGATGATTTAAAAACACAATAAACTGAAATAAATGAGTAAGGAAGTGCATTATCTAACAAAACATTTAGCAATAATGAATGACAGTTACAATGCCATATATTTTAACAAGATTACAGATCCCTGGATACACTAATTCCTCGTAAATATAGTCTATTAACTGTCCCACCCCTGTATTTGCCATGATAGTATTATGTTGTAGTGGTGTTTGCTGATTTTTAATTACTGTGAATAATACAGATTTAACTTCATTTGCTAAAATTCAAATTATTCCCCACTCCCTACCCAACAGTTAGGTCTCCTTACATTTTTTGTGAAAGTCTATGCTAACTCACACATGTTCATGCAAACACACACACACAGGGAAAAGAGAAGTGGAGTGAAGGAGCAAGAGAGACTGAGAAAGAGCAATATTTAATCTAGGATATCTTCAACAGAAATGCATATTTTACACAGAGAACTTAGAGATATTAGTTACATTTTGGGTTTGAAACCTAGTCTTGCCCTTGGCTGTATGTTTTTGTTTTTCTCAAACTTATTGTCTAATCAATGGAGTCAAAGTATTTCAGGATGTAAGTGTAAATTTTAAAAATCAAGTGCCAAGAGGGCTGCACCGTGGTCTGCAGAGCCACTCTCACTAAGCTCTTGGCAAGCTAAGTCATGACTGACTTGGAAAAAAATTAATTAAATTAAGTAAAAAGAAAAAGAAAAAGAAAAAGAAACTGCCTACATGCACCCTTGATGCAGTATTATCAACAACAGCCAAATAATGGAAACAGCCCAGATGTCCATCAACTGATTGCTAAATAAAGAAGATGTGGTATAGCTATACAATGGAATATCACTCAACCTTAAAAAAGAATGAAATCTTGCCATTTGCGACAACATGGATGGAACTGGAGAGTATTATGTTAACCAAAATATGTCAGAGAAAGATAAATACCATATGATTTCACTTATATGTGGAATTTAAGAAACAAGACAAATGAGCATAGAGAAAAAGAGAGAGACAAACAAAGAAACTGACTCCTAACTACAAAGAACAAACCAGAGGGGAGGCGGGTGGGGAGATGCGCTAAATAGGTGATGGAAATTAAGGAGTGCACTTGTGATGAGCACTGGGTTTTGTACGGAATTGTTGCATCACTACGTCGTACACCTGAAACTAACAGTACGCTGTATGTTAACTAACTGGAGTTTAAATAAAAACTTAAAAAAAAATAAAGTGCCTAGAAGAGGGCCTGGTATATTGCAAGTGTACACAGTATATTGTTTCTTTACTATGAGTGCCATCAAACTACAAGTATCTTTATAAAATTCAACAAATCTTAAACAACATAGAAAGGTGTGCAATTATTTTGTAACAAATACAAATTTGTACATAAACAAATACAAATGCTCTGAAATACTAGAAATCTTCCTGTTGTCATAAGTAGATATGATGTAGGTTAGAATGTGATATGAGTAAGTTGAACATTTTCTATGTTAAAAGAGAATACATTATAAAAACTGGATACTGCACAGGCTGATGATAAGCCAAACATCTCAGAGAAAACTGCCTATAAAAGAAAATGGCAGAGCCCAAGGTCAAGCAAAGAATAACCAAGAGCACACATCTGATAATGAAGTTCCATTCCCTCAGTGGTTCCATACACAGGGTAAGAGAAAACAAAACAGGATCTGAAAAAACCGAAAAGTACTATGATGGATTAAGTACAAAGTTTATTTGATACCGATAATTTAAAAAAGAAAGCAAAAGACCATCTCTAAGGAATATAGAAATAACAAGTAAACTGCCTTTATCAGAAAACCAAAGGAAGCACCGACATTTATACTGAAATCCCAGGGCATTTTCATTAAACCCAACACAACACAAAACAGAAATCATATATATATGTTGCAAAGGAAAGTCATCATTTACTGAAATAATATACGGAAACCAAGATAAATTATTGCACCGTTTAAATACGTACTTTATCATTAAAGGAGATCACTGTAAAAAATGTCAAAATATTTCCAGCATGTAATAATGAATTATCAATGTAATAAACAAAAAAATCATTAAAATAACAATAAAACATAAATTAGAGTGTATGACGGTGTTTTTTAGCCCTATCAAAAACTACCAAAATTTTGATGTTGCCATTTTTTGTTAGAAAAAAATGGTTTTATTGCTTTACTTTTTAATGTTTCTGATCACCAGATACTCAAGACATCATTTCAAAGTTTGCTGGATACATGCTTTTTATTTTCTTGGAATAAAACAAAAAATACTGATTTTTTAAAACCAATCTTTTATTATTATTTTTTTAAATTTTACCAGTGATTTATCCTACTATGAAGATGCATATTTCCCAATAGAACTTACCCATTTTGGAGAGTTTTTCTCTTAAATAACATTGAATAATTTAACAGTTTTATTGTTTGTTTGTTTATTGATTGATTGAGAGGGCTTGTGCACGAGTGGGGGAGGGGCAGAGGAAGAGGGAAAGAATCTTTTTTTTTTATATGAAATTTATTGACAAATTGGTTTCCATACAACACCCAGTGCTCATCCCAAAAGGTGCCCTCCTCAATACCCATCACCCACCCTCTCCTCCCTCCCACCCCCCATCAACCCTCAGTTTGTTCTCAGTTTTTAAGAGTCTCTTATGCTTTGGCTCTCTCCCACTCTAACCTGTTTGTTTTTTTTTCCTTCCCCTCCCCCATGGGTTCCTGTTAAGTTTCTCAGGGTCCACATAAGAGTGAAACCATATGGTATCTGTCTTTCTCTGTATGGCTTATTTCACTTAGCATCACACTCTCCAGTTCCATCCACGTTGCTACAAAAGGCCATATTTCATTTTTTCTCATTGCCACGTAATATTCCATTGTGTATATAAACCACAATTTCTTTATCCATTCATCAGTTGATGGACATTTAGGCTCTTTCCATAATTTGGCTATTGTTGAGAGTGCT
Source organism: Felis catus (assembly GCF_018350175.1). Taxonomy (NCBI): domain Eukaryota; kingdom Metazoa; phylum Chordata; class Mammalia; order Carnivora; family Felidae; genus Felis; species Felis catus. The sequence goes on along the minus strand of NC_058368.1, from coordinate 39,159,184 downwards.
GCTATGAACATTGGGGTACAAGTGGCCCTATGCATCAGTACTCCTGTATCCCTTGGATAAATTCCTAGCAGTGCTATTGCTGGGTCATAGGGTAGGTCTATTTTTAATTTTCTGAGGAACCTCCACACTGCTTTCCAGAGCGGCTGCACCAATTTGCATTCCCACCAACAGTGCAAGAGGGTTCCCGTTTCTCCACATCCTCTCCAGCATCTAGAGTCTCCTGATTTGTTCATTTTGGCCACTCTGACTGGCGTGAGGTGATACCTGAGTGTGGTTTTGATTTGTATTTCCCTGATAAGGAGCGACGCTGAACATCTTTTCATGTGCCTGTTGGCCATCTGGATGTCTTCTTTAGAGAAGTGTCTATTCATGTTTTCTGCCCATTTCTTCACTGGGTTATTTGTTTTTCGGGTGTGGAGTTTGGTGAGCTCTTTATAGATTTTGGATATTAGCCCTTTGTCTGATATGTCATTTGCGAATATCTTTTCCCATTCCGTTGGTTGCCTTTTAGTTTTGTTGGTTGTTTCCTTTGCTGTGCAGAAGCTTTTTATCTTCATAAGGTCCCAGTAATTCACTTTTGCTTTTAATTCCCTTGCCTTTGGGGATGTGTCGAGTAAGAGATTGCTACGGCTGAGGTCAGAGAGGTCTTTTCCTGCTTTCTCCTCTAAGGTTTGGATGGTTTCCTGTCTCACATTTAGGTCCTTTATCCATTTGGAGTTTATTTTTGTGAATGGTGTGAGAAAGTGGTCTAGTTTCAACCTTCTGCATGTTGCTGTCCAGTTCTCCCAGCACCATTTGTTAAAGAGGCTGTCTTTTTTCCATTGGATGTTCTTTCCTGCTTTGTCAAAGATGAGTTGGCCATACGTTTGTGGGTCTAGTTCTGGGGTTTCTATTCTAGTCCATTGGTCTATGTGTCTGTTTTTGTGCCAATACCATGCTGTCTTGATGATGACAGCTTTGTAGTAGAGGCTAAAGTCTGGGATTGTGATGCCTCCTGCTTTGGTCTTCTTCTTCAAAATTCCTTTGGCTATTCGGGGCCTTTTGTGGTTCCATATGAATTGTAGGATTGCTTGTTCTAGTTTCGAGAAGAATGCTGGTGCAATTTTGATTGGGATTGCATTGAATGTGTAGATAGCTTTGGGTAGTATTGACATTTTGACAATATTTATTTTTCCAATCCATGAGCAGGGAATGTCTTTCCATTTCTTTAAATCTCTTCAATTTCCTTCATAAGCTTTCTATAGTTTTCAGCATACAGATCCTTTACATCTTTGGTTAGATTTATTCCTAGGTATTTTATGCTTCTTGATGCAATTGTGAATGGGATCAGTTTCTTTATTTGTCTTTCTGTTGCTTCATTGTTAGTGTATAAGAATGCAACTGATTTCTGTACATTGATTTTGTATCCTGCAACTTTGCTGAATTCCTGTATCAGTTCTAGTAGACTTTTGGTGGAGTCTATCGGATTTTCCATGTATAATATCATGTCATCTGCAAAAAGCGAAAGCTTGACTTCATCTTTGCCAATTTGGATGCCTTTGATTTCCTTTTGTTGTCTGATTGCTGATGCTAGAACTTCCAGCACTATGTTAAACAGCAGCAGTGAGAGTGGGCATCCTTGTCGTGTTCCTGATCTCAGGGAAAAAGCTCTCAGTTTTTCCCCATTGAGGATGATGTTAGCTGTGGGCTTTTCATAAATGGCTTTTTTGATCTTTAAGTATGTTCCTTCTATCCCAACTTTCTCAAGGGTTTTTATTAAGAAAGGGTGCTGGATTTTGTCAAAGGCCTTTTCTGCATCGATTGACAGGATCATATGGTTCTTCTCTTTTTTTTGTTAATGTGATGTATCACGTTGATTGATTTGTGAATGTTGAACCAGTCCTGCATCCCAGGAATGAATCCCACTTGATCATGGTGAATAATTCTTTTTATATGCCGTTGAATTCGATTTGCTAGTATCTTATTGAGAATTTTTGCATCCATATTCATCAGGGATATTGGCCTGTAGTTCTCTTTTTTTACTGGGTCTCTGTCTGGTTTAGGAATCAAAGTAATACTGGCTTCATAGAATGAGTCTGGAAGTTTTCCTTCCCTTTCTATTTCTTGGAATAGCTTGAGAAGGATAGGTATTATCTCTGCTTTAAACGTCTGGTAGAACTCCCCTGGGAAGCCATCTGGTCCTGGACTCTTATTTGTTGGGAGATTTTTGATAACCGATTCAATTTCTTCGCTGGTTATGGATCTGTTCAAGCTTTCTATTTCCTCCTGATTGAGTTTTGGAACAGTGTGGGTGTTCAGGAATTGGTCCATTTCTTCCAGGTTGTCCAATTTGTTGGCATATAATTTTTCATAGTATTCCCTGATAATTGTTTGTATCTCTGAGGGATTGGTTGTAATAATTCCATTTTCATTCATGATTTTATCTATTTGGGTCATTTCCCTTTTCTTTTTGAGAAGCCTGGCTAGAGGTTTGTCAATTTTGTTTATTTTTTCAAAAAACCAACTCTTGGTTTCGTTGATCTGCTCTACAGTTTTTTTAGATTCTATATTGTTTATTTCTGCTCTGATCTTTATTATTTCTCTTCTTCTGCTGGGTTTAGGCTGCCTTTGCTGTTCTGCTTCTAGTTCCTTTAGGTGTGCTGTTAGATTTTGTATTTGGGATTTTTCTTGTTTCTTGAGATAGGCCTGGATTGCAATGTATTTTCCTCTCAGGACTGCCTTCGCTGCGTCCCAAAGCGTTTGGATTGTTGTATTTTCATTTTCGTTTGTTTCCATATATTTTTTAATTTCTTCTCTAATTGCCTGGTTGACCCACTCATTCGTTAGTAGGGTGTTCTTTAACCTCCATGCCTTTGGAGGTTTTCCAGACTTTTTTCTGTGGTTGATTTCAAGCTTCATAGCATTGTGGTCTGAAAGTATGCATGGTATAATTTCAATTCTTGTAAACTTATGAAGGGCTGTTTTGTGACCCAGTATATGATCTATCTTAGAGAATGTTCCATGTGCACTCGAGAAGAAAGTATATTCTGTTGCTTTGGGATGCAGAGTTCTAAATATATCTGTCAAGTCCATCTGATCCAATGTCTCATTCAGGGCCCTTGTTTCTTTATTGACCGTGTGTCTAGATGATCTGTCCATTTCTGTAAGTGGGGTGTTAAAGTCCCCTGCAATTACCACATTCTTATCAATAAGGTTGCTTATGTTTATGAGTAATTGTTTTATATATTTGGGGGCTCCGGTATTCGGCACATAGACATTTATAATTGTTAGCTCTTCCTGATGGATAGACCCTGTAATTATTATATAATGTCCTTCTTCATCTCTTGTTACAGCCTTTAATTTAAAGTCTAGTTTGTCTGATATAAGTATGGCTACTCCAGCTTTCTTTTGGCTTCCAGTCGCATGATAAACAGTTCTCCATCCCCTCACTCTCAATCTAAAGGTGTCCTCAGGTCTAAAATCAGTCTCTTGTAGACAGCAAATAGATGGGTCTTGTTTTTTTATCCATTCTGATACCCTATGTCTTTTGGTTGGTGCATTTAATCCATTTACATTCAGTGTTATTATAGAAAGATATGGGTTTAGAGTCATTTTGATGTCTGTATGTTTTATGCTTGTAGTGATGTCTCTGGGACTTTGTCTCACAGGGTCCCCCTTAGGATCTCTTGTAGGGCTGGTTTAGTGGTGACAAATTCCTTCAGTTTTTGTTTGTTTGGGAAGACCTTTATCTCTCCTTCTATTCTAAATGACAGACTTGCTGGATAAAGGATTCTCGGCTGCATATTTTTTCTGTTCATCACATTGAAGATCTCCTGCCATTCCTTTCTGGTCTTCCAAGTTTCAAAAGAGAGATCAGTCAGGAGTCTTATAGGTCTCCCTTTATATGTGAGGGCACGTTTACCCCTTGCTGCTTTCAGAATTTTCTCTTTATCCTTGTATTTTGCCAGTTTCACTATGATATGTCGTGCAGAAGATCGATTCAAGTTACGTCTGAAGGGAGTTCTCTGTGCCTCTTGGATTTCAATGCCTTTTTCCTTCCCCAGTTCAGGGAAGTTCTCAGCTATGATTTCTTCAAGTACCCCTTCAGCACCTTTCCCTCTCTCTTCCTCCTCTGGGATACCAATTATGCGTATATTATTTCTTTTTAGTGTATCACTTGGTTCTCTAATTTTCCCCTCATACTCCTGGATTTTTTTCTCTCTCTTTTTCTCAGCTTCCTCTTTTTCCATAACTTTATCTTCTAGTTCACCTATTCTCTCCTCTGCCTCTTCAAGCCAAGCTGTGGTGGTTTCCATTTTGTTATGCATTTCGTTTAAAGCGTTTTTCAGCTCCTCGTGACTGTTCCTTAGTCCCTTGATCTCTGTAGCAAGAGATTCTCTGCTGTCCTGTATACTGTTTTCAAGCCCAGCGATTAATTTTATGACTATTATTCTAAATTCACTTTCTGTTATATTATTTAAATCCTTTTTGATCAGCTCATTAGCTGTTGTTATTTCCTGGAGATTCTTCTGAGGGGAATTCTTCCGCTTGGTCATTTTGGATAGTCCCTGGCGTGGTGAGGACCTGCAGGGCACTTCCCCTGTGCTGTGGTGTATAACTGGAGTTGGTGGGCGGGGCCGCAGTCAGACCTGATGTCTGCCCCCAGCCCACCGCTGGGGCCACAGTCAGACTGGTGTGTGCCTTCTCTTCCCCTCTCCTAGGGGCAGGATTCACTGTGGGGTGGTGTGGCCCGTCTGGGCTACTTGCACACTGCCAGGCTTGTGATGCTGGGGATCTGGCGTATTAGCTGGGGTGGGTAGGCAAGGTGCACAGGGGCAGGAGGGGCAGGCTTAGATCGCTTCTCCTTAGGTGATCCTCTTCAGGAGGGGCCCTGTGGCAGCGGGAGGGAGTCAGATCCGCTGCCGGAGGTTTGGCTCCGCAGAAGCACAGAGTTGGGTGTTTGCGCGGAGCGAGCAAGTTCCCTGGCAGGAACTGGTTCTCTTTGGGATTTTGGCTGGGGGATGGGCGGGGGAGATGGCGCTGGCGAGCGCCTTTGTTCCCCACCAAACTGAGCTCTGTCGTCAGGGGGCTCAGCAGCTCTCCCTCCCTTTGTCCTCCAGCCTTCCCGCTTTCCGAGCAGAGCTGTTAACTTATGACCTCCCAGACGCTAAGTCGCGCTTGTTGTGGGAACACAGTCCGTCAGGCCCCTCCGCTTTTGCAAGCCAGACTCGGGGGCTCTGCTTGGCCGACGAGCCGCCCCTCCACCCCGGCTCCCTCCCGCCAGTCCGTGGAGCGCGCACAGCCTCGCCGCCCTTCCTACCCTCTTCCGTGGGCCTCTCGTCTGTGTTTGGCTCCGGCGACTCCGTTCTGCTAATCCTCTGGCGGTTTTCTGGGTTATTTAGGCAGGTGTAGGTGGAATCTAAGTGATCAGCAGGACGCGAGGTGAGCCCAGCGTCCTCCTAAGCTGCCATCTTGCCGCTTCTCCCAGAGGGAAAGAATCTTAAGCAGGCTCTAAGCCCAGTGCAGAGCCAGACCTGTGGGGCACAATCTCATGACTGTGAAATCATGACCTGAGCCAAAATCAAGAGTCAGATACTTAACCAACAGAGTCACCCAGGTGCCCCTATTAAACTTATTCTTGATACGAAATCAAATACAAATAATTTTGCCCCAATTTTTTTCCTGAAATAAAACTGGAATAGAGAAGATCAACTATGCTACAATGTTACAAAAATGGGCATGAGTACATGATAAAATATTTTTAAAAATTTAAAGTTACTTACTTTGAGAGACAGAGAGAGCAAGAGGGGGAGGGGCAAAGAGAGGGTCAGAGAGAATCCCAAGCAGGCTTCATGCTAACAGTGTGGAGCCTGAAGTGGGTCTCAAGTTCACAAACCAAGAGATGGTGACCTGAGGTGAAACCTATAGTTGGGCACTTAGCCACCTAAGCCACCCAGGTGCCCCAACAAAATACAAGATTTCAAGTGGTATCATTATACAATAATGAATGACACATCGTTGCACAGTATATGGGATATTATTTTCATTATTGCCCATCCACTGTTCCTCTCTGGATTTGTGGAGTACACAAATGCTCCTATACATTGTGTATGGCTGTTTCCTCCTAACACACTCATTAGTTCACATTAAAAATTGCATTTGGCTGAACAAATGTTAATTATGAAAATAATTACTGTAGTCAAAATTAATATTTTGTTTTCTTAGGTATAAATGCCTTTTACTATGGGTATCTATTCGTTTACAAATATCTGAGAAGTCCCAAATGCATTACCCATAATTTGTTGCAAATAAAATCTAAATGAGACTACAAAGTTTTTCAAATGTTATACCTTCCAATTAATACAAAATCAGCAGATATTTTCAACTGAATTATGTGCTAAATAGATCTTAGTCCACAAGAGATTCATCACATTTATCCTTATTTAATACAACCACCTTAATTTACCAAAATTAAATTACTTGCCATATTATTTTCAACACGTAATAAGATTATTGTAAAACAGCAAGGTATCGTAAAAATGTTTATGGAGGTAACAGAATTAACGAACAAATGATTCTATTATTTCTGCCTGTATTTGTACACACAGCATTGATAAAGAGTAATTCCCTTTACCTAGACAAGAAGGTTGAGCTAAGTGATCAGAAGTATACTACTATGGGTTATCACCATACATCTGTAACTTAATGGCATGTCACTGGTGTGCTATTAAAAATGGATGCATTCTGGGGGTGCCTGGGGGGGCTCAGTCGTCTAAGCATCAACTTCATCTCAGGTCATGATCTCACACTCCATGAGTTTCACCCCCGCTTTGGGCTCTGTGCTGACAGCTCAGAGCCTAGAGCCTGCTTGAGATTCTGTGTCTCCCTCTCTCTCTCTACCCCTTCCCCACTATCTCTCTGTCTCTCAAAAGTAAATAAACATTAAAATTTTTTTTTAAATAGATGAATTCTGCACTGAACCAAAATACAACAATTTGTTAAGCACCATATTTTAAGGATATGTTAATATTTCCTAAATTTACAAGTACAAATCATAGTTTAAAAGTACACTGCAGTTCTAACAAATATATGAAAGCTAACAAGGCCCAGCTTATAGATCTTAATTACAGACTACATCCTTTATCCTATTTGTGGCCATACTGTTTTTAATTAATTGCCCTCAGTTCATACTTGTTTGAAATTAAGTTCATGATGCCACCTTTTTTTGTAATTATTTTAAACCATTTGCCTGTTTTTTGCTCATTCTATTTTTTTATTTTTTTATTTTTAAAATGACATGAAAAATAGATTTTTGTCATACTTACATCTATCAATATGGCATGACTTTGAATTTTTATATAGCACTCTAATATTTTTGAATGACTTTAACTTTGATCAAGACTTGTTGCTTTTCTTTTAAAATTTTGAATATATGTAATTTTCAAATTCCTTGAAGAATGTATACTGCCATTCTAAAGTTTTATATTTTATTAATATAAATGTTATATATATATATAATATATATATTATATATATATAAATATATATATTATATATATATATTAATAATTTTTTGTCTATTTGGACAAAGAGTATGTATTAAATCTTAGTTATATAGAAGTCTCTCTTCCAGCTTCTGAAACTTGAGCTATAAACAAATATTCTGTTCTCATGAAGACAATAAACCATTATACAAACTCATGTTCATTACTATACATTCTTATACATTTTAAAAATTGATCTGTGTTATATAGAAACAGGAAGCATATCATGGAGAAGAGAGTAATGGGGATTATTATCTTAAATAAGAGGGATTCTCTAAAGTATAGTCACTTAGGAGAGATCAAACACATTAGGAAGCAAGTCATAAAAATATCTGTAAGGACAGTGTTGCAGGATGAGGCTACAGCTAATATATGGACCTTGAAGCACAAACATGTCATCTTCTCCCTTAGAGTAACATGCTGAAGAATAAACAGGTTGATTTCAAGACCAGGGTAGAGTAAGCTAAGGGATAAAAAACAGAAATCGAGTTAGATTATTAAACTGGGTCCTTCAGATGAAGGGACCAAATATATTTGGCTATTGTAGGATATCGCAGACTATGGGTCTGGAGTTCTCTCTTGTCCAGCAAGAGAGGAGATGCAGAATTGAATACGAGAGAGGCTACTGTCCGAGAGGAGACAAGAGCCCGAACAGGGGTTTCATCTCTGTATTTATTGAGCTCACTGTGGTGAATGTGAAGAAAACAAGATCTTACACATCTGGAGATGTATGCATGGAGAAAACAATCAGACAGTAATCATTAACTTGTGTGTGTCAGCAAAGGGTCTGGGGGGCAAGTGGAGTTTGTAATCAAATTATATTGGCACCAGATGGAAAGTAATTTCCTGCAGGTGATATAACAAGTTACTCATGATCCAGTTACAATAACCTGCTAGCTAACCTTGGGCACTTTTGCCCCGTGGTGGCGGCTTTCTGCCCTAAGCTTTCTTCTAACCCATTTATGTAAGTAGAACCTATTTTCCCACAGTAGAGAACTGAGCTTAACCTTAAGGATAACAGAGAGACTTGGAGAAATTTGAATCTGAAAGTGGCATGATTTCAGAAGGGCATTTTTACTGTTCTGCTATAAGTAAAAGCTACATGTGGAAGCTACTAGCCACATGTAGCTCTTTATATTTCAACTCATGTAATTAAAACTAAATAAGATTAAAATTTCACATCTTTAGTCCCACTAACCACAATTCAAGTATTCAACAGACACATGTTGCTAGTGGCTACCATATAGGGACAGTATGGTTACTTTCATCATTTTCAATAGTTTTAGCATTGCAGAAAGGGTTACCTCACAGCCCTAATGAGAGACAGTGGATTGACTGAGGCAATAATGAGAGAAGTGGTGAGAACCGAGAGGCTGAATGGAGAATTCAAGTTTCCTTTTGAATACAGAAGGCCTGAATTACCTACTATGTATGTATAAGGAGATTTATGTGGTCATTTTTATCTACAAATATAGAATACAGGGAACTACATTGGGCTAGAGCAATAATTTGAATAATCAATATAATTATATAACCAAAGACTAGATACAATCACTCCAGGGAATGGAATTAAACAGAGTAGCAAAGATCTCCATCCAAGAACTGACAACAGAGAACATCAAAGAAGCTCAGGAATTTCAAGAAATTTCAGAAAGATATGAGTCATATTCCTGGGGAGTTGAAAATTAGCTAGAACAGGAAAAAACATTTGGGAGAACTCATAGGATATCTTGGAAACAAGAGTTTCATGAAGGACAGAGTTAGCAACTATTTTAAATGCTGCTTAGATGTGGCCCAGTGGAGACCAAAAGTGATGACAGAGGAGCTGTTTTAAATAAATAGTACTGAATAAAGTTGATTCAGAAAAGATGGGGAAGCACAATTCAAGAGCAGAGACAAGATTTCTTAGCAGCACTTCTGAATGTGAAGAGAAGCAGAGAACTGAACATAACTGAAGAGTTCTGTGTTGTAAATTTTGTAATTAGAATTTAATTTTTAAAATTTATTTTGAGAATATTGCCAAGTTTTTATAAGATGAGTAGAATTATTTAATTAAAAGTTGAATATTGTTAAGAACAGAGCTTGGGAAGTTGATAAGAAAAAGAAATCAGTGCCCAAAAATGAGGAAATAGAAAAAAGGGATAGCATAGGGTGTGGATGCCAGATACTGAAATATTTAGGGGTATGAAATGAGAAATTTACAAATAGTTTTGTTTTCCAGTCTCAATACAGAGCCCAACTTTAATACCAATTAGTAAGAGACACTCTACAGAAACAAAATCCACTCCAATACCTGGGCAATCCCAATGCCAGCACATGCATATTCTTAGGACTCCTTTTTCACGCTGAAAAGTATTTCAGATTCAGAGAGACAAGAATTGTGTGCAGAATGAATTAACTCAGGGAATACTAGGTTTTATTGTCTCTAAGTCTATAAAATCCACTAGTCATGTGTTTGTAGTGCATATATTTCAGGTTTATTCACAATAAACAATCTGGAGGAACTAGACATATCCTTTTAAAGCAGTCTTAGATCAGTAATCAGTACTTGTTAAACCCTGTAGGGCACTCGTTTATTGTTCAGCTACTGAATTCCACTTGTCCATACTGACAAGGAATTCTGGTGAAGATTAAAAGTGCCTGACGCACACCTAAGGAGGGCAAATCATGTTTCTGCTTCCTGCTTCCTATCCCACCCCAGTGTACACTTTAATCCTATGTGGTGTCATTTGCCTCATGTATCTTAACTATCTTCCTTCATTAGTATTAAAATATTTATGCATCATTTTATAGAAAGCTATAATCTTTCTACCATGTCAATGATCACAGGATTTGAATCATATGATACAAATCAGAAATTCATTCATTCGAACAAGAGAGAGAGAGAGAGAGAGAGAGAGAGAGAAAGTGACCTTCTCACTTCATAGGTCTCTTAATAATCTTTTACCAGTTGGAATATTCGTTTTGCTCTTGTATTAAGAGATACTTGTACTTTTTTACATGTGTTGATGGAAGCATTCTATCACATGGTAGTTTAAGGCCAATTTGACCTCTTTTTCTGGCTAATCTTATTCCATGAGTATCACATTGAGGACTTCAATTTAATCTTTCCAAATGCTTTCTCATCCTAGATTTTTTTCATTTCTATATTTGCTTTGTATTTAATTATACTAATAGTCCTATAAAACCTTTTATACTGCATAACAGCATTAGACAAATGTTTGATACAGATAAATAGTTACAATTAGAATATCATTTTCCATTCCTCTTCCACAGCAGTAACTTTTACCCATTAACTATACAATTGCAGTGTTTAGGTTGGTAATTAGAACATATGGTTCAGTAGATGATGCATAGTAATATTCTAAGATATAATAAAACAGTTTTCACCAATACAAACTTGCAGATGTTACTGTGAAACACTGCCCCATTGATCTCACCTGAGGATACAATCATATTGCCCCTATTTCAACCAGTTAAAAGGTAAATTCCCTTTTAAATTATTATGTTCAAGTCATTAAAGACAATAATAAAAGCCACATAGCCATAGGTTAGTTTTACCACAAGACTTGCACAAACCTTTCTCACCCTATCCTGCCCTGGATGGATATCTATAATCCTGATCACTGACCATTAAACTTCAGATTCTTTAGTGATAAATATATCTAATATAGGGTAAGAGCACAAGCCCTCAATTTGATTTGTTGTATTAGAGACATTCTGTGAGTCTTGTGATGCATGTAGTCCACACACAAATTCTTCCACTGTTTCCACAAATTTTTCCAAACTGTTTGCAGCCTTGACAAGCCTCCTTGGAGGGCTCTCCCTCTAATCTCTAACGTTCATATTTCTACTTGCAAATCTTTTTCCTTGTTATACCAAACCTCCAGAACTGCCACTTTGACTTGACTCCACATTCCAAGACCAGTCCCAAAGGTGCCATTTTTGGTTGGCCTGTTGAGGCAGGGGCTGTCCAATTTTCCCCATATGTTGTTGCCATCAGATGCTGATGGCACATGTGTATCTGAGTAAACAATATGCTATCCAAAGTATACGCTGTCACATGAAACTGTTAACCAGGCATATTTTATTTCTAAGAGTTTGAGTCTGGGTGTGTCAGAAGCCTTCATGCAAGCTATCCTTTAGAAAATCCACAGGACAGTCACTAGTGATATGCTACCAAAATATCACCACTCTCCTTAAGCAACCCACGTTTTGCTTTCTTTACATTTCAGCTCTTCACATTCACATTTAATGTAATCAGAAGAGCACAGTGAATGCTTCTCCTCATATTCACATATTTGCTTTCAACTGTTATACTCAGGCAGCTGCCTCAGCAAAGCCTCATCCTGATTCACAGACATATAGGATACAGATGCTTGGCTCTTCAGCATCTTGTATCCTAAGTGACATAAAGATATTATCTTTCTCAACTTGCCTGAAAAATAATCATAACAAATGTATCCCCCAAACTGTGAGGTGAATACAAAATAAATTTCTTATGTTCACATTCCATACACGAGGAGGCTCCCCATTTCTAAAGTCTACACTTGAGGATGTCTTTGCTGTAAGGTTGAGGATGTTAGATACATGCAAATGATACTTCTCTTCTGACCTATCATCAACCAATTTCTCATGGTTTCTAACTTTAGAGAGAAAAGATTATTCATTTGATAATTTTATTAGTTTCCTATTTATATTCTAACAAATTAACCACAAACTTCATGGCTTAAATTTAAATTAAAACAACATAAATTTATTTTCTTACAGTTCTGAAGGTCAGAAGTCTGAAATGTGTTTCATGGGGCTGGAATCATGGTATCAGCAGGGTCGGTTTCCTTTTGAAGGTTCTTGCCTTTTCTAACTTCTGGAGACAGACTTTATTCATTGACTGAAGGTCCTTCCATCTTCAAAGTCATCAATCATATCACTCAAAAATCTGCTTTAGCCATTACATCTCCTTTTTGGCTCTAACTCTTCCTCTTCCTGTCTCCCATTTATAAGGAACATTGTGATTACAGTGGGACTCATTTAAAAATCTTCAACTTGAGCACATCTATAGTCTTCTTTGCTGTTAAAGGTCACATATTCATTCACAAGCTCTAGGGATCAGCATGTGGGATCTTTAGGGAAATAATATTCTGCGTACCACAAAAGACATATTAGAACAATGGGAAAATCCTAATGAGGAGAATTTCGACCATATTTATCTTCAAGATAGTTTGCTTCACTTAGGACATCCCCTTTCATTCTTTCTAATCATACGGTCTTGACAGGATTGTCAGGAACCTGAATTATTGCTTATAATCATTATTGTGGGCTTTCTGTCAATCTGATTCTATGTTTCAAAATGGTTTCCTGCATATAAGACTTCCCTTGTATTTAAAAATAGAATAAAGTATCTGTCTGTAGCTGAATCTTTGTCATTCCTTTTTCTAAAAACTATTCCTTTATGTCTCTCTTTTTTCCTTGTCAGGCAATTTTAAAGATGAACTAATTTTCTTAAAATATGCAATTTATCTAGATAGTCATCATTCTAGGAATATCTAGTCCAAGTAAAATTAATAGGAAAAAAAAGAGAAATTTTGTTAATACTTTAAATATAACATTTTGTTTTTGTTTTTTTCTAAAACAGCAAATTGAGAAGTAAACTTAAATATAATCTTGTTATTAGAATGATAGATAAGAAAAAAATATTGGTTATCAGTTCACAAAAAAACCATGAATATGATACAATATGATATAAATATGATTTTAAATCTCTATTAAAACATAGAGATATGAATATTAAGAAGCTTTGTAATATAGCTAATTACAGGGTGAATCTTTAAACTAATTATGTTGATTTAATAATTTCATTTAAAACAGCTCTGTCTTCCTGATTTCTACAGACCACCACGTAAAAATTATATTCTAGTTGTTGTTTACAAGATTAGGGTTTTATTTCTCAGGATTTAGTTATTTTTATATTGTTTTCCATTGGCTTTATGATTAATATCAAGATCCTTAGTTAAGTTTAAAACATTAGATTATTACTAAATTGAATTAAATTATGATCAATCTGCAGAAACCTGGTATATGTCTGGGAAAGTAAAAACATAAAATGTGATCATTTATATTAATTTATTCCTACTTCTCAATCTTTCATTATAGAAAACTATAGTGTAACAGGAAATTAAAATATTTTTAGATACTGTTAATATTTCTGGTTTTGACCTACATTTTGTAAATATGTAATCTGTTCTCATAGGGAGAACATTTCAAGTTCCTGGTTTTCTGTTTTCTACTTTTTTCTTGTGTTTGTTATAAATAAAAATAAGTACTTTGGTTAACATATTAGTATTTAATATGTTTGAGATTCTACTAGGTGAAAGAGTTATAATATACATGAATACATAGAAAAGAAATATGATATTTCTGTTTTATAAGTATTCCAACTTGTTGAGATAACGTATTATAATACATATATTCTCTACATATTATGCTGATAAAGATAATTATATTTAAAAATGGGATATTTTGGGGTGCCTCGGTGGCGCAGTCGGTTAAGCGTCCGACTTCAGCCAGGTCACGATCTCGCAGTCCGTGAGTTCGAGCCCCGCGTCGGGCTCTGGGCTGATGGCTCAGAGCCTGGAGCCTGTTTCCGATTCTGTGTCTCCCTCTCTCTCTGCCCCTCGCCCGTTCATGCTCTGTCTCTCTCTGTCCCAAAAATAAATAAACGTTGAAAAAAAAAATTTAAAAAAAAATAAAAAAAAATAAAAATGGGATATTTTAAGTGTATCATCTGTATTTATAATTATACATTGGTGTATGTCTAGCCACATACACATAGAGATGTTTGGTAACAAACAAAAAAACAAAAAACTTGTATTTTCACATGGATGATATACAACAGGAAACAAAGAATTTGAGTTTCTTTCTATAAAATGGCGAATTTATCCTGTGTCCACAGAACAGTTTGTATTTCATCATGAAACTGTTATATTTGGGGTGCCTGAGTGGCTCAGTCAGTTGAGCCGATTTCAGCTTAGGTCATGATCTCACGGCTTGTGAGTTTGAGCCCCAAGTTGAGCTCTGTGCTGACAGATCAGAGCCTGGAGCCTGCTTCAGATTCTCTGTCCCTCTCTTGCTCTGCCCCTCCCCCTGCTCATGCACTGTGTCTGTCTCTCTCTCTCTTAAGACTAAAACAAAAAAAAATAAAATAAAAAAAGAAACGTATATTAAATTTCTGTATTACTTTTTAATTATTTAAAAGGAGTTCATAGAAGTTGTTATCTATTATTGTAGACTTTGAAAATATTACCTATGGGCTGTGTTTTGATTCTGAGAAGGTATATCCATATCTTCTCTCCTCTGATAACAAAGTTTCTAAATTCAGAGCACCAAAACCTATAAGATGCATTTTACATGTAAATTCTTTATGAGATGCCTGGAATGGCCACTAAGTAACAGAAAAATTTGTTTTTCACTTCACTGAAGATAAAAAAAATGTGTTTGACATTCTAAAATTATAATTCAAAACTATACTAAGTACTTTTTTTCCCTTTTAACAAATTTTGGAGAAAAAGACACTGATTTGACTTCTTAGCCAAGTAAGATGGAATGAATATACATCAACCTATCTCTACCTCTGATTACACCTAAAATTCTGGACAAAATAACAACAAACTCCTTGAGGACTCAAAAAACTAAAGAACAGGCAGATATAAGAGAAACCAAAACTGAGGGACCTGTACTGTGGTAAACTTCTACTGTCTTTGTTCTTCTTCTCCTTTATCCCACCTCGTTTATCTACTGATTTTTACCTGTGAATGAGCCAAATCCTGGAAATGGTCAGTGAATGCACATAAAAAATCAGAGAAAACTACACTTTCCAGGAAGAGGAATAGGTGAAAGAGTTTGCATGCAGGGGAATGTGGGAGAGAAATCTTTCTTCTCAGACCAGGTCGGGATAAAAGGCAGGTTCAAGCATAAAGCCACAGTGCTAAGGCACTAAGACTCAGAGATGTTAAAAGGGTATAAACCTGCAACTAGTAGATAAATAAATTCTGGAGACCTAAAGCACAGCATAGTGATTACAATAAACAACACTGCATTATATACTTCAAGAGTGCTAAGAGATTAGATCTTTTTTAAATGAAATTTATTGTCAAATTGGTTTCCATACAACACCCAGTGCTCATCCCAACAGGTGCCCTCCTCAATACACATCACCCACCCCTCCCTCCCACGCCCCATAAACCCTCAGTTTGTTCTCAGACTAGATCTTAAGTGTTCTGACCACAAAAAAAGAAACAATAATTATGTGACATGATCTTAGAGTTGTTAAGCTAAAGATATGGTGGTGATCATACTACAAATATATAAATGTATCAAGTCAACATACTATTTACCTCCAACTTATACAGTGTTATATGTCAATTACATCTTTAAAAAAATGACTCAGAGCCCATCCTTCTGCACAGAGGGAGTGTGAAAGGGGTCCATTTGGTCTAAAGAGTGTAGGGGAAATCTCTGCTGTTATTTTCTCTCTTTTCTCCTACCACCTCACCATGAGACTCTCCCAATTGCATGAAACTGCAGGACAGCAGGTCAGGGTGGTGAAAGAACCTCCCCTTTCTAGCCAGTGGACCAGGAAAAGGGCCACAGGAATCAGAGTGACAGAGAATCTGGAACAGAGAGAGAAACTCAAGGAAAACAATGCCCAGTAACATCACAAACTACTAAAGAACTGGTAATTCTGAATTTTATGAGCACCTATCATATTCATAAGCAGTAAAGGTAAGATAAAAATGTTTGCAGATTAAGGAAAACTATGACAATTTATGACCAGCTGACCAGCTCAAAAAAAAATTCGAAAGGAAGATTTTGGGGCTTAAGACAAATTATACCAGATAGAAATTTGAGGCATAAGGAATAAAGGAAGAAGAACAAAATTTGTAAATATCTGGGCAAATACGAGAGACTAAGTTAGAAAGCAAAAATTATATAAGTGTTTGACATAGTACATGTATAGTATAGTAGTATTAAGGTACAGTGCATGTGACAACAATAACACAATGTTAACACTAAAAAAGAGAGAAGGGTAAAGGGAACGATATGATTGTAAGGCTTCTAAGTTTTAGTTGAATTGGTAAAATAATACCTCTGCATAGCCTCTGAAGAATTAGGTATGCAGGTTGTAATTCCTTAGCAAAAGTATAAAAATATCCAAATAGCAAATTAAAATTAAAATAATGCAACTTACTAGAACACATCAATTACAAAACAGAGATTATTTATGAGATCAGATAAAAATATAAGAATCAATTATATATTGCCTGCAGGAAACCAAACTTAATTATAAAAGTATCAATAGATTAAAAGTAAAAGATGGGGAATGATAAACCATGCAAATCCAAACCAGGACAATGCTGGAATGGATATGATACTATCATACAAAATATGCTTTAGAATTAGGAAAATTACCAGAGATAAAAAGTGACATTACACAAATATGAGTGATACATTTTTGACAAAAAATGACAAGGCAAGGATAGTATTTTCAATTAGATATCCATACATGAAATATGAACTTCATTTATACTTCAACCTTGTACAAAAGTTGAATATCAGTACTAAGAGCAATATAAAAATATTAAAGTTTCAGAGGAAAACATAGAAAATACATCTAAGAGCTGATTTAGCAACAAGGTACTACATATAACACAAAACCATGCTTTATAAGGAAATAAAAAGAGACTGTCTTTTTTCCATTGGATGTTCTTTCCTGCTTTGTCAAAGATTAGTTGGCCATACATTTGTGGGTCTAGTTCTGGGGTTTCTATTCTATTCCATTGGTCTATGTGTCTGTTTTTGTGCCAATACCATGCTGTCTTGATGATGACAGCTTTGTAGTAGAGGCTAAAGTCTGGGATTGTGATGCCTCCTGCTTTGGTCTTCTTCTTCAAAATTACTTTGGCTATTTGGGGCCTTTTGTGGTTCCGTATGAATTTTAGGATTGCTTGTTCTAGTTTCGAGCTGAATGCTGGTGCAATTTTGATTGGGATTGCACTGAATGTGTAGATAGCTTTGGGTAGTATTGGCATTTTGACAATATTTATTCTTCCAATCTATGAGCACAGAATGTTTTTCCATTTCTTTATATCTTCTTCAATTTCCTTCATAAGCTTTCTATAGTTTTCAGCATACAGATCTTTTACATCTTTGGTTAGATTTATTCCTAGGTATTTTATGCTTCTTGGTGCAATTGTGAATGGGATCAGTTTCTTTATTTGTCTTTCTGTTGCCTCATTATTAGTGTATAAGAATGCAACTGATTTCTGTACATTGATTTTGTATCCTGCGACTTTGCTAAATTCATGTATCAGTTCTAGCAGACTTTTGTGGAGTCTATCGGATTTTCCATGTATGATATCATGTCGTCTGCAAAAAGTGAAAGCTTAACTTCATCTTTCCGATTTTGATGCCTTTGATTTCCTTTTGTTGTCTGATTGCTGATGCTAGAACTTCCAACACTATGTTAAATAACACCGGTGAGAGTGGACATCCCTGTCGTGTTCCTGATCTCAGGGAAAAAGCTCTCAGTTTTTCCCCATTGAGGATGATGTTTGTCAAAATAGAGAACAGTTCAATAATCACAACACCTACTCACTCATGCTACCACCTTTATAATTTAAATTTCCTCTACTGTTAACCACTGGCAACCACTGACCTTTTATTCATCATTATGCTTTTGTGTCTTCCATTATGTGATAAAATTGGAAGATACAGTGCATAGCCTTTAAAGCCTTCTTTCATTTAGAAAAATTCATTTGAGCTCATCCATACTGTGTTTTCCAATAGTTTGTTCCTTTTTATTGCCAAGGAGAATTTAATTAGATATGCCACAGTTTATTTATTCCCTTATAGGGACATTTCACTTCTTTCCAGTTTTTTTAAAATTTTGAACAAAGCAGCTGTAAACACTCAGTAATTGTGTGTTAGTGAGGGGAGGGTAAACACAGGCTTTTATTTCACTTGGGTGAATACCTAGAATTGAGATTTCCAGGTCATATGTTAATTGTGTTTATAGAATCTTCCCTACAGTGTATTATGCTAAGTGAAATAAGTCAGATTGAGAAAGACAAATGCCATACAATTTCGCTTATACGTAGAATCTGAAAAACAAAACACATGAAAAAACAAAAAGCAGAACCAGACCTATAACTAGAGAGAACAAGCTGGTTGCCAGAGGGAAAAACTGCTTCATGTGCACCTATGCAGTGTAACAGGCAGGAATCTATACTGCAAAAGGAATTAGATAAAATCTAATGCAAAATAAACGTTTTTGCAAGTGCTAGAAAATTTTCACTACCATCACAGAGGTGTTCCCATCCCCAAACTTCTCTCTGAAACCCAAACTGATTTTCTTAAGAATTCTTTAGATCTGTACTGAAGTCGTTCAGCTGCAAATTCATAACCCTCCTTTTGAAATTGCTGACTTAATGATTCACTGCTGTTAAGGAGGTTTCTACTTACTTCCGAAAACAAAACAACATAGAGACACAAAACTTATACTTTAGTTCCATCATTCTCCACTATGTTACATCCTTTTTCCTGATATAATGTCCAAAATCCCTACCTTATGTATTTCATTATTACATCTGTAAACACCCTTTCTTCTAGGATTAAAGCCTGGCCTCTAATATTTGTTACTGTAATTGTAATACTGTTTCTGAGTTCTTCTTTCCTTGATCACATTGACTATTATTCCCATTGTTATATTCAACTATTGACTTTTGATTATTCTGGCCATAACTATTTCACATATTGTTTTATTATACTGCTTTAAGTTGAGTTCTGTACTCTGCTTTCTGATTATTATTTCTTTTATATTAAGCAATTTGGCCAAGATTTATCCCAATTCAAAAACTCAAATTTGATATTCTTCCAATTTCCCTTACCCCATCATAGCTATCTGTTACATGCCATATAATTTTAAACTGTCTATAAACATTCAAAAGTCTAGAAGGCTAATTATATGTAGACATCTTTAATTCTAGAAATACACCAACCAAAATAAAATGTATTTAAAATTTTTTAAGCTTGTTGAGAATTTAGAATAAAGGCATATACCCAGAAATCCAAAAGGCATAATAAAATTCTGATGTCTATCTCAAGTAGGAGTGAATTATTTTCTTCTTTAGGAGAGCTAACTTACTGAAATCTGTAGATGTGTTAAATAACATCCCCATGGTTCCTTGATTCTGCTA
Source organism: Felis catus (assembly GCF_018350175.1). Lineage (NCBI taxonomy): Eukaryota > Metazoa > Chordata > Mammalia > Carnivora > Felidae > Felis > Felis catus. Next base: position 39,139,407 of record NC_058368.1, on the reverse strand, counting down.
TTATTGTTGTATCTCTTATTTTGAGTGACTGCAACATATCATAAAGATGTGTGTGGCATGTTTCAATTTAAAATGAGCAGAATTCTGATTATAAAGATACATTAGAATCTGCTTAAATGGATTAGTAAGATGAATAATGCATTATTTCCTTATTATTCATTGAAAAGTTTGGGTAACATCATAGAATTCAGACTCGTTGGCCAAACATTTAATAAAGAGAAGGAATAAATGGCAATACCTATGTCATGTTTTGTTTTTTGTTTGTTTGTTTGTTTTTTTCCCCAAAATTAAAGGAAGGAATGCTGGAATGATACCCAGATATAGTTTACACAATAATAAAAAGACTGTGTTCTTATCATTTAAAAAAAATGTTTACTCAAGAGATTTTCCTTCTACATGAAGATCTCTTGACAAATGTATTTTTTATGTTTCAAAGAAAATTGAGATTAAATGCACTTCTAATATGGGAACTATGGAATTAAAAATGAGTTTATATCCTCTCATTTTAGGAAAGTTACAAATTTGAGATTAAAACCATCTGAGATTGGATCCTAAGATATCCATTATTCTTTGACCATTGCAATTTACTGTTTCTGCATGTTTCAATTTGCCAGTCTGTAATAAGTGACTATTAATATTATCATCACATAGGTATTTTGAAGACTGTATCAGCTAATAAACTGTATCCATTATCCTCATTATATAAAGAGGATTCATGCTTAATAAAATGCATGGATGTATACAATGGAATAATATATGTATTATATAGCATTCAGATATGTATTATATAGTATTTAGGATGCATTTGATTCAAAGTAAGAGAAAATCTCATTCAAAAAATCTTTCATAATAATGAAGAAATTATACTATATAACAGGTACACCATAAATTTAGTAACTCTTTAAGACTGCTATATTGCTGGGATGCCTGGGTGGCTCACTCAGTTACATGTCTGATTTTGGCTCAAGTCATGATCTCGGCTTTGTGGGTTTGAGCCCCATGTCAGCCTCTGTGTTGACAGCTCAGAGCCTAAAGCCTGCTTCAGATTTGTGTCTCCCTCTCTCTCTGCCCCTCTCCCACTCGCACACACACTCTCTCTCTCTCTCTCTCTCAAAAATAAACATTTAAAAAATTAAAAAAAAGACTGCTACATTGCCAAAAAAAAAAAAGCCTATCCTGAAATAGCCTATGACTTTTCAACTCCAAGGTTATCTCCAGACAACAAGAGTCTCAAAAACAGAAAGTAGATAAACAACTTCTAGAAAGACATTGCCCAATGAGCAAATCATGTATGATCATGAAGAATTTTGGATAGCGAATCCTCTTTGGGAGCAGAGCCAGTGCTCATGGAGATCAGAGGACAAACCTGGCCAACAGATTCAATCATAGAGCAGAGCAGAGATTGAATTCATCTTCCACTGAATCCCAGTGAGTAGGGCAGAAGACCTGAAAGAAAGCAAGGTCCCACTGGCAAGACAGGAGGGAAGAAACACATGTTGTGCAAGTGAACTGTACATATAAAACTGTGCCTATAGAACTGTATCTATATCGAATAAAAAGTATTTTTCATGTATTATTTTATTCAATGATGTTTCATTTCTAATTTGAATTGTAGAAATATATCCTGATTTCTAATCCAAGTTCTTATATCTGCACATATTTTACTGTATTCTTAGTAGTATGATTTACCCTACGTGTGCTTTTCGTTACAGCCATATTATTAGCACAAAGATTGTTTACCTTCTTCTAATGTTAAGATTTTTCACAGAATTAGTCCTCTAAAGTGGCAGATTAAGAAGTATTTCAGGGAAAGAAAAAGGAGAATATTATATAGGCTTTAAGTTTCATAATACAAGATAAATCCTCCAAATTACTTAGTGATTATGAAACATTGATAGTTACTCTTAAGCCTAAAAAAGGCCCCAGAAGAAAGAATGAATAAAAATCCACAAGAGCAAATGGAAATATTGTTTGCAAGTGGTAATTTGCATATGTTATTAGAAATAAGTTTGTTTTAAAGAATCTCTACAGATTAATTAAGGACCTTCAATACAATATTTATTTAGAGATACATTAACTTTTAAATGATAAACTGTGAGAAATAAATGTTAATATTAATTTTCCTATATAGAGATCAAACCTCCCAAGGAACAATGAAGGAAAATAGATAAGAAATATCTGTGTAATTCTCAAATACGTTGCTTGACATACTTTCTAACTTCACACAAAACTTTCTCAAATGAGTTAAGAAATACATTTATTAGTTATTCGTGAAAGTGAACTAATGCACAGTCTAGATTAAATACAAACTAAAAATCAAAATACATACAATACAGCTACTATGATACAGAGACTAGTGGAAAAAATATATTTTATTATAAAAATTATCAAAAAATCTTTTATACTACCCCCTCCCACACACTGACTTTTGTTGTTCACAGAGTATAGTAAACCCAAATTTCAAACTTGATGTCATTTACCTCATAAATATTTCAGTGTGAAGTTCCATTTGATACACTTTTTCATATACTTTATGCCATAATCACACCTGGTATTATTAGTATTAGTCTTTACTTTTAAGTACTACCCCAGTTCATATTCACGTTTTCCTTATTTCTGTATTATGTCTCTTTACAGTTTTTGTTTGTTTTGTTTTTGTTTTTCCTAAATCAAGGCCATGCTTTGGATTTGGGTGTTATGTCATTTATTTAAGTTTTTCTTTACTGCCACATCACAGCATTCATGCCATTGATTTGTTAAAAAAAAAATGGATCACAAAATCTCTAGAATGGTAGGGCTGATTAATTTTTCTTGGTGTCTATAAGTCTTCCTCTATGATCATGTTTTCTGTAATTTGGTAATAAATATAGTTTGATTGGATCATGGTTTAAATGTTGATGCAAAAACATTTGTTGTATTGTGTATTTCTTAGTGCATCATATTTGGAGTTAATAACACCTCTTGTTGCCTTTAGTAATGGTAAGATTTTAGATCCTCATGGTATTAACATAACTAGTATAAACACTCCTTGGCTTTAACTTATGTCTCTAATATATCAAAAATAAAATACTACTATTACTATATTCATAATACTGCCAAATATGGTTTAATATTTCTTACTTTTTTCCTTTTTCTGTTTTTTTTTTTAGTATGTCTTTTCTGTAATCTATAAAAATCATTTTTGTTACATTTTGGTTCATCATTTCAGTGTTCAGTTTTGAAAATATAATCAAATACTTTATTTAATACCAGGATTACTTACATCATTATTAGTGTTTTTCCACATTTTTAAAATAAACACAGAGTGGTATGTTATGTGGATGCCCTATAAATCCTTAGGAGACTTATGTTGTCTGAATCAGCTTTTACCCATACCAATAATACCACAATTAACATTACGAACATTACTGCAAACTAATCCATTAAACTCCTCTTAGATAATGTATTTCTTTAAATATAAGATCCATTTTTTATGTTTATTTATTTATTTGGAGAGAGAGATAGCATGATGGAGGAGGGGGAGACAGAGAGGGAGAGAGAGAATCCCAAGCAGGCTCTGTGCTGCCAGCACCGAGCCCAACACAGGGCTCGAATTCACAAAATGGTGAGATCATGACCTGAGCCGAAACCAAGAGCCAGACACTCAACTGACTGAGCCACCCAGGTGCCTCAAGATCTATTTTTTAAAAACACATCTTCCTTTTATACGCCACAAAGATATTTATTTTCAAGTTATCAGGTTGCTTAATATGATAGAATGCTAAAATGCCATATACTTTGAACTTCGTGATTTCAGATATTTTAAAATTTGAGATATTTTTTGTCTCAGAATTGATGAATATTATATGTAATCACCAATAAGTCATTTATATGATAAAATGTACCACCACTGTTCACAAAAACAATAAGTGCTTCTTTTAATGCATGACATCAAACACATTTGGATTTCCACTAAACACAGAGATTAGGATGAGTGATACACTGAAGTCACAATCTCGGAATGCCTCACTGGCTTTTGTAATATACATACAACCTAACACAATTTGTTTTACATTTATTATGTGTTTATATGTTGAGGCATGTGCTATACATATTGAAATTTAGATACTTATTCTATTTAAAAAATACCTCCTACCTAGAAAATATGCATTGTGCTATTTTCTTTTTCTATTATTTTCTTTTTCCTTTTTTAAATGTTTATTTGGGGGGGTGGGCAGACAGGCAGAGAGAATCCCAAGTAGGCTCTGTTCTGTTAGTGCAGAGCCCCAACCAGGGTTTGAGCCCTTGAGCCCATGAGATCATGACCTGAGCCAAAATCAAGAACTAGACAGTTAACAGACTAAGCCACCCAGGTGTCCCTCACCTACTATTAAGTGTAGTAACTAAGGAGGTGTTAGTTCACCAATTTCAGATGTTTCTGATGTAAATTTTGGATGTTTCTGATATAATCAATGCCTCTATGTGCTTCCAGAATTATTTCCTTTGTAATGTATCAACATAAATGTGTGTATAAAAGTATAACCAGAATTGAAAAACACTTAAAACAGATATTATTTACTTTTAGTCTATATATCGTAAGATATATTAAAGGTTATTACTTTTAAACATCAAGCCCTTCACTTTGGTATGTATCATATATTGCAAACACAGAGTAGCTATAAGAGACACATCTAAGTCCCATTATCTTTATCTGCCATGTTGTAAGATTTGTAAGTGCATTTTTAATTTTTTTAATGTTTATTTGTATTTTTGAGAGAGAGAGAGAGAGAGAGAGAGAGAGAGAGAGAGAGAGAGAGAGAGAGAGAGAGAGAAACAGAACGTGAGCAGGGGAGGAGCAGAGAGAGAGGACACAGAATGTGAGCAGGCTCCAGGCTCTGAGCTGTCGGCACAGAGCCCAAAGTGGGGCTTGAACTCAAGAGCCATGAGATCATGACCTGAGCCAAAGTCAGCCGCTTAACCGACTAAGCCACCCAGGGGCCCCTTTTGTAAATGCATTTTATAAGAAAATTGCAGATCTCTTTCCAAGTTGCTCTGTGTTTAGTAGTTATCATCAGTAGGCTTGTTCTTCATTGTCTGCAAGATTTTTTAAGCTACATTTCTTTTCTCCTCTCTTTCTGAATCATTCTTACTCATTTACATACAATTCATTTGATAATCCTTCTTTACACTTTTTATTTTGAGACAACGCATTCTCCAAGCAGTGCATTGTCTTCATGCTATCCTCCTGGATGTTTTTCTATCCTAACTACCCAGTTTTGTTGATTTCTGTTTTTCACTTACATTTCAAATGAAAGGTTTACTGACACTTGGAAAATCTGTCTTATAAAGAGATTTTAAAAGGATGTTTTTCAAATTGCAAGGGAATCTGAGTCCCTTGTGAAAAAAATTTCCCTCTTTAGGCAGTGCTTCCTATTTCTTCACTTTGGTCCTCCCCCTCCCGCCTTGAGACAGTCTTTCTTCAAAGACTGAGAAATCAGCTAAATGCTCTTTCAGCATGTTCACTTTTTAAACTTTTATTGACTATTAAAGGTATGTTACACTCACTGTCACACATAATTTAAAAGTCTCCACATTTTGGCATATTAAAATATTAGTAAACCATCCTCATTTTAGGAATCTAGTAAATATTAGAGATGGATGATGGTTTATGTTCTCATGTACATGCATTTTCAAACATTATGTTTTGTCTGAGTTGGCAAGTCTATAATGTATAAAAATGGATGAGTCCTGCAAATCTATTTTCAGAGATTATTTTTCCTACTATTAGAACTAATTTCTGCTGATGTGAAAGTATTATTTGCTTGACCTAGCAAATGTGGCTGTTTAATGGACTTAGCCAAGCTAAGGCTGTGAACTGGTTATCTGAGTCCTAAACCTCAGAGCTTGGCTAATTCACTGATAGATTTAGCCAACTCATTTTACCATTTTAGACCCAAAGCACATTATTAATAAATCGGAACAAATGCCACTGGACTTGCTGCATAATAGCATAAGAAGAAATAGCTAATCAATAGATGTTTCTTCATACTATAAAATACTATAAATTAACGCCCAAATTGTCCCATTCGGAGTCATAAAATTCAGTTATTTATTTCAGTATTTTAGAATTCTAAACATTGGAAAAGATGGAGAGTTATTTGTTAAAAAGAAATCTTATAGGAAGTAAAACAGGTGCTATGGCTAATGGTGCTGTAATTCAGCAGATTTCTGTTAGTTCATGACAATATATCAGCATGACACTGAATTTCTGATTTCTGATTTTTAGAGTCCATTACAAAACAATGATTTCACACTAAGCCTTGGTATAAAGGTTAGCCCATCTTTCCACAATCTCTTGAAGAGATACTATTTTCAATTTGTAAGCAAATAATAAGCACATTGCTTTGAATTTAATTGAAAATGTAACATTCGAAATAATGTGATTTTTTAGAATTGCCAAAATTGGCAGATTTCCCCTGTAAATTATTGTCAATACAAAGTAAAATAGAATTTAAAACTACACTCCGAAATCTTAGTGTTACTATATCACATGTAATGAATTTTAATCTACAACTGCTTTAAAATAGAAACTATTTAAATGTTGTTGCATTTTTATACTTGTGTTGAAATTATAAAATATTAATTCTAAAAAAATAGGCTTACTTAAAATTTGAAAAGTTCACATTTTTAAAACATTTGCTTCCTTGAAATCATTCAGAAAATAAATATTTTTCTCAGACCCTTTCTAGAATAATTAAAATCTGATGATTATTGGTTAATCTTCCTTTTAACTACAAAAAAATAGAAACACTAATGAATATCTGTGTTCAATTTTCTACTGGAAGGGTACTATAATATTATAGTGAATAAATGAAGAGACATCTTACTATTAATCCATCTAACATTATATACACACATACACACATACGGAAGGAAATTCTTCACTGCATCTTTTCTTATAGTTTTGCTGTTGAAGTGCCAAAATAAGTCCTTTATAATGAAACTTAGGCATAAAGAAGATCTACTGTAAATCCATGGAAGTATGCACTCTGGGTAGACCTTGTTTACCAAAACAATGAAAAATAAATTTACTACTAAAATATAACCTTTTAACCCACCAAAATTGTTTACTAGTTTTTATTCATTATTTAACACACTGTGCTAAACCCTTCACATATTTTGGAAATTCTTATATAAAAATATAGAAGTATAAGAAATAAAATTAAATTAAATATTAAAATAAACATTAGAGATAAAAATATTTTTAGTCAGTTTGAATGCATAACATTTCTTTTACTTTTGTACCCCAAATTATTTTTTCTTTGCCAATAGGCACACAGTTTTCTAGCTTTAATTTCTAATTTTCTGCTAAGTACAGAGCTGCATTGAATATTCTTGTACACACATTATTTACATTTATGAGTGTTATCTATAAGGATAAAATATTGGAATTGGTGTACTTCTATCAAAAGTGATATGCATGAACATACGCTTTAATTTTCTATGGGTAAATACCTGGCTGCATAATAATTACATCATATGTAGATATATATTTAACTTATTTAAAGAAATTGGCAAACATTTTTCAAAATGTTTGTGTCAGGTTGCCTGGGTGGCTTAGTTGGTTAAGTATCCAACTCAATGTGAACTCTCTCCCTCTCTCTATGTCTCTCCCCTGCTTGTGCTCTCTCTCTTTCCTTCTCAAAATAAATAAATAAACTTAAAAAAATTAAAATAAACAAAAAAACTGTGTCATTATACATTTCCACCAGATGTGTATATAAAGACATTTACATGGGTATTCATAGTAGTTTCATTTGTATTAATAAAAAATTAGAAACAATCCAAATATCCTTAAATCTCTACTAACACATAAAATGAGATGGTATTCAGCAATACATGGAGACAAATATTATATACATCCTAATAGCATTGTTGTACCTGAAAGTAATGATGCTGAGGAAAGAAACCAGACAAAATATAAAGAAGTATATACACTGTATATACTTTCACTTATATCATTTTCTCTGAAATGCAAACCATTCGGAAAGTAGATTAATGGCTGACCGAAGATGCAGGAATGGGAAAGAAATGTAACAAAGGGGCATAAGGAAGGAAAATTTGAGGGGTAATGGATATGTTCATAAGTTTGACTGTGATGGTAGTTTCACAAATGTGAATATGTAACAACTCTTATCAAATTGAAGGCTATAAATGTGTGCAGTTTTTTTATGTGTCAATTATACTTCAAAGAGCTGTTAAAGTACATAAAAATATACTCCAAAGCAGGATGAGTAAATACTCTGAAACACTGTTACTCAAAACAGCAGGTCCATGTACTCTTTGCTATAGGTATGTAACAAATTAAGGAGTGTGCACCAGAATGTAGTGCAATGTCCTGTTCCCTCCACTGAGAAATCTTGCTATGGAAAAAATATATTAACAGAACTAAGTAGTCAGCATGCTGTATATCTTGTTAAAGATCAATATCAAACACTTCACAGGTCCGTCTATTTGATTTTATTTCACATCTTAATTTTCTTCCATTGATTTGTAATTCACTTCATGTCCCATTACCATACTATCCCAGATACTGAAACAAATTTTAATATTAATCAGTGTTTGTACATCTTTATTACTATCTTTTTAAAGAATTCAATGGTCATTCTTGTTTGTTCTCCCAAATTAATATCAAAATGAGTATCTCTAGTTCCAAATATAAAACCTCCTCATCATTTTTTTGAGATCATATGAAACTTTTACATTACCTTAGAGAAAATAGGGTTTTTTAATATTGAAATTTTACAGAAGTATAATATAAATTAATTCAAATTTTCTTCTATGACAATAAGACATTTTCAGATTCCTTCATATAGATTTTTCATACATATCAGTATTACTTTTAGGCATTATTTTCTTGCCATTAAAAATGTTATTATGTGTTAATATTTTCTGGTATGTTGCATATGAAGTTATTTATTCAAAAATTAGTTTTACACATGTATTATGTTCTAGGTCTCATTCCAGGCACTAGAGATAAAGCAGGGAACAAAACAGATAAACATTTCTTCACTCAGACAACATTTGGTCAGGGCAACAGACAGTAAAAGAAGAAATACATATTGCAGTGAAAATGCTTGACTGAGACAATGTGAATTTTTCAAAAAGAACTGATTAAATGCCATCTATTTATCAAGAGAAGGCTGTTCTAGGAAGACTAAAGAACAAGTATGGGCAACGTGATTTCTGGGAAGTTTGAGGAACATTAAGAAAACTCATGTGGCTGACCATACGGAGCCAGAAGGTAATGTGCTCTAACCAGTAGGGTGGGGTCGGGGGGTCATAATTATGTAATGCTTTCCCTCTGAAAGAAATGGGAAGCCAATAGAGTGCTCTGAGCAGAGGAGCAGCAAAATATAATTTCTATTTTAAGAAGATCAACATGGCTGCTATATGGAGAAGAAATTTAAGGCAGTATGAGTAAAAACAGGGAGAGAATCATAATGTGATTAAAACAGTCTTTACAGGTGAAGGTGGTGGTTTAAGTAAGGGTAATAGCAGTGGGGTTGATAAGAAGAAGTCAAATTCTGGATATATTTTAAAGATAACAACTATAGGATTTGCTGAAAGACAGAATGTATGAAGTAAAGAAAAGGGAAAACCAAAGGGAAAACCCAAGTATAGGTATGAACAATTAGGAGAATGATGTCACCAATAGCTGTGATGATTGACGATCGCAGGAGAAACAGGGTCAGAGACACATCACAGAAGCTCAGATTTAGGCCCGCTGTGTTTGAGATTCCCACTGGGCATCCACAGAGAACTGTCAATAGGTAGTTAGATATACTGATTTGCAGTGCACAGGAGTTCAGAAGGTTGGAGTCATCAGCACATTGGTAAGAGTTTCAAACCAGGAGGCTGCATAAGTGAGTGAAGATAGAAAAATGATCTCAGGGCTGATTGCTAGGGTGATGCCAACATTTACATTTGGGAGAAATGAAGAGGAAATAGAAGGGTCACCAAAATGAAGTCATAAATGTAGGCAGAAAATGAGCTGCCCAGGAAGTCAAAGAAATACATTATTCACGAAGGAAAAATAATTGGTTATTCCAAATACTTACAGATAGTTCAAGAAGGATAACAGCAGAGCAATTACCATTCCTTTTAACAAAGTGGAGGTAATTGGTGACCTTGATCAGAGCTGTTTGGATAGCATGTTGAGGATGAAATATATTTTAATGAATTAAAGACCAGTTTAGACAAAACTTTCAAGTAGGAATGACAGAAATAAGTGGATAGTTGGAGGTGAGGCAGAGACAAAAGAGGTTATCTTTGTGCACAAAATAATACAATTCAGTATAGAAAGAAAAAAATACATAAGATATTTAAAAGACATGGGGTGGGGCGCCTGGGTGGCGCAGTCGGTTGAGCGTCCGACTTCAGCCAGGTCACGATCTCGCGGTCCGTGAGTTCGAGCCCCGCGTCGGGCTCTGGGCTGATGGCTCGGAGCCTGGAGCCTGTTTCTGATTCTGTGTCTCCCTCTCTCTCTGCCCCTCCCCCGTTCATGCTCTGTCTCTCTCTGTCCCAAAAATAAATAAACGTTGAAAAAAAAATTTAAAAGACATGGGGGAATTTCTGGGGATAAAGCAAGAGGAGAGAAAATCTAGTAAACAGTTGGAAAGGTTGGTCATGTCTAAAATCTCAAAGCTGTAATCCACAATAGCAAACAGGAACGACAGGCAAGTTTATAACCCCACATGAAGATAAATACCTCTAATAAATTAATTTTTCTGTAAATTAGGAACCAAGGTTTTCACCTGGAATTTTAAATGGAAGAAAGGATTTCAGAATTTGAAGGAATAAGGGACAAAATTTATACAATGAGAGATTATGGACTGAGAAAATAGAGTAAGAGTATTGGGCAGCATTATAGATCTATTTAATATTACAGATCATAAAGTGAAAACTGCTCACATAATTGTATGTGCGTGGGGTTTTTTTGTTTTTTTGGGGGTTGTTTTGTTTTTGTTTTTTTGTTTTGTTACTAGCCATGCACATTTGGGTTGGACAGCATGGGAATGGCAAAAAGCTGAATTTAGCCAGGGTTGTGGTTTACCTAATGAGCACAATTACAGATAATATATATACATATTTTTTTTGGTAAATGAATTTTGTATCTGGATGTTACAGACTGAATATCATCTCCCTATCCCACCCACCCAATTCATATGTTGAAACCCTAGCCCTCAATATGTATTTCAAGGTAGGGCCTTTTTTTAAATAAATTTTTAATGTTTATTATTTTTGAGAGAGAGAGAAAGAGAAAGAGGGACAGAGAGAGAGGGAGACACAGTGAATCCCAAACAGACTCCAGGCTCCAAGCTGTCAGCACAGAGCCTGACGTGGGGATGGTACTCATGAATCGTGAGATCATGACCTGAGCTGAATTCAGATGCTTAACCAACTGAGCCACCCAGGCGCCCCTCAAGTTAGAACCTTTAAGGAGAAATTGAAGTAAATGAGGTGATAAGGGTGGGCCCTAATCCAATAGGACTGGTATACTTTTAAGAAGATGAGGAGATACCAGAGAGCTCTTTGTCCTCATACACAGAGAGGAAAGGCTATGTGAGAATACAGTGCAAAGTTAATTACCTGTAAGCCAGAAAGAGAGCCCTCACCTGAAATCAATCCTGACAGCACTTTGATCTTCAACTTCTGGCATCCAGAACTGTGAGACAATCAATTTCTGTTATTTAAGCCACCCAGTCTGTGGTATTTTGTTGTGAAAGCTCTAGCTGACTAACACACTAGACACCTTTATCATCTTATATTTATAATTAGACTTAGCTACAGTGATTAAGAATTTATGTGTACTCTCTGGTGCAAGTGGCTGCACAATGAGGCTCTACAAATGGACATGACATTAATGTTTGTTTGTTTGTTTGTTTGTTTATCCATTCAAAGCTACCATTACTGCTGACGCAATGACTAACTTTAGGGAACTTCTGACTCAGCAGCCATACCCATGTTATCCTTACTTTGTGGCTTCAGTCCAATGTTAATGTAGCATCCTTTCCTCCTTTCTTCCCAAGGAGAGTAAGTAACAACCAGAGAGGGAATAACAGCCATTCAGGAGGTGGATTTCAGTTCTACCTCTCCCTTCTTAGCCTCTAAACACGCATGAACAGATAGGACAGTGGAAGACACTCACTCAGCCCTTCTCACTCCCTACACTTGACTGATAATACTATTGATTCTGGGCAGTCTTCTCCTATACTCTCCATCCATTCTCTCCTAAGGTCTAGGTCACCAAAACTGTCAAGAACTGTGCAGGGTCTGAGATTTTATCTTTTCAAAAGCTAACCTATTCCTGTTTCATGGGTGCTGATTAGCGTCAGTTACCCACACTCTTTGAAGAGCCATGCAAAACCACACTGTGAATGTCTGCACACACTGTAGATTTCTACCACAGGAAAGGAGCACTGAGCTTCTGGAATCATCACTTTTCTAGTAAGTTCAAGAAAACCAGCTCTTTATCTGGGCATACACATAACTTCTTCCCTTAAGATAGGACCTTGCATTTTTGGCTTTACCAGTAAGAATGTGCAAGAACACTCAGGGATTCCAGCAATTTATCTCTCCTATCAAAGAGATGGGCTAAAGAAAGCTACCACATAATAATAAAAGGGTCAGTGTTAGGCAATTAGATCTAGGGGAATAAATAATGCTAAATACAAATAACATGGGTAGAAGGCCTGAAGGCCTGATTTTGATACTTAAGGATAAGCATTCATCTTCAGAGTTAAAAGAAGAGCTGGAGAGTCCAGAGACACTGATCTAGTGAAAACAAATTGATTAGCAAACTATGGGCCACAGACCAGTTTCCTGCTTTTGTATACAAAGCTTTTTTTTGTTTTTATTTATTTTTGAGAAAGCACAAGCAGAGGAGGGGCAGAAAGAGGGGGACTGAGGATCTGAAATAGGCTCTGTGCTGATAAGCAAAGAGCCCCCCAATGGGTGAGATCATGACCTGAGCTGAAGTCAGATGCTGAACTGACTGAGCCACCCAGGTGTCCCTATATATACAGTTTTAATGGAACAAAGTTATGCCCATTTATGCACTTACAAATTGTCTATGGCTGCATTTTTTTTTTTTAATAAGGACAGTTATGTAGTTGCAACAGAGACTGAACAGCCTTGTATTTAAACTATTCACTATTTGGCCTTGTAAGTAAAAAGTGTGCCAATCTCTGATGTATAGATCTCCACATGTATACAATGGAGAAAGAAAAATTTTTTAAAAATTATAATTCATTATACTCCTCTAAATGACTTTTAAAGATACAAAACCAGATGATAAAATAAAAGCTCTATGTTCTTTTTATCCCCAGCTTTACTTAGGTATAAATGACAAATGCAAACTGTGTATATTTAAGGTATGCAACATGGTTTAATACACATACACTGTAAAATCATTACCACCATCAAGCTAATTAATACATCCATCACCTCATCTAGTTGCCTTTTTGGTATGTATGTATATATACATATATATAGATAGATGGGTGTAGGTGGGTAGTTTTTTGGGGAGTGAGAACACTTAAGATCTACTACATTAGCAAATTTCAAGCAAACTACAAAGTGTTAATGATATTATCTATGCTGTTAACTATATTATTGTAACTTAAAAATTTTTTTCTTAATGTTTATTTATTACTGAGAGACAGAGAAAGACAAAGCATGAGCACGGGAGGGCAGAGAGAGGAGGAGACATAGAATCTGAAGCAGGCTCCAGGCTCCGAGCTGTCAGCACAGAGCCCAACGCGGGGCTCGAACCCACAAACTGCAAGATCATGACCTGAGCTGAACTCAGACGCTCAACTGACTGAGCCCCCAGACCCCCCTGTAACTTTAACATTAACTATATTATTAACAATATTATACTATAAAGTATATTTTATTATTAACTATATTGCTGTAACTTTATTATCAACTATATTGTTATTAACTTTAGTCACCATGCTATACACTAGATCCCCAGAACTTATTTCTTATATCCTTTGAGCAACATCTCCCTAGTTCTGCTACCCTGGAGTCCCTGGCAGCCACCATTCTACTGTCTGCTTCTGTGAGTCTGACTTTTTTTATATTTCACATAGAAGTGAGATCATGCAGGATTTGTCTGTGTCTAGCTTATCTCATTTAGCATAATGTCCTCCAGGTTTATCCATATCGTCACAATTGGTAAAACCATAGCAGGACTCTCGCACAGAGGGATGGGACACCAGGGCCTTTCTTTCCAGGAAGCAGCTTTATTCATGCTACCTTGGTTCAGAGGGCTAAGACCCAAAAGGCTGTCCCCCGAGTGCAGCAGCCTTTCATAAAATTTCTACTTCTTTGTCTCCCATACATGGTAACATAAAGACATACAGTTATGATTGGGCAGTCTATGTTACAGAGTCCTGAGGAATGTCCCATACAAACATACAGTCTGACTGGACACAGTCCAAGTTACAGAGTCAGGGCTACGCAACCATGTATAGGAGTTAATTGGGCCACACTGCCTTTCTTTGTTCTGAGAAGGCCTCTACCACATTCCTTAGGGAGGGGCTCTACCTCTACCACAGAATTTCCTTCATTTTTATGACTGAAATAATACACATATATATATATATACACACACACACATAAATATATATGTATATATTTAGATATATATATATATATATATTTAGAATATATATATATATATTCTATATATATATTCTAAAGAATATTCACATATTCTTTACCCATTCATCCACCAGCAGACACTTAGGTTGCTTTTATATCGTGGCTATTATTAGTAATGCTGCAATAAAGATGGAGGTTGCAGATATCTCTTCAAGGCCTCGATTTCACTTCCTTTGGATATATCCTGGGAAATAGGGTTGCTAAATCATATGGTAGCTCTATTTTTAATTTTTTGAGGAACCACCATCTTGTTTTTTCATAATGGCTATACCACTTTACATTCCCACATCAACAGTGCACAAGGGTTTCTATTTCTCTGTACCCTCAACAACACTTGTTATCTCTTGTCCTTTTGACAACAACCATCCAAACATGTGTGAGGTGATATCTCACTGGGGTTTTTCTTTGCATTTCCCTGATGATTTGTGATATTCAACACCTTTTCATACACCTGTTGAACAACTCTATGTTCTTAAATGAATTCATGAACTCATCTGTCTTTAAATACTTAAACTCTGCAGCATTTAAGATGACTCATCATTGCTGTGATTAGGACATGATTAGACAGAAGTTAAAGCTGAACAATATTTAGGCAGTTTGGTCACTAGTATCTTTCAACACTACAGAGAATTTTATCTCTGAAAGAAATGATATGCAATGCTGAAATGATTTGGGTATGCATAGTTTCTTAATGCAAACAGCTCTAAAGATGCCTGAGGCTAGCCTAAGGTCAAAGCCACTAATGTGAACTAAAATCATCATTAAATGAGATTTTTTATGATATTTTAATTAAGCTCATTCTGTCACAATATGAATTGTAAATTTGACCTTTAAAATCCAACTAACTTATAATGTGCATTCGGCATTTCTCCATGTAAATTTTAAAATAAAATTTTAAATTGTATTCCTCGTGCTTTTCAAAAGTAAAGTCTTAGATTGGCAATTTTGATTTTTATATAGTTTTTAATAATAAATGACAATGGAATACACACTAGGTTCCTATTCTAGAGTATGTGTGGTACAATTTGGAATGTGTCCAAATTAGAAATAAACCAATTAGAAATTGGAAACCGATAACAAAAATAAACCAATTAGAAATAAACCAATAACAAAAATACTCTTCTTACTGATTGTTTCTATAATAGATAGATACAGTTTTAAACCATAGAAATACCATAGAAGTTTCTTCAGTGTTCTAAGGAATCTCTTTGTTTCCTACCTTCCAAATCACAGACTTCACTCTTCTCTAAAAAATTTAGAAATAACAATTATTTGGAATTCTTACAAAGGGAAAACTTTATATGTTTTTTTAATGACTAAGAAACCCCAAAGGACTGCATTTTCTGACCTGCCATACATTTTCTTGATGAGGCAAATAAATCTTGTTGCATAGTGAAGCTAGACTTCCTCTGTAGGAAATCCCCATCTGTTACTACATCCTCAATGTGATCTTGTATCCAATTTTAAAATTAACCACCACAGAAAATAATCTCATGCTTGATGACACTATTAAAACCTGCTCATTTTCTAACTGTTTTGCCATACTATGTTTTACATAACAATACTTTTTAAAGAAAATTTCATATTATTGATATTTTGTGCAAAATAGATAAGTTAATTCAATCAAAATGATGAGACTGGTTATGTGATTGAACAGCCAATCCATATTTGTCTCTATTCACTCAGTTTAGTCATGCTCTTGTCCATAACCTACGTAGTTTATGAAAAAACGAGCCCAGTGCACAGCCTAAAACAAAGAAATTCTCAGAATTCTACCACTGTTAATTTGTATTTATTTTTACTATATACATGAACATTTCTTCTTAATAAGGTTCTCAAACCATGGAGATATCATTATTTTTCTGTTACTGCTCTTTATTAGTGTTCCTCCTCTAATATGGACTTTCACAGAATTTATAATTATCAAGCTAACAAATGGAAGCTGAAGAGAGATCTATCACATCACGATAACTTACATGCTTCCTGAAACAATTCTACAATATCCAGGTAAAGTATATTCTAAGTTTGGTTTAAGCGTGATCATGAAAGCATGGCTGAATCCTGTTTTGCTTGATTATCCTCTGTCCTCCAATTTTCTTCAACACATTAGACTAAATTCATGATGCCTCACAAAAATGTTCTTTTGGTGGCAGTCAATACATAGTTTTCAATTGTTCAACTGCTACCATCACAGTCTTTTGTAAACGCTCTCCTTTTATCTAGATTTATACTGGTCTCTACCATAATCCTTTTCTGTACTTTTCAGACTGTCCTTACATATTAAGAAACTTATTTTAAAGTATCAACTCCTTTGAAAATATTGCCAACTTTACCTCTCAGTGGAAATCTTGTTTTATGTTAGTTATTCTACTCCAAGACCTTGGCTGGCTCTCCTTATGTCTCTCCAGTGGAGGATATTTATATTTTTATTAATGTGACTTTAAACTGCTTAGTGTCAGGTATTTCTCTTTCTTATTAACTACTGATCCTAAAAAATTTAATCCATTTAGGCTTAGGCCATTTGGCTATAAACTCTTCAACAACTGGTTCAGAGTTTCTTTTATTCAATTTTTTCCATCCACCTGGGTAACTATCTCATCTAAATAAATGACCCATCCAACATACAAGACTCACAATTCTTGATCTCCTATGTGACTTCCATCATAACTATTATTAGTTTTTGAGAATTTATTTTTAAGTAGTCTTTACACCCAAATATGGGGCTTGAACTCACAACCCTGAGATCAGGAGTCACAAACTCTTCCAACTGAGACAGTCAGGCACCCCATGACTTCCATTCACTTCCAATTTATTTTAACAATTCACTGAGCAAATGACTCAGAAATTCGTTGTAAATCAAAAATCCACAAATTCAAACTACTACTCTGATAACTCCCTAAAATCCTTCTGATTTGTTTGCTCTCACATCTTTCAACTTCATTAGCATCTTCCTCTGATTCTTATAACTTCTTATTTATCACAACCATTTACCATTCATTTTATATTAACTCAACCGTAATTATCTAATGACTGCTATTAATTTCTGTTGTATTAGGGTGATGAAATAAAAGCAGGAATGATTATTCTTCTACACCAATTAAAGTACAGTTGGAACAATGATATAAAATATCAAATTTCACTATTTTCACTTATTATAAGAATATGATCATACAAAAACTAAAAAACAATAATTTCAATAAAATGGAAAATTCTGAGATAAGAAAAAGTTTGGTATATCAAATAAACTATATATATAAATAAGGAAAAGTCTCCAATTTATGTATTAGAGGATAGAATAATGTTTAACTTTGGGGAGAAAAGGAAGTAGTGATTAAAAATAATAAAAGACAGACATATTTATAATTTTTCTGGTGTTCAACTTGGTTCCGTTTTATGGCCAAAATTCCATTGCATAGCTATACTACATATCATTTATTCATTCATCTGTTATGGGTATTTAAATCATTTCCCCATTTTAGTTATGCATAATGCTGTAGTAAATATTTGTATGTAAGTTTTTGAATGGAGATATGTTTCCATTTCTCTTTTGCACATACCTGCTGTATATCAATTTGGGAAGTGCTGTCATCTCAACAATATTAAGTATTCTGACCCATTTCCACTTATTTAGGTCTTCTTTCTACAGTAGTTTGTAGTTTTCAGAGTCAATCTTTTCCACATTTGTTAAATTTATTACTAAGTATTTGATTTTTTAGGTATTATTTTAAATGGAATTGTTTTCTTAATTTCATTTCTTAATTGTTTATTGCTAATAGAGAGCCATACATGTTACTTCACTTATTATATATTCTTCAATCCTTCTGAAATAATTTACTAGATCTAATTTTCTTTTAGTATTTCTTAAATCTAAAATCATGACATTGGTGAATAGAGATTGTTTTACTTCTTCCTCTGTAATCTAGATAGCTTTGAGTATTTTTCTTGCCTAATTGCCTTGGTTAGAATTTCTAGCACAATGCTGAATAGAAGTGTTGAGAAAATATATCCTTGTCTTTTCCCTGAATTTGGAAGGAAAGCATCCAGTCTTTCACCATTAAATGTAATATTAGCTGTGTGTTTTTCACATATGCCCTTTATAAGATTGAAGAAATTCTTTCTATTCCTAATTTGTTGAGTTTTTTCTTTCTTTCTTTTTTTTCTACAAAGGGTTTTAGATTTTTGTCAAATGCTTTTTCTGTATCTATTTACGTGGTCATGCAATTTTTGTTTTTTATTTTATTGATACATCACATTGATTTTCTTAAGCTGAACCACTCATGAATTCCTTGGATAAATTCCACTTTGTCATAGTGTATAATTCTTTTTTTTTTATGTTGATAGATTTGGTTTGATTGAATTTTGGTTGAGGCTGTTTGTGTCCATATTCATAAGACATATTGGCTTTATATTTTTATTTTTTTGATTCTTTGTCTGATTTTGTATGAGGGCAATTAATCTGGCCTCCTAAAATGAATTGGGAAGATTTAATTATATATATTTTTTAAAGTCTGTGAAGAATTTGAATTAATTCTTCCTTAAATGTATGATAGAATTTAGAAGGCATCAGGCCTGGGCCTCCCATTGTGGATAGGTTTTGATTTCTAATTCAATCTTCACGTGTTACAAATCTCTTCAGATTGCCTCTTTCTTCCTCAGTTTGTCACAGTTTGTGTTTGTAGGAATTTTTCCAAAGCATCTAAGCTATATAATTTCTTTTTGTACAATTCTATCATTTCTTTAAGTTCCTTGTATTTATTTAAGTTAGTAGTGATGTCCCCTCTTTCATTTCTTATTCTAGTAACTTTTCTTCGTTAAGGTACAGTTTCTGCTGATAAATAAGGTTTTGATTTTATTGGTTTACTTTATTTAAGTGATGAATTATTTTTCTTTTGGTACTTCAAGATTTTCTCTTTGTCTTTGACTTTTGGCATTTTTCCTATATGGCCTGTTCACAGTTCAATTTGTGTTTATCTTACTTGGTATTCATTGAGCTTCCTGGAGGTGTAGGTTATTGTTTTTCAATAAATGAGAAAGTTTTCTGCCATTATTTTTAAAAATATTTTTAGTGTCTTTCTTCTGTCTCCTCTCCTTCTGGTTTTCCATCATGTGTATATTGGTACTCTCGACGGTTTTCCACATTTCTCTGAAGCTCTCTTCATTTTTCTTCATTCTTCATTTATATTGATCTTTCCTAATGTTTTTTTTTCTTTTCATAGTTCAAATCTACTGTTTAGCCCCTCTAGTGAATTTGTTTTTAATTAATAACCTTTATTATTTGTTACCAATTTTAAGTTTACAGAAAGATTGTGTGAAAAGCACAGAGAGTTACTATAATACCCTCTCACACTGCACCCCTCAGTTTACCATATTGTTAACATTTGTGTTAGTGTGGTACATTTATTACAATTTATCAGTCAATATTGCTATATTATTTTTAGCTATAGTTTACATTAGGGTTCATTCTTTGTGCTGTATATCCTGAGTTTTGCCAAATATATAAAATTTATCTACCTTTAAAATATCATACAGAATAGTTTCACTGCCCTTAAAACCTCTGTGATCTACCTATTCATTCCTACTTTCCTTTTACCAATCCAGTGACAACCACTGATTTTTTACTGTCTCTATAGTTTTGCCTCCCTTAGAATGTTCTATAGTTGGAATCATACAGTATGTAGCCTTTTCATACTGACTTATTTTATTTAGCAATATTCATTTAAGATTCAAGTATTTTAATGGCTAGTTTATTTTTTGTCACTGAATATTAACTTGTTTCATGCATATATCAGTTTCTTTATACATCTGCCTACTTGGTTGCTTCCAAGTTTTGACAATTATGAATAAAGCAACCATAAAAATCATTATGCAGATTTTTACATTAAAATAATTTTTAAATGCACTTAAGTAAAGACAAAGCACAGTTGCTGGATCATATGATAAGGATATAATTAGTTTTATAAGAAACTGACGAACTATTTTGCAAAGTGGTAGTTTCTTTTTGCATTACGACCAGCAAGGAGTAAGAATTACTATTGCTCCACATCCTTGACAACATTTCACCATTTTCGGTTTTGTTTGTTTACTTATTTTGGGGTGGGGGAAAGAGGAGCAGAGAGAGAAGGAGAGAATCCCAAGCAGGCTCCATGCTGTCAGCCAGAGCCCAATGTGGGGCATAATCTCACCAACCATGAGATCACAACTGAGCCAAAATCAATAGTCAGATGCCTGATTGACTGAGCCATCCCCCATACCCCATATTGTTTTGGATATTTGCAAATCTAATAGGTATATAGTGGATTCTCATTGCCTTTATTTATTTATTTATTTATTTATTTATTTAGCTATTTATAGAGAGACCACATTCATAAGCACAAGTGCAGGGAGGATGGGAAGAGAGAGATACTCTTAAGCAGGCTCCACGTTCACCATGGAGCTCAATCTCATGTCCCTGAGACCATGACCCTGAGATCATGACCTGAGCAGAAATCAAGAGTTGGATGATTAACCAATTGGGCCATCCAGGCACCCCAACTCTGCTCCTTTAATTTGCAATTCCTTAAAGACATATATGTTGGGCATCTTTTCACATGCTTATTTGCCAACTGTGTATCATGTTGGTGAGGTGTATATTCAGATCTTTTGCACATTTTTAATCTCCATCCAATGTAAGGTTGAAAAATATTATTTCTCTATGAGAATATTACTCAAAATAATTACATTTAATTGTGACACTATGACCTGGAAATGATGCTAAATAATTTTATTTTGCATAACCATTTTAGATTAATTAGTGTAGTAGAAAGTATATTACACTATAAAACACTTTATTATTTTACCCTACTTTATCACGTCTTTCTATTGTCTTTACTAAAAAAAAAAAAACAAAAAAACCAATGTGTTTGTAATTCTAATTTGGTCTCAAAGAATATCATTTTTAATAATACATTGTATTCTTTTATCTTAACATGTTCACCAAAAAAAAAGAGCATTCAGGTAGGAACAAAGCTTTATAAAATTGTTTCAGGTAATCTTTCCTCTTGACATCAAAAGTTCACACAGTATCTTTCATAATATCTTTACTAATATGTTTCTAGCTAACATCTGAAACAGTTATGTCATGGATGAATTCACTAACTACATTAATTTTAATAAAAACACAAAACCAAAGTAGGAGGCACTGGTAGGGAGGCACTGTCACAAAATGAATAAACATATGGGTTCTGGTGCACCATTATCTAGATCTGAATCCTGGACATATTGCTTAACACGTTTTTAACTGCACAAATTACTTGGTGTCACTGCAATGCAGTCTCCCTATATGTAATATAAGAATGAACAATAATATTGAAGAAATTTAGTTCAGAGGCAGTACAATTTAAAATTCAAACCCTAAGTGACATAAGAAGTTCAATAATCTGTTGATTAAAGATAACCCTGTATGGCAGATGCACTATGATTTGTAACTGAAGAATTTCTTAATATCCTTAATTTTGAGATTAAAACCTGTTAGAAGAAGCATTGCCAGAAAGCAGCATTCTTAACATGAAAACTATCTAAGGGCTATGTGCACTCCGAAATAAAAGGAAATGCTGCTGAAAATTCAAACTTGGAATGCACAACTTATGAGAAAATAATTATATCCCTGGCTTTGAGAGAAGAGTTGCTTTAAGTATTTGGGGATTAAAGTTATTGCTGACTGTGATTCCCCCACCCCATGCAGTAATAGTGGCTTATCAAATAGAAAACATGGGTTCTTACTCTAAATTCAACTGACTCTATTAAGCATTAATGCTTTTTGTGCGTACCTCACTGGCATGTAAGACTGGAGTCAAAGATACAGAAAAGGCTCAGTAGCAGCAGTAGCCAATTCCACTTTTTAAAACTGCTCAATGGTTCTCTCATTATGGTCTCAGGAAAACCAAATATGCAGAACAAATAATCCACCCCATTATAATTCATTATTAAAGACTCTCAAGCAGCACTTCTGCTGAGATGGCACAGAGCCACCTGCCCTAGTGCCTCATCATGATTTTGGAGGGTTTCTACTAGCTGTGATGTGGGCTTGTGAAAAGAGGAGAGAATAGTGTAGCCTGCAGTGTTACGTCATAAAGACTGCCTGCTATAATGAAGTTGGAGAAATTGTTTTATTGTGCTAAGTATACCATGAAGCACTGAAAAATAGAAGAGATCAGTACTTGGGGATATCTCAAATACTTCCTCCTCAAACTGGGGGTGACCGGCAGTGAGACAAGTCATATTAGAGGTATCTATCCAACACCTGTGAAATTGCAATGTATACTGACAGAGTCGATGTACAAAATCTATTACAGCTGGCAATTTTCTTTAGAGGTACTAAAATGTCACTATTGCTTTTATGCTCCTAGTCTAAAGGAGTTCACTCTCTTCTTTCCAACACACAATTGTGTGAAGTCCACACTTCTTTTGTGTGACATTTAGGAGAAAAAAAAGTTTTCTTCAAGAGGATTTACTGTAATCAAAACCTTTCCGATTTACAGTTACAAGATCCATTACGATGTATTTACCTGACTTTCATTTAGGTCTACAGTTGGTCAGAAACTTACGTACTTTGTATGTTCTTATAGCTGAAGGTAGAAAGTATTTTAGAATACTTTCCTAGGTAGATCCTTTACTATTCAAAGATACTTTTATCCCACTTGCCCACTTATTTTCCCCAATAGGTCTCATATCAAGATATTCAATCCAAGCTATGGGACAGATATGTTCATAACCTGGAGTTCCTGTGCTCATATATTTGTCTTCACATCACAATTTTGCAGTAGTATTATGGAGCCCACAGAGTACACTAGTAATTGCTTTCCTTTGTGGTACTTTAAAATGGGCCATTTTTGCAGCTGCTACAATCTTTTATACACAATTCTGGGGAAAAACAAAACACATGGGGCTCAGAAGATATAACCACAGGAATCAGCAGAGGAAACAAGGATGAATCCTTTTCTTGTTTGCGGAAGCTTGCTGCCAAACACAACTGTGAGATGCAGCACACTACAGAAATTTACAGTGGATAAAATTTCTCACACGTAGAAACATTCCTATTCCAACAGTTATTTATTTTTGATCTAGTATTAAAATTTTTTGTGTTATTTTCCATAGTCTTCTGAGATCTGAATTCTCTAACTGTAATGGCAACCTGCAATCGCAGTACAACAGACACTCTGAGAAGAAATCATAATTTAGATTAAGGATGAAGTGACTCTTTAGAGATCATAGAAACACTGCAGACTGAAGATATTTAAGTATTGCATTTCTTACATTAGGAAGAATTCAGCAATTTTTCATTGTAAAGATGTGTATGAAAAACACATAGACACTTAAAATGTCTAGCCATTTTCTATCTTCTGGAAATAGTGGAATATTTAAATATCTGAAAGCAGATCTATAAAATACATTAATAATGAAAAAATAAGATAAAAAATAAGAATATGGCTGTCTTAATGTGGCTGTCATCTCTTTATGTACATTTTTCTTAAAGTAAAATTATATTGTAAAATCAGATTATTGAAATGTTTTATAGAATTAGATAATGTATTCAGAGAAGTGTATAAAAAACAAGAACAATTTTATAAATACAAAGTCAATTGGGTAAATCGAGCCCAGTTGAAGACACAGATTGATATTAACCCTTGAGAAATCTCTGGCCCCTTTCCTGGATGAGCATTCCTTCATGATGAGTACCCTTTTCATTCCTCCCCAAAACACACACTATCCTTATTTCTTTTGGTTTATCATTTATCTATTTCAAATTTTAATGAACTAAAATCATACTGGATGCATTATTTCTGCCTAATTACATGTGTATACACTATGTTTTACACATTTATTTACTGATTAAAGTATATTTTCCCACATATTCAGATACCTCATATATAGAACTGCTAAGTCATCAGGACTGAATGTTTTCTTTAATTTTTCTCAGTTTATTTATTTTGAGTGAGAGAGAGACAGAGACAGAGACAGAGAGAACGCACGCATGAGCGGGGGAGGGGGAGAATCCCAAGCACTCTCCTGGCTGTCAGAGCTGAGCCTGACATGGGGCTCGATCCCACAAACCAAAGTCCACCCAGCTGTGTTCATTCCTTCCTGTCCTTCAAAGTACTTGACAGTCTCCTCCAAGGCCTTTGTGTGTGTGTGTGTTTGTGTGTGTGTGTCCTGGTTGTATGTTTTGTGTTGGTGAATGAGGTCAGATCCCACAAACCTGAGCCGAGATTAAGAGTCAGACGCTCAACCAACTGAGCCACCCAGGTGCCCAAGGAATGAATGTTTTTAATTTTCCTTACTAAGCCAAAATGTTTTCCAGAGTGTTACAGCATTTTAGAGTTTTTATCATATATGAAATAAGAACTGATACAAAATATTATCAATACAAGTTGTGTACAAGTTCTCCAGAGAAAAAGAATGAATAGAGTAAAAATGTGTGTGCATGTGTATGTGTTTATATGTATGTATCTCTCTCGATAGAGATTTATAAATATATAGACGTTAATACATATGTATAAATTTCTCTATGTATATAAATATACAAACCTATATTTCTATATAAACTAGAGAAATAACACACAGAATTATCTATATCTATAAATCTCTATCTCTAAATGCACAGCATTGAAAAATAAAGAGATTTAATTTCTTCTAATGACAGAGAGTAGAACTTTACACCATCCTAATCTCAAACTCTATTCTGGCCCCTGCACAAAGTTGAGACATAAAAGCTTGACAATTTTTTTATGTACATCAATTTTCTACATAAAAAAATTTACCTAGATACCTAGTTTCTTTTTTAGTTGGTGATAACTGGTTTTTTACACTACAACATTCCGATTTTCTAAAACTTCTATGGACAAATATCACATTTTTTTCTTAATACGTAAGTGTTTATAGCATTATGGATTACATAAATATTGGTCATTACTATGATAATTTTATTATGCAATATTTTGCTTTTTAAAACTGATTATTTTTTACTTGCACAGATTTTATATAGCTATAACTATCTTATTTCCAGTTGCTCGAAAAATCTAATACAGTAATTCTCAATGTGTGGCCCCTGACCAGAAGCAGCAGCATAATCTTAGGCTATTTAACAAAGAAAATATGATTGTGACATATATAGGACAAATTACCATATTACAGAAATTAATATTTTCTCACATAAAGACATTCAGGTGGAATAAATCTTAACTGAGACAATTTTTTAATGTCTTTCAAACAATTGTTTTTATTTCAATTATTCATACATATATGCATCTATGTTACATGTTGTCTTTATTTTATTAATCACATTTTCTTTATTTTATTTATTAACCTAATGAGACAAATCTAAAAGTAATAAAAGAGAAAAAGGCAACACTTGATAGACTGAATGTGAAAATAAAATGTTCCCATTATCACTCAGGTCACACGTTTTACCTAGCAAAATTCAATCTTGAACAGGTCTTTAAGAATGCAAAATAGGAAGAAGAAAAAAGTAATACCACAGTGTCTGAACCTGAGCACAAGAGTAAAATGAAGTTTAAAGAATGAAAGTAGAGAGTAAAGAAGCAACAATATGACTCCATTTCTAATGAAATTTTTAATCCCTTTAAAGCTCTCTGCTTAATTATATATTCTTTAACAGTTCTTTTTGAAATTTTCCTCCTTCCTAATACCTTAAGTTTTCTCCTATGTCACTTGGTGTTCACTTTATCACACCATCCTGCATATATATGAACTGTTTAAAATATCTACTACTGTCTTACAAATGTCTCCAAAACCAGTGACTTAAAATGATACAGATTAATCATTTCCCATAATTTTGTGGGTCGGCTGCGTGCTTCTCTGGTGACCTTGCCTGGACTCCTTCCTCTGGGGTTAGCGTGCAGCTTGACTGGAGTTCAATGTCTAAGACGGTTTCACTCATGGTCAGGTGTTTGAAGCCTTAGCTAGAATGACCCAGTCTCTTTCCCCATGTGTTCCTTCATTCTGGAGCTTCATCACAGCATAATATTCTCAAAGTTCCAAAAGAACAACAGAGAAAGCTGCAAGTTTCCTTAACATTGAGGCTCAGAAATCTCCCAGTGTCATTTCATTGCATTAATCAGAGGAAAAGATCAGATCCAAGGAAAGGGAAATGTATGCTACCAATTGATGGAAGAATCAGCAAAGAATTCGTGGCCATTTTTAAACGACCTCAATATTTAACTTTTACTATTTATTATCTTTTTAAGTAAACATCTAATCAAATGACTATAATCTAAGTTTATTTTTTGTTTTTATAAAACATTTCCACATCAGTACTAACTCAATGTTACACCAAAAACTCATGTCAGCAAACTATTTTTATCATATATGGGCTTTATATAAACTATGCTCATTTAAGATCATCCTATTCAATATTAGTTTGATTCTGGTAGAGAATCACTGGGTATATTTAAGCCATACGTTGTTTTGCTGAACCCATGAACATTATATAGGCAGGGATATTAGATTCCTATTTAATCAAGGTTATCTATATACACAGAGCCTTAATGAATAAGTATCTACTTGAATGTGACTAAAAAGGTACAGTATATGCACCCTGATAATCTATTGGTAATCAAAGCCAAGAGAAAAATCTAATTTGGGAAAAATATAATTAAAATGTAAGTTATCAAAAAAAGAGTGCTTCTTTTATTTTGGTCTTTTCTTTTTTCATGCACCAGACTGCTTAGCTGGTAAAGACAAAACTAACAAAAATTTAAATATATTAAATATATATGGGATGATGGAATGATGCCTAGAAAAGAGAGAATGACCTTTGTAAAAGACCTTAGTAAAATTAACTTATTCAAAATTAGGTAACAAAATTAATTTTTCATGCCTAATTATTTCAAAATAATTTATGCCAAAAAATGCAGATTTTTCAAACTTTTTTGAAATTATGAATTAATAACAAACACAGTCTCTACTTTGTGGATAACAATAAGGATTACTCCTTAGACGAAAATAAAATGAATACTGTCTCCTGTTGGTGCATTATTGTTATTCTTAGATTAACTTGTAGGAGGCTGGCACTAAGAAAATTAGATGGGATGAACTGAGTGCCATGTTGATTTGTTCAGTGAAGGAATTAAAATAAGCATGTGAAGTGGACAGTCACTTTAGATACTGCTGAGTGGTAGTCTTTTATATTATTATTTGGAAATATATTATATCTATTATTATATAAAATGTATGAGAAAAGTAGATTTTCATAATGAAACGAAATCATTGTATTTCTTGAATGTCTGAAATTTGCTATGTATCATTCTGAATGCTAAGGGTATGAGAGAGAGAGAGATGGAGACAGAGACACACACACAGAAAAATTAATGAAGAGAGAGGTGTTTATATAAAGTTAAATTTATGATGCATTCATCTTTCCTTCTTAGCTATATAAAATTAAACCCAATTTTACTGGTGAAGGAATATAATCTAAGGTTATTTTGATAAAGGTGGCATTAATCTTATCACCATCATTCACTTACTGGAGTTCACTGCTTAATTCATAGACATGAAACATCATTAAATGTTCACAAAGGGCAGCAAAATGGGAAAAAACTTAAATGTTAAAGCAGATACCTAGGACACAGGTTTTATCTTGGGTTCCAAAATTCGTTTCAATTCTTGCCATGGGCCTAGAGTTTGGGTCTGGTCCCAAAAAACACTAGTTGCAAACATTTTAATGGTGATCTTTAAGAGACTTACATTTCATAATTTTACTCCGTAGATAGCTACTGAGTACCTAATATGTTCAAGACACTGTGTTTGGAGTTGGAGATATGAAGATGACCAAAGCTCAGCCCATAACGTCGAAGATCTAATAGGTAGTGGGGAAGAGATACAGATATCATACCATATGCTAATTCTTAGAATGAGAAAAAAACTGGGACCAAATCTCAGGCTTGCCAACAAATAGCTGTGCTTGTTTGCTTTCTTCTTTACTTGTGCCTGCCTCTTCTGTTATCTGCCTTCAAGGAACATTTCTCCATAGCTCAGTCAGAGGGCAGAGCTTTTTGAAATGCAAAAGAGTGACAACACAACTCAAGTTTCTACCGTCTCAGATGGAACAGTCACCCTTCTACCTCTCGGCATTAATGACTCCTACATATCAATCGTATATATGCTCAGTTATCATTTCCTCAGTATAATCATGTCTGATTTCTATGACTTAAACACCTCTAACTTAGAACATCTTAAATTTGTTAATGATTGCCCATTGTGTGTGATTACTGATTAACATCTTTCTTTTTCTGGATAATGCTTATTATTGAAGGGTAAGAGCTTGAACACAGTACTTTAAAAAATAATATACACTCATGAAATACTTTTAAATGAAGACTCTTCATACGACTGCATATTAGTTTTCTCTCATGTTCACTATTCTTACCACACACTAAACAAAGAGGTATGTAGAAATTATTACAAAGGACTGGATATCTCTTAAACCTTGATTGTGGTGATGATATAATGGAGGTTTCCATATACATATATACACATATCATACCTTAAATGAATGAGTATTGAACTTATTCATTCATTCAAAATTATATATTAAGTATTTCCTACATGCCTACTGTTTGGCCCTTGAGATAGAGTGTTTAATCAAATAAGACAAAGTTCTTGCCATCACAAAGTATACAGCCTAGTGAGGAAGATAAAGAGTAAATAAATGATCAGTAATGTGAAGTGGTTATAACTGCTTTGAATTCAAACAGTGCAGGACCACAAGCTACGAATAGGAGAAGATTTTAGAAAGAATGGTTGAAAAGGCCTTACCTGTAGAGGGGATATTTGGGGCAGCACCTTGACTGAATGGAAGTACTTAGCTACATTAATATCCAAGGGAGCTGGTTTTCAGGTGAAAGGAACAACTAACGCAATGAGCATAAGGGGAAAGTGCTTGGAGTATTTGAGGAACTACAAGGAAGCAGTGGGGATGGGGCAAGATGAGTGCAAGTGAAAATCAGGGAGATGAGATTTAAGCAGAAATCAGGAGCCATAAATATACGGCCTTCCAAGTCAGGAAATGGATACTGGATTTTATTCAGAGTTATGAGAAAATATTTTGAGTTCAGATTTATATTTTGAAAGAATTACCCTGGCTTCCGTATGAAAAACAGATTCTGTGAGAATAAGAGATAAAGCAGAGTGATCAAGTAGGGTTTGATTTCCACGTTTTAGGTGAACAAGGATGGTAGATTAGACCAGAGTGTTAGAAGTGAATATGGAGAGTAATGGTCATGTTCAGTATTTTATTGATGCCATCAACAGGATTTCCAGGTCTATTAGATGTGAAGTTGTTGAGAGAGTGAGAAGCCAAGTGTTAGGTTCTGACTTACAAGATTAATAGAGTTGATTTTTTTTTAAAACAAGGAATCCTTGAGAAGGAGGCCATTTGTGTAGGGTAATAAAAAGTTTAGATCTGGTCACATTAACTTAGTAATTACACCAGCATAATAAAGTAGGACTCTCCTGAATGAAGGTATGTTTACACGCCTCACTATCTATTAAAATTCCAGCAACTGTCTGGAGTTTAAAGAACACATAATGGCAGGGAACATAAATGTGTGTGATGTTATCATATATATCAAATTTTACCTTCATAAGACTAAACTTATATCACTCTGGGAGCAATTAAAAATACAGAAGAAAAGTCAATTTCAAGACTATGACATTAGAAGGTTAGAAAAATGAAAAGGATTTGGTAGGACTAAAATAGAAGATTTTTAGCAGATGGAACAACGGGAGACTGAAGCCAAATTAAATAGGATCAAAGGATACATATATATTCACCTATGGTAGCTACTGAGAGTTTTCAAAACCTGTTATCAATTTACAAACCAACCAGTTATGTATGAGTGTCACAGTTTATCTCTATCCCCATCAACCCTCAATATGTTTTATCATGTTTAAGTGTCCTTTGCCCATTTTAAGTTGACAAAATTATTTTTCCCCATCTGTTCCTCTAAATACTTATTATTTCATCATTAGGACTTAAATCTCCAATCAATTGAAATTAATTTTTGTGTATATTTGTGCTAAGATGAATATTGTCTTTCTCCATGTTTCTCCATATCTTATTAACTAACACTAATTATTGAAAAGATTTATTTTCACCACTGTAATGCACTGTCACCTTTATGTGAGGTTGTCTTTTAACTTCCAGGGGACCAAATCCTAAGCTATATCACTGTGTTATTTTTATGTGGATATGTGTTGCAATATCTCCCACCCCACAATCTCTGCTTTTTCCAACACACGTGTGGCTATTTTATGTAAAGGTTTCCCCAGACATATGATATTTACTCAGAATTAGCAAATGCCAACAGGACTTTTCAACCAAAGTAACTGCAAATTCGCCTTAGCAATTAAAAGTGGGGAAGGGAAGGAGGGAAGGATGAGAAGGAGGTAGAGAGGGAGGAAGGAATTAGGGAAAAAGAGAATGATGGAAGGGAGAGAAAGAAAGAGAAAGAAATAAGAGGAAGCACAAAGTTTGTTCACTGTTTGGACTGTTACCTAGGACGTTCTAGCCATTATGATACTAGCTGAAATTTTTTTATATACACTTTCTCTATTATTTATTTAAAAATTTATTTATTTAGAGAGAGAGTGAAAGAGTGGGGAAGAGCAGAGAGAGGGAGAGAGAGAGAGAATCCCAAGCAAGCTTCATGTTGTTAGCACAGAGCCCGATGTGGGGCTCAAACTCAAACCATGAGATCATGCCCTGAGCTGAAATCAAGAGTCGGACACTTAACCGACTGAGCCAACCAGGGATCCAGACATTTTCTCTATTATTAACTAAATCATGCAACAAAAGGGAACAATTTATCGGTGACTGACACTCAATCCTATGGAAATTGGTGTGAATTAATAATTTTATTTTCTAATTTAAATTATTAATATAACTTACCTTCTTATTGTATCATGCACTCTATCAAATATTATTGTACTATTCCTAAAAAGGGATGTGTCTTAATATTTTAGCAATTTTTATGTCCATACTGGTGCTTATAGATTGAAAGCCAGCTATGAGGAGATAGCCAAATAATGGTGGTGTCACAAATATCAAAATGGCTTAAATAAGAATGAGAAGTCAACAATGCCATCTGACAATAGTGAAATCCAGCATATTCTGATATATATTTTTTAAGATCAAAATGTTTGTTAATATTAATAACAATAATTACCTTTTTGTTGAGTGCTTGACACATTTGGGCACTGTACCTAACATTTCCATGCATTATCTAATTTAATTACAACTCAGTGAGTCTTAAATTTAAATAATGCATATTTTATCATGAAGGAAGTTGAAATGCAGAGGTGAGATTGTGAGACTAAGTTCTCATGACTGGTGAGTTCTAAAGGCCACATTAAAAGATATTTTTACTCCAGAGCAACTTTTCTTATTCATTATGCAATACTTACTACTTATATTTTAGTATTATAATTTACGATTCACAAGAAAATGGTCTCTACTGAAAAGCCACAAAATATTCATTCTATTAATAGTGTGAAGAATATATCTTAGAAAATTTATTTTTTCAGGTATTATCCAAGGATCTAATGACATTTCAAAGACTAAATGTGTGTGTGAGTGTGTGTGTGTGTGTATGTATTCAGATAGATATAGATATGGTGGGAATGGCTTAACTATGGTAAAGAAAAATTTTAATTATTTTATTGATTGTTTTGTGACTATTTTAGGATTTCCTTCCTTCAGTCTTTCTTTCAATCTTTCTTTACTTTTTCAAATTATTTTACCAATGAAAGTAGTTCTACCCATAGAGACACAGAATACTCCTTTGAAAAAAAGTATCTTAAATTTTATAATCGTATTATCTGTACATGATCAAAGAAAGAAGGAAAAGTATTTACTTGAAAGTGATTTAAATAACCATAAGCTTTGTATAGTTCCAATACTTCATAGAAAAGGAGCTTTATAGATTATCTGAAATTTTCTTCAGGTGGCTAAATGAGTGAGCACTTAAAGCAAACAAGTTAGGTTAACCCAAGTGACATTACAGACATCTGTGTCAGAGACCAAAGACTAGAGATCTGATCTCTATGTGCAGGTTTTGACCACTGAATGCCTAACTTAAGGTTTCATTTGTAGATATTACCCTTAGCCTCCTGAACAGAATTTCCTAACAGTAATAAATAAATGAGAGTAAAACCAGCTAGGAAATACGGAGATGAGAGACTACATATATACACATTTGGTTTCCAGAAATGGATTTTAAATTCAGTAAGTAGAGTGTCTGAGTCATGGACTAACCACTAATTATCTCTGAGGATTTAGATGATTTTGTTAAAATGTCTGAGTCTCAATGTCATCTGTAAAAAAGGTCATAATGAAAGCTAAAGTATACAGATTTCAAATAATTAAATGGGACATGATATAATATGCGAAGGCAGACCATAGTTCCTGGAATATAGTACAAAGTGAATGTTATATAGTATTAGTAGTTGTTGTAAGAATCTCATCCAGATATTCTCTACATGGGTGACAAATGGTTAGTGCACAGAAACAGTGAGTGCACTAGCTTCACTCTAAAAATCCTGTGCGACCGTAACTCTGATAGAAATATAATGAATACAACTTAGACAAAGTAAAATGAACAAATGAAAGCCAGAATCCCTTTGATTTCTTTTGTGAACTCACTCAATCCTAGAAAATTCATTTTTCTCACTTCCTAAGACACTACTTCTCTCTGAGTTTTCTGGTCCTGAAAAAAATGAGCCTAACTGGAATTATGATGAGCCACAAATAAAGTCTTGTCAGGCTACCATGACCAATCATGAATCACTTCCAGAAAATAATTATTCAGAAACACTCCATATTACAGTCTACAGAATCACTTCAACTCAACTGGTTTGATTCCATTTTTTTTCCTTTTTAATTTAAATTCATGATGTCACAAACACCACAGACTTTGAAAAAAAAGAGTATCCCTTTCTCTTTCCATGTCAATGTGACAGATCTATATATTCTGGGTTGGGAAACAATAGAAAAATAAGAAGCCAAGCCAAGACAGGATTTGGACAGGATACTCTGTTTACACTCCACTTCCTTCACAACCCCTCCTGTCTATACTGCACTTCTGGAATAAATGATGGATAATGGTCTTTGCACAGGTGATGGTGCATCTTTAATTAGAGCAAGGCTAAACCTGCAGGTTTTAAGCAACATTGTAAGTGTGGTTTAATCTTGCTTTCATCCAAGTATACAAATTTCATGAAAATTCTCATGGAAAAGAGTAAGAATACATTCAAATGTATTTTTAAAAGCACTATTCTCCCTTCTTTAAAATGAACAATTTTATAAGGCAATTCTAGTGTCAGCTATTTTAACAGAATCCAAAAGAGAAAAGCACTTTCAAAGTTTGCAATGAATCATCCCTACTAAAAGAACAACTAATTTCATTTTTCATAGTTCTTTCTAGCTGTGCAACTAAAATTGCCTTGTGTAAATTAGTATGAGATTTTTGTTGGGAGAAGCACAGCTTGAGGTTGTAGAAAGCCTCTAACACTTATGTCTTATCAGCAATATGCTTTTCTGTTTTGTGATCACAAGTTTTCCCTGTCTCCTTTTTACTGAAAAGTCCTGCTGTTTCTTCCCCACACATAGCAAGTGTTATGTCCCCCTGGGCTACAATACTGAGCATACTGACACATACTTGTTTCTGTTCCCTTGATGGTGATTTAGACTGAAGGGAGCTTATTGGATTTTTCCCCCCAAGCTTTCCTAGCATAATGTGTTGAGCTTTTTAACATAACAGTACAATTAACATCTATTTAAAAAATACTGAGTAATGTGAGAAATAATTTTTTTTCTAAATTTACATCACATAATTTGTTGAAATTAAATGAGAATGCAACATCATTTCATTTTTAGTAACTTATTGTAATGAGAGTTGAAATAAAATATTGTTCTTTTCTCAGTATATATACTCAAATATCTTACAATTTTATACAGCTTTCCAATTTAATGTAGTATCGACACTGGTATTATATTGAAAACATTTTTATGTAGTCTCCTTAAAATGTAACTTAAAAATCTGAATATCACTTATAAAAACCTTTACAATATACACATGAATTGTTCTTGTTTCTAGTAAGGAAACATTCCAACATATGCCAATATATAGTTTATAATATTAAGAATCATACTAAATTTGGTAACTTTCAAACATCTATGTACATATAAAATATTTTATTAACAGTTGACATTTTCTTGTCATTACCATCTTAATAATATTAACATCACTTATCATTTTAAATGTAAACTGGTACAAACCAACCTTCACTTGAAGATGCAAAAATTATTTGCAAAGATCAAATGATTAATTTATTTCTATTTTACAGGTAAAATGATTCATGATTACACCACTGCATAAAACAGTAAAGAATGGACACTGATCTAGGTGTTGAGCCTACAAAATCTAAATATCCAAAATCTTATAGGATTCAACTTAATAATGTTAAGTTAATAAGTAAATATGGTTCTGTCTCTTTTATACATCTATAATGCTGGTAACATCAATTAAAACTAAAATTTTGGTCAATAAATATAGTTTCAGATAAAATGATCACTATTTGGTGATAGGAGTTTTATTGACTGTTGATCCTTCTACATGAAAACCAACACTTCCATATATGTAATAATTTATTTATTTTTTATT
Organism: Felis catus; assembly: GCF_018350175.1. NCBI lineage: Eukaryota > Metazoa > Chordata > Mammalia > Carnivora > Felidae > Felis > Felis catus. The sequence continues at coordinate 39,103,978 of NC_058368.1, read as the reverse complement.
AAAATGAAGCACTGGCATGAAGAGAAGATTAAGTTATTCAACCTCAGTCAATGTCTGTGGTGTTAAGATTAAAGTTTAATCAACCTTAGTTATAGAAGTTAAAAGGTCAATGGATCTAGTAGAGAGAGGATAATGTGTAAAAGTCAAGATGACAGAGCTAGGGTGACTGACTAGGTTCAGACCTCAGCCTCACTGCTGATTAGATGTGGATCTCTAGAAATTTTGCTTAGCCTCTTACCTATAAAATATACCTACTTCAGAAAGATCTTATATGATTTACATAAGTCCTTAAGACAAGTAGAATGTGTAATGCAAAAACTATCATTAGCATTATTATTTAAGAAATACTCCTTTTAGACCAAGAGAACATTTTTAGTTTGCTGTTTTAATATATATTGCCTTCTTCACAGATTTAAATTTGAGGTATTTACCTACACCGGCAAATGATACCATGAGCCAAATCAGGCTCACCATCTGTTTGTGAAATAAAGTTTTATTAAAACACAGCTCTGCTCATTCATTTATGTATTATCTATGACTGCTTTTTCACTACAACAGAAGTGATAAATTTCAAGAGACTACATAGCCTACAAAGCTGAAAATATTTACTCTCCGTCCCTTTACAGAAAAAGTTTGCCAGCTCCTATGTGGGTCAAAACAGCTGCAGTATCATTTCTAGGGAGTTTTGTTTCCTTCTTCCCTGTATATTTTAAAAAGTATGTCATGCTTATACTTCATATTATATAATATCTTGTTTTATTTCATGAGGCCCAGATACTTTGGTAGAAATGGTTTGGACTTTAGAATCTCTCATGTCCCTCAGTAGATAGATGTGTGACTTGATAATCACTGGTCCTCTAAGTTTGCTTACTAATCTGTAAAAGAATCTAATAAGGTGCCAAGAATATAGGGTGGCTTATTAATGTTACTTCTGCCCCACATTTATTCTTATGACAAATTTATTTGTTAGACAAGGAAGAAAAGTGTTATGTATTAGTTATACAGATAAAGAACCAATGGCTGAATATAATGTCAAATTACTTATTAGTTTAGGAGGGAAGTAAAAGAGAACTAAAATGTATAAGCCAGTGGTTAGACATAGATTTGGAGCCTGATCTAGAGATTCATATCCTATCTCTTTTGCTTATTAACTGCATGACCATGGCCTTAATCTGTCTGTGCCTGTTTTCTTTTTTTATAAAATATTGAATAGATGTTTCCTATTTCAAAGTTGTTTGGGGAATTAAATAAGCTAATAATATATAAAAATGCTCAAATGATTAGGCACACATTAAGCATTACAAAAGCATTAGCTATTAGTACTAACCATCCTCAATACATCAGAACATCTAGTATAATGCTAATTAATTATTTTAACAATTCTAGACTTGATCGTTCTCCCCAATAAATGTAGGTAGGTTTATAGATAGATAAATAGGTGGACACATAGGTAAAGAATCTGTGGTACAGGTCATTTAGGCAACATGCTCAGGTTTCCAAAGCAAAATTGGTGGATCTGGAATACATGTCCAGATCAGTCTTTTCCACAGTAGAAATCTTTTCTCCCAAAGTATTTAGTATTCCTATTCCAGTATTCAAAGCCAGGATATTTTCAACTACTCCAGGGCCTATTTTACCTCTGAAGGATATTCTATTATTGTCATGTTATTTCACTTCCTTTTAGGGTAGCTGTAATTAGAGAGGTCAGTGGATGAGAGGAAAAGTGCATTTAAGCATATAAAATACATGTTTATATATGTTCTCTCTTGAGCCTTGTAACATGTCTTTGAGTATGTATCTACAGATGAGTTGAAAGGTTTGCCAAAGCCACACACTTTTAAGTGTTTGGTCCCAGGATTCTTGAATCCAAATTGCATGCTGTTTCCAAAAATGTCCCTATTTTCTTTTTTTTCCCCTTAGATTGATTGATTTTTTTAAAGTTTTTATATAAATTCTAGTTAATATATAATGTAATATCTGTTTCAGGAGAATTTAGTGATCATCACTTACAATAGAACACCCAGGGCTCATCACAACAAGTGCCCTCGTCAATACCCACCACCCATTTAGCCCATCCCCCACGTACCCACCCCTCCAGCAATCCTGTTTGTTCTCTACAGTTATAAGAGTCTCTTACGGTTTGTCTCCCTCTCTTTATTTTCCCCCTTCCCTACGTTCATCTGTTTCTTAAATTCCACATCTGAGTAAAATCACATGGTATCTGTCTTTGTCTGACTGACTTATATCACTTTAGCATAATACACTCCAGTTCCATCCATGTTGTGGAATGGCAAGATTTCATTCTTTTTGATGGCTGAGTAATATTCTATTGTGTGTGTGTGTGTGTGTGTGTGTGTGTGTGTGTGTGTGTGTGTACAGACACACACATACCATCTTTTCTTTATCTATTCATCAGTTGATGGACATTGAGGTTCTTTCCATAATTTGGCTATTCCTGATAATCCCGCTATATTGGGGTCCATGTGCCCCTTCAAATAAGTATTTTTGCATCTGTTGGGTAAATATCTAGTAGTGCAATGCTGAGTCACAGGATAGTTATATTTTAAACTTTTTGAGGAACCTCCCTACTGTTTTCCAGAGTTGCTGTACCAGTTTGCATTCCCACCAACAGTGTAAGAGGGTCGCCCTTTATCTTCATCCTCACCAACATCTGTTGTTTCTTACGTTTACTTTTAGCTGCTCTGACATGTGTGAGGTGGTGTGTAACTGTGGTTTTGATTTTATTTCCCCAATGATGAATGATGTTGAGCATCTTTTTTACGTGTCTGTTAGCCATCTATAGATGTATTCTTTGGGAAAATATCTATTCATGACTTCTGCCCATTTCTTATACGTCCCTATTTTCTAAAAGCTTACTTTCTTTTTTGAAAAAATCATCACCCTACCTATTCTATATCCACATATATATATATATATATATATATATATGTAAATGCTCATATACAAGAAACATATTTCCATGTCATATATACTTATATTCACATGTATATGTGTATTTATACTTATATATAAGACTGTGGTGAATAAAATAATAGCACCCCAAAGATGTCCATGTCCTAATCCACAAAACCTTTGAATATGTAACCTTGAATGGCAAAAGCAACTTTGCAGATGTGATAAAAGAATCTTGACATCAAAAGATTATCCTGGATTATCCAGTGGGCCCAATGTAATCACAAGAGTCTTTACAAAAGGAAGGCATAAGAGTCAGAATCAGACAGAAAAAGCTGAAGATGCTACACTTCTGTCTCTGAAGATGAAAGAAAGGGTTAAGAGCCAAGAAATGTAGACAGCATTTACAAGCTGAAAAAACAAGGAAATAGATTATGCCCTAGAGTGTTCAGAAAAGACACAGACCTCTGGATCCATTTTTGACTTCTGAACTGTGCTGCCTAAAGGCAACTTGTGTTAAAAAAAAATCAACTTGTGTTAGTTTGTTACAAGAGCAATAGGGAAATAATAAATTCACAGATAATCAAAGAAGGAAAACACATGTAGTAGCTGCTTAAAAAATTTCAGTTTAAAAATTTATCAGGTAACAGAACAAAAAAAATTATATAATGGGGTAAGTGCCATGATCATTATCTTATCCCATTTTTTCCTTTTCTATTTTTCTATATAGAATATATCACTATCTAATATATTCTATATCTAAATCTGTTTTTCTTCCACTAGAATGGATGTGTCATGGAGGTGAGATTTATTCTGTTTTCCTAAATGTTACATCTCCAACCCAATGTCTAGAACACTTTCTGATATATGGTAGCTGCTCAAAGATTGTAAATTTATGAATGAACAATAGCACAGAAGGGATTATAGACAAAAAGTATTAAGTGTGGAGAAATCATGAAAAATAGGATTAGGATAATTTCTCATTTGTTAATGAAGTTTTTTTCTTTCTTCAAGTGTGTTCATGCAAGATTGTGAATGAAATACTGGAGAGGACTATACTAAACAGTGCTGACTCCATTTTCATGAAGGAAGTGAGCCTAGTTCTAGACCTTTATGGGTGAGTAGCTTTAGTTTTAGTTCATTCAGGCTGCTATAACAAAATATCTCAGATTAGGTGTCTTACAAGCAACAGAAATTTAATTTTCACAGTTCTACAGGCTGGGAAGTCTGAGTTCAAGGCACCAAAAGATGATGTGTCTGGTGAGAGCTCACTTCCTAGACAGGTGTCTTTTCATTATAACCTTACATGACAGAATGAGCTAACGAGCTCTACGGGATGTCTTTTGTAAAAGCACTAATCACATTCTTGAGGGCTCTACCCTCAGACCTAAGCACCTTCCAAAGTCACCTCCTAATACTATCACACAGGGTGTGAGGTTTCAAGATAGGAATTTTAGGGATATTCAATCTATAGTAGTGATAATGTTCAAGAAGAAAGATATAAAGCAGAAAGAGAAAAATAATTCAGAATAGATAAGACATGGTTATTAAATACTTAATGCAACAGAGTCATTAACTTAAGTTACATGTCTGTAAATAGTAGAAAATAATTGATAGATATTCTGAGGCCATAATAAAATAATAAAAGGAAAGGATAACCTGGAATATGTATACCAAGACACTTACTGTGGATAAAATAGAAGTATATTGTTTGTAAAACAATGTCATATAACTGAGGTTATATGAACTTTAGTTAAAGGTAAACACGTGTTTGATTCCCTGAACTACCACTTGCTATCAAAATGTTTTACTTATTTAACCTCTACTTTATTTTCTGTATCTTTTATGACTATTGTGAAGAGAAAAAATAATATATGTAAAACACCTAGCAGATATGATGTTTAATGAATGCAAAATGACATTGTTTCCTATACAATTTTATTTAAAATTTCTATCTAATTTTAGGCCCTGTAAACATATGTCATGCATTTGGAAGATGGAGAAATGAAGTTTATTTCATAGGCATACGAGGTTTTTACTCTGAAGATATGTGAAACAAATAGATCAATTAAGTAAAGTATATCTTTGACCCCACTATCTACCCTTCTTCCCTCCCCCCCCCATACCAAGTCACCTTCTCTTCTTGCTTTTCCAGGTGACAATGGTCCTCAGTTTGATAACAGTCCATTAAGCATACTGTTATTAAGGGTCATAATGTGTAGAGCATTTTCCTCATCACAGTGACCTTTATATAGATGATCAAAAACTAAGAGGCACATGTGGAACACAACTTATGAAAGACCATTTACAAATTCAATATAGTAGAGCAAATAATATGATATATTTATTGAGCTAAACCTAGAAATATTATTTTTCATTTAAAATGCATTAAAATATAGAAATGAGTTCACTTTTCCCCAAGTTTTTTTACAGTGTGTCTCCAAAGCCCAATGAAATTACTTTTTTTCTTCTAGTGTCCCTGTGACTGACATGCTAGAGCAGGCTCTGAGTGCTTGGCAGTTGTTATTGATTCTGATCCATTTTGACACCTTCCTTTGTGAGAAGTTTGTTTCTTCTGGAGATGAATCAAATGTGTTGATGCCCCAACTAGTTTCCTTCAGTGTATGAAAACACCAGAGGAAAAGTGATGTCTTACAAGCTTTACACAGCCCTCTGGTTTTCATGTAAAAACTGGGAAACCCATCTGTTATTTCTTTCCACTTCTCATATATCCAGTAGAGGGACAGAAATAAGACAATTTGTTGGTGATATTTATTATGAAAATTACTGCAAATAAATTTAAAAGGTCATAAATATTGCTAAGAAGTTTCTATTATTTCCTATACCTTCCTCTCTTAACTACTGAATTCAATAAATATTTCTTGGGAGCCTATTCTGTACTAGGCAGAAGGTTGGGTATGCCAGGAAGAAGGTAATAGTTAAGATACAACATGCTTTGAACAAATTATCCAAATTATCAGAAAAAATTCTTTAAACCTTTTTCATTGTGACTTTGTCATCTCACTCTACTGCATAATTGGAAAAGGTGTAATACAATCCACTGTCATCAAGAGAATTACATACAATAATGGTCTTTATATTATATACTTATGTGTTAACAAAGGGATAAAACATTGGTAGTTGACAATTAAGTAGATATTGATTGATGAAACATTTTAATGTTGTCATATTAGCACTTCTCCATGTGTTTAAAGGAGAAAAGCTAACATTTTCTCAGGATTCCTAAAGAACCTTTTATTTTATACTTGTAAGATATTAAGTGGATATATAAAAACAGACCTTTGCATTGTTAAGTTTTTACGCATGAACATTCTACTTGACCCACAAATTAGTATTCTTTTTGGGAGGCTCAAATCACAACAAATTGATGTATATTGGAAAATGCTGAAAAAAGCTGTGGCTTAATCTCTACTTTTGAGGCAGACAACCCAATGACACTTTTGAACTACCTGCTCCAGGAAATGAATTTTTCCCACTTCAAGTGGCTGGCAAAGGGAGGAATCTTCTATCTCGAGTCAACCCTTAAGAGTACTGAGCTTTCCTTATACTGCTACCAAACACACCCTTTTGGAGTTGTGTGACTTCCCTTCCCTTACAAGGAAAACTAGTGCTGACTAGGAAGGCATTTCCCTTCCTCCAAGTCAGTTAGGCTCTGATAAAACTCCAGAGCATTAGGCTCTGGTTAACCAGTTTCTCCTGAGGGTAGGCCTTGTTAAAGCATGATCTGGCATTTTTCAAAATGGTTCCTTTCCACCTATTCCCACTCCCCAACCCTCACTGGAAACAAGATATCATTTATTTTCCTCCAATATTTACTCTGAGAACCTGCTCAAGCTCCTGGAGGTGGATCTTACAATATCGCTGGAGCAACCTTTATGACTGGGTCCCCCTGGATTTTTTAAGTCTCAGACTTGTCCACACTGAGCTTCCAGCAATTCATCAATAACAGTTCAGATATTTCTACCCAAAAGTGATTCCCACAGTGGTTTCTACTTGTGAATCTACTAAAGTAAGCAATGATTCCCTGTATTAGCCTATCTAACTCTATCTTGAGAGCAGTGATTTGCCCTATGTCCTCACCTTTTTTGTGGATCATAGAAAATTTTTTGATACTTCAGTGTGTTCAGCATTTTATTTGTCATCATGGAGTGGAAAATTCCAAGCTTCTTACACACAGAATGCGAAAGTGGCAGGTTTGATATACCCTTTGGAAAAGAAGTGATGACTTACACTGGACTTGTGTTTAAACCGAACATCTGACCCATAAATAGCATACGATTCCCCAGTCTGACAGTCCAATGTTGTGATGGGGTCAAATCCAACTCGATGGCTAAAAAGTGGTAAGGGCCCAGAAGTTTCACTTGTCAAATGTGAATGTCAAATGGAAAAGAATGTAGGCAACCTGGTCCCAGTGGTACCTTTGGCTTTACATAAAAAAGTGGCCACTGTTCCTTAGAGTGAAGTATGATCCTTCTCCAACTCAAATGTCTAAACAAATATACTGAATAAATGAGGCTCTCAATTCATAGATGTTCCTCTAAATAATTGGGATTTGTTCACTGATGATTAACTAAGTTGAAATCCAATGGTGCACACTGGGATGCTGCTCATTTTTAATCTCAGTGGCAGACACGTACAACTGAAAACAGGCGGTTGGTCATTCCATTCCTTGTGCAGAAATCAAGGATATTGTCTCAGTTTTCTTCAATACTTTCCTTGATAGATTTGATATGTTTTTACAGACCTTGGGTTATAGCCAATAACCTGTCTGTATAGCCTGCCACTTGGAAAACCACTGAATGACAAAGTCAAGGCTGTTTGGCTCCATACTATGCAAACAAAGCATGGATGCAGATCAGATGGTGAGGGTCACCCTTGTAGATCCATGGTAAAGGCTCATACTCTGATGAGACTGAAAAGAATCAAGCTGCTGACTGAACCTACATTTTCCAGTATACTAGCAACCGATACATGGTTCTCTGCATAATCACACCAAACATAGCAACAGTCAACCATCTAAGACCAAGCACAGAGTAAAGAGCTCTACGTTTCTGATAAAAAAGTTCCAATTGTATGTCAGACTTGTAAATCTTGCCAAAAGCTGAGCCAGTTTTCTTGATAACAGAAATCACACTGTATTTTGCACTCCTGGCAGACTGACTAAATCAGACCTCTGATCTCTTTCTCTCTCCAGGTTATTGGTGATTTCTCAACACTTTTAGTATTGTTGCTGTCCAAGTTCCATCAGCCAACTCTGGACAATCGTAGCCCTTGAAACTGAATGATATCATATGTTGAGCTTTCTGCACCATTCTCAATCTGATAATGATGTACCTTTCATTGCAAATGTCATTCAACAATGAGATAACAGAGCATTAAATGGATCTTCCATACACAATGTAATCCACAGGCATCTGAATTTCTTGAGTATCATAGCTACTCCTCAAAAATCAGCATCACTTATCACCAGGGAAATGCAAATCAAAACCAAAATAATATCTCACAATAGTTGTTAACAATTATTATAAAAAAAAGAGAGAGATAACAAGTATTGGGAAGTTTGTGAAAAGGGAACTCTAGTGAACTGTTGGTGGGAATGTAAACTTGTGTCACTATGGGAAAAAAAGGATGCTCCAGCAATCCCAATTCTTGGTATATAGTCAAAGGAAATTAAATCACTATCTCAAAGAGATATTTGTTCCCCAATGTGCATTGAAGCATTATTCAGAATAACTAAGACATGAAAACTATGTAAATGTCCATCGAGGGATGAGTGGATAAAGACAATGAATACATACATGCTATGGAATATTAATCAGCCATTAAAAAATAAGTAAATTCTGCAAATTATGGATGACAATATGGATGACAGTCCTGACAATAAGTATGAAATAAGTCAGACAAAGAGAAACACTATATGAACTTTCATATAAGTGAAATCTAAAAAAGGCCAAACTCATTGAAACAGAGTAGAATGGTGGTTGCCAAGAACTAGGGTATGGGCAAACTGGGGAAATGTTGGTCAAAGGGTACCATCCTCCAGTTATAAGATGTGTGTGTTCTGGAGATCTAACATTCAGCATAGTAACTAGAGTTAATAATACTGTATTATATGATCAAAAGTAGCTAAGAGAATATTAAATATTCTCACTACACAAACAAAAATGTATAATTTTGTGAAGTGATGGATATATTAACTAACTTTACTGTGGTATTCGATTTGTAATATACATGTGTATCAAATCATCAGGTTGCATACTTTAAACTTACACAATGTTGTATGTAAAATATACCTCAAAAACTGAGAATAAACTGAGGGTTGATGGGGGGTGGAAGGGAGGGGAGGGTGGGTGATGGGCATTGAGGAGGGCACCTGTTGGGATGAGCACTGGGTGTTGTATGGGAACCAATTTGACAATAAATTTCATATAAAAAATAAAATCAAATAAAATAAAATTCCTTGAAACATTAAAAAATACTAGAAAAAAATCAATTCAAAATGATTTTTACACTCCCTCTGTCAACCCCTCAAACCTTAAGACACTTCAGTCACCAAATGTATATACATACCAGAAAGGGATCATATCCCTGTCTACTGACTTATTAATCTCACTACTTTGACTTTATCTCATCAAATTTCATCAGTAGGATGTGTGCCCTATGATCTGTCACAAAGCTTTAGCCACTTCAAATCATGCATGAGTTGACAACAATCTGGATATCAAATTCTCATTATGTCTATTTTCCCCTCCTATTCCTTTCAATGAATACCTTAGACATTATGTATGTGGGTCTGAAAAACAAGCTTTCTTGTTCACCAGTTTTAAAATGTCTCATTTTTCAGGCTGAGTCACAAATTTTTAATCTTATCCAGAACCAGGGTTTACTAATGATTAGCAAAGTACAAAAGAAAGGTGCAACCCCATATGCCATGTTGAGAGGGCCTTAATCCATCAGAATCAGCAACCTGAGTCTCCATTTCCCTATTGGGATATGATTTGACATGGAGAGACAAGTAAGAACTGAGTACAGATGGAGTTAGCAATGAGTTGTAGGATTTCCCAGTTTTATACCTAAATACTGTATTGTTGATGCATTCCATTTCTCTACAAATTGCAATTTATTTACAATTAATAATCTATCTAGCTTAAACAGTTCTTAGTTTAATACTGAGTACATAGCAAACCTTCCATATATTCTATACAGTAAATTTTATCATAAATGTTTGTAAAATATTCTAATTAGAATCAACACTACCGCAGGCATCGAGTGGAAGTTAAAAGTTATACATAACTGTAAAAATTCATGAACTGACAGAATTGATTAAATTTGTGTCCTTTATAATGTATATACCACACTTCAATAAAAAGCATACAGGTATTAAGACAGTCAGGTATGAAGGAAGTAAAGGAGGGAGGTCGGTCAATGATCAATGAGAGAGAGACAGACAGACAGACAGACAGACAGGGACAGATATCCCAATAACTGTGAGAAGGGCGAGGCAGAGACAGACCGGTTAGCAAGACAATGCAAGTTTAAAGCATGGAGATGGAAAATCAGACAGTAGGAAAATTTTTCAAAGGGATACCGCACAGAATCAAGGAATCCCCTGAGCCCCAGGGAATAACAGCAGCACTTCTCTCTGCCACCTTCCCCCTCCAATTCCTTCTCCCTCCCCCTCTGTTCTCGATCCTAAAGTATTGTTTACAGAGTACACAAACTTTCCGAGGGCCTATATTCCTGATAATATACTCATATTTCCCTTCACATTGTTTGAAAACATTATTTCATGAGCAAATTGGGTGGAAGGACAGAACAAGTAGCCTAACTGAAAAGCTCTTATTCCACTATATCTCTCTAGTTTTCAGTCATTTTAGCTCTGGAAAACAAATACGTTCTTTCTTAAGCATTCCTCAAAGTTTTATATTAGTTTCCCAGATTATTCCACAACTGTTTACTTAAAATTCGTCCTCAGTTTGTAGTGCAGAAAAGGCAGTCAGCAATTTGCACCCTTTGTTTTATTTTGTTTTTGTCAGTGAGTGGAAAAATGTTACTTCATTAAAATATCCAAAATACATCATGTGGCAAAATGTTAATATTAATATTAATTTAGACTTAGGAGTAGATATAGAGGCATACCAGTTCACTTTTTAATATTTTCTTACTTTATAGTTATTGCACCATTTTAAATAAAAATATAAAAATAACCATGTCAATAAGAATGGCAGTGTTTATGAATATCTGTATATGATATGGCGAATAAGTAATCAACAGACTATCTTATTGGCTAGATATGGAGGGCAAGACAAAAGGTACTTACACATTATATTTTATTTATAAGAGAAACTTATAAGGCTGTTGGCTGCACCATTAATCAAATTAGATAATAAAAGAAGACGGAGACTCTAAAAATGAGAAAATGAACTCCAATTTTGACATATATAATATGTGATGCCTGTTGAATATTAAGAATATGACTTTTGATGGGCAATTAAAATGCTGAATGGAAGCTCTAAAATGGGTAAATGTCAGAGATACAGATTTGGGGGGTTTTCTTCTTGTAAGTTACAGTTAAATTTATCAAGGACAGGCTTTATAGCAAAAGACAAGCACAAAACTTCCCCGTGAAAACTTAAAGTATTTGAGTGAATAACTTTCTTTTTATGCTTTCTCTCTTTTCAATATGTCCAGATTGGCAAAATAGCTCTATCATGCCTAGTTTTCTTATTTAGATGTAATTTCAGCTGGGTAGAATGCTCTGCTCCCTCTTAAAAGTTTCCTCTTTCACTATTTGTTTTCTGAGGGAAATTCTGTCTTCACAATGATTTCTCCAGGATTCTATATAGCTCATCAGAATTCTGCACTAAAATATAGGGGCAAAATTCCAACTGGTATCATAATAGCAATTCTATTTGCTTTGTTCTGTGTGTGTGTGTGTGTGTGTGTGTGTGTGTGTGTGTGTGTGTGTGTGTATACATATATCTTTTTGAGGAATTTCAGGAGCATCTGGCATAATGAAAATGTATATATATTCCCTGATTCTTGACCAAAAAAACAAAAAACTCAACATAACCTCTTAATATCATCATGCTTCATTAAAGTTTAATAAATATCAATTAATATGCTAAGGATAGTTTGTAAGTATTTTGTTATGCAAATTAATGAGAGCAAGCAAAGAGAATTATATTTATTAGAAAGCAACCTCGCATCAATGGCTTTAATTTACACTGAGCTAGTATTTTCAACTTTAAAAAAGAAATATGTATTTTCTATTTTTAAAAAGAGCCAGTAATAACTAATTTTCTCCAAGCCTGCTTTTTATTTTCAATTGACTCCAGAACATTGGGGATATTTAAGCCATAGATATAGAACCTTAAAAAATATATTTAATGTCCAGCCTGAAATATCATGAACATGTAATTTACTATATATAACCACATCCATCTTATTAGTCAATAAATTAGAACTTGGTATCAACAAGAGATATTTAACTATAAGTTTTTACCATCCTATTATGATTTGAAAACCAAAAAAAAAGTGCAAAAATGTTTGGCATTTTACATGCCATGAAATGATTACATGAAGTAGACAACTTTAATTCAAGACCCTATGAAACAAGATGCAGATGACTAATACCACAGATATTCATGCTTTTATCCCCATGATCTTGTGACTTTTTCCCCTAGATTTTTTTTCTTTCTTCTATTTCAATGTCTGAATTATAAACACTTATCACCCATTAACGATGACTCTAATAAGGCTTCTATTCTGAATATTCTTATTTGAATCTAAAGGCATTTCTTGGTATGGGCCCAAAATCTAGACTTAATTTTACCTGTGAATAAAATATACAGTCAAAACAACCCTTAAGTTTTTATCTAATCTCCTTTAGGTGCCCCCACTTTCCTTCAGTGTTGGCACCTTGTAATAAATCTGTTCATTCCTGGGCTAATGGGACTCAATTAACAAACAATACTGTGTATGGCCAGGAAGGCAAAGGTTTAAGACCACTTATTATACTACTCTTAGGAAGAGACACTCTTACCTCACTGAAACAATTCCTGAAGACATCATCTACTATGTTGACATTATAACTAATCCTTCACAGATGCAGTTCTTGTTTGGCGACTACACACTGGATAGTGTACATGTGAAAACTGCTTCAGTTTACTGAAGTTACAAAAAAACCTCACATTTTAAGCTCAACTGCATTTTCTTATTCCTTTAATCTACTTGTTGATTTTTTCTATTATATATCTTACAATGTGGAGTAAGTCTAAACTTGCTAAGTGATGCTAAAATCATATGATAGGGTTTGGAAACACAGTATTTTTTAAACCACTTTAGTGAGGTATGATTGAGAACCAAAAAAGCTACACATATTTAATGTATACAAGTTGCTCAATTTGGAGATAAGTATACATTGATGAAACCATCAGCACATTTGATACCATAAACACATTGATCGCCTCCAAAAGTTTCCTCCATCCCTACTGTGTTTTTTGTTTGTTTGTTTATTTGTTTGTTTTTTTTGTTTTGGTAAGGACACAAAAGATCCATCCTCTTGACAAAGTTTTAAGTACCCAATAGAGCATTATTAACTATAAGCATTATGCTGTATAGCAGATCTCTAGGACTTATCCATGCTGTGTAACTGAAACTTTGTACCCTATGGCTAGTAATTACCATTCTCTCCTCCCAGACTCTGGCAACCACCATTGCACTCTCTGTACCTTTTCTGTTTTTGTTTTTGTTTTTTTTCTTGAAAGGTTGAAATAAAAATAAATAAATAAATCTTGCTATTTGCAACAATATGTATGGAGCTAGAGGGTACAGTGCTAAGTAAAATAAGTCAGTCAAAAATGAGAAATAACAACCAACATCACAGAAATACAAACAATTATAAGAGATTATTACGAAAAATTGTATGTCAACAAATTGGACAAACTAGAAGAAATAAGATCCTAGAAACATATAACCTATGAAAACTGAAGCAGTAAGAAATACAAAATTTGAACAGACTAATTACTAGCAATAAATTGAATCAGTAATCAAAAAGCTCCCCACAAACAAAAGTCTGGACCAGATGGCTTCATATCAAATGCTACCACATATTTAAAGAAGAGTTAATACCTATTCTTCTCAAACTATTCCAAAAAATAGAAGAAGAAAAACTTCCAAATTCATTCTATGAGACCAGTATTACCCTGATACCAAAATCAGCTAAAGACACCACAAAAAAAGTGACACAAAAGTGACACAAAGAGGCCAATATCTCTGCCGAACATGGATAGAAAAATCCTCAACAAAATACTAGCAAACCAAATCTAACAATACATGAAAAAAAATTCACCACAATCACGTGGGATTTATTCCCAGGATGCAAGGATGACTCAATATATGCAAATCAATCAATGTGATATATCACATCAGTAAGAGAAAGGATAAAAACTATATGATAATTTTAATGGATGCAGAAAAATCAAAGTGTAACATCCACCCTCAAAAAGTAGGTTTAAAGAGAACATACCTGGGGTGCCTGGGTGGCTCAGCTGGTTAGGCGGCCAACTCTTGATTTCAGCTCAGGTCATGATTGTGGGATAGAGCCTCATGTTGGGCTCCACACTGGGTGTAAAGCCTGCTTGGGATTCCCTCTCTCCCACTCTCTCTGCTTCTCCCTGCTCATGGCTTCTGTCTCTCAAAATTAATAAATAAACATTAAAAAAATTAAAAATAAAATAAAGAGAACATACCTCACCATAACAAAGACCATATATGAAAAGCCCACAGTGAACATCATACTCAATGAGGAAAAACTGAGAGCTTTTCCCCAAGGTCAGGAACTAGTCAAGGATATTCAGTCTCACCACTGCTCTTCAACATAGTGCTGGAAGTCCTAGCCACAGCAATCAGACAACAAAAAGAAATAAAAGGCATCCAAACTGGTAAGGAAGAAGTAAAACTTCCATTATTTGCAGATGACATGATACAATATGTAGAAAACCTCATAGACCCCACCAAAAACAAAAAACTACTAAAACTGATAAATGAATTCAGTAAAGTTGCAGGACACAAAATCAACATACAGAAATCTGTTGCATATCTATACATTAATAATGAGGCAGCAGAAAGAGAAATTAAGAAAATCCCACTTATAATTACACCAAAAATAATAAAGTACCCAGGAATAAACTAAAGAGGTGAAAGACCTGTACTTTAAAAACTATAAAATAATGAGGAAAGAAACTGAAGACCACACAAAGAAATGGAAAGACATTCCATGCTCATGAATTGGAAGAACAAATATTGTTAAAATGTCCATCCTACCCAAAACAATCTACAGATATAATGCAATCGCTATGAAACACCAATAGGATTTTTCACACAACTAAAACAAACAATCCAAAAATTTGTATCAATCCACAAAAGCAGTCTTGAATAACCAAAACAATCCTGACGAAAAACAAAATTAGAGCTATCACAATTCCAGACTTAAGTTATGCTACAAAGCAGTAGTACACCAAACAGTAGATACTAGCACAAAAACAGACACACATCAGTGGAACAGAACAGAAAACCAAAAAACAAATGCACAATCATAAGATTAATCTTTGGCAAAGGAGGAAATAATATGCAATGGGAAAAAAAAACAAATCATTTTGGGAAAACTGGACAGCTACACGAAAAGAGTAAAATTGGACCTTTTTCTTACACTATACACAAAAATAAATTCAAAACAGATCAAAGACCTAAATATGAGACATGAAACCATAAAAATCCTAGAAGGGAGCACAGCCATAGTAACAGTTGCTTTTAGGTAAGTCTCCTGAAGCAAAGGAAATAAATGCAAAATTATTGGAACCACATCAAAATAAACAGCTTCTGCACAGCAAAGAAACAATTTTTAAAAAAGCTAAAAGACATCTTACTGAATTGCAGAAGATATCTGCAAATGGCATATCCAAAAAATGGTTAGTATCCAAAATATATAAAGAACTTACACAACTCATCATCAAAAAATCAAATAATCCAATTTAAAAATGGGTAGAAGATATGGACAGACATTTCTCCAAATAAAACATCCAGATGGCCAACAGACACATAAAAAGATGGTCAACATCACTCATTATCAAAACTATGAGATATCATCTCATACCTGTCAGAATAGCTAGAATAAACAACTCAAGAAACAAGTGTTAGTGACAATGTGGAGAAAAAGGAACCCGCATACACTGCTGGTGGAAATGCAAACTGGTGTAGCCACTCTGGAAAACAGTATGGGGATTCCTCTAAAAGTTAAAAATGTAAATACACTAAGTTCCAGTAATCACACTACTGTGTATTTACCCAAAAAATACAAAAAAAACACCAATTCAAAGGGATACACAATAAACTATGTTTATTACAGCATTATTTACAATAGCCAATAATGGAAGCAGATCATGTCCATCCATAGATGAATGCATAAATAGGTGATATATATATATATATATATATATATATATATATATATATATATACAATGTAATATTACTTAGGTATAAAAAAAGAATGAAATTTTGATATATGCAACAACAAGGATGAAGCTGGAGGGCATAATGCTAAGATAAACAAGTCAGTGAGAAAGACTAATACCATATGATTTCATTCATATGTGGAATTTAAGAAACAAAATAAGTGAACCAATGAAGAAAAAAAAAGACAATAAAAAAGGTCTCAAATACAGAAAACAAACTGGTTTCTGGAGGAGAGGTTAGTAGGGGGAAGAGTAAAATAGATAAAGGGAATTAAATTAAGATTCTCTTATTTTGAGCACTGAGAAATATACAGCATTACTGAATCATTATATTAAACACCTGAAACTAATATAACACTGTATGTTAATTATAATTGAAAATAAAAATTTTTAAATGAATAAAATTAAAATAAAATTTAAAAGGGGAGGGGTGATAGGCTAAATGGGTAAGAGGCACTACTCATGATTACCCAAGAGGAATCTATTCCTGAAATCATTGTTCCACTATATGCTAAGTAATTTGGATGTAAATTTAAATAAATGAATGAATGAATGAATGAATGAATGAATGAATAAATAAATAAATAAATAAATAAATGGGTGTATTTTCTTTATTTTTAAATTTTCTATGTCTAATTCTTTGTTTTAATTTTTTTTAAGAGAGAGAGGGAGAGTGGGAGAGGGGCAGAGACAGAAAGAGAGAAAGAGAGAAAGAGAGAGATTGAGAGAGAGAGAGAGAGAGAGAGAGAGAGAGAGAGAATCCCAAGCAGGATCTGTACTGATGTGGGGTAGAACTCACAAACCATGAGATTATGAGAAACCATGAGGTCATGACAAAACAAAGAGACACAACCAACTGAGCCACCCGGGCACCCTTCTGTGTCTGATTCTTGTGTGTGTCCTGCAAATAGCATGTAGTGAGATTTTTATTTTTATTTTTATTTTTTAATGAGATATAATTGACATATTCTATAAGTTTAAGATGTACAACACAATGATTTGATATGTATATATATTGCTAGATGATTACCACAATAAGTTTAGTTAACATCCATCACCTCATATAGTTACATTTTTGTTGTAACAAGAATTTTTAAGATCTACTCTATTAGCCACTTTCAAATATACAATACAGTACTTTTAACTGTACTCATCATGTTGTATATCACATCCCCAGAATTTATTTATCTTACATTTGTAAGTTTTCACCTTTTGATCACATATACTCAATTCTACCACCTCCCACTCCTTTGCCTCTGGCAACCACAAATCTGATCTCTGTTTCTATGAGTTTGGTACTTTTAGATTCCAAATATAACTGAGATAAATGTTTCTATGAATGAAATACATCAGACATAGAAGGCAAATACTACATAACAGCATTTAAACAAAGAATCTAAAAACCATCAAACCCAATAGTGTTTAGTGTACATTTTTGGTCTCAACTTTTATCATTGGTTGTCCTACAGCTATATCCATTTTGTGGTACAAAAATCTATTGGCTACTACCTAGAAACTAGATAGGGATTTTGTTATCTTGGAGTCTGATGTCTACCTTCAGGAAATTCCCTGATGTCAACTTAGTTTCTTCTCTTGAAAAAGCCATTTTTATAGAACTTAAATGCAAAAGGTGAAGAAGTGGGCAGTAGTTTGAGATCAAAAGACTTAATCCATGCCATTTTCTGAATTGCTCTCTTCTATCCTCAAGTTTATTTTCTGTGAGAGAAAAGAAAGTTGTGGAATATATCTTATACACTAAAGTTAATAAATAGAGAACTAAAATTCACAGAACTGCTTGCCCAGTGAATTTGCGAAATTAGTTTAAACACTACAAAAATTTCTCACCATGTGCTTTATGTACTTTCAATGAAGAAGAACAGTAAGTTTACATTATTTTTTTTATCTTCTACTCATTGATTCTATTTTCTCTATTGAAATATTTAGTAGTGCCAATGACTTTTGAGTATAAAATACATGTGCAAAGAGCACCTATAGAAAATAGATATTTGGGAAGAATTTTTACTACTTTTAGGCTGTGGCCCTTTGACAATATTTCAAATACTATGAACACTCTAGGCTATTGAGCAACCACTTCTACAGTCAAGATGGAATATTAAAATGCAACAATTCAACTTACTTCAACTTACAATTGTAATTTCCCACAGCTATACTACATCACTTCTAGTTAATTTAGGAACTTTAAGAAATAAGAGACATGGAAGTAGACTTCAATATAATAAACTGAATTTGGTTTTCTTATTTTTTTATGAAATACACAGTTTACTTAGAAGTTACTTATGGTATATTGTCTCCAAATATATTTAAAATGCCTAGCATTGGGGCGCCTGAGTGGTGCAGTCAGTTAAGCGTCAACTTCGGCTCAGGTCACGATCTCACGGTCCGTGAGTTCGAGCCCCGCGTCGGGCTCTGGGCTGATGGCTCAGAGCCTGGAGCCTGCTTCCGATTCTGTGTCTCCCTCTCTCTCTGCCCCTCCCCCGTTCATGCTCTGTCTCTCTCTGTCTCAAAAATAAATAAAACTTAAAAAAAAAAATTTAATAAAATGCCTAGCATTTTGTAAATTATTTTTAAAAACACATATGCAATACAATTTTGAAGTACAATTTTAGAGTTTTGAAATAATTGTTTTTTGTAGATAATATACTTAAATAAATCAATTTAAAAGAGAAATAAATATTGGTATTACATAAAATATATCAATATTAATAATATTTTGGTCCATTTAATTCCAATGTTTTTTTTTCCTCTGAGACCTGATCATTCTATTAGTAAAATGTGACTACATCATTCATAGGTGTATCTTTTCTTAAAAATTTGTATTGACATATAGGATATATATATGTTATAACATAACATATAACATATATATAACATATAACATTTTGTTAGTTTTAGATGTAACATAATGGTTTAATATCTGCATATATATTGTAAAATGAGTATTACAATAAGTTAACATCTATTACTACACAGTTATAAACTGTATATCTTTTAAAAAATGTTTTTTTTTAATTTTTTTTTCAACTTTTATTTATTTTTGGGACAGAGAGAGACAGAGCATGAACGGGGGAGGGGCAGAGAGAGAGGGAGACACAGAATCGGAAACAGGCTCCAGGCTCTGAGCCATCAGCCCAGAGCCCGACGCGGGGCTCGAACTCACGGACCACGAGATCGTGACCTGGCTGAAGTCGGACACTTAACCGACTGCGCCACCCAGGCGCCCCTAAAAAATGTTTTAACGTTAATTTATTTTTGAGAGAGAGAGAGAGAGAGAGAGAGAGAGAGAGAGAGAGAGAGCATGAGCATGGGAGGGGCAGAGAGAGAGCGACATACCCAGAATCCAAAGAAGCTCCAGGCTCTGAGCTGTCAGCATAGAGCCTGACACAGGGCTTGAACTCACGGACCATGAGATCATGACCTGAGCTGAAGTCGACTGAGCCACCCAAGTGCCTCTATACCTTGTTTCTATAAAAAAGTTATATAGAGAAACATAACTTTGATTATGATTTATAGTAGATCATTACATATCATCATGTAATTATACCAACATACTTATATATACCTCTAATGTGGGTCTTTTTAGTTATTTTTTCTCATATTAACAAATACTTATCTAAATATATATTTAAGAAATTAAGATCTATCATTTTATCCACTTTTATGCAGCATACTACTTCTATGCAGTATAGTACTACAAGTCCTAACCAGAGCCAATGGGGGAGAAAAAGGAACTACAAAGCATCCAGACAGGAAAGAAAGAAATAAGGAAGTATCTCTGTTCACAGATAATATGATCTTATCTGTAGAAAACACTAAAGACTCCCACCATAGGGAAAAAAAATGTTGTGAATATAAAACCCCTCAAAAAAAAGACTTTAAAATATTTCACATGAAACCAGAAAGACCCCAAGTGACCAATTAACTTTGAACAAGAACAATGATCAAGACATCACATTTCCTGATTTCAAAACATATTTTAAAGTTACAGTCATCATAAGAAGATGATACTGGCATGAAAAAACAGGTCAAAGGAAAAGAAAAGAGACCAGGAATAAACCCACAGATACACTGTCAACAAGGAAGTCATAATACACAATGGGGAAAGGACAGTTTCTTCAATATATAGTTTTGGGAAAACTCCATGTCCCCATGCAAAAGAATGAAATTGGACTCTTTTACCAAATGCAAAAATCAACTCAAAATGGTTTAAAGATTTAAATGTAAGACCTTAAACTATAAAACTCTTAAAAGAAAACAGTGACGTTTCTCAGCATTGGCCTTGGCAATGATTTATTGGTATAACACTAAATACACTGGAAAGAAAAGCAAAATGGATAAGTGGGATTACATCAGAGCAAAAAACTCCTACAACAGCAAAAGAAATAATTAACAAAATGAAAATTCAACCTGCAGGTATAGAGAAAATATTTGAACACTTTCTATTTACTTATTTGCTTCAAGTATTTTTATTTTTATTATTTTTAAAGTTTATTTATTTTGAAAGAGCAAGAGAAAGAGTACAAGTGGGGGAGGGGCAGAGGGAGAAGGAGAAAGAGAGAAAGAGAGAGAGAGAGGGAGAGAGAGAGAGAGAGAATACCAAGCAGGCTCTGCACTATCAGCACTGAGCCCAACGTGGGGCTTGATCTCATGAACTGTGAGATCAAGACTTGAGCTGAAATCTAGATGTTCAACTGAATGAGACACCTACATGCCCCTCGAGTAGGTTTTTAATTATTTAATGCATTAGTTTCATGGCTAATTTAAAATCTTTTTCAGATAATTCTAACAACTCTAATCTTGATATTGGTATACACTAATTGGATTTTTTCATTCTTTGAAGATATTCCTGGTTCTTTGTATAACAAGTGATTTTCAATAGAAACCTGTACAATAACAGGTTATATTATGAACGTCTGGTTTCATTTAACCCTTCTGTTTTCAATGTCTTTCTTTGACAGCACTCTGTCAGGGGAAGGATGTTGTCTCATTACTGCCAAGTGGAGGTAGAAATCTAGTGTGGTAAAGAGTAATGCCTTCTCCCTGAGGATGCTCAAGTTCTAAAATTTGCAAGCTATGAATATATTATGTTAGATGGCAAGAGGGGATTAAAGTTGCAGATAAGATTAAGGTTACTAATAGATCCTGAGATGCAGAGACTACCCTGGATTACCTGTGTGGGCCCATGTAATCACAAGGGTCCTTATAAGTCAAAGAAAGAGACAGGATATCAGAATCAATGACCTACAAGTGGTTTATTTCTGAATTTGAAGATGGATAAAAGGGCCATGAGCCAAAAAATGCATTTGGACCCTAGAAGGTTGAGAAGGCAAAGACACAGATTCTCCTGTAAAGACTCCAGAAGGAATTCAGTCCTGACAAAACCTTAATTTTAGTCCAACAAGGTCCATTTCATCCTCTGACCTTACAGAATTGTCGCTATAAATTTATATGTTTTAACTACGTTTGTGGTAATTTATCAGCTATAAGAAACCGATACACCTAAGTTCCCTACTTGGCCTCTACTGGCATCTGAGGTGACCTTGGTACCTCATTACTGCTGGGTGGGTTTCACACATAATCTCTACTAACATACTATTGATTGATGTTGATGGCTTTACTGTGAGAAAATGATACAAGTCTTGACTCTCTACTAGCTTCCAATGATACCACTATAATGTGGACAGAGAAAGGTGCTTCATTATGGCCATGGGTCCATAGAAGTCCAGATTATCGACTAATATCTGTGGGTTGGGCTCATTACTGGTAGCAGGAATGAAAGTCCTGACTTCTTATCTGACCTTCTCTGACTCCAGCCCAGCAGTGGTGTTGGGGAATCTTGTTATAGGCTTGTAATGGTGGAAGACTGGGTTCTTCATTCATCTTTATCTGGCACTGGCAGGAATGGTGTATGAGTTTTCTGTGGTATTTGGCTAAATTACAGTGATATAGTCTAAAAACTGTGGATCTTGCTAGGCTGTACTTTAACTGGTCCTTTAAAGAGAGGAGAGGCATATGCAGATTTTTTTTTTTTTTCCTCTGCAGTTCAATGATGTTCTGTTTGCCAGTTTGTACAGCCCCAAGTTCGGGATATATGAAGCAAAAAGAAGACTCACTGAACTAACTCTCCACCATGTCATTCCTTGTGTCCTGATGTCCAAGTCAAGCTTTAAGAATCTTCTTCGTATGTTTGTTTGATAAATAATGTCTAGAGTTTATAGCTTAAAATAGTGGAAATAATGAATAAAAGTAGATCTACTCCACCTTTCTAGAATCAGAAGCCATCCTAAAATTAAGTTTTAAGTACTAATACTTCACTACTCAAAGATTAGTAGATTCCAATCCTGACAAATAATTCTTTCATAGTACTACTTGCCACAATTCTTTCATAGTACTATTTGTAATATAAAGTTTTGAATGTGAGAATGTCTCCAAAAATCACTAAAGATAGAGAGGTTACCTATGAAGAATATAAATGATAAAATTCCACCAATTTAGAATTCCAAATGTAAAGAAACATAGTAAAATATGCTCAAAATATATAGGCTAAACATTAAATAGAGGAAAACTAAAAAACAGCATCATAATGGGAGATTTTAACACACTTCTCTTGATTATTAAAGATCAAGCAAACAAACTCCAAGAAAAGCACTCAACAACACACCTAATAAAATCTGTCAAGTAAACTTACATATTTTTTTATTCAACCGCAAGAGAATATACCTATTTCTCAAGCATACATTTCACACTATAAAATTTGATCACAGCTGTAGTCCACAGAATAATTCTTAGCAAATTAAAAAATAATTATGCTAAACATAATTTGATGAAAATATAATTACAGTTAAAAAAGAAAAAAAAGCTTTTAAAATACCCATCTACTTAGAAACTAAGTAATACAGTTTTATATATCTATGGATCAAAAACAAATCACAATAATTTTAAAAATACTTAAAACTGAATGAAGATTTTAAAAATTGCATATAAAACTTGTAGGCTGCAGCAAAATCAGCATTTGGATGGAAGTTTATTTCCATAAATGTTTATGTTAGAAAAAAGTGCCTAAAATTAATTATTTAAATGTTTAAATTAATTATTTAAATTAAAATTTAAATTGAAGAAAAATGTACAATTGAAAAAGTTGAAAAAGAACAACACAAAATTAGTAGATAATAGGGGCAATGAGACAAAAAATAGACATAATTTAAATAAAAAAGCTCTCAAACATTAAAAAAATGTTAATGTTTGCTTATTTTTGAGAGAGAGAGAGAGAGAGACAGTGCATGAGTGGGGGAAGGGCAGAGAAAGAGGGAGACACAGAACCCAAAGCAGGTTCCAGGCTCTGAGCTGTCAGCACAGAGCCCGGCATGGGGCTCAAACTCAGGAACCGCAAGATCATGACCTGAGCTGAGGTCAGACACTTAACTGACTGAGCCACTAGGGAGCCGTTTAAAATTTTTTTAATGTTGACTTCAGTATATTAAAGAAACTTAAAAGCTTGATAATAATGGAGAAAATTCTTAGAAAACCAAGATGATGTAATGATTCACTCCAGGAATCATTTCAAAGGAGCTAGAGGAGGATCCAGTAAATTAGGACAAATAGCAGCTAGAAAATAATGCAGTGTCAATAAAGTTATTTGGCAAATGAAAGCAATGATCATATCACTGTGGGTCAAAGGTATGAATTAAACCAAGCCTAAGTCAGTTGAAGAGTAAATGTGAGCTGAGGTGGTGCTGAGACACAACAAGCTAAGTGAGATATGTCAGACAGAGAAGATAAATATTGTATGATACCACTTATATGTGGAATTTTAAAAAGTTAAACTTGTGAAGACAAGAGTAAAATAGTGGTTACCAGAAGGACTATGGGGTGGAAGGATAGGAGAAATGCTGTTTAAGGGTACAAACTTAAATTAAGTAGTAAATATGTCACAGAGGTCTTATGCACTGTATAGTTATAATAAACATTGATATTATAATCATCAAACTGAGACTAAATTATTTTAACCAAAAAAAAAAAAGAAATGATACTTCTATGACATGATAAAGGTGCTAATTATCATTATTATAGTAATCATATTATAATCAATAAATGTGCCAAATCAACAAGTTGGACACCTTACATTTATGCAATATTATACATCAAATATACTTCAACTTAAAAATGATTTAGTGTATTAGCTAGAAGAGGATGAGGTCTGTAACAGGAAACCTCAGTAGAGATTTATTACATCATTCTTCTATGTTTGTGAAAATATACTCAGGAAAAATTAAATATGTAGGAAAAAGAATGAGAAGTTACAGCAGTATAGTCTGTGTTAGGGTGACACTGAGTGAAAATCAGAACAGGAAATATACCATCTTTCTTTGATCAGTGCTGGAAAAAGAATATCAATTGCTAAAGAATGCATTAAAACCAGTCTTTGAGGAAAATTAACATTTTGATAAAAATGAGGAGGTGGAAGAGAATTTCAAGTAACTGTACTTAAAGTTGGACTTTAAGGAGCAGAATGAAAGTGTTCATAAAATCAGTAGCTTTCATAAAGTTGCACTCCTTGTGCCTTATTCCCAGTTTATGATCACTTGATAAAGTAACTTCTTTAAATAAAATGATTAAAATATGTAAAAAATACAAGGTCTCCAATTTGTGGCAAGAATGTAGGCAACATGCATATATATATTTAATCTGAGACACACTGACCTCAAAAAGACAAAATTTAGTCCTCAGAAAGTAATATTTACAAACAGGAAATTGTCGGGGCGCCTGGGTGGCGCAGTCGGTTAAGCATCCGACTTCAGCCAGGTCACGATCTCGTGGTCCGTGAGTTCGAGCCCCGCGTCGGGCTCTGGGCTGATGGCTCAGAGCCTGGAGCCTGTTTCCGATTCTGTGTCTCCCTCTCTCTCTGCCCCTCCCCCGTTCATGCTCTGTCTCTCTCTGTCCCAAAAATAAATAAAAAACGTTGAAAAAAATTTAAAAAAAAACAAAAAAAAACAAAAAACAAAAAAACAGGAAATTGTCTAAAATTTTCTAATATGTTGTTCTCAAAAGGTCTAATTTATGAATATTAAGAAAAAATAGCTTAATATTGAAACAATTTTTGAGAGACATATTAAATACAGGAAATAGTGTATGTGCTGCTAAACATATTTTGGAATTTTAAAAAATACCTGCCTTTATTCTCCTGAGTATTAAGGAGAATAAAATATAACTTACTATAAGTAACTCATGATGCATCTTGCATCGCTAAGAAATTTTTGTTACATCTAGCATTTGGACATAAATAGACACATACAATAATCAAACTTTGAGAAATAAGTTATTATTTTGAGTATCTATTTGCACTTATTTGTCTCTGCATAAACCAAAACATGCAACATTTCTTCAGAAATTTTTTTTTATTTAAAAAAATGTCTTTAACGTTTATTTATTTTTGAGACAGAGAGACACAAAGCAAGAACTGGGGAAGGGTAGAGAGAGAGGGAGACACAGAACCTGAAACAGGCTCCAGGCACTGAGCTGTCAGCACAGAGCCCGATGCGGGGCTTGAACTCATGGACTGCGAAATCCTGACCTGAGCCTAAGTGGGACGCTTAACCAACTAAGCCACCCAGGCGCCCCTCTTCAGATATTTTTCATGTAATTTCTGTTACAGTTCCAAATAAATGATACTGATCTCTTCAAAATATATAGCAATTTATTTTTTCTTTGGAATTATTTTATTCTATTTTATAATAGAATCTATTTTGTCAATTTTGGTAAATTTGTGACTAAATGCACTAAGGCAATGAAAACAAGATAATCAGGTAAGTATTCAAATAAACCAGTTCAGGTAGGTAATGTTATAATAAACAGCAGTCTCTCTAGGATCTGCATCTATGTAACTAATCAATAGTTTAGCCAGTGCTCAAATGGGAGATAGAGAGCTAAGTCCAGAAAATTAAAAGTGAGAAGTATTACACATGAAGAAAATATATAAATAAGGAACAAGAAAATTTAGGAGTAATAATACAGGTATTGGTAAACTTTAAAACTGATCTTAGTGGGGGCACCTGGGTGGCTCAGTTGGACTAAGTCCGACTTCGGCTCAGGTCATGTTCTCATGGCTCATTAGTTGAAGCCCCTCATCGGGCTCTGTGCTGACAGCTCAGAGCCTGGAGCCTGCTTCGGATTCTGTGTCTCCCTCTCTGGGCCCCTCTCCCGTTCATGCTCTGTCTCTATCAAATATAAATAAACATTAAAAAAATTAAAATTGATCTTAGTGTTGAAAATAGCCTTTTGTTGGATATAATTCCTACAATGTACAAACTTAAAGAGGGACAAGAGACGCCTAAGTTTTCGTTACTCTTGGGTTAAATATGGGAGTGAAATGGCTGGGTTGTATGATAGCTTATCCATGATTGTTGATAGTTTTATTCTTAATAGCCTCAAAATAAAAACCCACATGTCCATCAAAAAGTGAACAAATATCCAAAATGTGGTATATCCATAAAAGACTACTACAATATTATTCAGCAATAAAGAGCAATGACAACAACACTGATGAATTTTAAAGTCATTTTGAGTAAAAGAAGCCAGACATAAAAGAGTATCACATACTGAATAACTGCATTTATATCAAATTCTGGAAATGCAAACTAATAGTGTAGTGTCAAAAATAAGATTGGTGCCTGGGGCTAGGGCAGAAGGAGGGATGACTATCAAAGGGGTACAAGGAATGTTTGGGGTATGATGAAAATGTTCTGTATTTTTACCATGCTGGTGATTTCACAGATGTACACAACTGTCAAATGCACTGAACACTAAATGGATGTAGTTTATTGTATGTAAATTATATCAAAAAGTCAATTCTAAAAAAAAAATAAAGAAGGACATGAGGCAGACTGTTGGTTCCTACCGTATATGATTCTGGATAGCAATGGTTATGTTAAGGCTTAAAAACAAAACAGCAACAACAAAAAACTACATGGCAATTAGTTATTAATTAAGACAAGGGTTTATTTCTCAACTATGCAAAGTAGGCTATGACTCCAAGCAACTTTTCCAGGCACTTCAAAGACAAAGTCTTATCATTCCACCATCTTATTAAAGAGGCAATTTACATGATTATTCCAGGAGAGAAAAAACGTCTCACATAGGAAATTAGATGCTTTGGCCTGGAAGTTGTTTACACTCATAACCAATTAACCAGAATTTGTCATGCAGCCCTACCAAACTGCAACAGGGCTAAGAAATGTGGCTTTCTACGTACCCACACAGAAAAGAGAATTAGATATTATAAATAACAAAAAATTTTGTAACATACCTAAACCATATGGACAGTAAGGTTTTCTCTGTATACTCATTCCCTCTGTGACTATCATACAAAAGTGCAACTATTAGTGCTTATTTTAATCTGTCCTGAAAAATCTTACCATGAAAGTAATGATCTTCAATGTAGACTGAGTGGTTGAATAATATTCTAACACATATACTGCTTAATTCATTTAACTAATCCCCTTTCTTGGAGCAAAAGTTATATTCGGAAAGGTTCCCTATTATAAACACTGCTGTGGTGATCATCTGTATAGATGTCTGTTTGCTAGAAATACATAAGTTTTAATATTACATTATTAGTTATCTATAGCAGGATGCATTTTCCTGTCTATTTAATATCCAAATAAAATTGACTGAAGCCCCCATTATCTACATTGCAGAAAGTCCAGTGCTCTTGCCAGAATCAGTCACTTCTGGACCAAAGTTCTCCCGCCTCTAAATTCATGGCAACGCTGTTCTCAATTGTTCCACTATTTCATTCACATGCTGACCCTACCCTAAAGAAATCAAGAATTCAAGCATGTCATGTATGATAGAACTTTAAAGTTTTGTGATCATGACATAAAAAGTTGCATCATTTTACTGCCTGGCACAGTCAAAGGTGAAACTGCATATTTGTCATCCCTGTCACTGGGAGACTTTTTTGGACACCCTGATATCGATCCCTGATTATTCACTGAGCACATTACTCCTTTTAGAACTTAATGTTTTCACTATAATTCTAGAGTTTCCTTTATCCACTTTAAAATTTCTTTTCTTTAAAACTGTGCCCTAGAATCACTTTTGTATATGCAAAATCATTGCTACCTAGGTGCGGACTGCTCTGAAATTGAGGTTATTTTCTTTTTCTTCCTCTTAAAAAAGAATCTGCCTTCCTTAGAAGTCAGTTCTGGTTTAAAACTAGGATTTTGTTGTTGTTATTTATTTTGAGAGAGAGAGAGGGAGAGAGTGCATGCATGCGAGTGGGGAAGTGGGGGAGAGAGGGGAGTGGGGGTGGGAGACAGAGAGACTCCCAAGCAGGGCTCCACATTCTCAGCACAGAGCCCAAAGCCAGGCTCCATCTCAGGAACTGTGAGATCATGACCTGAGCAGAAATCAAGAGTCAAAGGCTCAACCTACCGAGCCACCCGCCGGTTTAAAACTTTGATTCTGATTAGAGGCAACACTGTGTCACATTGTTGGGAGGTTTATATTCTCGTTCCTAAATAAAATTGTTCTCTAAGCAGATCCTGGCATAAAACTATACAATTCGTTAGTTATCGTTGTTGTTGCAAAGAACATTTCCCTCATGCTTCCATATGGTTTTGTTCTTATTCAATCCTCTATCATCTATATAAAATCTCGTCAAAGTGAAATATTTTTTCTCAGATTTTATTAAGATTTTTATAATAGCTTATTTTTAAAGAAATTTCAACATATTGCTTCATAATTATGTTAGCATCACTTATTTAGAATTTCTGTAAATGTACTATAGTCATTGATATTCTCTGTTTATTTTACAAATCTTTTCCCCACCGCTGCCAATTCATATCCTGTGGTCTTTAATTTTTTCCTAAAGGGATTATAGAAATAGCATACTCTCTGACTCCTTGCATGTCAAGGAATGCCCTTTTCTCATCTTCCCATGTAAAAGACAGCCTGACGGGTTATGTCACAGAGGGCATGCAAACTTTTTTTTCACATAATGCTGATAATGAGCCCTTGTCTTCTGACATTTAGTGATGCAGAACAGCCTAACGTCAACCTCATTATTTCTCCATTTTTATCTGCTTGACTGTAGGGTTTCTTCTTTATTAGTTTTTTGTTTGTTTAAAGCACCAAAGTCTATCGAATTACAAACTTATCTTCATCAATGTTACCTATTAATATTAACTCATTTGATCTCTACACTAAAATAGTTCTTCAGATAGAGAAATTTCCTTTTTTAAACTTATCTGGCCATCATCTTTTGTTTATGCTGACTATTGTTTGGTTACCTCTCCTAACACCCTCCCTACCACTCCACCTCTAACAGGACTTCTGGTTGTTCCTCAGACATTGCAAACACATCCTTGACTAACGGTTTTACATTTACTTTTGCTTTTTGTCTGTTAACACTCCTCTACCCAGTAGCCACGTGCCCAGTCTTCGCTCCAGCCTTCTATCCAGTCTGTTCCAATGACACTTTCACAGATAACACAGATATTTCAGCAAAACTAGCACACCAACATCCATTCACATGAAACTCACACTCCCAATGCGCTTTATAACTTTGTTTTTTAAAATTCAATCGCACTTCTTACTATCTACCATGTTACATACTTTTTTTTGTCTATCTATCCTCAGATAATTCCAGCCATTGCATGTCCCATACGAGCTTCTTAAGAGTAGGTTATTTTTTTCCCTCAAATTTACCACTCTGTGTTCAACTCTGAGAGAGGTTTCTGGAATATATAAATATTGTTGGATCATAAATGAATAGATGAATGAATGGATATGTGGATATGTGAATGAACTATTTCCTCACTTTACACTTGCTGGAATACCTGGTATATTATTGTAGGATCTCCTATCTTTATTCTTCATGTTTGTTCATTTTACTGTCATTTAAAAAAATGCATTTTTCTTGTGTTTTAGGAGAATAGCTCTACCTCTTATTTTTAAGGGCTTTCTTATTTTTATTCTCCAATTTGCTGATTTATACTAATGCATTTTCATATTTGTCTATGTGTTTTTATCTACAGGAAATATTTCCATAACTTAAGATAATTATTATGCAGTCTTATGCTTTTACTCTGTTAATGTAATGTCTCCTTGAATAAAATTGAAAATATGAATTAAAGTAAGATTAAAAGCAAATTCCAGAGGTAAAGTGAGACCTAAATAAAATGGATCAATCATTGCTAAAACTTCTTTGTGTTTATGTTCTTTTAGGGAAAACCACAGTTAATTTATTAAATAAACCTTTATCTCACAAGGATATCCTTAAAAAGAATTAGTTAACTTAGTACATTATCAAAGTCATATTCAAAAGTAGCAGAGATCACAATTACATTACTAATTTCTATAAACTCAGCACTAGGAGCAGTTTTAGAAAAATTTGATTCATCATTTCAATCAAATTTGACTGTTGGCTCTTACTATGTCTATTAAGAACTCTCACAGAATACAGCAGTCTCCAACTAATGGTTTCTGAAATTCAATAATTTTGGTGATATTCTATCAAGGATCTAAAACAGACTTTTCCTTCTGATATAGTACATCATTAGTTAGTTTGAAATTTCCTCACTCTGATCTTGTTTGTTTTGTCAAATTAGCAATATGATCAGATTTAAAATAGATTAAGAATGTAAAACTTTTGTAGTTAAGAGAAGAAATTTAATGATTGCTACAGGTCCATAATAGACAGACTCTTAAAGTAGTGGCCATAGATAAAATAGCAATAATTATAATAATTGTAACAACTAACATGTATTGGTCCTTAACGAAGTAATGAACATTATATACACAATGAACATCACATTTACTTTTTCATTAAATACTTAATAATTCTGTAGAGGTTTTTTTTCTTTACCTTACAGAAAAGGATACTTAGAATCATGAAATGCAAATAACAGGAACAAAGTAATATTGTTGGATATGGCAGTACTATATTGTGAATCCAGGTCTGAGTGTAGGGCCCATGCTTTTATTTACTTTTATTTACCAATTTTATCTACCATTTTTTCCTATATAATTATCCATTTCTTTTGCCTGAGCAACAATTACTTCAATACTGATGACATCAAATCTTGCTTTCTCTTTTTTCTTTTCCTTATGGAGTAGGAACAATGTAGAGGGCAAATGATAGCTCCAAAAAAAAAGAAATTCAAATACTATGGAAGACTAGGAAATATAAACCTAAATAAGTTTCTCAATTGTCTTTTATAATAAATAGCAATAATAATAACAAACAGTAATGATTTCATTTACTGAGAATTCATTATGTGCCATAAGTTAATCAATTATTCTATATGCCTTACGTACAGTTAATGTTTAGTATATTTTTGCAGGAAGATTAATACTTTATAGATTAAGAAACTCAGACCAAAAAAAAAAAGTATGTGTATGTGTGTGTATGTGTGCGTGTGCATGCATGTGTATGTATGTAAATTCACATATTCCCTTTTTCAGCTTCTTAACCTCAATAATACCAATAAGTCTGCATGTGTGTGTCAGCACACTGGTTATCTATGAACACATCTCCTGTTAGTAAACTGACAGATTTTGACCAGTGTTTTCTGTTCATTCTGGCTACAACTAAGAATACATACTGCGATAGGTACGTTAGGGGTACCCTTTTACAGACCAGATTGTATAAAGTGATATACAGTGCAATAAAACCATGAAGCTCATGACTAGGACCAGTAGAATAATGTATGTTATGTAGGACACAGAAAATTTTGTCTGCAAGTACATCAGAAAATATAGGTAGGGAAGTATAGAGTTCTAATGTATAGTTGCACAACCCTGAAGTGCAGTTAAACTAAGAGAGTAATACCATGTTTTTAAAAAAATCTATGAAAAATTATGATACTAGCATAATAATTATTACACATACAAATTATTTTTAATATTTTTATGAAATGTTACACTCTATAAATGTTTTATAATTTTTTTAATTTTTTTTAACGTTTATTTATTTTTGAGACAGAGAGAGAGATACAGAGCATGAACGAGGGGGGGGGGGGCAGAGAGAGAGGGAGACACAGAATCGGAAGCAGGCTCCAGGCTCTGAGCCATCAGCCCAGAGCCCGACGCAGGGCTCGAACTCACGGACCACGAGATCTTGACCTGAGCTGAAGTCAGACGCTTAACCGACTGAGCCACCCAGGCGCCCCTAAATGTTTTATTATTTTAAAACATCCTGCAAAATATTTAAAGCTCAAAGTGGGTCAACATGATACCCTAAAAATGGTCATGGTATATAAACCATTCCTGATGATTTCTGAAGGGGGTTCAACATGTTTGGCACAAAACTACCTTAATCCAGTGGCATATAAATTAACTCTTATTATTTTAAATTTCTTTACTTTTCTTCCAAGCAACAGCTTGGCCCATAACAGTTACCCTCTAATCTCTTGATTTGCAAGCTCCCATTTCTCACTCAAAATAGAAATAGTTTCCTTATGTCATCAGTATAGCATGGAATCTTGTGAGAATAACAACAACAAAAAAAAGAATCATAAGTTAATAAAGTGTTTAACTGATCTGTGTTACCAAATGACTGAGACAGACCAACCACTGAAAACTAATCATATCTGAAAACACTTGTTATAGAATATTTACGTTCTTTCCAACTTAGGATCTAATGATTTATTTCTTAAAAAAAAAACTCATTTAATAGACTTATTTTGGATTCAACCTTGAGTAATCTACTGCCATCTGAACAAATGGAATAGCCAGAAAAATATTTTTCAGATATGTTAACGTTCACCTCTGTTGAAATAATGCCTTTTAAAAAGTACAGCTTACTAGACACCTGGAATTTATTCAACTGCTTTACACATCTAGCAATAAAATTAGGGCTGTATATATGAATATTTTTCTCTGAAGAAGATGGTCTGTGCTTTTACAATGACTACTATTAGTAGTTCTAGGGTGAGTCATTGAAAATATAATATCATGTGAATAGTTTTGTAAAAGGTAAATCTCTAACATTAGAAATTATTTCTTTCATGAAGTATATTAGCTGATTTAACCACATAATTTAACATTTTGAAATATAAAGTATTAAATATTGTGGGACTACATTGGAGAAAATAGATAACATTTGGGTAAATGGCATAATAGCAACAGTTTCATGCACTAATTGAAATCCCAGGATTTGAATTCAAACAGATCTTGGTTTAATATGGAAGCGATATCACTTTTAATGTCCATACCTAATTCTATTCATTGTCCATACCTAATTATATTCTATTAAATGGAAATAACTGTCCTATGGTGTGAATTATTATAATAATACACAGAATACACCATTACAATAACATTAAATTATATACATACACATCCTACACAATATTCATATGTGTATTAGTTTCTTATTGCTGCTATACAAATTACCACATACTTATTGACTTAAAACAACACAAATTTATTATTTACAATTCTGGTAGTCAGAAATCCAAAATGATCTCACTGAGCTACAATCAAGATGCTGGCAGGGATGTATGCCTTTCTGGAAACTTTAGACTTGCTTTAACTTCTGCAGACCACCTGTATTCCTTGGTTTGTGATCCCCTTTCACCTTTAAAGTAAGCAATGACAGAGTGAGTCTTTCTCACATTGCACCACACTGATATGGACACTGACTTTTTTGCCTCCCTCTTTTCATTTAATAAAGACTCTTGAATACATTGGGCCCATGTGAAATCCAAGTTAATCTCCCCATACCAAGGTCAGGTGATTAGCAACCTTAATTCTATCTGCAATCTTAATATCTCTGATATTCTAGAAATATTACATATGTAATTATGTTAGATATATTATATAACATATATTTTATAACATACGTTAACACAGCAAACCCAGCATCATATAATAGTAAGAATCTACTGCTTTCATATCTAGGATGGTTGTCAAAACACCTCTGTTGCTCCTGGTCAAGCTCACTCACATGCTATCAGCGAGCTATTTATGATATAATCTCAGATGGCTTTGGCTGAGACCACCTGGACCACATGTCTGTTCTTCACATGTTTTTCATTCTCCACCAGGCTAGCCTAGGGACATTCTCACAGAAATCCCTGATTAAAAGAAGTGAGAGTAAGCCTAATCAGGTGTTAAAGTCTATTAGTCCTCTGCTTATGTTCTGTTTACCAACATTTCACAGGCCAAAAAAGTCACATGGCTAAACATAGGATCAGAATGAAAATGTAGAAGTTTATATGGCAAATGATGTGGGAGGGAGAAAAAAATAAAGAATTGAGGCTATTTTTGCAATCTATTACTAGGCATTTAGCTTTATTAAAAACTATTAACTTAGAAAGGTAACATATTTAATGCATATTATGTATTAGGCAATTCTAGGCAGTAAGGAATCAATTGAGAAGAGAAACAATTTTAGTCAATATCACTTTAATTAGATGATTAAACCATTGCTTTATTTTTGATTTATTTCAAAGAATCAATATTTGAGCTGGTTGATTTTCTCTATTTTATTCGTATTTTTATGTCTCATCTATTTCATTCTTTTTACTTTAGGTTTAGTTTGCTCTTCTTTTTCCAATATGTTAAGGTAAAAAATTAGATTGTTCTGAGATCTTTCCCTCTCTGTTTCTAGAGACATTTAAAACTAAAAATTTTCCTCTAAGCACTGATTCCACTACATTCCGTAAGTTTTTGTATGTTGTGTTTTTATCTTCATTCCTTCATTTATTTCAAAGTATTTTCTTCTGAGTATTTGACTCAATGGTTTTTATTTAAAAAATTTCTAGATGTTTGTGAATTTCCCCAATTTACTTCTTTTACTGACTTTCAATTTCATTCTATTGTGGCTAAAGAACATATTTTTTTTAATTACTTCAATCCTTATATTCTTTGAGAGTTTTATAGTCTAACATACAGTCTACTCTGGAAAATATTCTATGTGTAGTTCAGAAAGAATATATATTCTACACTTGTTGGCTGGAATGTTCTATAGACTTCTGTGAGGTCCAGTTTGCTATATAGTATTGTTCAGATATCATTTCTTTTTGTTTTCTTTTGCCTACTTATTATATCCATTATTGAAAGCATGGTATTGAAGTCACTAATTTATATTGTTGAACTATCTACTTTTCTCTTTAATTCTCTCAGGTTTTGTTTCATATTTGGGGGCTCTGTTGTTAGGTATACATAATGCTTAGAACTATTATATCTTATTGATGGACTGATGCTTTTATGTCTTTCTTTGTCTATAGTAACAAAGGTTTTCTTATAGTCTAGTGACTTCATGTTTTTACATTTCCAGTTTTTTTTTTTTTTTGGTTACTATTTGCATAATAGTTCTTTACCTAATCTCTTACTTTCAAACTTTGTGCCTTTAAATCCCAATTGTGTATCCTGTAGACAGTATATAGTTGGATCATATTTTCTCATCCATTTTGCCAATGTCTGCTTTTAACTGGAGTGTTTAATCAATTCATGTGTAATGCTGTTGTTAATGTAGGATTTATTTCTCATTGTGCTACTTGTATTCTATGTGTCTTATGTATTTTTTCTTCCTTTATTTTTCAAA
Organism: Felis catus; assembly: GCF_018350175.1. Taxonomy (NCBI): domain Eukaryota; kingdom Metazoa; phylum Chordata; class Mammalia; order Carnivora; family Felidae; genus Felis; species Felis catus. Next base: position 39,067,958 of record NC_058368.1, on the reverse strand, counting down.
TGTAGTCTTCATTTGACTTCATTTCAAGTTGTTGGTTGATTTCCAGTTTTCTGAAAAACTTGATTGTGAAAACTTTAGTAGGTTTATACGGTACTTCTATGGGGAAAGTTTTTGGAGGTACTTATTCCACCATTTTTGATGACATCATTCTCAACATTAGATGTTTCTTTGATCTCTACTCTAGCACTTTCTTCAGTATAAATACATGCTGACATTTTTCCATGAAGTAAATTCTCTTGAACCTGTTCTCCTGACAGCTATTCTCCAAATATTTTGTTAGAGCTGCTCAAATTTCTTTCCATTCTTGTTCTTGTTTGTTGTTCTCCTATCTTCTGCTAAATCTGACATTCACTCTCAGCACTCCACAAAAATGGCACTTGTCATGGTCATCTGAACTCCATGTTACTATACAAAATACTTGTATTTTAGACTATATTTTATGTATTATATTTAGTTCTCATTTTACTCAAGTACTCAGTGACATCTGATGAAGAGTAGCACTTTCTGCTCCTTGATAAAATTTTGCAATTGTCTTCTGGGACACCCTAGTCTGCTGATTTTCCCTGTACCATACCTATCACTCCTTGCCAAAATTATTTAATGGTACTCTCTCTTTGCCTTGATGATTACTGTTGAAAAATTCTGGGGATCAGTCCTTGGTCATTGCCATATATACTCTCTGTTGGTAATGGCATTCAGTATCAAGGAATTAAATGCTACATGTATGTTGACAATTCTTATACCCAAACCAGATTCTTCTCTCACACTGCAGATAAATAACCGCTCTATCTGCACTCTTCCCAATATCACACAATATTGTAACTACATTCTTTAAGTGATTCAGATTTTCTTTCTCAATAGATTATAAACCATACATACATTACAGAATGTTTTAGTTTAGTTTTACACATTTTAACTCAAAATGAATATATCAATAAACTAATACTCTCCTGAGATATCCTTTTGTACTCAACAGTAAGTGCATGATTCTTCATATTTTGCTTATAACATTATCTTTTTGTTCATCATTGTACATATATATTGGCTATTTAGACTTTACTTACTTATTTTTAAAAGATTGTTTTCTTTTTTAAGTTATTCATCCATTTTGAGAAAGAGAGAGACTGAGTGGGTGAGGGCAGACAGAGGGAGACAGAATCCCAAGCAGGCTCCACAATGTCAGCACAGAACCCAATGAGGGGCTCGATCCCATGGACCATGATCATGACCAAAGCCAAAATCAAGAGTTGGGACACTTAACCGACTGAGTCACCCAGGTACCCCAATTCAGATTTTAGTTTTAAGCAAAATGTGTCTAGAACTGTGACATATTTGAAATTTTACTCTGCTTATATTATAAGCTAACAAATTAGACTGATACAGTCAGAGATGCTGGCAGATGACAAAGGATCCATGGGTCAGATCAAAATGACTTTATTATTCATAGCACAGCAGACAGCGTAGGCTTCATGTTGTCTTCTGTTGCTTTTGTTCCTCAGGTACTTTCAAGGCAGTTTAGAGATTGGCCTAGATAGACTAATGGTTTTGTGACACAGCTGAGGAACTCAAGTTTTTGTAGAGTACTTCTAGCAAAACTACACTGCCTTTGCCTGAGAAGAATGCATCTTTCTAGGAAACAAATATACTCTCTGCACCCTGAGACAGATAATACCTTAATTGCCCTTCAAAAAAGAGAAGGAAATTATGTTGTGATGAAACAAAAGAATATTATAAATGTATGGGAAAAAATAAATTATAAGCAAAATAAGATGAAACATTTTGCTAATGTTAAGGTGTACAAGAGAACATTAATTCATTATTCTAGGGGTGCCTGGGTGGCTCAGTCACAGTTGAGGGTCTAACTCTTGATTTCAGTTCAGGTCATGATCCCAGCATCATGGGATGGAGCTTCACATGGGGCTCCATGCTAAGCGTGGAGCTTGCTTGGGAGCTCTCTTTCTCTCTTCCTCTCTCTCTCTCTTTCTCTCTCTCTCTCTCTCTCTCCCCCTCTCTCCCTCTCTCCTTCTGCCCTTCCTCACTCTCTAACAACAAAAACAAAAAAGTAATTATTCTACTCATTTAGGTTAAAATAGGCAAAACTCTAAGCTGTTGACCATATAAATACATGTAAATAGATAGTCCAAAACAAAAACTGATATATGTAGATATGCCATGTGGAATGTTCTCCCAACAAAGAGACTATGAAAATCTTTTAATCAACTTTACACTGGATTTCATGTGTTTCTTTTATGCTGATTTATAGGAGTCTCTAATGTACACAGATTACTGTATTTTGAAAATTTTGTCAATATATTTTCCGTTCCTTTTATGTTTTGTTCTCAAAGATTACATCCTGGGAAATAACCTACGTGAAAATCTTAAAGAATAATCTACTCATTGGGAGAGACATACATTTTATCATTCAAAGCCGTGGTTTTAAATCCTAGCTATTCTTTTATAATATATGGCATATATTTATAAACTCTAAGCATTATTTGACAAATTAGACTAGCAATACCTAACTACCAATAATTTTGTTATGATGAAAGAAGACAGAATTTGCAAATGCACAAAACAAAAGTGTTTTAATTATCATCAGATTCCAGAAAATTTTAATTAGTTTCATTTTTGTAGTTAATTGGTATGCATATGAAAGTTGCGTAACAAATACCAGCAAATTGCTATGCAGAGATCCTTGCAAAAATGACAGCAAATAATCATCCAGAATTATTTACAACAATTGATATGTCTAGTATCAAATGACAAATTTTAAGAGAAGTTATTTATAAACGATATTTTGGCTCTTTCACTTGCTGTTATGTTCCTTTTTCTGTTACATTTTTGACTTTGTGTCATGAATAATTTTCCACTACCATATATTTTAAAATGGAAAATATAATGAAATAACATAATTTCTGACTCAACTGTATAAATAGAGCTTATTTTTGAAATATGTCATAAAATGAATTTAAAATAATATACTCTTATAAAATTCAATATGTATCTTAATGTTTTTAAAATTACAAAAAACATAAGGCTTTATGTATATAACATTCTTAACTTTTTTCTCAAAAAAAACTAGTGAATTTTAATTCATGCTTTGTTAAAATGTTTGTGAATAATTAATATCAAAATTAATCTATAACTATTTTTTTAATTTTTTTATTGTTTATTTATTTTTGAGAGAGAGAGACAGAGCGCTAGTGGGGGAGGGGCAGAGAAAGAGGAAGACACGGAATCTGAAACAGGCTCCAGGCTCTGAGCTGTCAGCACAGAACCTGATGTGGGGCTCAAACCCATGAACCGTGAGATCATGACCTGAGCCAAATCGGCCGCTTAATCGACGGAGCCACCCAGGAGCCTCCAATGTAACTTTGTATTTTGAAAGTTTCATTCAGTCTAATCACATTTTGGAAAAATACGTAAAGTTTAATAATATGGACATTTTAGGGGCGACTGAGTGGCTCAGTCAGTTAAGTGTGTGACTCTTGATTTTGGCTCAGGTCATGACCTCAGGGTTCATGAGTTTGAGCCCTGTGTTGAGCACGCAGCTAATAGCCTGGAGCTTGCTTGGGATTCTCTCTCTCCCTGTCTTTCTGTCCTGCTTGTGCATGCTGTCTTCTCAAAACAAATAAATATTAAAAAAGAAAATAGCTAAAATAAAAACTAATATGACATTTTACTAATAAAGTCAATCAGGATTGAAAAAAGTAAAACTGTTTACTTCTGTCCAAAAATTATGGCTTTTTAAATTACTTGGCTTTAGAATAATAATAAACATTTACAATAAGATTGTGATATATTTTACTATCATTAATCCACACATATTATACTTTAACATCAACACTGGCTTGATTCAGACATATTAATATCACTGATTTCAGAAGGCTGAATTTAAGTTTAAATAAAAATATGAAGTAAAATTTAGAATCTGTCATTTCTCGATTACTTGCTTTAGCTTTTAATTTCAACATGTAGTTTCATGTGTTTCCTTTTTGTCAGAGGGATGCTTATAGTAACTCAAACTAGTCTCCTATAAAAATACATGACAATGATTATGTATAGATTCATAATACTTGCATTTTAGTATGGTTAATGTGGTATTATAAATAAACATTTTAAAGATACATTTTGTTTGGGGCATACCATAAGCTAAATAACAAAGTTTAAAGTATTTCTAGCGTTGTAAAACAATAATTATACTAAAATTATGTTTAAAATATACTACTCAAGAAATCTTATAAAAATTTATTTTAAATCCAATCACAAAGCATTGGATTTCTTTTGAAGGGAACATTTTCTAGATTTTAACTGGATCAGCAGCATGTATAAAAACATAAAATTATAAAAACAGCTCCAAAATACAAATTCTACTCTATTTTTTCAGTATTGAATAGGACCTTATTAGAGAATGGGATAATAATGTAATTCACCTTGATATTGTTCTTGTTCATCTATTTCTATATACAGATAAAATGATAGAGTATAAACGCATTAACACTGAAAATAATAATATGTAATATGATTCAAATTGAAGTGATTTCATTTGGGAAATATATTGTTACATCTCATTATCATAAAATCTTTACAAATGTAGCTGTAGTCTATACATAATTATCCATGTATTGCTTTCTAAGTCATCAGAACTTCAAAACAACTGTGCTATTAGTACAAATGAGAGGTTTATGAATACCTAAGAATTGCAAGTGATACTAAATTTATGCATCAATTACTTATGGTAATTAGCAAATATCGATATTATCATTACCTTGTTTGGACAATAGAATATTAACATTAATCCCTGAGTTAACAACTTCAAATAAGCAAACATATGTACCACTATAATATTAAGCAAATGGACTATAAAAGTTTTCATTACAAAATAATGAAAATGACTGTTGAACTAATTAAAATAACTTTAATTTATTAAAATAAAAACTATTCTTTTCAATTTGTGTTACTTCTCTCTGAAAGTAGGAAACAACTGGAGTGAAACAATAAAAATATAATCATTAGGTTAAATTTATATGATGTACTTACTGTAAACTAAGAGGTCTTCTGATTTTGTTAAAGAAAATATTTCCTGTCTTTCCCTGTTGGATATATTTATATTATTGTAATTTAATGTTCTAACAAAACTGTTCAGGTCATTTCATAGTAACCTTCAACTAATAGAAGGAATTTGCAAGAAAATCAGAATCTAGTTTGCCTTATTAGATGTGGTTTTCCAGCAACTTATTTATTTATTTATTTATTTTTAACATCTCCACACAATGAGAGTTTGAAAGTTTTTTTTAAATACCACTGGGAAATGCAAACCTGCTTTATCATATTTGGGGTACTTTGTAGGAATAACTTGGTTAAGGCACAGGAAGAGAGATTCAAATTACTTAATTCTGAAGTCCCTAATGGAACACTTAAAGTTATTGGTAGATTGGGTTCCTGAGTCCTTCACATTTTGGAAGTTGCTCTTTGTATGATAAGTCACTCTTTCATCAAAATAATATTTATTGTGGGAAGATGCCAGAATAAGAAGAACCAGTGATCTGTCTCCACACCTAGACAACAATTGCACTGTCAGAACCTAGCTGATGTAACTATTATGGAACTCTGGAGTCTACTGAAGGCTTCTAACTCCAGGGAAAGGCTTAGAAAGTAATTTGTGGTTAATTTCAGTCAATCTCAACTCTATGCACAGTAACAACTATTCATACTCCACTCCTAGATACAAGGCAGGCAGCTGTACAAGTGTCCCTGGAGTTCCTTGCACATAGCTTGTGGGAGCCACAAAGAGCAAAAAAGGACTCTCTTCTCCAAATATTGGGGATCAGTGTGGTAATTTTTAAATGTTAGGCATAATATCCATGGTAACTACAAATAAAATAGCTATAGCATATAGACAAAAGAAAATGAGAAAGGAATTTAAACATTCCACTTCAGAAAAAAAAAAAACAACTAAATAAAAAAGAAGAAAATAATACAGGAAACAAGAGAAAAAAAGCTGTAAGGCAGTTAGAAAACAGAAAAATGACAAAAGTAATTTTGACAAAATAAAAATCAGTAATTACTTTTAAGTGTGAATGGATTAAACTCTCTAATCAAAAGTCTGACACTAGCAGAATGGATAAAAATACATGATCCAAGTATATTATGTGTACAAGAGACTCACTTTAGAACCAAGTGCATGAAAAAGATATCCCATGCAAATAGTAACCAAAAGAGAAGAGAGGTAGCTATACTAATATCAAACAAAATATATTTCAAATTTTAAATAAAGGTTATGAGGGACAAAAAGGACATTATATGTTAATAAAAGGTTCAATACAGAAAGACATAACAATTATAAATATTTATATATCTAGTACACCTGGGTGGCTCAGTCGGTTAAGTGTCCAACTTCAGCTCAGGTCATGATCTCACAGTTCGTGGGGCTGAAGCCCCGCACCAGGTTCTGTGCTGACAGCTCAGAGCCTGGAGCTTGTTTCAGATTCTATGTCTCCCTCTCTCTCTACCCCTCCCCTGCTCACACTCTGTCTCTCTCTCAAAAATAAATAAACATTAATAAAAAAATTTAATAAATAAATAAATACTTATACACCTAATGATGACCATTGAGACACACACACACACACACACACAAACACACACACACACATACATATATACATATATATATATATATACACAAAACATCACAGAATTGAAGGGAGAAATAAACAATTCTACAACAACAGTTGGAGACTTCAATATTATATTTACCATAATGGGTAGAATGACCAGACAGAAGATAAAGATATAAATAACAAAACCAAGACAATAAACCAACCATATCTAATAGGCATATAAAGAACACTATACACAAAAACAGATACACATTATTCTCAACTGCACATGGGACATTTTCCAGGATATATCATACAAACGGACACAAAGTAATTCTCAATAGCTTATAAAAGACAGATATCAGAAAAAGTATCTTCTCTGACCACAGCGGGATGAAGTCAGTAATATATTAACAGAAGAGAAACTGAACAATTCACAAATATTTGGAAATTACACATCACACTCTTTAAAACCAATAGATCCAAAAAGATATCACAAAGGGAATTAGGAAGTATTTAGAGACTAGTGAAAATTAAAACAGGACATACCAAAACTTATGGGACAAAGAAAAAGGGGGAAATTTATAGCAATAAACACTTATATTTTAAAACAATAAACATTTCAAATCAACAAAATAACTTTATAACTCAATGAGCTAGAAAGAGAACAAATTAACCTTAAGTTAACAGAAGGAAAGAAATAATAAAGATTAGATCACAGATAAATAAAATAGAGAATAAAAAACAATGAAGAAAATCAATGAAACCAAATGTTGGTTCTTTGAAAAGAGCCACAAAATTGACAAACTTTTAGCTAGATTGACTAAAAAAAGAGAAAAGACTTAAATTACTCAATTCAGAAATGAAAGTGGGAACATTACCAACAACTCTACAGAAATAAAAAAAAAGATTATAAAAGAATACTACGAACATTTGTATGACAAGAAATTGGATAACCTAGATGAATTGGATAAATTCCCCAAAACACAAAGCCTACCAAGACTAAATAACAAAGTAGAAAAATCTGAAAAGATCCACAACTAATAAGGAAATTGAATCAGTAATCAAAAATCCCCTGAAAAAATGTACTGGGTATGATGGTTTCAGTGGTGAATTATACCAAACTTTATACCAAACATCGGTCATTTCAACTAATGTGCTATGCCTCATTAACAAAATAAAAGATGGAAATCACATGATCATCTCAATAAATTCAGAAAAAAATACTGAATAAAACCCCATACCTTTGTATGATAAAAACACTCATCAAACTAGGAATGGAAGGAAACCGCCTCAACATAATAAAAGCCATATATGAAAAAACCCACAGCAAACATCATGGTCAGTGGTGAAAACTAAGAGCTTTTTCTTTGAAGTCAGGAAAAAGGCAAGGATTCCTACCCTTACCACTTTTATTCAACATACCACAGGAAATTCTAGCCAGAGTAGATATTCAAGAAAAAGAAATTAAACTAAATTAGAAAAGAAGAAGTAAAATTATCTCTTTTTGCAGATGATACTATCTTATTTGTAGAAAATCCTAAAAAAAAATCCACCAAAAACCCTGTCAGAACTAATAGTAAATTTAGCAAATTAGCAGGATACAAAGTCAACCCATAAATTATCAGTTGCATTTATCCACTAACAATGAACCTAAAAATAAAATTACAAAACAATTCCACTTACAATATTTACCAATAAGAAAAAAAATACTTAGGAATTATCTTCACTAAGGAAGTGAAATATTTATAAAATAAAAGCTATAAAACACTAATGGAAGAATTGAAAAACCACATAAATATAAAGAAATACATCCCATTTTCATTGATTGGAAAACTTAGTATTGTACAGATGTTAATACTACCCAAAAGTGATCTACAGATTCAATGCAATTCCTATCAAAATCTTAATTTGTTTTGCAAAAATAGAAAAACTTATCTCAACATTCATATGGCTTCTAAAGGGACCCAAAATAGCCAAAGCAATCTCTAAAAAGAAAAAACCTAGAGAACTCATGGTTTCTGATTTCAAAATATACCACAAAGCTAAAGTAATCAAAACACTGTGGTGCTGGCATAAAGACAGTGTATATATCAATGGAAAAGAATACAGAGAGCCCCAAAATAAACCCTTGCATATATGATCAAATAATTTTTGATAAAAGTGCCAAGACCATTCAGTTGGGACAGGACTGTTGTTTTCAAGAAATGGTCCTGGGAAAACTGGATATCTACTTGCTAAAGAACGATGCTAGGCCCTTACTTTTAACACTATAAAAAAAAATTAACTCAAAATCAATCAAATACCTACATTTATAATATCTAAAACTATAAAATTCTTACAAGAAAACGTAGAGCAAAAGCTTCACAACAATTCAGCCATAATTTTTTGGAACTGACACCAAAGGCACAAGCAAAAAAATAAAAATAGACAAACTAGACAGAATGAAAATTTTAAATTTTGTGCCTCAAAAGACACTATCAAAAGAGTAAATAAAAACACACAAAATAAGAGCCAGTATTTGAAAATCATGTATCTGTCAAGTGACTAATAACCAAAATGTATAGGGAACTAAGCAACAATAACATAAACACTTCAATTCAAAATGGACAACGACTTGAATAGATATTTCTCCAAAGAAGATGTACACATGGCTAAGAAGCCCATAGAAGATGTTCAACATCACTGATCACTGGAGATATGCAAGTCAAAAGTATAATGAGATACCACCTCACACTCATCAGGATGGCTATTATTTAAAAAAAGAAAAGAAAAAAAAATAAGTGTGGTGAAGACATGAAGAAAGTGCCTTAGGCACTTCTGGTAAGAATGTGAAATCGTACAGCCAATGTGGAAAACCTGGTGGTTCCCCTCAAAATAGTGATGATGGTTGCACAGCACGGAGTATAATTAATACCACTGAACTCCTAACAGTGTTAAAACAGTGTTTTTAAATTCTTTAGAGACAACATAGTTTCCTACTGCCTGCTACTTTGGCAGATCTTCCCCTCTCCACTGCACCGGGAACATTACTGCCAATTCCCTACTTCTTGAAATGGCCAAGAAAGAATTTCACAATATGTATCTATGCTGGCCTCACAGTCCACATTTATTTGCTCACCACTGTTACAGTGGACAAAACATGCCTGGTGGGACTGAATCCATCCCTATTCTACGAGTGAGAACCTTCCTGATTTAGGATGGAATATCCTACATGATCCCCGTCCTCATTACCATAGTTGACTGGTACAGGATGAACCAGTCAGAATGAAGAACAGGGGCTGTGTTGAAGACATTTATTTTCACTTTCAGGTTGTTGTTCTGCAGACAGGAGGCCTAGTACTGTCTCAGCCATTTTGTTGCCATCAGGCAAAGTAGTCTGGGGTCAAGTCAGAAGAGAGGAAAATACAGTCAAAGGAACTAAAGAGAAATGGACCCAGATCCTAATCTATTTGGGACTAAAGCCAGCCATACCTCTGGAATTTCAGTACAGGTCACAATAACTCCTTATTTGAGCTAGGTTATGTTTTCTACTATTTGTTAAACTAGAAGTCATAGCTGCTTCAAAGAGGAATAATTCTGCTTTATTCAACTGTGTAATACCAACATTTTTTCATAGAATGTACTTTTAAATTAATGAAGTTAATCCAAAAGGATTTACATTTTATAGATTGAGAATAAAAAAAAATAAAGAGTAAAGTTTTATTTTCCTTTGACTTCTGCAGGACTTACTGAAATAATATTTTATTTGAAGACGGTTGTTCTAAATTTTGTGTCTGGTTCTGAAATGTTAAAAATAATGCTTGGTGTATAAATACCATGCCAAAAAAGATCTGCCTAAGCTTTGCTGCTTTCTATTTTCATCTAGTTAATGAAGCTTATTTAGCTCTTTTTCATTTCTTCAATTTTATTTTTTAATCATTTGCAGGTATCTCCTCTTCATTTTTCTCTTTGACCTGTGAACAATCCACTTTGAAAATGATATCTTGATTTTGTAATTAATCCTGTGGTTTCTAGGTGGAGAGGTAGGTCACAATTGATAATAATGAGTTTACCTCTTATTCTACAAAATTCACTAAAAGAGTTGATGTTTCACCTCCAGTGATAAGATGTTATGTGCTGAGGTCACCTTCTAGCTTGCTGAAATTTTCATTAAAAAGGGAGGAAAAGAAAAATCTTTCAGCTGAATTGGAGACACTGTGACTATCAACAACATTTTGCATCAAAAGCCTATTAAATTTTCCAGTATTAACCCATGGGATTAACTCATTATTATGATTATGATTGATGCATGGTATTTTTACAAACTTTGAGAGTCCTAACATAACATTACTTGTCTCTATTATAGACATACATTTGTAATTACTGATTCAAACCAGAGATATTCAATAATGTTACTCAATATTTTCCTCATATATTATAATTTCTTAAAGGAAAACATGTTTTCCATATTCTCTCACACGTTTAATAAAGCTACAGGTCCCAAATACGAACTTTTTTTTTTCACTTAACCCAGAATTAAACAGTATCTTCATAGACTAAATCTATAGGTAAGAAATGATTCAATCCTTTGGGTAATCATTTTGAGACAAAATCAAAAGGTCACTGTGATACATCTGCATATTTTATTTAAAAAATATTTGACTTAAAGCACACATACACGTTTCAATTTGATTTTTTAAAAATTCAGAGAGCAACATGGGATAAATTAACTATGGAGCCTATGTATTCTACTCTTGTTTTTTTCCTTATTACTTATACTCTTCACCATTGATCAGCCCTTATTATTTACTTCTGTCTTCCACAACACTCTAATCAGCTACATAATTACCCTCAAGCCCAAACTGTCATCATTCTAATTTTGTGACTTTTCCAATCCATATTTGTGCTGCTGAGTGTGACTGTAATCTTTGTAAATAACTAGCTAACTATCAGTGGACACTTAAAACAATCATACTATATTTCTCTAGTCATCTCCTTTATTTTGTGCAGTAATCATTCAAGCCTTCAACACTTTCCTCAATCATCTCCTTTCCAAGATCCACTGCCATTCAAAAATTGATTTCACCGTTCACTTCTAAAAAAACAATCATTATAAATTATACGAAAGTTCACTATAGCTTTAGAACATCTGAACGGGCTAACATCCTTCTCATATTCTCTAGACTCTATGAAAGATAAATCAATTGAATTGCGTTTTGACTCAAATGTCCTCCTATCATCTCAGGAACCTCACTTAATGAGTTTTCCCATTAATAGCTAACATATACAAAAACATTCTCTACTCCTTTTTCTCACCATATAGTTTAACCTTGCATACATCTTTCACATCATAAGCAACAACAATACTGTCTTCCATGTAAATTCAAGATTCCTGAGAAAATATCCCATATAATATTCAACAAAAATTAATTCTATTAGACCTATTCTGCTCTTTAAAACAACTTTTGTCAAAATCATCAACTTCCTTTCAGCTAAATTTAACAGAATGACTTTAGGTCTACTCTTACTTAAATATCTGTGGCATCTGACAAATTTTATCAAATCTTCATCTTTTAGCAGATCCTTCCATTAGATGCATACAGAATAATAGTTCCTTAACACTTTATTTAATGAGAGTATGGCCCTACTGACAAGTTGACTGCAGATTTCTATTTTTCAGAACTGTGAGATACAAATTTCTGTTGTGTTAAGCCATCTAGCTTGTGGTACCCTGTTATGGAGCCCTAGTAAATGAATACAGATTTTTTTTCCAAATATCCTTGGCTTTCTTCTGTTCCAATCTTCAAGCTCTTAATATGCCATCGTATTAATTACAGTGGCTACAATTACCATCAACAATAGGAAACATCTTCACACAACATTCAAGGCTTTTGATGTTCTATGCTTGTTTTTTAAGGTTAACTGTTTTACATGTGCCCTGTGTACTCCATACCCTTTGTATAGGGACTAAGGGCTGGTATCTTAGATCGGAAACTAGCTCTAAACACTAGCTGTCTTTGGAAAAGCCACTAAACTTTTTAAGTCTCAATTTCCGGACTTGCAAATTGAAGTTATAAAAGTACAACAATGTTACTCTACAACTATCCTATCAGTCCTCTTATTCCTTTTTTTAAAATTTTTTAACTGAGCATAAATAAGGTTTTCCAATGCCAAGATCTGGATGTACTGAAAAAAATCAACCCTTGGGGCGCCTGGGTGGCGCAGTCAGTTAAGCGTCGGACTTCAGCCAGGTCACAATCTCGCGGTCCGTGAGTTCGTGCCCCGCGTCGGGCTCTGGGCTGATGGCTCGGAGCCTGGAGCCTGCTTCCGGTTCTGTGTCTCTCTCTCTCTGCCCCTCCCCCGTTCATGCTCTGTCTCTCTCTGTCCCAAAAAAAATAAATAAACGTTGAAAAAAAAAAAAGAAAAAAATCAACCCTCTAAATGAAGACAGAAAAAGTTTATTATGTGTATCACCATGTATTTTCTATTTCTTAACAGCTCTTTTATTCCTGTCTAAAGATCCAGAAAAAAAAAAAATAATAATTTGAGAAACAGTATCAACACAAGCACAAAATACCAATTAGTTGATTATTACTGGTCAATAGCAATAATTTTTATATGGAGCCATTTAAAATAGGCTTGATTTCTGATTTAATGGTTCCCAATAAAAATCAACAATTGAAAAATTACTATACATCTATTTTGATTCATTTAATAGATTTCTACCAAGACACAATTCAATATTTATCACCAAATATATTAGTACAGTTTCTGATTATGTTTTATCTTTCCTCCTGATTGTTTTTAATGTTTATTTATTTTTGAGAGAGAAAGAGACAGAGAGAGAGAGAGAGAAAGAGAGAGAGAGACAGAGAGACAGAGAGACAGAGCACGAGCAGAGGAGGAGCAGCGAAAGAGGGAGACACAGAATCCGAAACGGGCTCCAGGCTCTGAGCTGTCAGCAAAGAGCCCAACGCAGGGGCTCGAACTCACAAACCATGAGATCATGACCTGAGCAGAAGCCGGACAACCAACTGACTGAGCCACCCAGGTGCCCCTTTCCTCCTGATTGCTTAAAAACTGAATATTCTCTCTTGATATATTTAAACTACTCAGATTTGTTGTTGATGACATTTTGTTTGTTTTTATACTAGTGTTTGCCCATGGTATTGCTGTGTTGTTCTTACACAATTTTTAATGCCCATTCACAGTTAAGGGCACATTCATAGAATTAATAGTTTAGGTGTTGAACTATTTCCAGGATTTTTAGTTGAAGAGTTTGTAAGTACTGTATATACATATAGGACAAAAATGCATTAATAGAAATTATAAAGTTTATTGGTTCCACCTAGTGGCAATGCAAAGCAAGTTAAAAATAAAATTAGCACTGTGATATTATTAAAAGGCTAGGACTCCGAAAGTTTACTTATATGACCTTTCCATTTTGGTGGATATTAAATGCTTAAAATAAACCTACTATTTTAAAAACTCATATAAATGAATTTCAGATTTCTATACCAATTTTCTGGTAAAATAAGTTCCCCCCCTCGCCTCTCTAATTTAAAAGAGCTCTCTGAACAAAAAAGAGCTAACTAAAATAGTATCTCCTGGTAATTGTAAAGTTTTTTGTTATTTTTTAGATTTTTTTCTACTAATTAAGCATATGTTTCCCTCTACATATCTATTAATTGCCATTCATTAAGCTGTTGGGACCTGAATAAATAGCCATAAGGATGTTTATAAATGATCAAAAACAAAACACATAAATCTATAAGGTAATATGATAGTTCTTATAGGGAAATTCATCCTTATTATGAGCTAATACATAACATGCTTTCAACAACTAATCATTTTATCAGCAAAAGTCCCAAATTTTCTACAAAATAGCACTCAAGCAGTCGAAATGTTTTCACAATAAAAAATACTAAATTATGTTTCCTTCAAATTGCATAATTAGTTGTGATATCCCATGCTAATTGTATTTATTATCATAAACAGGACAAAATAATGATATATGAATAAACTATTTTTTCCAGTACAGATATCATTAGAACACCTGTCAAGAAAATTATTTTTCGTCTCTTGCTCCAAGAGCACCTTTGAGGTTCTTATGAAAGCTATTTATGTCTTACAACTAAATTCATTTTTATTGTCAAACGTCTGCAAAAATACAAACTGCACATAGTGTGTTTTATCATAGAAAAATCTTTCCAGTTTAGTTATGACAGACTTGTGTTTTATATGCTGTGCAAAAATATCTGATCTGTGTACAAAACACATTGCTAGGAAAATGAACATTTCCATATAACGTTGGATATTGTTAACTAAATTTTTAGATATTTTAAGAGAAGAAAATAAAAGGAAAATTACAACTGAGTATTCTTTGTCAGATAGGAGTAATATGCTACATTAGGCAAAATGAATAAAATCTTCAGCGTGTCAACTTTCAATCTTGCTTATTTAATTAATTTTACATATAAAAGCAAATGACTTAAAAACCATTCCATGATAGCAAATTACTTTACCATGTTTACCTTTGCAGCTTGCTAGAGATAAGCTAACCACATCCTTTTATAGCTGTCACAATTGTGGGGGCTTAGTGTTGTTATTATTGAACACCAGAGGAGAAATAATGGATGAAAATAGCATTATCCTTCTATTCTTATCATGGTTTTTAATATTAAGTTACACTGAATCATGAAGGATGCAAGCACAGACAAAAATATGCTGTTTGGATTAATAAAATTACTAATGTAACACATTTAATTAACATATTATGAACTGCTTACATTCCAGTATAAATATATAAATGATGCTCGTTTTTAAATCATATTGTGTAATCCTATTATTTGATGACAAGGTAAATTATAAATCCAAATACCATGACTGTAGTGTAGACACAGAGAGCAAGGTTTATAACACAAAGTACTTTTCACTCCTCTCTCAGAAGAGAGATACAGACCGACAGACAAGGAACATGCTGAGGGAGAAAACCTATGAGAAAAACCTATGAAAAAATACCCAGGCATTCAACAATCATTAACTCTTAGAAAAACTGATTATGTGAGAATTAAACATACCTGACTCTATGTAAAATTTCATATGGTAATCTTCACATTTCTTCAAAAAATTATGTCCACTGAAAAAGGTGTATCTGATGATATACGCATCCCAAACTGCAGGAATAGGAAGTATAAGTAGTACTTTAAAGAATAATTAATATTCTTCACATTAATACTAGTTTGTAAAAACAGAATCTGCTTTTAATTCCAAATTCCTATATTAGAGGCATGCTCCTGCCTCAAAGCATTTCTATCCCTGTTCCAATACCTTTCCTTCCAAAACCAACTGTCTCCCCCCATCATGACCTCTAGGAATTTATTCAAATGTGTATTTCTAGTGACACCTCCCCTGACATCTGTATTTAAAATTACACTCTTTTTAAAAGTAAATGTGAGGGGCGGCTGGATGGCTCCATCAGTTGAGCATTGGACGTCAGCTCAGGGCAAGATCTCACTGTTTATGAGTTTGAGCCCCGCAGTGGGTGCCCTGCTGTCAGGGCAGAGCCTACTTCAGAACCTCTGACTCCCTGTCTCTCTGTCCCTCCACTGTGCACTCTCTTTCTCTCAAAAATAAAAACATTTAAAAATAATAATAATAATAAAAGTAAATTTGAAAGTGAATGAAAACTCTAGTCTACCTATGATGCTCCTAATATCCTTAACCTAGGGATTCTCAGTGGCAGGTTCCTTGCTTCTTTTCTTTTCCCTAAAAGATATGAACCTTCCCCAAAGTCCATACCTTGAATCTCTAAGCTTTTTCTTTATATTTCACTTTGAATTCTCACTAATTTCCACAACTTCACAACACATGTAGGTAAACTAATTCCAAATGTAAATCAAGAGATTGCAGGTAATACACACACACGCGCACACCATATAATTCAATATGTATTTCCAAGATTTAAAAATTAGGATAGAATTCACATACTATAAAATTCACCCTTTTAAAAATATACAATTCAGTTGGCTTCAGTAATTTTGGAACATTTAGTATTTTCACAATATTTGTGCAACCATAATCAGAACATTTTCCTCACACCAAAAAATGTTTTACTCAGCATTCACTCCCCATTATCCCTTCTTCTGGCCCTTGGCAACTGCTAATCTGTGCACCATTTGTGTCTGCTTTTCTCACTTAGCATAAAGTTTTGGGATTCATTTGTAGTGTAGCATCTATCAGCATTTCATTCCTTTCTATGACTGAAGAATACGTCATCCTATGGATACAACATATGATTTATATATTCATCTGTTGATGGACATTGGTTTTTTTTTCAGTTTTCAGTTATAAGACCAATGCTGCTGTGAGTATTCATATAAAATTACTGGGACAGCATGTTTTCAATTATCTTGAATAAGTATGTAGAAGCAGAATTGTAGGATTATATGGTAACTCTAAGCTTATTATTTTGAGAACTGCCCAACAGTTTTTCCAAAGGAGCTGCACCATTTGACATTCCTACCAGCGATGTATGAGAGTATCAGTTTCTCCACATTCTCAAAAATACTTGTTATTGTCTACAGGTTTTTAATATTATAGCCATCTTAGTGTGTCTGAAGTGATATATTATTGCAGTTAGATTTCCCTAATAACAAGTGAGCAACGGTGGGTAGCTTTTGATATATTTATCAATAATCTAGGTATCTTCCTTGGTGAAATGTCTATTTGAAATCTTCTGCCCAATTTTAAAATTATATAATTTGTCTTTTTAATTTTGAGTTATAAAAATTATTTTATACTTCATAGATACTAGACCCTTATCAAATATAATTTGCAAATATCATTTGCCATCATGAATTGCCTTTTTTCTTTCTTGATCATGTCTTCTAAAGCACAGAAAAAGTTTGAATTTGGAAGTCCAGTTTATCATTTCTTGTTGAGGGGCGCCTGGGTGGCTCAGTTGGTTGGGCGTCCGACTTCAGCTCAGATCATGATCTCACAGTTTGTGAATTCGAGCCCCGTGTCAGGCTCTGTGCTGACGGCTCGGAGCCTGAAGCCTGCTTTGGATTCTGTGTCTCTCCCTCTCTCTGCCCCTCCCCTGCTCAGGCTCTCTCTCTCTCTCTCTCTCTCTCTCTCTCTCTCTCTCTTTCTCTCTCTCTCTCTCTCAAAAATTAATAAACATTAAAAAAATTTATCATTTCTTGTTACTTGTGGTTTGGAATCATATCTAAAGAAATCAATTCTTAATCCAAGGTCACGAAGATTAGAGCTAAGTTTTCTATTAAGAGATTTATAGTTTTAGCTTATATGTTTAAATCCTTAATCTGTTTTGAGTTATTTTTTGTAGCTCATATAGTTGCAAACATATATATATATATACATATATACATAGTATGTGTGTGTATATATATATAAATTTTATATATTATACATATAAATATATATATTTAATTTTGCCAAACTTGGCTTTTATGATATTATTTAAAAGTTTTCTTTCTTCTTTTATGTTTTTCTAATAACCTGAGAAAAACTGTCACATTTAAATCCAAATCACTCTAAACAGTCTCCAAAATAACTACATCTAACAAGAACAATTAAACTCATGTAAAACCTACTTGTTCATTTATAAAGAGTAGAAAGTAAAGATCACAAACCTCAATGCAAGCAAGAAATTAAAACCAAATCTAGAAGAACTATCTTGAACTCCCACTGAAAATCTAAATCAACAAACACTGAGCAGAAAACTTATGAGAGCTAACCTATAAAACTTTCAAAACAGACTTTAAAACTTTTTTAACTAAAAAACAATGGAATATAGGTGCATAAAACATAGATATTTTGTACAATAAAATTTATAGTCTAGAAACTGTCTCATATATATATAAATAAATATATATATATAATTAATATGATAATAGAACCATTTCAGATAAGTATAGCAATGATGGACTCTTTAATAAATAGTACAATAGTAATTGTATAAACATTTGGGAAATGATAAATTTTAAATATATATCAAACACAAAACAAAATAATAAAATTCAAATAGATCAGAGACATAACTTTGAAAGAAACCACACAAATATTAGAGGAAAATATATATATATACATAAACCCCAATAAAATAATGTACAAAATACATGAACAAATATTTCAAAAATATATGCAAATGGTCCTTAAACATATGAAAATATATTTAATCTCAGATACAGTAAGAGAAATGTAAATCACTACTACACTAAGATAATATTTTTCGTTCAAATTGGCAGAAATTAAAATGTCTGAAAACATTTAACTAATAGGAACTTTGAAGAAACGGTACTCTTATCAATTGCCAGTAGAAATGCAAACTCAGCTCATAAGAAAGGAAATTCAGAAATACCTAACAATCTATGTAAATATTTAGCCCTTGTGATTTAACAATCCCAATTTTAGTAATTTAACCTGATGATACACATTGACCAAATGAAAATATATACTTTTTTTTTTTAATTTTTTTTCAACGTTTATTTATTTTTGGGACAGAGAGAGAGACAGAGCATGAACAGGCGAGGGGCAGAGAAAGAGGGAGACATAGAATCGGAAACAGGCTCCAGGCTCTGAGCCATCAGCCCAGAGCCCGACGAGGGGCTTGAACTCACGGACCGCGAGATCGTGACCTGGCTGAAGTCGGACGCTTAACCGACTGCACCACCCAGGCGCCCCTGAAAATATATACTCTTAAAGTTACTCATTACAACATCTTTTTTGCAGTGTATTAGTAAAAATCTAAATGTTTATATATTTCTCAGTCACAAAAAAAAAAGAATGAAATATTGCCATTTGCAAGAATGTGGAGTTAAGAGTATATTATACTAAAGGAAATAACTTAGAGGAAGACAAATACCATATAATTTCACTCACATGTGGAATTTAAGTAACAAAACAGATGGGGGTGCCTGGGTGGCTTAGTCGTTTGAGCATCTGACTTCAGCTCACATCATGATCTTGAGGTTAATGAGTTCCAGCCCCATGCTGGGCCCTGTGCTGACATCTCAGAGCCTTGAGCCTGTTTTAGATTCTGTTTCTCTCCCTTTCTCTCTGCCCCTCCTCACTCAGGCTCCACCTCTCTCTGTGTCTCTCTCTCCTTCTCTCTCCATCTCTGTCAAAAATAAATAAACATTAAAAAAAAAAGAAGAAGAAACAAAACAGATGAACACAGAAGGGGGGAAGAGAAAGGCAAACCTTAAAACAGATTATTTTTTTAATGTTTTTATTTATTTTTGAGACAAAGAGAGACAGAGCATGAGCAGGGGAGGGGCAGAGAGAGAGGGAGACACAGAATCCAAAGCAGGTTCCAGGCTCTGAGCTGTCAGCACAGAGCCCAATGCAGGGCTAGAATTCACGGACTGTGAGATCATGACCTGAGCTGAAGTCGGACGCTTAACCGACTGAACCACCCAGGCGCCCCAAATAGATTTTTAATTATAAAGAACAGGGGTGCCTGGGTGGCTCAGTCGGTTAAGCGTCCGACTTCAGCTCAGGTCATGATCTCCCAGTTCATGGGTTCTAGCCCCACATCAGGCTCTGTGCTGACAGCTCAAAGCCTGGAGCCTACTTCGGATTTTGTATCTCCCTCTCTCTCTGCCCCTCTCCCATTCACACACACTCTCTCTCACTGAAAAATAAATAAACATAAAGAAATCAAAATGTATTTATAAAAAAATTATAAAGAAAAACAGGTTTGCTGGAGGTGAGGCAGGCAGAGGGATGGGTTAAACAGGTGATGGGTATTAAGGAGGGCAGTTTGTGTGATGAGCACTGGATGTTATATGTAAGTGATGAATCACTAAATCCTACACCTGAAACTAATATTACACTATGTTAACTAACTGGAATTTAAATAAAACGTTGGAAGAAAAATAAATAAATGTCCATCTATAGAAGATTGGTTAACTATACATTATTATATCCACATAATGGATATATGCAGCTATATATGCCACTTTATAAAAGAATAAGAAAGATCTTTGTGAGCTGATATAATTGGTTATATGACAAAGTAAACCTATAATACACTGGCTTTATGTATAATAGGGAAAATTAAAAAAATACAGAGATCTGCAATTTTTCCAAAAAATGTAAAAAGAACAGAAACTTCTGAGATTGGTTACATATAGAGAATGTGTTGGCATTAGGATAAAATGAATGAGGAACTGGTGATATTTCTCTGAGTATGACTTGTATAATTTTGATTTTTGGAACTATGTTACATTTTTACAAAATTAAAGCAATGAATGAAATGGGTTAAATAAACAAAACAGGAAAGGGGAAGTAAATTATAGCATATTATACTAATAAAACTAAACATAATTGCATTTCAGATAAATAGCAATAACCATGCAAAACAGGGAAAATAAAATCCCATGTAACTGTAAAATACAGTACTCTGACCCTGTAGCTTCAAGTTAAGGAGAAAAAGAAAGCAATTATTAAACTTGAGTTATTAGGTTTGGTTTCCACAGTAGTATGGATCAACAATTCTGAACCTACTTTCTGTATACCATAGAATTGAGCAAATAGTAAACATATGGTAGAAAATGGAAGTCAGGTCTCTCATTGTTGAAAAAAGTAGTTGCAAAGAAGGAAAAGGAGGCTAAAATGAACCCTGAAGAGTTGAACCATAATTTGATGTAAACAAAATGGCCTAAAAGTTTTTATAAACAGATTACAAAGATACCTATATAGATAAAAAAGGGAGAAAGGATAGGCGTGCGCGTGCACACACACACACACACACACACACACACACACACGAAGACACATACATACAAAGAGAAACATATAACAGATAAAAAACTTTCAGGCATTGTCCATAGAGCATGTCTAGAAGCACTAAGAATACCTGTCTAGATAAGACTTAATTTCAGGGCTGGGTAATAAGAGAGCAAGGCAAATGTAGGACAGAATAAGTGACAAAAATAAAATGTTATGGACAGGTCAAAATACACAGAATCCAGCTCTTATTAAGACATCTTGAACGTTAATAATAAGGTAGGTTATAATTCATTACAAATGGAAATATATGTTTCCATAGTCATGCAAATTAATGAATAATAAATTTTTAAAACGTGGGCAGGGTTTTTTTATACTAAAATGCTAACAAAAATTATAGAATGAACCGCAATAAGAAAACCTCAATGTTTGTGTTTTCTGGCCATTAATTGTTGTGTCTGGGTTCTCTAGAATGCAGACCTTGAGATGAAGGTTAGAATGTAAGATGTTTATCAGAAAGGATATTTGGGATCTTCCTCCAAGGACAAAAAAGGAAAAGAACCAGAATTGGGCAGATCATGTACTGTGATAACATCTCAAAACGGACTTTAGATTCTGAGGGTGGTGTGGCCTCTTAGTATTGTCTTGAATTGGGGCAAGCTGTTACATTCCTGTATCAAAGAGTCACTGGATACAGGCCTTTCCAATAAGGAGGTGTTAGCTGCACTGTAAAAATGGCTTTCAATTCTGTGAACATAGTTGAGTGATCTCAAAGATCTTAGATAAATGAGAAATGACAAATTTGAGAAAGGAGGCAGCATCATGAGAATTTTCTAAAACGGCATACAATTCACTACATTGTCCTTTAAAACATTAATAGCAAATTAAGGCATATGGCATAATCTATCAGCCTACAGGTATAACAATTCCAGTTTCACTTTACCTAAGGTCAAAGCATTGAGAAAAATAGGTACTGAGTGTCTCCTCATTCCAAAGGAAAGTGCTATAATCATCAGGGCATAGTCAGAGATTGACATATTTTCTTTCCACCTGTATTATCATTCCCTCCTCTTGACTACCTGACAATAGAAAGATGATGGTTGAAGATGTAAGGGAAATGCAATTATTTTTAAGAGCCACCAGTGTAGTTGTTTACCACCCTTCAATGCAAGTGAAAGATGATGCCCCTGTTTCATTTCAAGCCTAGTGAGAACAACCACATGGAGACTGCAGTTATGAGAATATAAGAATTTATAAACATAAGGATAACTCCTCTGTTAGGAGGACTAAAAGGAAAAGTTTATCTTAGGAGGTTTTGGTCCTTTGCCAGAACAAAGAGAGGTAGTTGCACAGAGAAGGAACAATACCTAATCAAAGAGAGGACAAAATTCTGTGCTTTACAGACATCAGGTATGAAGTCTAATACAAGTCTATATATATATATACACACACACACACACACACACACACACACATATATATGCACATATACACACACACACATATATGTATATATATGTATATATATATATATATATATATATATATATATATGGTGTGTGTGTATATATGTGTATGTATATGTGTGTGTGTGTGTGTGTGTGTGTGTGTGTATATGGTACCACTGAACATGATCATCTGTAAGACAAGGGGACACAAAACCATTTTTTGTGGAGTGGATCATCAAAACCAGCATCTAAGGGAGAGTTGATCATGTCATTTTCACTTTGAACTTCATTAATTTGCTCACTTGCAAATAAGATGAAAACTTCAAAAAAAATGTTTTGTGCCTCTGCATCATTAACATGGCTGGCTAGCATGAAAGCAAACGAATGTTCCTAGGAATGATCTTAAGTACATTGTTTTTTTTCTGTGTGTAGTTAGTTTATTTTTAATTCTTACTAATATTCAGCTTTTAAGAGCATTCTTGTCAAAGCTGATATAACCAAAGCCTAGGCTGGCAAAGAGAACTAAATAATCAGAGCTCAAAACAAAATCTGTGAGAGCTTTAAAATTTTTTTGAATTATCTTGCTTCTAGCCAAAGATTTGTAAACAGGAAAGGAACAAAATCCAGGCTCCAAGAAAACACTGTGTTACAAATATTAGATTGAGCCTGTTGAATATCTTGTTTTCTCCTCTTGTAGAGGAGGCAGAATTTAAATGGCACCTAAGACACCAGAGCTTCTATTCTGCCAAATGAACCAAGATCCTGCCCAGACATCAAGACATTCAACAAACCTTCCAAACCAAAAAATAATGTGTATGCGTATATGCGTGTACGCGCGCGCACATACACACACGCGCACACACACACACACACACACACACTTTCCAACTCAATTTCTTAGAAATATTTCAATGTTCTATTTTTTAACTGTTCATAAATGCTTTAAATAATAATGAAAAAAGTCTAAAAAGATACTTTACTAATGAATCAGTAAAAACAGTGGCTGAAAACCGTCAAGAAGCAGGTGAGAATTTTAAGGGTTCCTATCGTATCATCTTATGCTGTCAAATTGATTGTGATAGTATTTCTTTTTCACTAAACATTCTCATTTAAGTATATCTCCTTTCTTCCTGGAGAATAGAGTGCACAGTATGTATTACGTGCTCAATTACATTCTTCACTCATTTGTCCATCTCAACTCAGAACCTGAAAGTGTCTCTCTGCTCGCCCATGACTAAAAGGAGCTGAGCAAATAAATATCCAATCC
Source organism: Felis catus (assembly GCF_018350175.1). Classification (NCBI taxonomy): domain Eukaryota; kingdom Metazoa; phylum Chordata; class Mammalia; order Carnivora; family Felidae; genus Felis; species Felis catus. The sequence goes on along the minus strand of NC_058368.1, from coordinate 39,043,902 downwards.
TAAGTTGTTGACTACTGATAACTCACTCCGATCCTCTTGGCTCTGAAATTGCTTTCTGACAAGCCACATTTACACTGCTGAACTTCCAGCAGCAAAATAAGTTCTTAAAAATAATCTAGATTAACTCAATTTGAAATGGTTTTATCTCTAAATAGGCTCCTCCCTGCCACCCTCCCTGGATCTCTTTCTCTCCCTCTCTCTATGTTTGGTAATTTATTAACATTCTTTGCAACATAATTATTTTTGAATGCTCTAGTTCTCAGTAGTCTCTTCATTTCATGGGAATTATAATTAGAGTATTTTAGGGATATCACATGCACTATATGGTATTCACCAATGCCAAGATTGCTATGATGAATTTTACTAGTTTGTCATGTTTATGGATGAAAAACTAAAGCCCAGGGAATTAACTAGCAAGAATGTAAACAAGATTATCAGACTACTTTATTCCTTATCTTCCTTCCACTATATCGGATGATAGTATATAAGATAGCAGCAATTCAAAATTTGGGGAAAATGCACAATAGGATTGACTGGGGTAAATATAAAGTGTCCTGAAAAATAATTATAAAATGTAGGTCACCAAAATAAGTTGTGAATATATTAAATTTCAAAAAATGTTGCAATTTTTAACACAAATCATAAACACCACTGAATATAAGTGCATATTTATTTCAGATGGATCTTAGGACAACTCGTGTTATTTTGGAAAGAACACGCAACTTAGATACCTATATACGGAATTTGAATGTTGGTTCTTTCATTCAATACACCCAGGGCTTTGAAAAGATTGCTTTCACTTATTAGCCTCACTTAGCTATACATTGCAGGCATATACATTGCAGTATTAATTCATATATTATAAGGTCATGAGGAGCTAATAAAATATGTACACAATATTTTATTGTATATGTATGTAATATGTAAAATAAATGCATATATGTATATATAATATGTATATAATATATTTACATGTACATAATATACAATATTTATAATTGTAAAATAATATGCAAATAAGTCATATGACTATGTTCTTAGATCATAGCAGCTACCTAGTGTTAGGTACTACTTCTGACTAATATTAGTATTAATATTACATCAATAATATATAATAGGTAAAAATTAATGGCTATTAAACTTTACTCTGCCATGTAGGATCTACAGATCCTATTTAATAAAAGAAATAAAACATTAAAAGACTACAAATGATTTTAATTTTTGTTTAATAGAAATATTCTTAAAACAAAAATAACCCCTTTAAATAGAAAATATTTAGATAAATATACATTCTGTTTAACTATTCACAGATGAAAATAGTTTTATTGCTTTAAATCCACAATCCATTTTGATAATACCTATATTCCAGTTACTGACTAACTTGTTTAGACACTGTCAGGAAATAAGTTTGTTTTTTATTAATAATCAGAGACCATACTCAATGAACAAATTCTACAATATTGACCTGCAGATTTCTCTATAAAAAAAAAAAAAGTTGTGTCATTCATACATATGAGACAATGATACGAAGTTCTTAACTTCAACTACTAGAAAATTCAGAAAACAGGTAAGTATCCTAAAGTCATAGCCCAAATACAATCTACTAACCAATCAAAGCATATTAGCAATAAAATATAAATATAAAAGAAAAAAACATGCATAAATATACATTGTGGACTCTCAGTTATTTGTCTTTGTGGGAGAATATAAAACTAGATGTCAAGCACTATTTATTAATTGTTTTGAAAGAATTACTTAAAATATTCTCCACATAATTTGAGTATAAATAGGGATATATATTTTTATATTTAATGATTTTTCCTATGATGTTTGTAAAGAAAAAAATGAGTTGGTGTCAATACTTAGATTTAAAGTGAAAGCTTAATTGTCAAAACTGAAATGATATGCCCCTGAAAGGATAGTATCAAACAACACAGATAGTTATATATGTCAAGGTTATTTTCATAAAACTGTCTTACAAAAACAAAACACAACCATTAAAGTTTTCTCCTCTATTATTTTTTGAACTATATAAAACAATCAAGAAATCTAAATTAAGCAGGGTTATTTTAATACCCTAATCATGTAAGTGTCTTAGATATTTTCTTACAAGGAAATCATAGCTGAAAGTGGTATTCAGGAGATTATATTGGTAAAAAATAGGTAAAAATTGATGAAGTCATTAAATTTTCAAAAGTTATAAATTATCCTGCAAAGCTTCACTGGCTGCAAATTAGCCTGTGCTGTAGCCCTCTGCTAACAATCTATAGATCATTTTATTATTCATGAATTTTAGTAATTTCAGGACACCACAGGTCATCTTATGCTCATTTATTTGCTAAACACCTTGTGCTAGTATGCCTATGCTGAAAAATTGCTACTATTTACTCCCTGTGAAACACGCAAGCAACAAAGTGCCGATTTTGGCCCCAGACATCCAGTATGCCAGGCTGCACATACATCTTGCTGTCAGTGAAATAAATGAGCCCTTAAATTGGCTGCAAAGCTTTAAGAACTGAAATTTATATGTCTAGTTATCAAACAGAAAGTTCAGAACACCTGTCAATATGAAACATAATTGTGACAAACTGTTACATTTTACCTTTAACTTCTCAGTTTTAATATGGCAGGTTCATTATAAAAAATTCTACAAAACCTAAGTCAGCAATGACAAAACAATCGTGACTCGTGTGTGTGTGTGTGTGTGTGTGTGTGTGTGTGTGTGTGTAATGGCATTGCCATTTAGATACTGGGTCATACATCTGCAGATGAATAACATGTCACAAATAGCCAAATTATCAGACTTTACTTTGAGCAGAAAGTCAAGTCCCAATGGATTTGCTAACTTCAGTAAGCATTTAGATACCTTCCTAGATTTACACCTTCTTCACAAGTTACTCTCAAAATAACACAAATTCTGAGGATAGAGTTTTATTTTAGCTTGTAATCATTAGAGATTTTGACACTTTGAAGGATACTAAATATTGTCAATCCCTTTATATATGCTTTACAGATGAAGAAAACACTCTTTTAAGGGTTATGTGACTGGCCATAGAAAACAAAGCCAGTGGTTAACAGAGGAAGGGGCAGTGTATAAAAGGGAGGGGACTTTATTACTCTGATTACTAAGTAGGACAGTATAACTTTTTTCTTTTAAGTTTATTTTATTTATTTATTTATTTTTTTTGAGAGAGAGAGAGAATCCCAAGCAGGCTCCACGCCATCAGCGCAGAGTCCAAAGCGGGGCTGAAATCATGAGATCATGACCTGAGCTGAAACCAAGAGTCAGACGCTTAACCAACTGAGCCACCCAGGTGCCCTAGTAGGATAATGTAACTTTAACAGAAACCATGGGAGACACGTATTAAATATTTTTAAATGCTCTTATATGTGTTTTATATTAAATCCTGGCCAAAACTCCAATTTTAGTGATGAAGAAACTACGGTACAGCAGGATGAGTGTCCTGCTCAAGTTGGTCATGCACAGGCTGCATTTTGTGATGCCGTTATTCAAACTCCACCGTCTAAACTTTAGTATTCACATTTTTAAACCACTACGTTAAAGCCCAGAATCCCAACAATAACTAAAACCCTTGACTACATCCAAGGTACCTCCTTGTTTCACTATTCCACATTGCATAATACTAATTTACCATCTAATCTATTTCTCTTTAAAGGCATCATGACATTTGCAGAATAAACACATCCAGCCTTCCAAACAAAAGTCTTTCCGGGATGTATTCTTTTGTAAATCCTGTGTCATAGACATGCACGAGAGCCAGTTTTTGTGCACAAACTGCAGGAGCTAAGTGAAGCGTGACTCTAAAAGAACTTCACTTCTCCACTGGGTTACACTTTTTTTTTTCTGTTTGCTGAAGGACAGTCCTTCTTGTACAAAACTGTACAGATCTTTCATAACTATAAAGATGGCATACATTACTCAAACTCATTTCAAGTAACAATATATTAAATTTAAACTTTCCATTCAATTTGAAGTGTTCAAATGAGACATTTGTAAAATAATGCAATGTCCAGATGACTGTATCCTCCCCATCAATATAGCTCACAAAAGAAACTAAGGATTATATCCTACTCTTCTTATGAATTCATTTTGTGTGGAATTCTCAAGGCAACAGAGCAGCTTTAATAATTCTGAAGAAAGAACTGTACTTTAAAAATGTATGACACTTATGCTTTAATTTTTTTTCTGATGCTTTCTTTCAGATGTTGGCTCTCAGATTGGTGATAGCCAATGATTTGTCCTCTTGTTAAAGAGGAATGTGATTTGACTGCCGTATATTTTGCTAACTGAATTTTCCAAGTCACTCTCTCCTTCATCGTATTCATCACATATGCTGCTTCCGCAGCTATCCCAGAAAAATACAAAATTGATTATTTTACATTTAACTGCTTTTGTTCAAAATTCAATCCCGCATTATACCATCTTGAATTTTAACTTTAAAGTATATCCAGCGCCATGGACTATTTGCAACGCCTAGAAAAGTTCCTGACATGTATACCTACTCAATATTGAACAAACTAATTTATTTCTAATTCTTTACCTCTGCTTTTGCAATCTGATATCCTGTTATGTCAATTTTATTATTCTTTTCTGAATAATTCCCCACAAGGAATGAGCACGTGATGATACTTCTAATAACTGCAATCAGTACTTCCTAAGCACCAAACACTGTTTTAATGCTTTGCAGGTATTTAAAACTTACAATAAACTTACTATAAAGAACTAAGACCTCAGAAAGGTTAACTAAATTTCCCAGGTCACATACTATTAAGTGTTGAAGCTGGTGAGCATCTACAGGCAGCAGATAGGATGCTGAAAAGGAACTGAGGCTATATATTTTACTGGTTCCCCATCTACTGACAGATGCCAAACTTTCATTCCTGAATTTCTTTTGGGTGGACCTCTCCACCCACACACCTGCCCATGTCCAGATACGCTGAGTTATCTGGTCTCTATAAGCCTAAAGATTTAAGAACAAAGATTCCCCTACTTACTCATTCCTCTACCCCCCAATTAACTTGCCATGAGATACTTTTGGCTTCCATCTACTCCACAACTATTCAACTTATTAAAATCTCTTTAAATTATCCTATTTGAGTGTGTTTTGCATCTCCTGCTATAGCCTTGTTGGATTCCAGGATAATTTACTATGATACTCCCATGTTCACCAATCTGATAGCAGGGACTTGAAAATATTAAGCGATTTGTTCAAGTTCTGTAATTTTGAGGATATATTCCAGAATGCTGTTTCTTCTGCCTGAATGTACAAATGGCTTCTGGAAAAGTTTTAGGAAACACATTCCTTTTTTTTTTTCTGCCTTCATGGAATGTGAAAAGGAAGAGACAAAGAGTCTGTAAAATTAGAGTCAGAATGACAATAGCATGCAAATATGCAGAATGCTAAAAACGGAAATGTAATTGAAGAAATGTGATAATTATGAAATAAGAAAAAAGTAATCTTAAATAAGAGTCTACTGGGTCACCTCTCTTCCTTACATCAGCAGTTATTCCTAAACATCATGAAAAGGTAATTACATACATGGGTTCATACATATTCAATCTTCAGAGCATATACCGTGACAGAATTTGAAGGGTTATCAGTCTACCATAATACTTAGAGGAAAAGGGCTTCCCATCCTGTGTTTTCCGCTCCTCAGAGATTCACATCCTCTATTCTTCTTCCATTTACAGTATGCTTTCAGTATTCCTACTGCTTTGAAATTTCAGTTAGTTCCTTTTTATTATGTCTGTGATGATCACTTTATATTTTAAATTATTTTTTCTTTTCTATCGAAAAGTTGTGGTAATAACTTATGGTAAGAATAATGCCCCCCACGTGTCTGTATCCTAATTCATAAAATCTAAAATATTTTAGGCTACATTGCAAAGGGAAGTTAAGGGTGCAGACAGAAGTAACATAGCTAATCAGCTGATCTTAAAATAGGAAGAGTATCATGGATTATCAGGTGGGCCCAGCTTAATCCTGAGGATCATTAAAAGTGGAAGAGGAGGGACGTCCTGGTGGCTCAGTCATTTGAGCATCCGACTTTGGCACAGGTCATGATCTCGCGGTCTGAGTTTGAGCCCCATGTCGGGCTCTGTGCAGACAGCTCAGAGCCCGGAGCCTGCTTTGGATTCTGTGTCTCCCTCTCTCTCTGTCCCTTCCCTGCTCATGCTCTGTCTCGCTCTGTCAAAAATAAACACAACATTTAAAAAAAAAGTGGAAGAGGAAATAGGAAGACAGGAACTTGCAGTATGAGGACTCTGTCCATTGGTGCTGACCCTGAAGATGTAGGAAAACAGCCATGAGCCTAGAAAAAGCAAGTCGCCTCTAGAAGCTGGAAAAGAAAAGGAAACAAACTATGCCCTAGAATCTCCAAAAAGTAACTCAGTTCTTCTGATACCTTGATTTTAGCCCAGGAAAACCCATAGCAGACTTCTGACTTACAAAACTGTAAGATAATACACTTGGGTTCTCTTAAGTCACTGCATTTGTAGTTATTTGTTGTAGCAGCAATAGAAATCAAATGCAAAATAAAAGGAAATTTTAAGTGACCTATTATATTTCAAATTTAACATACTATTTTCACTGTATTTTGTTAAAAATTTGTACATTAACTTCCTAAAGCTTTTTCAAATTTTATTTTTTATTATAATAGTCCTAGAATAAAGTCATATATACCTAACACCAACCTAGTTGAAACAGGATATTTTTGTCCATTAATACTTTCAAAGATGACAAAGATTTTGAAAAATATTATTATATCATATATTTAAAATCATAAATAATTTACTATTTTCAAATCTTAAAATATTAAAGATAAAAGATATGTATAGGATTATAATACTATCTATCTTACATTATTTGTGAAATTTGTTAGAAACTGATGACATTCCAACACAGATGAAAACTGTGAAAATATATGAAAAAAATACATATGAAAAAATTACAGTAAACCTTACAATATCTATCTCTCCCTCTCCCTGTATATACACAACATATATGTATTATATTTAACTATATATATACACATTTTAATAGCCTCATCTACATTATTTAAGTTAAACATGAAGATAAAAATCCTCCCACAAATAAAATTCCATGATTAAGTAACTTCATTATGAATTATACCAAAAGTAATAAATGTTGTCAATTTTGTATAATCTTCCTAAAAAATGACAGTCAAGAACCCTTCCTAAGTTAACTTATGAGACTAGAAATATGCACATACTAAAATCATAAAGACACCATAAAAAAAACATGTATTTATTAAGAATATAGAAACAATTGTTTAAAGTATTAGCAAATCAAATATAAAATTTAACTGCAAACTTTCACCAAAAACAAGGAATAAAAGGGGACTTCCTCAATCTAACAAAGTCCGTCTATAAGAAACCTACACTTAACATCTTACTTAACAGTAAAAGACTAATTTCCTACTATGATTGGGATTAAGGAAAGGATATCCAATTATCACTCCTATTCAGTACTTTTTAGAGGTGTTACCCAGTAAAATAAAACAAGAAAAAAGCACAGAGGTTGAAAAGAAACATAACTATGTATATGTAAACATGATGATGACTCTATAAAATTCCAAAGAATGCACAAAGAGTCACTAACAATGATAAGTGAGGTTAAGTTTTGAAAACTAGCCCAATAAAGACACTGTGAAATTAGTGTAAGGATAAACTAACAGATAAAATACATAGTCTAGAAATATGCCCACACATATATTGTCAATTGCTGAATGACAAAGGTTTCAAGTTAACTCAATGCGAACAGATTACTTTTCTTTTTTTCTAACAATTTATACTGTACCATCTGGTTAAGAATGGGCAAAAGGTAAGAGTCAACCCCCACTCTACTCCACATACAAAAATTAATTTGATGACTCATAGTGCTAAATTCAACATCTGAAAAAGTAAGATTTTAAAAAACAGTAGGAGAAAAACTTTTTTGCTTGGATTAAAGGTTTTGTAGGTAGGACAAAGAGTGTAAACTGTAAAAGAAAATAATAATAAATTTGACTTCACACACATACACAAAAAAACAAAAAAACTTCTGTTCCTCATAGGCATTGTTAAAAATGAATAAGCAGGCCATACACTGGAGAAAAATTCAAAACCCTTATCTGAGAAAGGACAGATGTCCATAATATAAAAAGGAAGCATACAACAAGCTAAAAAGAAAAATTAAATAATAATTTATTATTTTTTAATGTTTATTTATTTATTTATTTAGAGAGAGAGAGAGAGAGAGAGAACGAGCAGGGGAGGAACAGAGAGAGACAGAGGGAGAGAAAGAATCCCTAGCAGGCTCTGTGCTATCAACACACCAACTTGAGGCTCGATCCTAGGAACCAAGAGATCATGATCTGAGCCCAAATCAAAAGTCAAACACTTAAGCAACTGAGTCACCCAGGTGCCATTGACATAATTTTTTAAATGAACAAAAAATATAAACAATTTTAAATGGCCAAAAGATTTGAAAAAAACAATGACAATGAAGCACATGAATGGATACTTTATCAATAATTTTTAACACTTCACTGGGTTAAAAGGCAATCTAATAGAAAATGATAACATTTTTAGAAATATAAAAATATAACAAATGAATTAATTTGCTATGCACCTACCACTACGTTTAACAATTTATACATATTAAAGTTTCAAATATCCAGAGCCAACCTATGAGTCAGGTGCTAGTGATATCCTCATTTTCACGTAAGAAGGAAAACAACTTGCCCAAGGAAAGAGTATAGAATTTGAGGCTGGAACCTCAGGACTGTCAAACTGTGGGAAATTCCCTGAGCTTGCATGATGGGTTAATAAGGCATAAAGTATTAGAGAGAGCCATAGGATGAACACAACCAAGTTTGGATAAACAAGATTAGGCAAGTAAGATTAGGTAAATGGGGCAAAGGCCCCCAGTATAGGACAAGGTATAAGACAACAGCATAAAGCTGCTTCCACAGGAAGGAAGGACTAATTAGGTAAACAGGTAAATAGGGCTACAGACTGCAGAGGGGCAAAGTTGCCCAGAGCTGAGCTAATTAGCAAAAGAAAGATGCCTTTTTGACCCGAGGTAACATGCTCTGTCTTTCTTATCCCCTAGGCCAGTTTAGGTAAACAGAGGTGGAGCCTCATGATTGCTGTAAACAACCTTCCACCCAGCAGGAGAATCTTGTTTTGTATTGACCCAAACCCCTAACACCACATATCTCCAAAACCCCCTTTTACCCATGCCCATGAGTTAATGTTCATGGTTTCACTGTCTCTTTGTGCATGCCCATCATGCTCATACAAGCCTTCTGATTGTAATAAAAATGGAGCAAGGACCTCCTTACTTGGGGCTCATGTCTCCTCCCGGACATTAGCCTCTCTCACATTTTCAATCCTGTGCCCCGCTCTCTTGCTGGACTGGAGAGAACTCCAGACCCAGAGTCTACGGCATCAAACTCCATTTTTGACCTTTATGATATGCTGCCTCTCCAATGATATACTGCCTAATCACTGTTATAAGTGCAAAGAAAGAGGACTTGGTAGGGGTGCCCTGGGTGGCTCAGTCAGTTAAGCATCTGACTTCAGCTCAGGTCATGATCTCGCGGTTCATTCCTGGGTTTGAGCCCCACGTTGGGATCTGTACTAACAGCTCAGAGCCTGGAGCTTACTTCTGATTCTGTGTCTCCCTCTCTCTCTGCCTCTCCCCGGCTTGTGATCTCCTCTCTCTCTCTCTCTCTCTCTCTCTCTCTCTCTCTCTCTCTCTCTCAAAAATAAATAAACATTAAAAAAAGTTTAAAAAAAAAGAAAGAGGACTTGGCAAATTGGGTATTACTGAACTAAGAAACTCTCATAAAAGCTCTTGAACAAACAGGCTCAAATTTAGAACACACTGTATTGAATTTTATGGGTATAGAACATTCAAACAAATCACCACATTTAGTTCTCAATGGAATGTGAGAATATTTTACAGGTGTAAGAGCTGAGTAATTTGACTGCACTACAGTAATTGGGAATGGGTGAATAGAGTTTTCAGAAAGTGAGAATAATGCTAATGGAATTAAGATAATCTGTTCCTTGTGCAAGTATATGTGAGATAGCATATTATTCATAGTAAACTACTACAAAAATTACTATCTTCTTTGTTCTTTGAGAAATTTTCTAGATGCAACATTTTATTCAGTAGGTTAAAGGCTAAGCTGAAGTACAGAGAGGTCTCCCAAAAAACCATTGTGAGTTAAGGAATATAGGAATTTATCTTCCTTGTAACAGTCCTGAGATAAAAGGTCCAGGTTGGTAAGACAACTCTGCCTCATGGATTCACTCAGCAACCAAGATCTTCACCATGTGCCTCTGCTATCCCACAGGGCATTGGTTTTGTTTTTGGTATCAAACTGGATTTCCTATGAATCACTTTCAGTGTTGTGAAAAAGTTTCGACAATATGGGAGAGTGGATAACTAATGTTTTCAAGACTGGACCCAAAATTTTCATATATAATTTAGCTCACTTTTCATTGTCAAGAGATTAGTCATAGGTCACATCTCACAGCAAACAGGCTTGGAAATACAGTCAATGTTAGATGGCCATATCTTCAGTTATAATAGAACAGGGAGGAATAAATTTTGGTCCATGCCCAACAGCCTTCACCTCTTGCTGGTATATCCATGTGTGCTTCTTTATGTGTCACTGCACAACTCCATATACCACCAGTGCACCAAAATTAATGCACTCTTTATCACAGTGCATTAGTTCAGGAAATGTAAGGATGAAATGACATTGCTCTGATTTCCACTGTTTAAAAATAATACTTAGATGGTTTTGTTTTCTCTTTCTGTCCATATAAAAAACCAACCTCTGATCCCTTACATTTTCAGATGACGACTAATATTCTATTTTATCATCTGATCAAAAGCTCCTTCAGAAGTATAATACATGCACTCCATACACTTTAAAGCTAGTTTTATGGTGTAATGCAGGGTTTTACAAATTAAGAAACATTAAAAACATTACTCTTGGAATTAAGATATAATTTAAAGCTATGCATTCTGTTTTGGGTAACATAACATTTTCAATACATCTATTTTTATACACTTGTTCTGTTTCAATTCATAAAACTGAGCTCACAAAATAAGCAGTTTCTAATTTGAGACCTCCTTAAAATGTGCCCCCAATTGACCTTACATTGTCACCAAAATTACCATGAAATAATGTAGTCTTTGTGAAAGTGCATTCAGAAATTCCTTCATAAAACATAAATGTGTTTCCTAAGAAGCATGAGCACTTTAGCACTCATTCATATCTAACCTCCCCTCCCAACCTTTAAAGATCAGCTTCATCCAGATCACCACTCTTTGAATAAAAGTTTAATGTGGACCAGAACTGTGAGAAAAACATGCAATTTAAGATTTTCTAGAGGCCACATTTTAAGAAGTTGAAAACATTGAAATTTTCTATTTTATTTAACCCTATATATCTAAAATATTATTTCAAAATGGAATCAATATATAAATATTACTAATGTAGTTTACAGTATTTTTTATAGTAAGTTTTTGGAACTTTGTGTGCACTTCACACAGCACATGTTAAATCTGAGTATCAAAAGGCTTACCTACATGTGGCTAGTGGCTACTGTATTGGATGGAGCAGTTATAAAATGGAAAATTGATATGATGTTTAAATGCATTGTAGCAGGGAAAGATATGAAATAGTAAAAACAATTTATTAAAGTTTACAGAATTTTGGGAGAAAAACTCCAGTTAAAACAGTATAGAAAGAAGCAATGAAAACTGCAAAAACAAAGAATGGAAGAGTTAAGACATAAACTTTTGAGCAAAAAAACATGCCAACCACAAAAAATCCACAATGCTAATGCCTAAAAATGAAATTCTAGCTATATTTTAGGAACAAGAAAAAGGCCAGTTCTTAAAGCAGACTGAGCAAGGCAGAAAGTCTAGAAATTAAGACAGAAGACCCAATTTGGACTTGATCAAATATAGCCCAACAGAAATTAAAATGTAATGGCTTTTACTGTAAGAGAACAGTGGAGATACGAGAGCATTCTGAGCACAGAAGGGACAAGATTTGGTACGTAATGCTACATATCACCGAGTTCTTAAGAATATGTTATGGGGACAAAGGATCTTCCTGCTCTTCTGTTGAGACTGAACTGAAAGTAGGTGTAGTAGTTTATGAGGGCTGCCAAAACAAATACCACACCTTGGGGGTTGAAAACTGCAGATATTTTCTCTCTCAGTTCTGAATGACAGAAGTCTGAAATCAAGGTGTTGGGCACACTTTCTCTGAAATTCTTACAGGAAGATCCTTCCTTGCTTTTCGTAGCTTCTGGTGGTTGCCGGACATTCTTAAAGTTCCTTGCTCTGTTGGTCCTTTGCTGCAGTCTCTGCTGCGGCCCATGTAGTGGTCTCCCTATTGAAGTTCTCTTCTCCATATAAAGATACCAATCACTACATTAGGGACTACCTGAAGCCAGGATGAGTTTATTGTAACTTGATTATCTTCTACAAAGACACTGCTTCCAAACGTGGTCACATTTACATGTACCCACACCTGCGGTTAAGACTTGAACCTATCTTTTAGGGGGATACATTCAGCCTCCAATAGGGAGTGAGGATGGCAAGAGGAGGACCAGTTAGAGAGTATGTTAGCAAAATAGAGGGGAGACTGCCATGAGGGGAGACATGAAGTAAAAACTGTTGGACTGTGGATAGAGGCTCTGGGCCTTCTTTGTAGAGAAAATAAATGTTTGGGGGGGGGGTGTGTTTCTCCCTTCTAGTCATGAATATAATTTCTGTACCATTCTAGATGGTAAACAGAAACAATGGTGAATATCTGGAACATTGTATTCCCTAAAAGAATAATAAAGAGGGGAGCCATGGAGTTATATGAGGGATGTAAAGGTACAAAGGCAGACCGGCACGTGTGTGTGTTTCTGTGTGTGTGTGTGTGTGTGTGTGTGTGTGCATGCGCACACATGGCTGAGTGGGAAAGGATAGGAGAGGAGGAAGAAAGTGCCAAATTAATTTGAAAAAACGTGGTCAAAGCAAATATTTTCAAAGACCAATATTTCAGACAGGAATCTTTCAGTTAATGAGTTTCCCCTTCAAATGTAAAATAAGGTTATTAATTAGCTGTTCATTTGAATAAAGGAAATAAGGATAACATAAGAAATAGAAGTCCAGTAGTAATAGCCTCTTAAACAATATCAAGATGCCATCGGACAGAAAATTTAACTGTACTTCTAATACTAACTAAATATATTAATAACTTAATAGGAGGCAGAGAAGAATATAATTTTGAAGTAGTGTGTACAAAAGAGACTGATACACATATTTTTTATCTTTGAGCTCAGATAAAAATTACCTGTATTTAAAAACTATAATCTCAAAGGGTTTCAGCCCTAATAACCAGAGTAATGAGCTGTTTCTTAGAATTTAAAGCCAGTTTATTTTAATCTCCTACCATCATCCTTAAAGATCATGCATGTTTTACAAAGAATTTCAGGTTTAATATAAATTGATTATTACAAGTGCACAACATTCATTAACTATCTTTGCTAGTTACATTGTATCTTTGCTAGTTACACTGTACTTTAAATTTTATATTCATGACTGACATTTCTGAATAGGACAATTTACTCTCAATAAGGAAATGATTTTAGCAGAACTCATTACTAAGATGGATAACAACTGAACTGGCACAAACTTCAGAGTAACCACTCAGCATGAAATAGTGCAATAAATGAGTCAGCAATTGAGGTGTAATGTCAATAATGAGGACTTCTGAATTTTAGGGATTCTTAAATTTGGAAATTTATTTGGTTATTTCTCACAGAAAAGCTGCAGTATCTGTAGGTATGCTGAGGTAAATCAAGTTGTCTGTGTTAGGAAAAATGATTTGTAGCTTTTTAAAGTAAGGTTAACAACTTGAAAAACAAAATGATATACAAATAATAAGAATGTAAATTTTAGTAGCTTTTAAGTGGAATTTTACTTTTCTTATGCTTTTAAAATGTTCCTGAGGTACTAAAATGTAACTCTCGTATTATCTTTCTATTACTGTTCAATATAAATATTTTCTTCATTTTATTGAATAGCTGCTAGAGTTTTTATTAATTAACCAGAGTAAGTTTTCACATCATAGTGCCCTTAAACAGCAACTTAGCACTTAAGAATTTGACTGTGATATACATTCATTATGGATCCTTTTTTCTTTAATAGCAAAACTGCAGAAATTTTAGTCAACTGTGTTGGAACCAACCATATTATCCTTAATATTAATTATTAACTTAAAATGATATTCAATCAAAATAAATATCAAGTATTAAAGTATCCCTAATACATATTTACAAATTAACTTTTAATATATTTTTACATAAACTATAATATAGCAATATAGTTTGGAAATATGTTTATCATAGCATATATATTATGAAATAGCATAAGAATGAAACACAGATATTATTAATTACAATTACACAAATTTTGTAAACATATTTTAATATAACTTTATATAAAAATAAGCTTCTGAATCTTCTCCACTAAGGAATTGGTTATACTCCTAATTGGCAAAGGGTGATATTCTTGGACAGACATCAATTTGTATCAGGATACCTCTTGCTTAAGGTCCTTTACACCTAAGATTTTAGTGTTTTTGTTCTATTTAGCTTCCTTTAACTATGTATTTGCTCAAAATTTACTATTTATTAGAAATATTCCCTATCCCCTTCTACTCGCCCATGTCCACACTACTAACACATCTTTTCTTCTCCATTGACATGGGTAATAGTAACAATGGGTGAATATACTTCCACTGTTAAATTTATAGAGTCAAAATCAAGTAGAGAAATGAAATCATGAAAATGGTGGTACAAGAGTTTTCTATCATCTTCCCCTCAAAGAATAGCAATTCTGACAACTACCCAAGAATAAGAGAGCCTTTGTGGAGGTCCATGAGTCCAGTAGAGAAGTTCTATCACACAGCTGGAGCAAAAAAATCTGAGACTGAGTGCATTAAAAAGGGTAAAAGAGAGTTTCACATTACTTGCACCATCCCTCCCCAAAGGCGGCACAGCTCAGTGCCAAGACTGGCCATCTCAGCTCATAATTTCTCCCACAGGGGAAAGTAAAAGCATGTGAGTGAGCAACCAGCCACAACTACATCAGGAAGCCAGACCATGAACTACTGGGTGTGCCATATCTGCCCACTAACGTGGTCCACAGGAACCCCAGTACTCCACACACTTCACCCACACATATCTCTACCCCATGGCCAGCTCCATGTGCATGTCCCCAACAGTACTGAGAGTGGCCTTTGCAAACAGTTAGTGAGCACGCACATAAAGTCAACTCAACTCTACAGGATTGGGAAAAACAAATGAGAGACTGTCAGCAACCAACCTGGCTTTGCAAACACACACTCTGAAGAATTCCTCCTCAGATACTACATGGCAATCAGAAAGAATGAAATATGGCCTTTCGTAGCAACGTGGATGGAACTGGAGAGTGTTATGCTAAGTGAAATAGGTCATACAGAGAAAGACAGATACCATATGTTTTCACTCTTATGTGGATCCTAAGAAATTTAACAGAAGACCATGGGGGAGGGGGGAAAAAAGAGGTTAGAGAGGGAGGGAGCCAAAACATAAGAGACTCTTAAAAACTGAGAACAAACTGAGGGTTGATGGGGGGTGGGAGGGTGGGGAGGGTGGGTGATGGGCATTGAGGAGGGCACCTGTTGGAATGAGCACTGGGTGTTGGGTGAGCACTGGGTGTTGTATGGAAACCAATTTGACAATTAATTTCATATTTCAAAAAAAAAAAAAGAATTCCTCCTCAGGAAGAAATAAAAAGTCACATCCATAGAAAAGGTCTGAGAATGCTTCAGAATCTCTGACAGGGCTGACGGAAGGTATATCTCTCCTGAAGCCAGTCAGTAAAGACTGGAGGAGGCAACTGCTTCTTCAATGTGAAGACAGTAATACAAGTGTCAAAAATCATGAAAAATCATGGAAACAGGACACCACCAAAAAAAAAAAAAATTATGTAATTTTCTAGTAACCAACACCAAAACCTGGAGATATGTGATTTGCCTGATAAAGACACAAAAACAGTTGCTTTCAGGAATCTCAGTAAGCAGCAAGAAAACAAAAATACATTTCATTGAAATCGAGAAAACAAATCACGAACTTGAGAAATTTAGATAAAAATAATAAACATAAGGGGTGCCTGGGTGGCGCAGTCGGTTAAGCGTCCGACTTCAGCCAGGTCACCATCTCGCGGTCCGGGAGTTCGAGCCCCGCGTGGGGCTCTGGGCTGATGGCTCAGAGCCTGGAGCCTGTTTCCGATTCTGTGTCTCCCTCTCTCTCTGCCCCTCCCCCGTTCATGCTCTGCCTCTCTCTGTCCCAAAAATAAATAAACGTTGAAAAAAAAATTAAAAAAAAAATAATAATAAACATAAACTCTGAAGCTAAAGAAAGCAATGACATAAATGTAAAATACAATAGAGAACATCAAAGATTTAAACAGAAAAAAATAACTCATAAAGATACATTATTTAAAATTATCCAATCAGAACAAAGAAAAATAATATAAAAGAATGAAGAAAGCCTATCGTTGAAAGAAATGATCTATGCATTAAGTCCCTTAAGAAGAAGAGAAAAAAAAAAGGGGGCATATTATTTAAGGATATTATGGCTGAGAATTTTCCAAATCTGGGGAGAGTTATGGATATACACTTTCATTCAGGTCATAGATCCACCCCAAAATTTTAACAGCAACAATTTTTCTTCAAGACATATTATAATAAAATCATCTAAATTCAAAGAGAAAGAGAATTGTAAAACAGCAAGAGAAAAAGAACTCACATACAAGGGAACCCCTGTAAGACTATCGATCACTAGCTTTCTCAGCAGAAACCTTGGAGGCCAGGAGAGATAGGATGATATAAAGTGTTGAAATAAAATAACATCCAACCAAGAACACTTTGCCCACCAAATATGTCCTTCAGAAGTGGAGGAGAAATAAAAATTTTTCAAATAAAAGTTGAGGGAGTTAATCACCATGAGACTCACCTTATAAGAAATGCCAAGAGGGGTTGATCAAATTGAAATAAAAGGATGCCTACTGGTAACATGAAAACACAGGAAAACATAAAATACACTGGTATAACTAAGTATACAGTGAAATTGAGAGTATACTAATATGGCAATATGGTAGTATTTTGCAACTGTACTACAAAGGTTAAAGGACAAAAATATTGACAATAACTATTAGCTACAATAATTTGTTAATTATACATAATTCAAAAAGGTAAATTATGACATCAAAAACATAAAATGGCTTGGGGGAGATAAAAGATACAGTTTCTGTGTACAATCTAAGTTGTTAACAGCTTAAATTAGGCTGTTACATCTATAAAATATTTTATATAAGCCTCATGGTAACCACAAGCAAAAAACCACTGTAGACACCCAAAAAGTTAAAAAAATCAAAACATACTACTACAGAAAATCAGTAATTCATGAAAGAGAAGGGTCCAAGTGTAGTATACTGGAGGTACAGTAAGATCCTAAACTCACCTCCTCCCATAGACATACCAAATCTAGAGCTACATATATATGAATTTCCCTCTGAAAAAAAGGTGTGAAAACTAGATAAACAGCTCCTCCAGAACAAATAACAAAAGAACCACACTGAGATGGGTAGGACAGGCAGAGACACTGTCTCACAAAAAACCCACCCCCATCATGCTAAGACAAAATAGGGAGGGATCTCATTAGCGAGGTACTTCATCCAGAAGAAAGAGAGGTTGATGCTCCGCATTCGGCACCCAAGCTCCTGGGATCTTCATGAGAGAGACCAGCCCCCAGAATGTCTGGCTTAGAAAACCAATGAAATTGACATCTAGGAGTCCCAAAGTGCTAGAGGAAACTGAGGTTCCCCCCTTGGAGAGTTTGTGTGCAGTCACACTTGCCCTGAGACACAGTGAAAAAAAAACAGTAGTTTGAAAATCACCAAGATTATCTGTGAGGGAGATTCATTTGCTGATCTGGGTACATCATCTAGAGGGATGGAATCAGCTGAGACGCTCCGTGGAGACAGAGATGCTGGTGGACACCATCGTTTCACTCTTCACATAGCCTGCTAACACAGGCAGGCAAGCTTGGATATGGCATCTTCTTCCTGCTTTGCTGGGATGGGCAAGAATGAGCAGTGGTAGCACTTGCCAAGGCAAGAGACTATGGGCATTTGCAGCACTCCCTCACTTTCTGGCTGCAGTGGGTGAGTCCAAATGGTCTCAGAGCTCTCCTGCTCCCTAGTTAAAGTCTGTGAGCAAGTGGGTAGTTATGACACTCCCCCTCAATCCCCTAAAGCTTAAAGCCCATGCACACAACAGACAAAGAATTCTCTAGCTGCACTGCCACAGCCCACCAATGTGCAAAGTCAGGGCATTTTCCCTAATGTCTTTCTAAAATTGGGGAGTGTGCCCTGCCCACCATGCTCTCCTGCTATTTTACTAAAGCCAGCAGGAATACACAGGGAACAAACTTTGACTGGTCCTGGTGGCCATGAGTGCTGGCGTTCCTGAGCTCCAGAGGCCTGTAACAATTGGAAAGATAGTTCTTGGCCAGCCACCACCCACACAGCACTGCACGGAGAGTAGAATGAAACATAACCCCAGGCTTCCTGTGAAAAAGGCCTATTTTTACTCACTTTGAAGATTCAGCCTGAGGGACAGGCTTCAGGTTTCCCATACATCTAGAGGCTAAGGAGGCACTCCTGGAGAACACAGGAAGTGAGACGCCATCCTTGTGCACGCCCCCACCGGGCTAGCTACATCTTAATGAGACTTCCCAGAAAGGAGCTTATACATCTGCGGCCTCAATTTTTGAAATTGTCTCCGAGGGAATACCTAAGATCTCCTGGTGTGGTGGCCAGGAAGGATCTACAAGGCGCACACTCTCTCACTGTCTCTCGCTCTCTGTCGCTCTCTCTCTCTCTAGAAGAGGAACTGAGGAAACAAATATGTTCCAAATAAAAGAATACGACAAGACCTCAGTAGAAGGCCTCAATGACATGGAGATAAGTAATATACTTGATAAAGAATTCAAAGTAATGGTCATAAAGATACTCAATGAACTCAGTATCTTATGGATACATAGAAGAATGGATCAAAACAATGAGAACTTCACAAAGAAAGAAAAAAACATAAGAAGGTACCAAACAGAATTCAAAAAGTTTAAGAATACAATAACTGAACTGAAAAATACATTAGTTGTTCAACAGTGGACTGGATAAAGTAGAAGGACAGGAGCAAAAAGTAAGATAAAGTATTAGAACTCATACATAGGAACCAAAAAGAAAAAAAGAATTAAAAAAAATGAAGATAACTTAAAGGTCTCTGGGACAGCATCAAGCAGAGTAACATTTGCATTACTGGGGTCCCAAAAGAAGAGAGAGAAATGGAAAGAAACCTTGTTTGAAGAAATAATGACTAAAAACTTCCCTAACCTGGGGAAGGGAACAGAAATCCAGATCTAGGGATCCCAAATAAGATAAACCCAATGAAAGGCACAATAAGACACATTACAATTAAAATGTCAGAAGTTAAAGAAGAATCTTAAAAGCAGTAAGAGAAAAACACATTTTTATGTACACAGGAAATCCCATAAGGCTATCAGTAGAGTTCTCAACACAAATGCTGCAAGCCTAAAGGGGTGACATACTATACTCAAAGTGCTAAAAGAAAAAAAATCCAATAAAAAATACTATATCTAGCAAGGTTATTGTTCAGATTTGAGGGAGAGATTAAAAGTTTTACAGACAAGCAAAACCTAGACTTCATCATTACTAAGCTGGACTTACAAAAAATATTAAAGAGACCTATTTAAGCTGAAAAGAAATGACAATAATTAATAACCAAAAAAGTATGAAAGTAAAAATCCCATGGAAAAGGTAAATGTATAGTATAGGTGGTAAATTAATCACTTATAGAGCTACTAGAAAGCTACTAAAAAGACAAAAATATCAAAATCAAAACCACAATATTTATTATGGAAAACATTAAAATAAAAGATGTAAAAAGTGTCATCAAAAGCATAAAATGTGAAGGAAGGAGTAAAAATGTAGTTTTGGAATATGTTCTAATTGAAGTTATTATTGACTTATGTGAAATAGACTATTACATACATAGGAAGATATCTGTCAATCTCATGATAACCACAAAGCAAAAACATAGTAAATACAGAAAAGAAAATGAAAAAGCAATCTAAACATAACACTGAAGAAAGTAATCAAGAAAAGAGGAGAAGAAGAAATAGAGAGGAACTACAAACACAACCAGAAAACAGTTTTTAAAAATGACAATACATACTTATCAATAATTACTGTAACTGTAAATAGACTAAATTCTCCAATCAAAAGACACAGAATGGCTGAATTAAAAAAAAAAAAAAACCATCTACATGCTGCCTACGAGACATTCACTTCAGAAGTAAAGATGCACACAAACTGAAAGTGAAGGGATGAAAGAAGATATTTCATGAACATGGAAACAAAAAGAAAGGTGGTGTAGCTATACTCATATCAGTCAAAACAGATTTTAAGACAAAGACTATAATAAAAGACAAAGGGGGGCACTACATAATGATAATGAGTCAAATCTAGCAAGAAGGTATAACATGTATAAATACATATGCACCTAATGTTGGAGGACCAAAACATATTAATAGAATATCAATAGCTCTAAAGTTAGGAAAAATTGACAGCGGTACTAGTATGAGACTCTAACACCCCAATTACATTAATGAATGGATCATCCAGACAGAATAGCAATATGGAAAATAAGTCTTAAATGACACATTAGACCAGATGGGCTCAATAGATACATACAGAACATGCCATCCCAAAGCAGAATACACATTCTTCTCAGAGCACATAAAACATTCCCCAAAATGGATCACATGTTACATCACAAAACAAGTCTCAATAAACTCAAGAATATGGAAACTATATCAAGTATCTTTTCCAATAACAATGGTAGAAATAAATTTCAATAAGAAAACTGGAAAAACTACCAAAAGAGAGAGAATAAACAGAATGCTACTGAAAAAAGTACTCAACAAAACGTAACAACCATTTATAACAAAAACCCTCAATAAAGTAGGTATACAGGGAACATAATTCAACCTAATAAAGGCCATATATGACAAATGCACAGCTATCATACTCAACTGTAAAAAGCTGAAAGCTTCACCTTTAATATCAGGAATAAGACAAGTATGCCCATACCCACGTTTATTCAATGTAGTATTGAAAAATCCTAACCAGAGCAATTGGGCAAGAAAAATAAATAAAAGGCATCCAAATTGGAAAAAAAGTAAAACTGTCACTATTAGCCAATAACCTGCTACTACATACAGAAAACCCTAAAGACTCAGCAGAAAAAGAAAAAAAAACTGTTAGAATAAATGAATACTGTAAAGTTACAAGATACAAAATATACAAAAATCTGTTGCATTTTTAAACACTAATAACAAACTATATGAGAAATTTAAAAAAATCCCATTTACATTTGTATCAAAAAATATATAAAATGCCTAAGAATGAATTTAATCAAGGAGGTGAAAAGCATGTACTCTGAAAACTCTAAGACACTGATGAAAGAAATTGAAAAGACACAAATAATGGAAAATATTTCATTTCATGGAATGGAAGAAGTAATATTGTCAAAATGTACATATTACCCAAAGTAATCTAAATATTTAATACAATCACTATCAAAAATCCAATGGCATTTTTCACAGAACTAGAATCAATTGTTCTAAAATGTGCATGGAACTGCAAAAGACCCTGAATAGCCAAAACAACATCAAGAACAAAGCCAGAGGTATCATGCTCCCTGATTTCAAACTATATTACAAAGCTATAGTAATCAAAACAGTAGGATACTGGCAAGATAAACAGATATAGAGATCAAAAGAACAGAATAGAGAGCCCTGAAATAAACCCATACATATATACAGTCGGTTAATCTATGACAAAGGAGGCAAGAACATACAATGGAGAAAAGACAATCTCTTCAATAAATGGTGTTGAATGCATTGAATGCAATAAATGCAAAAGAATGAACCTGGACCATTATCTTACACCATACACAAAAATTAGTTAAAAATGGATTAAAGACTTCAATGTAAGACCTGAAAGCATAAAACTCCTCTAAGAATACATAGGTGATGAGCTCCTTTGCATTGGTCTCAGTGATATATTTTTGGATTTGATTCAAAAGACAAGGGAACAAACTGAAATAAGTAAATGGGACTATATTAAAAAAAAAAAGAAAAGAAAACTCCTGCACCGTGGAAAGAAACCATCAAATACTAACGATTATATACCAACAATTAGACAATCTACAAATCTACAAGAAATGGATACATTCTTAGAAACATACAATTTATGAGGACTGAATCATGAAAAAACTAAGTATGAACAAACCAATTATAAGTAAGGATGTTAAAGCAGTAATTAAAACAAATCTTCCAACAACACCAAAGAACCCAGGACCAGATGGTTTCACTAATGAATTTTACCAAACATTTAAATAAGAATACCAATCCTAAAACTCTTCTAAAAAACTGAAGGAAAAGGAACACTCTCAAGCTCATTTTATGAGGCCAGCATTACCTCGACATCAAACCCAGTTAAGGACACTACAAAAAGAATAAACTACAGGCCAATATTCCTGATGAATATATTGTCAACAAAATTATCAATAAAATATAAATGCAAAATTCTCAAACAAAATTCAATGGCACATTAAAAAAATTGCACCTCATCATTAAATGGGATGTTTCCCAGGGATACAAGGATAGTTGAATCTATGCAATTCAATCAATGTGATACAGTACATTAATAAAAGACAAAAATCATAAGATCATTTCAGCAGATGCACAAAAAGCATTTGATAAAATCCAATACAGTTTTATGATTAAAAACTCTCAATATATTGGGCACAGAAGGAATGTAGCTCAATGTAATAAAGGTCATATATGACAAGTCCACAGCTAACATCATACACAATGGTGAAAGTCAAAAGCTTCTTCTTTAAGATCTGGAATATGACAAAGATGCAAACTTCCACCAATATATTCAACACAGGATTGAATACCTGAGCCAGAGCAATTAGGCAAACAAGAAATAGAGGACATCTAATTTTAAAATGAGCAAGTAAAATTGTCTCTATTTTCAGATGATATGATCTTATATAGAATAAAACCTAAAGACTACACCAAAAGACTGCTGGAATAAATGAATTCAGTAAAGTTGCAGGATACAAAACCAACATACAAAAATCAGTTATGTTTCTATCTAAAAGAAATAAAGCAAACTCCCATTTACCATAGTATCAAAAAGAATAAAAACTTAGGTATAAACTTAACCAATGAGGTGAAACACCTATACAATGAAAATTATAACACATTGATGTTATATATGAACAAGTGTACAGGTCTGAGATGTACATGAAGAGCTATAATCAAGAAACCAATATGTAAATTTTATATTTGTCCTAATCAGATAGGTAGAAATAGCCATGAGTTTTGATCAAGATAAATGTTTGCTACATAAAAAGAAAAAGTGAGATACCCGTTAATGCATAATGAAGCAGGTATCTCAAGTTAGTTTTATAGATAAGGAAACTGTCTCAGATGAATGAAATGTTGGCTCAAGCAGCAGAACCCAAATTAGAGAGCAGGTCTTCTGATATTCTTTATTTAGTCCTAATCAAAAATTCATTATTTTAGCAATTATATCAGACTATATGTATTTTTTCATAAATGCTCTTTTAAGTGATACCTCCCTTTTTCCTCTACCTACACAATTAGTTATATTAACCATGTATTTGTTTTTATATTGTCAATATATTGTTTAATAATAAATATGTATTACCATTCCAATTTACTGAGTTTAAGATTCTGATCATCACATTCAACATTTCCTTTACACACACACACACACACATATAATTATATATAAAACGTATAACTTATGATTATATAAATACAATATGTATTTATACATATGTATAAAATAATACAGTATGTAATTATCTCACATTACTTAGTATAATACAACATATTATTTAATTATAATGATGCACATATAAAACATAAATATATATAGAAATATGTATATTTCTTCAGTGTTTTAATGCTTATTCCTGCTTCATTAAATATACAAGTTTTAAGACTATGCTAGCAGTGAAAAAATTATTTATGATAGAAATTATTTCATGAGAGAGATCCAAACTCTTTTTTATTTTTTTTTATTTAAAATTTTTTTTTCAACGTTTATTTATTTTTGGGACAGAGAGAGACAGAGCATGAACGGGGGAGGGGCAGAGAGAGAGGGAGACACAGAATCGGAAACAGGCTCCAGGCTCTGAGCCATCAGCCCAGAGCCCGACGCGGGGCTCGAACTCCCGGACCGCGAAATCGTGACCTGGCTGAAGTCGGACGCTTAACCGACTGCGCCACCCAGGCGCCCCAAGAGATCCAAACTCTTGGCATGCAAGAGCTACTAGAGATTTTGTTAAAAGTTAATACCAACTCCCTAGTATTCATTTTCCATTAATACCAATTTACCAAAAGGTTATCACTTTAATCTGTAGTTTGGATGTCAACCAACTGAAGGCCACAAGTCAAATCTGGCCTAATACTGGTTTTTGTAAATAAAGGTTTACTAAAACACAGTCAGACTCATTCAATTACATTTTTGCCCATGCCTGCTTTTCTGTATGAATGGTCAGAGTTGTGAAGACAGCATATGGCACACAAAATCAAAGGTATTTGTTACCTAATCCTTTCAGAAGAAGGTTGCTAAACCTTGATATAAATGATACTCCTGAAAGTGGCAAAATTGAACAGCTATTAGGAATCAGTAATTCATATTATTTATTCTGAATTGTATAATTAGAACAATTCCAAGAGGTCCTATTCTTACTTATTTAATGTATAGGGTAATTAATGCTGAGTATTTGAAGTACACTCAAGAGTTCAGTATTTGAAACCGGAATCACTCCTTTATTCCATACAGTGTCCATTTCCAGGATATCATTGTTTTTCTTTCCATTAACACAATATGAACTCAAGAGATGCTTTCCTACAATCCTTCAAATATTTAGATACATGTTTATTCCATATTTTACATATTTACTTTTTAGGGGAGCTATCAGGGTTTTTTTATTATTATTAAAGAAGGTATGCAATTGAAAACTTCACGCATTTAGAGTACAGTGAGATACATTTTAGGTGATGGAGAGAATAGTTGCCTTAAAATTCACAAAATAAAAGTATCAGCCACTTCACATATTTAAAATACAATGTTGCTATCACAAGTGGGAATTTATAGTGCCTCTCAAAGAATAAGTTACACATGAGCTTACAATTATAAGGAATAAAGAGTTTTATTTTTTTTATGAATTAGTCTATTCAAGCTTATCTGCAAATAAAACATTCTAAAATGTGACTGAAGTTAATGTTGCATAAATTATAAGGGCAAAGATAATACAAAGTATTACAAGTAAAAATGTTATTTCTTATGGATTTTCTTAATTATCATTAGTTTTTCAAGGAACACAAGCTTAAGAAAACAAATAATCAGCTAGCAAATATTTTACAGATAGTTTCATACATACAGTGATGAATGAAGCCACTTTTTGCTACATGTACATAAAACAGTCTCCAGTTCACTTTTACAATAGTCTATATGTTCTATTATATTTTTGTCACCAGCTCATATCCCTTATTCCAAGCTGCTTGATATCAATTAATATCATAGAAACCTCTTTCATACCTATATACAATCAAGCATTGGGTCAGCTACATTTTCTAAACCAGAGTGAGTTTCTAAGGAAAATTATTACACTAAGTATCCAAGCAAAATGTGTCCTGGTATGTCCCTAGTGGCATTCTGGATATTGTAAATGAAAGACAGATAAGCACTGTGGAGCTCTACTTCTTATATGATTGAGTTCTTTAAGGATCATTTATTCACACAATCGGCACCAATCAATACCAATTTTATGGGTGTTAACATGGGTTTGACTAGGTTTCTACCCTGTCAAATATAAACGAAATTGTTAGTGACTTCTGTCTGACACAGACTGGTTCACAAAACCACGTTAGCACTGAATGAGTATCACACTTACCTCAAACTCATGAGGTGCTTCTGTTCAACGGGTATAAAGTGTTAGTTATGTGAGATGAGTGAGTTCTAGAGAGCTGTTGTACAACATTGTGCCAAAGAGTTAAAAATACATTATTGTACATTTAAAAATTTAAGAGGATTAAAAAAAATTTAAGAGGATAGATCTCATAAGTGTTCTTAGCATAACTGACAAAACAAAAATGTTCTGTCGTCACAAGGTTGATGCTAATGATATACATATAGAAAAATTCACTTTATTTTCATGTGGTATTCAAGATATTTTGTGCCTAAAAATATACAAAGAGTTTATGAAGTTACAGATTTCAGCCTCATCTGTCCAGACCATGACCCATTAAATAGGAGATTAAGCCATAAACCTATATTCTAAGCAAGCAGTACAAAGAATTCTGAGTTTGGACATCCATGAAACAGAATCTGAGACATGCTGATACAAAATTGGATAAATAGCCTTCAGATAACGTGTTTTATATTAGTCATTAATATTTGTCATTGTAATAAAATATATGGCTCTTCTCCCTAGAAAAATGACTGTCTAAATATTTACACATCTTGTCGTATTAACAGTCCTTGTAATGGATACGAAATTAAGTATATCCAATTATAGAATAACTAGTAGATTTGTGACTTATTCCTACCTTAATCTGTAGGATATGCATTTTAGAATCCTTTCATTAAAAGACGCAGAACCACTGAGACTTGATAAAGTAATGGTGGTATGGTGTGAGTGTGCTTATAGAACTGTATTATGAATAGCAGGAATTTTCCTAAATAAAATTCTAATTAGTATTTAAGCTGGGAGGTCATTCAAGATCTAAGTCAATTTCTATAGTTAATGCACTTGTGGTTAAATTCTTGAATCTGTGCTCTATTTTTCCATTAACGAGCTTCTTCGTGTATTTTTGCTTCTCTTTCCTTCTCTCCTTATCCTCCCATACCCCCATATATCTCCCTCAATCAGGCTTTTTGCAGCATTTATTCATGGGAGGGGAAAAAAGGTGGCCTATAATAATAATCTATTTTTACTCATTTCAACTCAGCATTTCTCCACAAGTCAATTCATGGATCAAAATCAGTCCAGACTTAACACATTGCAAACTTCCTGCATTCAGACAACCAACCTGAGCCCCAAGCTATAAATGCACACATAAACACTGCTTTTCCTTAAAGACCCTAGTCCCCCAGTGAAGCTGAGTGTAAAATGATTTCTTTTACAAGAGAACTTATAGTGTAGTCAATGTGATTAAATTCTTCAAGGTATCTGGGAAAATAATTCAAACTCAATGAAGTTGAAATTACCTTATCTATAAATTATGAAAATAGAGTAGATTTTTCTCTAAGTTCCTTATGCTTTAATAGTCATAGTCATTATAACACAAATAACTTTGCTAGCAATCATGTAAAAGAACACTAATTTTGCATATCTTGTAGCATTTTTAAATGTGTAAGGAATAGCAAAACAAAGAAATTTTATCTAATCAGACCACAAAGGCCATCAAAGGTAAAATGTTAATCCTAAATACATTGCAATCAAACCAAAACAATTTGTAAACACAAAATTCTACATAAGCCAATCATTACTGTTTTATATATAATAAGGGAGTGTATATATACATCAAATAGTGGATATATGTCTTATATACAAACACACATATCTGTATAATAATTGCATAAGAGTAAATTTTGTTCTAATTTTTCAAGATATATGAAAATTACTGCCAATCGAGCAGTTCTTGAGTTAATCTAATTTCTTGGCATTATTTTATTCCATTCTCTAAACTACCAACAGAAATAATAAAGTTTTTAATTGTCTCATGATAGAAGATGAATTTCACTGTATGCTGAAGAATAAATCCAAACTAATACTTGTAAATCTTCATTAAGGTACCAAAATTAAAATTAGCTTAAAAATATTGTTGAGTCAGTATAAAATTTACTTAAAAACATACACACTAAAATGGTGGTTCTCAGATTCTACAATGCCTAAGAATCATATGGAGAACTTGTTACGAGAATTTCTTGACTCACCTCCAGATAACTCAGGTTGCAGTATGGCAGGTTGGGTGCCATGAATCTACATTTCTAATACTCTTATAGGTAATACTGAGGCTGCTAGCCCTAAAAACATTATTTAAAAACCACTGTTTTAAAACATCAAGCACTCTCTGAAGATTTTGAGACGTTAGGGGGGTAAATGGTGATTTAAAAGATAAAATAGATATCTCTGGCTTTTTTCCTTTAGAGTTAATAACAAAACAACTTTTATTGTTAATATACTGGTAAAAGAGAGGATTCTAATTTAAACTCAGAAAAGAGTGAATGAGTCATGCCTAGATTTTAACATCATCTCTACTACCCATTAGTTTGTGACTTTAAGTTACTGAAATTTCTCTCAGTCTCTGTCTGCAATGTGCCTCTATTAAAATATAAAATACTGTGAAGGAAAGCAAACAACTCTTTGGGAAATTGCCTTAACTAAAGCTAATCCCTGATATGTGCCTTGGCACAGATATTGTTTTATAAAAGAATATTTTAATGAACTTATGTCTGCCTCAAAAAGCCATTGTTGAGCTTTATTTATTCATGAATTATATAGGATTATATTAAGGAATTAGAGTCCATGCCTTATTCTCTAATTTTCATTAATGTTTAAGTTGGAAGACTTTCATCAATCTGCTTACCTCTGTATTTAACAATTCAATATATTGCCATGTAGCAATAAAATGACATCAAAATCATTTATCCTAATAAATTGTGATGTTAAATAGAAATATTTCTGAAAGTTTTAGATGTATAATTAACTATTTATATTTACCTGACACTAGGATTAAAGTCTTTGGGGGATGTAGGTGGGAAGAATGATTAAATCTCTGGATTCAAAATTTATTAACTATAAAAATGCCTGTCTCAATTTTACTCTAGACCTTTCGTTTTCAATTTAATATTTAAAATAACATGTTAACCTTTTCTTCTAAATGAGGAAGAGGCATATTCACTCTGAACCCATCTTTTTAGTCCACTATCTTTTGATGTATTTTAATCACAAGTGATAGGATATGTGTGACCAAGTTAGATGAGTCCTAAGAATAATTCTATAGAAAAATTCTGGAACAGATTTCATTTAAGATAAAAAGATGAAAAAACATAAGACTAGTTTTATATGAAAAGAAAAATCCATTTTTGCCTAGACCTTCAAGATGGAATGTGTGACATGATAACTTGAGCTGCAGCAGCCTTGTTATAAACATGAGACAAGCTCCCTTCCTCCAGATATTTTGTAATGTGAAATAATGGAATATCTTGAGTAAGGGAGCCACTGTTGGTCCAATAACCTACTACTTGCTGCCAAAATCTTATAACTAGTAAAGAATATTAATTTATCTTAGCAGCTATGTTCAACATTTTTTTTAAAGGAAAAGTGCTGGTTTGCTGAGCTAAACTAATCTCACAAAACTATGATATGTGTATACAGGATATACAAGATATATGGAATGGCATTTCACTGAACTGTATGTACATTCTCATGCTACATTAACAACTCATGGAAGAGGTAGTGATGTCTTCCAGACTTCAGTCTATCTTTTTGTGAATAGCAACTGTCATCTCATTACATGCCTCAATATAACAGGAAAAAACACATACAAATATTTTAAAATATAAATCCAAGGCAACCAAATAAATAATGTTTGCTTATTTGAGCATGTGGCTGCTCACATTGGAAAATAAGAGATTTATAAATGAAATGTAGAAAAAAAAATTCCACCTCTGTTAAAACTATCACTACTGAAAAACTCCTTTATCTTTGTCTCCTCCCTGGCATCAGTCTACCTTCTGTTTCTGGGTTTGACTATTTTAGATCCCTCATCTGAGTGGAGTCATACAGTACTTGTCCTTCTATAGCCAAATTATTTTATGTAGAATAACATCCTACAGGTTCATCTATGTTATTGAAAATGGTAGGATTTCCTTACTTTTCAAAGGTAAATATAATTCCATTGTGTGTACATGAGTGTGCATGTGCGTGTCAAATTTTCTGTATCTATTAGTTTGCTACAGACATTCAGATTGTTTCCATATCTGGGCTGTTGTGAAAAATGCTGCAGTGAACACAGAAATGCAGATGTATCTTCCAGATTCTGGTTTTAATTCCTTTGGATATGTACTTTGCAATGGGATTACTAGATCACATGGTAGTTCTATTTTTTTATTTTTTCAGGAACTTCCACACAGATTTCCATGGCAGCTGCACCATGTGACATTCTCATCAAGAGTATGTAAGGGTTCCAATTTCTTCAGATCCTAACACTTATTATTATTATTATTATTATTATTATTATTATTATTATTATTTTGCTTTGGTAAAAGCCATCCTAACAGGTGTAAGATAATATCTCCTGGTGGCTTTAATTTTTATTTTCCTGACAATTAGTTATGCTGAGCTTTTTGTTCATATACCTGCTAGCTATTCATATGTCTTCTTTGGGAAAAAAAATGTCTATTCAACTCCTTTCCTCATGTTTTAATCAGGTTATTTGCTTTTTTTGCCATTGACTTCCATAAATATTTCGGACACTTGTGGTATGGTTTGCAATTCATATGGTTTGCAAAGAATTTCTCCCATTGCATAGGTTGTCTTTCCATAGGTTGACTGTTCCCTTTTCAGTGCAGAAGCTTTTTACTTTAATGTAGTTCCACTGTCTATTTTTGCCTTTTTTGTCTTTCATTTGGCATTTTATCCAAAAAACCTGTGTCAAGAACAGTATCATAAATCTTCTGCCTATGTTCCAATGTTTTCTTCTGGGGGGTTCAATTTTAGGTTTGCTATTTAAGGATTCAATTTCATTTTTTTTTTTTTTTTGCATATGGGTATCCAGTTTTCCCAGCATCATTTTTTGAACTATCCTTTTCCCATGACAACTTTATTGAAGATCAATTGACCATATAGGTATGAGTTTATTTCTGGGATCTCTATTCTATTCCACTGCTCTGTATGTCTGTTTCTATGCCACTGTTACAATGTTATAATACCTGTAGCTTGAGATCACATAGCTTAAAGAGCCTAAAATATTTACTATTTTTCTCTATAGAGGTAAAGTTCACCCACCCTGAATTAAACAAAAATGTGACTTTAGGAGATATCCAGCATCACCCTAAATCCAGGGACAATACTCCTATGTGAATTACGTAAAGCCATCATATCCAGAAAATCGTGTTTGGCACGGCTATCATCTTTTGGGTTGGTCACTGACCACTGTGGCCCGTAACCCATGAAGGTTGCCAGAGAGTCCATCTTTCAAGCATCTCTGAATAATATAGTTCTTACCAGCCCAACACCATCCTCCACAGTAGGGTGCAAATGTGAGCTACTAACAGGCAACAGCTATTACTGCTGGGAAATTAGTGTCCAGGCCCAGTAAATGGCGTCTGGGCAATGCAACAGCATCTGTTACAGGCAGAAACACTAGTGTCTTATGCACACTGAAAAGTTTTCACTGCAAATCATGTGTCTGAATACCAAGAATATGTAATATTTGCATCCTTAAAAATCAAGAACTAATACATGTAGTGTTATAACATTCTTAGGAATATACCTGGTAGCATCAATTACAGTTACAAATATGCATACTCTTTAAGCCAACAATCCCACTCCAGGGAGTTTCTCTATCCATATACCAGAAAATAATTACAAGGAAGTTTAATGGAACATTTTAATGATATTTACAAAGAGTTTACCACAAAAAAAATTGTTTTGTTCATAACCAAATGAAATAAGCATAGAAAAAAATTTAAAGATATATGTTAAAGTATTAGCAAGAATTGTCTTTGAGTGATAAAAAATAGTATTTACTTCTCTCACGTTTCATTTCTGAACATGTTGTTTCTATGAACATATAATACACACACACATAAAGGACAAACTCATGAAGTATATAAACTCTACAAATGATGGAATATTTTTTAAAATTTGTATTATGGAGATGTTTAAACAAAAAATAGAGAGCACAGTATAATAAATACCTGTACACATCACTTAGATTTAACAGTTGCTGACATTATGTGACAATTATCTTATTTCATTGTTGTGTTGAAGCATATTAAAGATACCAAGACATTTCACTCCTAAATACTTCAGTATTCATCATTAAAACATAATATTTTCTAACATAACCAAAATATTGTTCTATATTCTTCTAACACAATGATTAATTTGTAGATTTCACCTAATAACCATTCCCTATTTAAATCTCCCTAATCATCTTTTTCTTTCAATTAAAAAAATTGTGATAAAATACAAAAACATGAAACTCATCATCAAAGCATTTCTAAGTGTATAATTCAGTGATATCAGGTAAATTCATACTATAGTACAACCATCAACTACCATCCATCTCCAAAACTATTTTCATCTCAAAAAACTGAAAATCTATACAGATTAAACAATGGCTCCCCATTCGCCCTTCTCCCTCAGCCTCTGGCAACCATCATTCTACTTTCTGACTATGATTTTATTACACTATGTACCTCATATAAGTAGACACATACAGTATTTGTCTTTTTTGTGATTGACTTATTTCCTAATGTCCTCAAGGTTCCTCCACGTTGTAGTGTGTCAGAATTTCCTTCTTCTAAAACCTAAATAATATTCCATTGTATGCATACATTACAGTTTGCTTACCTATTTATCTACAGATACTTGACTTCCTTCCACACTTTAACTACAGTTGATACACCTGCTATAAACATCAAAGTGCAGATATCTCTGACACCCTGCTTTCAAATTTTGAGTATATACCACAAGTGGGATCACTTAATCATTCCGTAAATTTATTTTTAACTTTTTTGAGGAGCCACCCCAATGTTTTCCACAGTAGCTGTGTCATTTTAGGTTCTCATAAATAGTGCACAGGACTTCCAATTTCTCCAAATCCTTGACAACTCTTATTTTCTGTTTTTCATAGTACCGATCCTAATGAGTATGAAGACGTATCTCATTATAGTCTTCATTGTCATTTCTGTAGTATTTAGTGACATTGAACATCTTTTCATGTGCTTAGTGTGTATTTGCATATCTTCTTTAGAGAAATTTACAGTCAAGTACTTTGTCCATTTTTTAATGCAGGTGTTTGGTTTTTTCTTGTTGAGTGTCAGGGGTTTCTGTATTTTCGGAATAGTAATATCAGATATACAATTTGCAAATATTCTGTCCCATTATTACTCTGCAAATATTCCCATTATTACTTTGCAAATACTCCCTCCCATTCTGTAGGTTGGCTTTTACTCTGTTGATATTATCTGTTTAAATTTTCATTAATCTGATTTGTCTAATTATTATATTTATTTATTTATGTATGTATGTGTGTGTGTGTGTGTGTGTGTGTGTGCGTGCGCGCCTTTGCCTTTGGTATCAGATCCAAGAAATCACTACTAAATTCAATGCTGTGAATCTTTTCCCCTATGTTTTCTTCTAAGACGTTTATAGTTTTAGGTGTTACAAAAAGAGCTTGGGATCCATTTTAAGTTAATTTTGGTATGTAACTTTAAGTAAGGATCCAGCCTTTTTCTTCTACACTGTGGATATCCAGCTTTCTCCAGTTGAAGAGACTGTCCTTTCTCCATTGAGTTGTCTTGGTACCCTTGTCAAAAATCATTTAGCCACATATGCAAGAGTTAATTTTGGGCTCAGTACCACTATGCTTTGATTCCATAGCTTTGTATTAACTTTAAAATAAAGTGTGAGCCCTCAGCCTTTCTTGCTTTTGTATTTACCGAAATTTCTCCATTTCATCAAGGTCATCCAATTTGTTGGCACCGTTTTTGAAAATAATCTCATATATTTTTTTTATTTTTGTAAAATAGATACTAATGTCTCCATTTTCATTTCTGATTTTAGTAATTTAAGTGTTCTTTTTTTTTTGTCAATCTAGGTAACAATCTGTCAATTTTGTTGATATTTTTGAAGAACTAAGTTTTGGTTTTGTTGATTTTCTCTATTTTCTCTATTTTAGTCTGCTGTAATTTTTAAAAAAATTTTTTAGCATTTATTCATTTTTGAGACAGAGAGAGACAGAGCATGAATGGGGGAGGGTCAGAGAGAGAGAGACACAGAATCTGAAACAGGCTCCAGGCTCTGAGCTGTCAGCACAGAGCCCGACGCGGGGCTCAAACTCAGAGACCGTGAGATCATGACCTGAGCCGAAGTCGGACACTTAACCGACTGAGCCACCCAGGAGCCCCTAGTCTGCTCTAATTTTTATTATTTCCTCCTTTTTATCTAGCTTTGTATTTAGTTTGTTCCTCTTCCTTTACTTCCACAAGTTACAAAGATAGTTTATTGATTTAAGACCTGTCTTTTTATTTATTTTTTAAGTTTTATTTACGTATTTTGAGAGACAGAGCAAGTAAGGGAGGGGCGGAGAGAAGGAGAGAAAATCCCAAGCAGGCTCCACAATGTCAGAATAAAGCCTGATGTGGGGCTCAAACCCATGAACCATGAGATCATGACCTGAGTCGAAACCAAGAGTCAGATGCTTAACTGACTGAGCCAGCCAGGCACCTTAAATTAAGACCTGTCTTCTTTTTTAATGTGAGCTTTTATAGCTGTAAGTTTCCTCTTTGACATTGCATTTTCTGTGTCCCATAAGTTTTGGGATGCTGTGTTCTCATTTTAATTTGTCTCTATTTTCTAATTTCCCTTGTGATATCTTCTTGGACACACTGATTTTTTAAGAGTGTGTTGTGTAATTTCCTCAAATTTGTATATTTTAATAAAACCAACAAAACAAATGTCTGGTCTATTTCAAATATTATAATAGCATTGCTGTTTTATCAACATAAAATTTATTTCTCTTTCCTAAACATAAGTTAACATGAAATTATAAAACTATATACCCTTTATATTTATTGTTGAATGTATTTTTAAAAATATTTGAGTGAACTGAGTGATGTGTCCAATGCCAAACGATATCCCATTCAAGTTATCTAAATTCTTCCTCCATTTCTCTAACAATTTGCCCTGGATCTAACACTGCTGAGGCTGTGCAGCTGTAGACAGTTCAGTGTATTAGATATTTACACTTTCAGTTGATGTGCTGTGATAAGACAAGGTCTCTAGAGAGAATCCAACTCCCAGCAATTTGCAAAGCTCAATGAAAACTTTGCAGTTCATTAAATTTTTTTTCATAGAATAGAAAGCCAAATTATCAGTGATAATATCCACGAGTAATCAAATTTTAATAAACCAACCAAATAAACATCTGGTCTATTTCAAATATTGTAATAGTACTGCAGTTTTATTTCAACATAAAAATTCATTTCTCTTTTCTAAAAATATAAGATTACATGAAAACCTAAAAATATTTTAAAAGTTTTATTTTCTCTTTATCGTTTCCATAATTTGTCTTTTTCATTCTTGGAAATATGATATAAAGCAGCTTAAAATGTCATATAGTCCACCTCTTTGTTTCCTAAATTATTCAAAACTATAAATACCAACTCAGCCAACAAGAATATATTGCTCTAGGTTAGTATACAGGAAAAAGAGATAGTAGAAAAGCAAATTAGAAAGTGTACATATTTTGAGATGCCTGGGTGGCTCAGTCAGTTAAGCATCCGGCTCTTGATTTCAGCTCAGGTCATGATCTCACAGTGCGTGGGATCTAGCCCTGCTTCCAGCTCTGTGCTGACAGCACACAGTCTGCTTGGGATTCTTTCTCTCTCCCTCTCTCTCTGCCCCTCCCCCATTAATGCTCCTCTCCCCTGTCTCTCTCTCAAAATAAATAAACATTAAAAAAAAGTGGACATATTTTGGAGAATACCTGAGGAAACTGTTGTTTTACCCACTTCACTTGATCTTAGCCAAAAGGCCGAGAAGCGATGTGTTTTACCCACTTCAATACTACCACAGTCTGACAACACGACTGATGTTACAGATGTGAAATGAACATTTAATTTCCTTCTACTCTGGACTGTACTTTTATGTTTTTCCTATGCAGGCCAAATGATTTTTATTCCAGTGTAAAACCCACTTAAAATAATAATGCATTATTAGAAAGTTTAAGAAAATTACAAAAGGCAAAGTTTTCATGTCACAGCTAAAATTTTGTTCATTCTTTCTTTTCATTCATTTAATAAGCACTCATTGATTTAGCAATATGCTGACATTTCTAAGAAAACCACAATGATGGGACTCAGGTCTTTCCCTCCAGGAAAATATAGTATACTTTAACAGTACTTGGGTACATGAATGTATTCAAATGAGTAAGTTTACTAAATTATCAAAGGGGCTATTACAAAGGTTTGCATAGTACCCATCTGAAACCAGTAACAACAAGCAGTCAATTCTATCTGCGAGTAAGAATAGTTTTGCTGTTTTATGATAATGCATTTATTCAGTGCATGTGTGTGTGCTGAACATCTGTAACTCAAAGCATGCACAAACATAAATAAGCCATATGAAGACAGAATTCCCCAAGGGGGTACTACATGATATTTCACAACAAAGCTTTTTGGGTTCTGATAACACAGGCAAAAAAGTAGCTGTCAGTTTCCATATTGGTATTACTTTTTTAAACTTATGTTAAATTAAATGTCAGGGTAAATAGCCAAAGAAAAGATAAATAGATAGGCTTTTTAATCAAAATGGTAATAGAATTTTAATGCATTTCCCCATTGAGCTGTTTTATCCTTTCGTCTATGAAGCAGGATTCTTCTCTTGTATGCTACCTATGATCTCTTCCATCGTGATTATTTTGCCTATTCCACTCAAATTGATATCTCTCTAATCCTTAATTTATCACATTGTCTCGATCTACTTAGTTCTTTTTTCCTTGTGATTTCTGCCTTAGCTTGACATTTTCCAAAACCCAAGGGTAGAAATATGTTAAATTCAACACTTATAAATAATTCCATCAATACTGCAAACAAATGAGAGCAGCAGTGGCTATACTTCTATCAGAAAAAAAAATTATTTTAAGTCAAAATCTGCCCCAAGAGACAAAGAACATTATATAAAGATAAAAAGGTAAATTCACCAGGAAGATGAATTTATTTATAATTATAAATATATATGCACCCAACATCAGAGCGCCTAAATATATAAAGCAGACACTACCAGAAATGAAAAGAGAAACAGACACACAATAATAATAGGACACTTCAAGACACTACCCTCAATAATGCATAGAATATCCAGATACAAAGCCAATAAGGAGATAGAGAACTTGAACAACATTACAGGTCAAATGGACCTAACAGATATGCTCAGAGAACATTCTACCCAAATGGCAGGGGCATATACATTCCTTTCAACCACACATGGAACATTCTTCAGTACGGATCACATGTTAGGTTAAAAACAAAGTCTTAACAAATTTACAAAGATTGAAATCACAGCAGGAATCTTTTCCCAACTACCATTAAATGAAGCTAGAAATCAACAGCAGAAGAAAACACGAAAATTCAAAATATGTAAAAATTAAACCACACACTCTTGAAAAACCAACAGTACACACAAGGAATCACAAGACAAATTAGAAAAAAATCTTGAGACAAATGAAAACATTACGTATCAAAATGTATGGGATGCAGTATAAGCAGTACTAAAAGGGAAGTTTACAGTGCTAAATGTCCACATTAAAAAAAAACTCAAATAAACAACCTAACTTTACACCTGAAGAACTAAAAGAATAACAAACTAGCCTAAAGCTAATATAAGAAAATTTTACACAGAACAGACATAAAACAGATAACAGAAAAATGGAAAAATATCAAGCTTACAAAATAGATAAATTAAAAAATAGACAAATTTTTGGCCAAACTGGGAAAAAAGGGTGAAAACTCAAAAGATATTGGAAATAAAAGAGACACTACAACTGATGCCATAGAAATATAAAAGGATCACAAGAAACTGCTATGAACAACTGTATACCAACAAATTGGACAACTTAGTGGAAATGGATAAATTCCTAGAAACACACAACCTATCAAGACTGAATTGTGAAGAAATAAAAAAGAAAAATGTGCAGATCAATAATGAGTAAGGAGAATGAAACACTAGTTAAACCTCCCTACAAAGAAAAATCTCACTGCTGCATTCTACTAAGCACATCAATGAAGATTTAATGCCAATCCATCTCAAACTTGGCCAAAAAAATGAAGAGGAGTAAATATTATCACTCGTTTTGTGAGGACAGATTGACCTTGATAGCAAATCCAGACAAAGACAATGGAAGGAAGGAAGGAAGGAAGGAAGGAAGGAAGGAAGGAAGGAAGGAAGGATGACAAAATCCAACATCCCTTATAAGCATAGATGCAAAAATCCTCAACAAAATGTTAGCATACTGAATTCACTGACACTATTGTAAGGATCATACACCATGACCAAATAGGATTTATCTCTGGGATGTGAAGATGCTTCAAAAAATGCAAATTAACAAACATGCAAATGCAAATTAACAGAATGAAGGTTAAAAATCACATGATCGTTTCAAAAGATACAAAAAAAATATTTGACAAAAATTCAATACTTTTATTATAAAATCTCTCAACAAACTAGGAATGTAAGAAAATTAAAACAAAATAATAAAGGCCATATATGAAAACTCTACAACTAACATCATACTCAATGTAGAAAACTTGAAGGCTTTTTCTCTAAAATCAAGAACAAAGCAAAGATACCCCTTCTCACTAATTCTGTATCACACAGTACTGGAAATCCTAGCTAGAGCAACTGGGCAAGAGAAATAAATAAATTATACCTAATTTGGAAAGAAGTCAAATTACCTCTGTTTGCAGATGACATGATTTTGTATATAGAAAACCCTAAAGACTTCAATAAAAAAAAAGGGTTAGAATCAATAAATGAATTCAGTAAAGTTACGGGATTCCATATCAGCATACAAAAATCAGTTACATTTCTATACATCAAAACCAACTATCTGAAAATTAGAAAATTAGGAAAATTTTTAAAAATTAAAAAAAAATCTGGGGCACCTGAGTGGCTCAGTTGGTTGAGCGTCCTGAATTTGGCTCATGTCATGATCTCACAGTTGTGGGTTCAAGCCCCGCGTCAGGCTCTGTGCTGACAACTCAGAGCCTGGAGCCTGCTTTGGATTCTGTGTCTCCCTCTCTTTCTGTCCTTCAACTGCTCGCTCGCTCACTCTCTCTCAACAATAAAAAATAAAATCCTAAAAAAATTTTTTAATTAAGAAAAAATCCTACCTGCAATAGCACTGAAAAGAAAAAGATACTTCAGTGTAAATATAATTATGAATGTAAAAGATTTGTAAATTGAAAATTATAAAACATTGCTGAAAGAAATTAAAGAAGACACAAACAAATAGAGAATGCCCCAAGTTCATGGACTGTTCCAGAGACAGGCATATTCTGTCAATTCTTCTTTGACAAGAGTGTCAAGAACGCATAAGAGAGAAAGGAAAGTCTCTTCAACAAATGGTGCCGGAGAACTGGATACTCATATGTAAAAGAATGAAATCGGTGTCTTATACCATCCACAAAAAATCAACTCAAAATGGACTAAAGACTTTTTTTTTAATGTTTATTTATTTTTGACAGAGAGACAGAGAGGCAGAGTGTGAGTGAGCAGGGAAGGGGCACAGAAAGAGGGAGCTACAGAATCCGAAGCAGGCTCCAGGCACTGAGATGTCAGCACAGAGCCCAATGTGGGGCTGGAACTCATGAGCCAAGAGATCATGACCTGAGCCGATGTCGGATGCTCAACTGACTGAGCCACCCAGGCACCCTAAAATGGATTATAGACTTAAACATTAAACCTGTAAGTATAAAACTTCTATAAGAAAACATAGCAAAAGCTTTATGGCATTAGTCTTGTTGGCAATGATTTCTTAAATATGACACTAAAAGAATAGAAATTAAAAGCAAAAATAGACAAATGAAACTATATGAAAACAAAAAGCTTCTACAAAGAAAAGAAAACCACAAACACAATGAAAGGGCAACCTATGGAATGGAAGAAAATATTTGCAAACCATATATCTCATATGGGGTTAATGTTCAAAACACAAAGAAGACCTCAAGTCAATAGCAAAAACAAACAAAAAACAGAAGAAAACCCCCCAAAAAACAAAAACAAGCCAAACGTCCTGATTAAAAAATGAGCAAAGAATCTTAATAGACATTTCTCTGCAGAAGATATGCAAATGGTCAACAAGTATATAAAAAGAAGCTCAGTATTACTAGTCATCAGAGAAATGGCAATCAACAACATAATGAGATGTCATTCTACATTTCTTAGGCCAGCTATTATCAAAAATAAAAAAATAACAAGTGTTGGTGAGGATGTGGAGAAATTTGTAACCATGTATGTTGCTGGTGGATTATAAAACGGTATAGCCACCATGGGAAACAGTATGGTGCTTCCTGAAAAAAATTAAAAATAGAACTATCATTTGCTCTAGCAATCCTATTTTTGGGTATGTATCCAAAAGAATTGAATTCAAGTCCCGCACTCCCATGGTCACTGCAGCATTATTCACAATAGCCAAGGTATGAAAACAACCCAAATATCCACTGTTAAAATCAAAACAAACTTGAAAACTCTATGAGCAGATAAAATCAATTTAGTCATACAAAGTATAATTTAACTTACTTTGCACAACTAGCTTGACCTGGGTCATTTCTTATTTATGCCTCTGGAAATCATGGGCAAAACTTACACTGTCTCCCAAGGTTACTGACCAACTTACCTATCATTTTGGGAAATTCAATATTATAACCAATCTCTGTAAAGAATAAACATTTAATGCCTTCTCACTATATAAGCTGCTTTATAACAACATACCCCTGAGTTTTATTCCATGTTTTGGCTTGAGTACTCTCAATTCACAAACTATCTTTTTGGTGTGTGCGCAATAAGCTTCAACAAATTCCATTTTGGTGATTCATTGGTTTTGTGCTGTTTCTGAACTTTTGATACCATGGAAGAATTGATGGATAAAGAAAATGTGGCATTTACATGCAAAATATTATTCAGGCTTACACAAAAAAGAAATCCCACCATTTACAGCAACGTGTATGAACCTATGGGCCATAATGCTAAGTGGAATAAGCTAGTCACAGGAAGGCAAATCAGGAATGATTCCATTTGTATCAAGTATTAAAATAGCCAAACTCTGAAACAAACAAATGGTGGTTTCTAGGGGCTGGAAGAAGGATTATGGGAAGTTGCTGTTCAAAGGCTATAAAGTTTCACTTATTCAAGATAAGTTCAAGAATATATTGCACAATGTTATGCCTATAGTTAACAATACTGTACTGTACACTTTAAAATTTGTTGAGAGGTAGACCTCATGTTAAGTTTTCTTACTCCGATAAAAACACTTAATTTTTCAAAATTAAGAGAAATAACACCTACTTTAAGATAACACAGGACCTCTCGCTGCTGCCGTGAGGAGGAGGTGGTTCCTAGGAGAGGAAAAACAGGGAGAGCCAGAACGCCAGGAGTGAGGGGAGGAGCCAAACCGGCCAGCTGTCACTTTGTCGCCAAACCTCCAAAAGCAGGAACCAGGCTAGCGGCACGCGGTGCTCCTCCCTGCGCCGCAGGGCAGGCTGGGACGGTTGCGCGCGCAACCAGCGCCCGGGAGGAGGCGGGGCCGAGTGGCACGCGCGGCAGTGTGGCTCAGGGAAGCTGCCGCCCTTTCACCTTCCCTTCTTGTCCCCTCCCTGCTGCACTTCTCTCAACCCCCATGAAGAACAGCACCAGGTAGGCACCGCCATCAGGGTCGCTAAAAAGGAGCTCCGCTCCAGCCACACTGGAATAAAGACCTCAGAAAAAGAACAGTAAAAAGCAAGTGAACATACTGATGAAATACAAATGAAAAAGATTTAATGAACAAGCCAGTAAGGAGATTTTGAAAGTAGAACAAAAATATAAAAAACCTCTGACAATCTTTTTTCTTTTCTTTTCTTTTCCTTTCTTTTCTTTTCTTTTCCTTTCTTTTCGTTTCTTTTTCCCCAGAAGTGGCTGGAATTAAGCACCATAATCCCACATTTGGGGGGAATCGCATTTGTCAACATCCACAAGTTGGATGTTGTCTGCCTGCTTGGGGAGGCACTTTTATACAAGAGTAGCAGTGACAGAATTTAGAGATATTAAATCGGGTTACAGAATAGATTTTTGTTTTGATGAAAACCCTTACTTCCAAAATAAAGTTCTCTCCAAAGAATTTCATATGAATGAGAGTAGTAATCCATGTTCAAAGTCCGCTGAAATCAAATGGAAATCTGGAAAGGATCTGACCAAAATTTTCATGTCAAACACAAAATAAAGCCAGGAAGAGACAGCATGAGGAACCAGAACCTTTCTTACCCTGGTTTACTGACCATTCTGATGCAGGTGCAAATGAGTTAGGAGAGGTCATCAAAGAGTTACTTGGCCAAATCCATTACAATATAGTTTCTGACATGAATGATGAGAGGAACGAGTCACAATTGTTTTTGTTTCTTTCATTCCTTCTTCCTCTTGTGCCTGTGACTCTATTTTTGAGGTCTCCTTTCTTTCCATTTTATCATGGTTCTCTACTTATTTAGGGGTGGGGTATACCTTGAGCAGAATACAGTGGGAATAGAATCTCTACCCCTTCCTGTTCCAAATTCGTTTTTATCTCTTCCTGTCTCAATTAAAAAACTATGGCATTTACACCACCCTGCTCTATGGGAAAAAAGAAATCCCTCTGCTTCCTTATTTCTGCCGGAATCTGGAGGATACGAGGCTCCTATACAGTAGTGTGTAGAACTCTGTTTTTCTCTTTCCTCTGTGTATTGGGCTCAGAAATCACACTGCCTCTCTATGTGAAAATGGACAGTTATCATTTACCAACGTGTATTTGTCTTCTTTCCCTTGATTACAAAAAAGAAAGAAAGAAAGAAAGAAAGAGAAAAAAACTTAAAAACTGGGGTCACAGAAGGTCAGCAAATGGTGGGTTTGAGATATTTGGGTGGTTTAAGTGGGCACTTTTAAAACATGTTTTTTTCTTTGGCATGTTAAAGTATGATGTTTGACATCCTTGCAGTTTAAAATGACAATTTTGAAATCAAATTCTCTCTTAATGATGACATGAACCTTGCCACCCAATTGACAAATCAGTAGAATCTGTAGAATCTTATTTGAAATAGACATATCTATCGTAATTTTGTTCCTATTTATTTTTTTTTGTTTCACTAGATAGGAAAGATGATGCTCAGTTTTAAACATTAGAAGTGTACCAGCTCTTTGTTACAATAAAACTACCAAAATGTACACAAAGAATTTGATGCTTTCCTCTCAGAACAGATATACTTAATATGTCTTTGCAAATTTGACTTGTATAACGTATTGTCAAACTTTGTTACCCTAGCTCTGTAGTTTTTGATTCCCAACTTGCAGGATGACCTCAGAGCTATGTGGATGCAGTAAAGGGATTTGAATCAATGGATTAATGTCTTCTCAGCTTGAGAACATCATGGGTAAAATTTGCCATCAGTTTCTAAAACTTACCACATTATTTAGGATACCACATCCATCAAAATTCAGTTCTGAGTATAGTGTATCCATCCTTGATTTGTACCTTGAATTGGCTTTAAAAATTTCTATTTATTTATTTATTTATTTATTTATTTATTTATTTATTTATTTATTTAGAGAGAAAGAGAGAGCGACAGGGACAGAGACAGAGCATGTTGGGGGAGGTGGAGAGGGAGACGTAGAGTCCAAAGCAAGCTTCAGACTGTGAGCTGTCAGCACAGAGCCTGATGCGGAGCTCAAACCCACAAACAGTGAGATCATGACCTAAGTCAAAGTCAGACACTTAACCAACTGAGTCACCCAGGTGCCCCATCAAATTGGCTTTTTTTATATGGGCCTTTATTTACCTGGTAATAGTGCCACCTTCACCATCAGACAGATCTTGTGATTTAATTCCAAGTTACACAGGGACACTGCTGGTATGTCTTCACTTTCACTCTGAAATGTGGCCAATACAGGCACTCAGAGGAAGAAGTCTGTGTT
This sequence comes from Felis catus, assembly GCF_018350175.1. Lineage (NCBI taxonomy): Eukaryota > Metazoa > Chordata > Mammalia > Carnivora > Felidae > Felis > Felis catus. The sequence goes on along the minus strand of NC_058368.1, from coordinate 38,999,616 downwards.
GACTATAAGAAACTCAAGTTATAAGTATTTTTGTCTCTAAGTACCAGCTATTTAGCATATATTTCTCAAATGAGACTCATCTGTGTGAATTTGGATGCAATGACAGACTCTGTCTGCTAAGGGCTATTGTGCATAGAATAACATTTTGAGAAATTTAGCTTAAGCTAAGCATAAGCTTTTTAATGCTATAAAATATATTAGCCAAAATTTAATGCCACTTAACTTTTTCAGAGGTGAATTAATGGACACCTTGCTCAAATTCAAAGCTTTTTGACATATAAAACTTCACTAGTGGGACTATTCCATCAATAGGTACAGTGTAACCAAAACCTGTCTAGACAGGTGGTATGTAGTAGTTTCTGCACTGGTTTCTGTTTAATAAATGCATCACTCTATACTGGTCAGGAATCTTGCTTCAATAAAGAAACATTTATATGTATATAACATCTATGTATGTCAGAAAAGAAAAGAAAAGGAAAAAGAAAAGAGAAAAGAAAAAAAGAACTTGTCTCACTAATAGCAAGAAAATAGAGGCCAGGCTTAAGTGTTTCACCCCCAGAAGAGAAGTGATCACAACCAATCATAATAATGACTGACAAGGTTTAAGTAATAGCCAAGAGGATGTAGCATGAAAAGGATAATGAATGCAGTTCACAACCATATGCTATGGAACACAACCTCCTCAGGAAAAAGACAGGTGGGCAGCCAACAAGTTACTATTCAATTTGTGCTAACAGAAGAAATCAAGGATGGGAGCTCAGGTGGCTGAAAACATTTAGTCCTTTTAAGAGTCATGACCCCTTGCCAAGATTCAAGTGTTAAGCCAGTTATCAGACATTGAAACCATTGCTGGAAGAGATAGTTATGCAGGAGAAAGGACCGTGCAAAACCTTATCTATTACACACAAAATGGATACACTAGTCCTTCACTAAAGAATCCCTTAGTCATTTCCTCTGGTAACTGTGGACTGGGGAGTAGATTGCCAAACAGGTTGAGGTATGTTAGAAATAGGGTCTGTGTTGACACTAGCACCTGGAGACCTAAAGCATTATCATGTCATTGTGCCCCTTCTCTATTATATATGGAGTATATTTGGTAAATATGTGGGGAGGGGAGGTAATAAATAGATCCTGGCCAAGGGGCTGGCTACAGACCTTATCTTGAGGATATAGTTGCCATTTTATCACTACGTTTCTTAAGTCCGAAGAATTATCTTGGAAGGAAATTTTAGGGCAAGTCTTCAGAAACTACTCTTTCCTGGATAAGAAAGTAATTCAAAAATGTTATGTTGCATCCCATGTGGCTTAGAAAACACAATTGTTACCCTCAATAATTTACAAGGGGCAAGGATAGTGGTCCTTTGATTCACCAGTCTGACTGGTGCTGGATGGGTACTGGATGATGTCTGTATAGTACTGCAAGTTCAACCTAACTGTAGTCCAAACCTCAAATACCTTTGCTAAAATTTGATATAGCCTCAGTCATAGGATGTGTGGCTGATCTGAAAAATTTACTCTTTTCTCTCCCTCTAAGAAAATATAAATAAAACCAGTTCACATCCACATGGAATAAATGAAACTTGCAGTTTTGTTCCAGTGCTCTCTTAGCTCTTCCATCTTAGCCATCAGTTAGTCAGAAGAGATATGAACTATCTGCATAGTCCATAAACATCAATGAAACACGAATAATGAGTGAAGTGTTATATGTGTAATGCATTACAATGAGTGGTAGAGTACACAAGTCAGACACATGTGCAGGAAGCCTACATGCCCATGGTCCCCACCATTGTGGCACCAGTGTCCTTTCTTCATCTTGTGTCTATGGGGCTCTCTTATGACTAGACAAAAGAGGTTAAGAAATCCTTATTTGGTTTATTGATGGTTTGTCTCAGTATGAAGGTGCAAGTCAAAATCAATAACAATTGGATTATACTACTATAATGGTTAGCCTTGAAAAGTAGTGACAAAGGAAAATCTTCTCAGTGGGCATAACTTCAGACTGTGAACATGGTCATCCACTCTACATGGACAGAGTAGTGGCCTCAGGAAAGAATAAAAATAGAGTCACAGACAATAGAAAATGTCAGAGAAGTTATTAGGATCCTGGATCGATAAAGTATTGCAATATTGAGAAAAAAAAAGAGGTCTTATACATAGGCAAATGATGTAAAAATGTGTCACATATTATGTTCAACCAGAATGTGTCCACCTCTGAAAAAGGACCAATCCACTAAAAAGCCAAAATGACCCAGCAAAGGGGCTTTTGAAAGCCTTTGTAATTGGCAACTGCCAGCCTGGCATAGCAGGCACATGAAGGAAGTTGCCATGGTGGCAGCCATGAAGGCAATGCCAGCGTCCAACAGCATTGGCTCATGCTTTCGTATTACCACCGCTAGTCTCACTATAGCTAAGCCAGTGTTCAATCTGCTAGGAAGAGAAACAGTTGCAGGCTATGGCATCATCTTCTGAGGAAACCAATAGCAGCTTGATGATAAATGACCACTGGTTTATTCTCAAAGATTAGGTATGTATCTGGATATATACATATATATATACATACATATACATATATATATACACATATATATATACATACATATATATACATATACATATACATATACATACATACATGTATATACATATATATACACATATATATGTATATACATATATATACATATACATATATATACACATATATATGTATATACATATATATACATATATATATATGCACAGCCTCAGTGTATCCAAAGATTTATTTGACCTATTGGCATCAGATAATACTTCAATTGCACAGGGGACCTACTTTACAGATAAAAGATATGCAGAAATGGGCTCATGACCATGAATTCACTGATCTTGTACTGCCAGGCTTAATAGCTGTTCCAAAGAAGGGACCTTTTCATTCCAAGAAACGCACAACTTTATCATCATTTTAACTAAGAACGGCTATCACCAGGTGACACAAAGAAGTTTGAGTAATCCCAAATATAATCCAATTGACCTAGTACTTGTTACATGAATATCCAGTGAGGAGAACAGCTATTAGGAAAATGTGAACCTTTTCTAACAATGTGATTTGCATCTCTCATTAGACCTTTTTGTCTTTTTGTTTTTGTTTTGTTTTGTTTTTTAGAAGAGAAAGAGCATTCATTTGATAGTGAGCAACAATGTACTGCATTCAAACTATGAATTGGGCATTGTGATAGTATCTGGAGTAAAAGTCATGAGCCCTGGATCTGTAATTTCTCAGAAACTAGTGGGTTCATATCTTCATTTGTCAATACCTGTAGCCCATAACATTAATTATGTACTGGTCAATGACCTGCTCACTTGCTTACTTTAGCAGAGTGGCTTATCTAAAGTTCTAATCCTCTGAGTGTTAATCTGTCACCAAAAATAGTTTCAAGCATAATTTTCTCACTCTTGATCACAACTCACCAATATGACCCAGTGAAACAAATTATAGTGTTCTACCACATTGATTTGACCTCTGGTGCTTTGTAAATCTTACTTCTCTAATTAGCCTATAAAGAGAAGTTGCAATATATAGACTCATGGAATAGCATAAGGACTGAGGAAACATTTTTAATAATTTGGAAACCCTAAGGGACTTTAGAACTGTCACGGTTATTAGTTGGGTTTAAAATTCCATGCTCTGTGTTAATATAAATAGTCTTATGACAACACAGTCCTGCTCCAGGCATTTCCAAATCACTATAGTTTTGTATATCGCAAATGCTGAAATATACTGGAAATGACAAATTATATTACATTTTTATATTACAATATTGAACATGCTATTACTTTTCATTCCTACAACTACTGCCCTTTGACATCCTAATCATTGCTTGTTTATATAACTTCAACTGCTTCTCAAATGGTCTCTTACTGGATCTGTCCTGCCCCAGGTCACCTTTCTATGAAACTATATGTACTTCATGTGGCTTTACTTGTCAGAATAACATGGCTTCTTCATGTCTACTCGGTAGTTTTGAAACATTTTTCAAAAATTGTACACTTTTTTCTACAAAAACAATATCACATAAAATTTTATTTTATGAAAAAGTAGATACCTCTTCTTCTGGCTATGATGGAATAATTGGTATTTCAATAACCCTCGATGTATAATCAAAAATGAAACTGAACAAAATATATGAAGCAATTTCTTTTAGGCATTGGACAGCAGGCAGCACAATATTGCAGTCTCAAAAAGAAATTTTAAAGTGATTAAATAACCACAACACTATCTGTAAAGAAGCAAAAATATTGTGTCATTTTATTCTAATAAAATGTACATATATATTACATTATCCTTCAAAAATCAATCTACTAATAGCATAACTCCTTAGAAACATTAGTTTTAGCCATTTCTCCTTTGGGAAAAAAAGATTTTTGTATCCGAATTTTATATTATTATAATGAAATTTCCATTTATTTTTATTTTTATTTCCAAGTATTTTTATTTTAATCCCTCCAAATAAAAGTTTCATGAGGATAGCAGTCTTGCCTGTCTTGTGTGCTTCTGTACCATAGTCAAATGCTCAGCACTTAGTAGATACTCAATACATGTATGCTGAGTTTATGAATGGAAGCATACTTAAACATTTCATTTCAAATAGATACCCAGTGCAATGCTATAGATGAAATAGTTCTCTTATAAAGATATTTTAGTAAGTATTTTAATCAAAATTATAAATATATATTTATTTACATGCTGTAATTATATATAATAGATTTATAATACTTGCATTACATATAAATGTATATATAAATGATCCCAAACCTTAGATCTGCAAATGATCTTAAAATATACAGTATAGCTCTATCATTTTAAACAGCTCTTGAAGTTGTGATAGAGACTGTATGTGACTTGGCCATATATATTATTATTTATATTTAAGAAAGCTATGTTAGTCATTTGTTCTTTTGCAGTTTATGGGAAGATAAGTAACAAAAATACTAAGTCAAGTAAGAGGAGAAGACACTAAACACATTATTGTTTACAGAAGACATGACAGATGCAGGTTATGCAAAATACGAAGCAGGACTCTAACTGAAACATTTTCCTATAATCCATTCAAATGAGTATATTATATTTTACAACATCATTCATTCAAATGTATTTTATGAGTACCCATCATATGCCAGGAACTGTAGAGGAGACTTAGATCTGTATCTGTGATCAAGATAGATGAACACCCCTGCCTTCAAGTAACTTACCTTCCATTAGTGGGAAATATGCAATAAGCAAAATGGACGTAATAAATAAAATATTATATATTGAAGATGGGGCACCTGGGTGGCTCAGTCAGTTAAGCATCTGACTTTGACTAAGGTCATGATCTCAAAGCTTGTGAGTTCAAGCCCCGTGTCAGGCTCTGTGCTGGCTCAGAGCCTGGAGTCTGTTTGGACTCTGTGTCTCCCTTTCTCTCTGCCCCTCTCCCACCCACACTCTGTCTCTCTTTCTCACAAATAAATAATAAAACACTAAAAAATAAAAAAAATATTATAAAAATTTATATTGAAGATAGTAAGTGTCTTGTAGGACAAGATGCAAAGAAAGTGAGTTCAGGAATACTGGAAAGAGGAGAAAGTTACAATTATAGAGTATTGGAAGTGGAGTGATATTTACTTGTATGTCAGGTTATAAGGTGTGTTCAAGAATCAGCAAGGAGGTCAGAGAGGATGCTGGACTGAGGAATAGAGAAAGAGGGCAAAAACATGGATATTTTACAAAGATATTCGGTTATAAAGGATAATATATAGACTATTAATTCTAAGAGTTGAAAACATGAACTTAGAAGAATAAACTATTACAGTTAAGGAAATTTAATCTCACAGAGATAATAATGGAAACTGTAGTATGCTTTATTCAGTTGACAAATTCAGAATCAGAAGATAGTGGAAAAAAATCAGGTGTCCTTATTCAGATTTTATCTAAGAGAACTTCATCTCTTGGTGACAAAATGGGAAATTACAATACTATAGCACCTTTAGGTGCCTTTTATTTTATGTAGGGCATTAGTAACTCACAACCCATAGCTGGTGGCAGAAGTTAGGATGTCGCTTTTTTCTTTTTTCTTTTTTTTTTTTCAATCCAAATATTTAATCCCTCGTAGTACTTATAAAAGAAAGACCAATTGGATTCTTTGGCTTTGTGAAAGTGAAAGCCCCATGTCCTTTTATTTAGTAACAAGTGGCTCATCACATTTGATCTGTTGAACTATAAAAGAATAGAACTTCAATATGAACATCATACAGAACCCTCACCATTCATTCTTTTGTTCCATGTGGCCGCTGCTTTTAGCTCTTAAAAGCACTTATTTCACATCATTTTCTGAAGTTGGTACCTTTACTGAAAAAGCTTTCTAACTGTCCAGGAATTCTGCAACTACTGTAAATCAGGTGACAGCTTAACACCAGAGATCTTTGAAAATGTTGCTTTGCTTTTATTTTTTTTAAAAATCAAGCACCAAGAATAAAACAACACTACCACATAATTAATGCATGAGGAAAATTATATAAATATTTGAATATTTGGATACAATCAATAATTATATTATAAATTTTTGATTGTCTATATTAAATAGCATATAATCAGCAGCTGAATCCACATAAAACTGCTTTGTATTTTGCAGCTTGAATGCTTGGTACATATATAGAACAGCTATGTCTTCTTGAAGGGTTGTCCCTTTCATCATAATATTATATCCCTTAACGTCTCTGGTAATTTTATTTGCTCTGAAGACTACTTTATTTGAAGACCTCTCAAGCTTTTTTTAAAATTTGTATTTGCATGTTATACGTTTTTTTCCATCATTTTAGTTTCAATTTGATTATATTGTTTTATTTGAAGTTGAGTTTATTTTGTGGATACTTGGAGTATGTATTCAAATTCACTCTGCCAATCTTTTTCTTTTCATTGGTATTTAATAAAATTACATCTCATGTAATTATTAATACTTTAGAATTTAAGCCGGCTTGTTTTGCTGTGTGTTCTAGTTTTTGTTTCTCTGTTTTCTTTTACCTACCTTATTTTGGACTACCTAAACTTTCTTCAACTTTAATTTTCTTTTAATTTAATTACTAATTTAATTACTAGCCAATAATACTAGCCAATAATAATAGAACAACTACTTAAAATCTATACAAACAGATACACTAATAAACACAGTCTACTGGTGTTGTCACTCTACCCGTTCAAATGATATATAGAAACCTATGTCTATTTATGTTTCTTCACCCTCCTCCATTACAATTGTGTTAAATATTTCCTTCTAGATTCCAGAGTTACCATAGAGAATTCTGTGGTAATTTTGATATTAGAAGTTGTTTTTTCTCCCCAAGTTTTATTATCTTCTCTTCCTCAGTCCTCTGAATTTTCATGATGATGAGACTTACTGTGAGGCTTTTCTTTTATTTTCATTCTTTTCTTTACATATAATAAGCCACCAGTGGCACCATATATGGGGCAACTATGAAATATTTGTTTTTAATGTCAATAAAAAATCCCATAAGTGACAAACCCAAGCTGACATCATACTCAATGGTGAAAAGCTAAAAGCTTTTCCTCCAAGATCAGGAACAAGTGTACTCACTCTCATCACTTCAATTCAACATAATACTGTAAGTTCAAACCAGAGCAATTAGGCAAGAAAAATAAATAAAAGTCACTGAAATCAGAAAGGAATTAGTTAAATTGTCTTTTTGGAAAGAAGACGTGATCTTGTATATAGAAAGCTAAGGACTCCATCAAAAATTTAGAACTAATAGTGATGAATAATGAATTCAGTAAAGTTGCAGGATACAATGTCAAAATACAAAAATTAGAGGTGCCTGGGTGGCTCAGTTGGTTGAGTTTCCAACTCTTGATTTCGGCTTAGGTCATGATCCCAGGGTTGTGGGACTGAGTCCCACATCAGTGCTGAGCATGGAGCCTGCTTAAGATTCTCAATCAATCTCTCTCTCTTTCTCGCTCTCTCTCTCTCTCTCTCTCTCTCTCTCTCTGCCCCTCCCTGTCACTCATGCTCTCTTTCTCTCTCTCTAAAAAAAAAAAAAAAATACAATAAATGGTTGCTTATTGTAATGGGCAAAGGGCCTCAATACACATTTTCCAAAGAAGGCATATAAAATGGCCAACATATAGGTATATGAAAAGATACTCAATTTCACTAATCATCAAGGTAGTGCAAATCAAAACAATAAACCAACAACTTATGTCTATTAGATGGCTATGATGTAAAATACAAGAGATAACAAATGTTGACAAGAGTATAGAGAAAGGGAAACTCTTGTACACTGTTAGTGCAAATGTAAATTGGTACAGGCACTATGAAAAACAGTGGGAAGTTCTTCAAAAATTTAAAAATAGATTAGCATATGATCCAGGAATCTAATTTCTGGGTATATGTTCAAAGGAAATTAAATTGCTACCTCTAAGAGAAATCTGTACCCTCATGTTCATTGCGCATTATTTATAATATGCACGATTTAGAAACAACCTGTATATTTTGATAAATGGATAAATAATATTTTATCCATGATGATGACTCAAAAACTATAAAGAAAAAGATCAAGTCAGACTCCCCAACTTAAAGAAAAAAAACACCCTCAACCCAATAAACAAAACTGAATGACAAAAAGCAAACAAAATACTGCAATATATATGAATGTAGTCCACAACTCCCATGTTTTCAGCTTCTCCAGAAAAGATACATCCAGTCTTTTCCCTGAGCAATGTAAGATGCCTAGAGAATCTAGGGGCTTCTTTAAAAGATTTCAACAATCCATTGGTTTGAGGCTATTTTAACACTCCCCTTTCAAGGTATTTGGCTCTTATAATCATGGAACCACTAAAAGTTCCTGAGGGGAGGGGCGCCTGGGTGGCGCAGTCAGTTAAGCGTCCGACTTCAGCCAGGTCACGATCTCGCGGTCCGGGAGTTCGAGCCCCGCGTCAGGCTCTGGGCTGATGGCTTGGAGCCTGTTTCTGATTCTGTGTCTCCCTCTCTCTCTGCCCCTCCCCGTTCATGCTCTGTCTCTCTCTGTCCCAAAAATTAAAAAAAAAAAAAAAAAAAAAAGTTCCTGAGGGGAAAAATAGTTGATTTTCAGGACTCTCACTCTGTCATTGGGTTCAACATTTTTTTTCCTCAACCTCAGTTTTTTAATGCTTTCATCTCCTTGTGATAAAAGCCTTTGCAAGATTAATGTATCATTTTGGTAGGGTTAGCAAAAGCAGACTTAAAACACTTGTCCAGTTCACCATTTATAATAAGAAAATTTGGAAGATTATAAAAATATAAAAATATAAAATGAGTAGTTTCTAAAACATTTAAAATCAAAATCTTAGCTTTGTCATCCCAATTGCAAACCAAAAACAAACCACACATCTACAAGTGACCTGAAAATATCTTCATGACTCATTAAAAAAAAAAGTGTACCTCATTTCTGCAAAGAACTTAATTCAATGTGTACAGTTAATTTATAATCTGTGAAAATGTTGCTATATAAAAAGTATAGCTAATGAATAAAGACTACAGATTATGACTATACATTGACTTTTTTTTATAAAAGTAGGTTTAGATTAACTGCAAAACTTTTGCTCACCTTTATCAACTTCATCAGGAGAACGTTCTTTGACATTGAAAATCCTTTTTATAATAAGAATGGAGTTTGTTACACTGACATGAAACATTCTGAATACGTGAATATGCTATGAAAATTAGATATAACTATCTAAAATTCTCAACAGTTCATGATTCTTATGTCTTGAAATTCTATTGTTCTAATGAGTATTTTTTTCTGTATTATGCTTTAAAATACATGTGGTCCCTCCTGTGCTTCCAGAAGGGATATTATTGTCTCATTTTATTGGCCATGACAACATTTTTTAAATTGCCTGACCTTAATCTGCTCTCTTGCTTCCACTTTTTTCATATCAGATTTGGTCCTCCCGAACTTCAGTCATCACCCGACAAACTATGATGTACATTTCATGATCAAGGTAGACATTATATATACTGGGAATAAATTCCCAAGCCCCCAAATTATGTTAGGTGCCCTTTCTATACATTCTAGTATAACACCCACTTCCTCCATTATGCACATATTCAGAGTCTACAAATGTCTTGTTAAATATGTCTCTATTGGGGTGCCTGGATGGCTCAGTCACTATCAAAAAATATCAAACAATATCAATGAAAAATATACATATATGCCACAACATTTGTGAGGAGAATATGTTTTATTTTGGTTCAACATTCAGAGTTAACTCTTATGACTACTGTGAGCACGATAGCTTGTTTAGACATTGTGAACTATGCGGGTGCCTGGATGGCTCCGTCAGTTAAGCAGGGGACTCTTGGTTTTGGCTCAGGTCATGATCTCACAGTTCATGGGTTCAAGCCCCATGTTGGGCTCTGCACTGACAGAAAGGAGCCTGCTTGGGATTCTGTCTCTTGCTCTCTCTCTCACCCTCCGCAACTCATGCGCTCTCTGACTCGCTCAAAATAAATAAACTTAAAAAAAAAAAAAAAGACATTGCCAACTATGCAACAACATGCCCTTTACTGATCTCAATGTGCACTGTATGTCACATGCTTTCTGGGATTTTTTTTTTTTTGGTGCAGGGAGACTTCTTTTTTAAATGTTTTATTTATTTTTGAGAGACAGAGAGCATGAGCAGGGGAGAGAGGGAGGGACTGAGGATCTGAAGCAGGCTCTGCACTAACAGCGCACAGGAACCAATGTGGCTTAAATGCAGGAACCAAGTCAAGTCGTGAGATCCTGACCTGAGGGGACTGAGTCATCCTGGTGCCTGCTTTCTGGGAACTTCTTTTTTCCTTTCTTTCTTTCTTTCTTTCTTTCTTTCTTTCTTTCTTTCTTTCTTTCTTTCTTTCTTTCTTTCTTTCTTTCTTTCTTTCTTTTACTTTTTTTTTAACGTTTATTTATTATTGAGAGACAGAGAGAAACAGAGCATGAGCATGGGAGGGGCAGAGAGAGGGGGAGACACAATCTGAAGCAGGCTCCAGGCTCTGAGCTGTCAGCACAGAGTCCAATGTGGGCTTGAACTCACAAACTGAGAGATCTGAGCGGAAGTAGGATGCTCAACCAAATGAGCCACCCAGGCGCCCCTTGGGAACTTCTTAAGATTTATTTCATTGTGCTCTACAGTAACATCTATCGTTTGTTTACTTGTTTATATTTTGGGATATATTTGTTTATTTGTATATATATTACATATATTTTCTGGTTTAAAAATTTTATTAAAACAGGATTTTTTAGTAATTTTGGTAACAGAAAAAAAAAAGGTTATTAACCTAAACAGTGGTTCTCATACCTGCAAGTGGAAAAAATAATAATGTTATAAAAGTATGAAACTTAAGAAAGATAAATATCACGAAGAAAATCTTTGTGTGTGTGTGTGTGTGTAAGCAGCTTATATAAATGGTTGTATTTACCTCTAAATATGGTTGCCCCTATCCCAACACATCCAACACTCTAACTGATTTAGATGTAACAAAGCTGTCTAAGAGTATACCATTCTTAGGTCAATAAGAACAATTGCTGACAAAAAAGATATTTGTTCACTCTTTGATCCACTTTCTGTGGAAATGCAAGCCTTACTTAAATGTCATACAAACAACACTGAGATTCCCCAAAGAGTATTTTGAGGACTGGTATCCAGGTTATTCTGTATCCTCGTGCCCTCTGCTTCCTCTATTACTCCAAATGACCAGTAGTATCTCTCATATTCTAGCTGACACCCAAGCAGAATTTAACATGCTCTGTGCTTTTCAAATATACTCTGCAATTAGTGCACATTGTAAATAAAGATTATTGATGTCTTTTGGGTTTGTGGATTCCACTGGTGTTATAATGGTCATTAGTACCTATGCTCTCGACTGGTATTATCACAGCAGCTTGCCTCCAAACATATTTTCTTTTTGTTATTTTAGAAAGAGTTCTTTGTCCTAGGAATATTTAAGCACAAGTGTATATAATAAAGGGAAGCATTCATGGTGAGGAGAGGAGGGAAAGAGGAGAGGGAGGAAAATGATGAAGCCAAATGACAGTACATTTTTCATTTACAGAATGAGGAGAGAGAAGTCTGCTATAAAATAAATTCATATTTTTCTTAAATATTGAAATTATTTTAATACTGTTTCCAGGTAGTATGCTGTGAACTCAGTCTTCTCTGTTGGACCCACATCATGTCTCTCATGATTCAGATGAATTTGAACTAAACAAACAAACAAACAAACAAACAAAAAACCCACATAACATTAGACAATACCTAACATGAAAATAAACTCTTTGTTTAACAGAATTGAATGAGGGAGAATGGGAAAAGAAACAGGCTGGTCTGCTCACTGTATGCAATAGTGAAGCAGTTGGAATTTAGGAACAGGATTGTACTCCCAGGGCAAAAGGAAAGTGGACCTTAGTCTCTGCACAGGAGAAAGTCTTATGAAGGCTGGTAAGTGAAATAAAAGGAGGGAAGAATTTAGCAAGTTCAAGGTACAATTAAATCTAGCAAAATAGATATACTCTTCCTTCTACTTAATGTAACTTTTCCTCTAGCCCTTCAGAATTTCTGTAAATGTCTAAACCCAGAAAAGGCAAAATAACTGAAATTATTATAAAAAGGAGGGCACAGGAGGATCATGGATTTTGGGTTTGTTTTCACCAGAACCGGTATCAACCAGCTCATTGGTAAGAGAAATGATTTAAAGAGAACATGCATGAAAGAGATACATAACATACAGTCACACCAACAGGACCAACTTGGGAAAAAAATGACATAAAGGAAAAATGGCTCCTGTCCTAATTTTAACCAATTAGTATTTTAACAATCAAGAAACAATTTTCTGACTTTGCCATTTCTCCACAATATTTGATCACCCTTTCTTCCTGAAAAAGTCTCCCTCTTTGATTTACATAATAATGGCCCCTAATAGTTTTTCAACTTCGTTATTTCTTCTCATTGGCAGAAGAAGCATTTAAGTCTCTGGATTTGATAGTAGAGGAACAAGAAAGGCATGGTGGCTACCTTTTGGCTCCTGGCAGCAGAAAGTGTGGGGAGCTCCCATCCTGCAGAAAATTCCATGGACAGGATGAATCAACCCCTCATTCTCCTCTCTTCTGTCAACAACACACATATTGGTGTTCTTTAACATTGTCTATATTCTTTCTTCTTATTTTATATAATCTCCCTGGCAGTCATACCAATTCCTTTAGTTTCTTTTGTTTTTTGTTTTTATTTATTTTGAGGGGGTGGGCAGAAAGAGAGGGAGAGAGAGAGAAATAATCCCCGTGTTGTCAGCACAGAGTCTGACATAAGGCTGGATACCACAAGCCATCAGATCATGACCTGAGCTAAAATCAAGAGTTAGATGCTTAGCCCACTGAGCCACCCAGGTGCCCCTCAACTCCTTTAGTTTCAATTAATCTTTCTAGTATAGTAATTTCCAAATCGGTCTCACTGGCATAGACGCCATTCCTTTTATTCATACTCATACATCCAAATGATAGTAGATATTGCCAATCAGATGTTACTCTTGAAGGTCATATTAAACGTGCCTAACATTCAGCTTGTCAATTTCTCCTGGGAAAATTATACTAAAGATGCTAAAATGCAAAGGATTACTGAAACTACTGTCATTGGATTAAAATTTTATGAGTAAGTGCTTACATTCGTCTACATTCACTTCAACTATTTATGCATTCACATATGTGAGCTGATTGTTTGCTATGTGCCAACTAATCATTTAAGTAGGGAGAGAGATGCAGACTAGGCACATAGTCTTTATTTTACGGAGTTTACATTCCTATCAGTAAGAGAAAAAGTTCCTAGGAGCAAATAAGTATGGAAGGAATTGTGAGACAATTAAAATTTCTAAGAATTAAAGATGAAGTGTATTAAGGAAGTGTTAAGTGATGGGACAAGGATATTTTATGTGCAAAGGAGAGAAAAGTTCTCACTGAAATAGAAGTATTTGAAAACAGAACTGAGCAAAGTGAAGAAGGAAGCCACATCAAGTTTGATGGAAAGAATCAGTAACATTTTCCAAAACAAGTGCATTTTCCAATTTAAAAGTATTTTTTATGAGAAAATGATCATTCAGTCCCTTTTATTAGTAACAGATTTATGTTTCACATTGCATCATACATAAGTACTCAGAATGTATCTTGTTTTCAAATTTTTATTTAAATTCTAGTTGGTTAATATATAGTGTAATATTGATTTCAGGAGTAGAATTTAGTGATTCATTACTTACATAAAACACCTAGCACTCATCACAAGAGCCCTCCTTAATGCCCATCACCCATTTAGCCCACTCCCTTCCCAACCCCCCCCCTCCAGCAACCCTCAGTTTGTTTTCTATAAGTCTCTTACGGTTTTGCTTTCCTTTTTTTTCCCCCTTCCCTTATGTTTACCTGTTTTGTTTCTTAACACCCCCTCCAAAAAGAAGAGTAAGAGTAGTTTGCTGTCTACGTAATTATTTTTAATTCACACTAAGAACTGAGAAGTATTGGGCATGAGTGTTTTCTTCTGATGTTGTAAGTCCTGCATTTAATGTAGACACTGGCTCAAAAATGGAATTATGCTTACATGAAAATTAGATGAGATGCAGGATAACTATCTTTATGTGAATAAATAAATATATTTTCCTATGCTTGAGGAAAAAAAAACATACCAAATATTACTTAATGTAGTGGATGATATGATAACCAAGGAAAATTCTTTCATAGTGAAAAATTTCAGAATGTTTACCAATATGGCCTCTAAAAGAATACAATGAAGATTTTCTTTAATTAAATAACAATCTTCAAATAAACAAGAAATTTTGAGAGTTTAAAGTACAGACGGATTATAAATTATGGATCATGTGAACTGATAATGATATTTATGATTTTTGTGTAAATCCAGAAAGAATAAAGCATTTTAATCTCTGGTAATAAAATCTCAAAGTGTCTAAAAAGTACTCATTTTAAAATAATAAATGTATACAATCATAATATTTTGCATAAGGATATATTAATGGTGTATGAAATTGCTTATTTATGCATATTATATGCAATTTTTAGTAATCACTTAATATAAATGAGATGTGGGCAATAGTGCCTTTAGGGCAAAACTAAATATCTATGTTCTAGTTTTTATTAAAAGTTTGCTTTTAAGCAAACCAGGTCACGGTGTCATGGTTCATGGGTTCAAGGCTTGCATTGGGCTCTGTGCTGACAGCTCAGAGCCTAGAACCTGCTTTGGCTACTGTTTCTCCCTTGCTCTCTACCCCTTTCCTGCTGGTGCTCTGTCTCCCTCTCTCAAAAATAAATGTTTTGAAAAAATAAAAATTTAAAAAAAGAGAGAGAAAGAGCTCTCATGAAAGTGACCA
The DNA here is from genome assembly GCF_018350175.1 of Felis catus. Lineage (NCBI taxonomy): Eukaryota > Metazoa > Chordata > Mammalia > Carnivora > Felidae > Felis > Felis catus. The sequence goes on along the minus strand of NC_058368.1, from coordinate 38,984,212 downwards.
TTCTACTTGACCTTTAAAAAAAAGTTTTGCTTCGGAAGAGTCAATCTCTTTTTCTAAGTTAATATTTGGTCTAGTCTTCTGATTACAAATGAGTTAGTATCACACTCCTACTTTATCTGCAGTGCTTTGTGTTTAAAACATATCTCCTCTTCCTTGAAGATAGATGATACAGATAGGGATTTGACTTTACAATATGTCTGAAACGCTTGCTTTATTTATATTTGGAAGCAGTGTCTTTTAAAATGGCATTATCGTCTATAAAATAAAGATCACCACAAACCTAATTAGAATTAATAATGCATTTTAAATTTTAATTACACACTGCTCTCCTGTTAAAATTAAATCTACAATCATTTAAAATGTTAATAACCCTTTGAGAGAAATGAAGACCATATGAATATTAGTTCAGGCAGATTGGATAAAGCAGTTTTTTTTTTTTTTAGGAATATATGTCTTTTATCAGTATTTGACCCTCTAAGCTATCACTGGCAGAATCTGTAACTAAGATGTATTTTTCTCCATATTAATTTCCACTCATTCTATATTGCATTGAATTTGTAGAAGTATTGTATAACAAAACACAATTAAAAGGATGTCATAATTTCTAAATTAAGAAAGCCTGTTAATTTACAGAAATGGATGATATATAAGAAAAAACATTCTTACAGTTGTAAATCTAATCTAAAATACTTAGATTCCATTCAACACTAAGGGGTTATATTCTACTTTTTAAAGAATGCTATTTCACTCTATTCTCAGGGATTTTTGATACTGAAATGAAAGAATATGTTGCTTTATAAAAGAAAAATAACATATGCTGTTTTATCCTAATATATAATTGTTTTAATATTATTTAGTATATAAAACTTGATTTCCATAAAAATGTTTCAAGAATTGCCTCTTAAAATAATGAAGCACACATAAATGTGAGTCAAACTACTGAATTCCAAAACAAATGTAATGAGTTATACTACAAAATATAAAATTGTGAACAAAATTTATGTGGTTATTTTAAATACAAATATTCTCCCAACTGTACATTTAATAATATTTGATACAGTTTTAATGCTGGCATTCAATTTATTTCATTTGCAGTTTACTTATAAGTAAATTACTTTGTTTAATTATCAAAATTTCATAATGGTAATGTGAATTCAATTCCTCAAAATTAAGAATTAGATCTCAGTGCACACAGTTCACAATATATTACCTCTTTCTTTTAGCAATAATCTCACCTTGGATAAACCACTTTGGCTATGCTACTGCCACTGTGCAAAGCTTACCTCCTTCTTGATAGTATTTCCCAATTATAATAGACTTGGAGTAGAGCATATATCATGGCTACAAGATGTTACAATTACCCAGACTTATCTGGCAACTTTTACACTATTTGGGAGCATATCATTATGTCACATGTCACTAAATGTCAATGACTTTCAACAAAATAAGATACCCTTGTTGAAACTTTAATCATGTCCCAATAGACAAGCTCATTTTTATACTGTTTTTTGGTGATGCCCTGGCCACTTATTTTTGGCTGTGGATTGTCATGGTGAAGCTATGAAACCTTGGAAGGAAATTAAACAATTACTTGAAAAAGAAAGGGGAACTTTTTTCGTAGCATTTATCAAACAGTATTCTTTTTATCTGATATTGAAACCTGACACATCCTACTCAAAAGTTAATGCAAGATACCAAAATCCATTAAGATATCCTAAGATTATAAAAGTCAGATTTGTTTTCATTATTCATAAAATTCTAGCATCCATGACTACTGACTGACTGTCTGACTACTGTTTCAGAATCAAGCTGTATGTCTATTGTGATGGCATGGAAAGATTAGCTGAGCTCTCAAAATTACAATAGGACAGGATGGGAATGGAAGGGGAGGGGAGGCAAGAAGGAGGAGGCGAGGGGAGAGGAGGGGAGGGCAGTGGAGGGGAAGGGAGGGAAATAAAACATGGCCTTTGAAATATTTATCTTATGTAGCATTATCTATATCTGAATTTGAAATCCATCACTGATAAAAACTCTTTAAAAACATAGTTTTGATGGTGTTTTAAATGCGGTTTAACGTGTGTTTGAATGTTTCTAAATAACATTATCAGTAGTTTCTAGTGTTATAGGTGTTTTTAACTCTTGACTCTTGAATTTCTATTGTATAAAACTGAATATTTTAAAAAACATGTCTTCTATTTTTGCAGTAAGTACATAATTCCCAAAAACATCCTTTTTTGTCATCTAGGACCCAGCATTCCCACTTCTGTCTATAGCACAAATGTCCTTAGCTTAGTCTTGGCATGTTTTTGTTGTCATCACAGAGGCATCATCAGTGAAAAGTTATGTAGCCCCCATGCCTGCCAATGAATACATAGGACAGTAAGTTACTTGTTCCCCCTTATCCTCTTCTTGTTTTCAGAATCCTCAATCAAGTACTAACTTGAAAGTCTGGTCTGTTTATGAGGGCTGGTTATTTCATGGTACTATATCTCCAGCATTTACCACATTTCCTGGAACATGATAGTTATTCAATGAAAATTTGACTGAATGACTGGATGAATGGGAATAAATGAATGAAATGAATGCTGTGACTATGCTAAATAAATCTAAGACGTTCTTTTCCTTCTTTTACCTTATCATGTCCTTTGAAAATAAATGTCTTTTTGTGTCATTTGAGGCACCTTGTAATTAAAGGACATTAGTATAAACATAAGTATGTACCTAAGATTTCAATAACAACCTTTTGTCTTTTTTTTTTCCTTATTAATAAGGACTTTAAATTTTTGGGGAAAAAAAAAAACTACGTTTTGTACTTGGTTTATCCTGAGCTATTTTTACTACTAACGAAAATTGTCTCTGAATAGATGGAACAACAAAAATAGCTCTTATGCAACATAAGGTATTCTTCATATCAAAATAACAAGTTAAGGTTATACTTTAGAATCATATGCTATTTTTTCAGCCAAACAAAAATCAATCTCCATTTTGGGGAAAGTAGAAAAAAATCAAAATGCAATATCATCTGAATAAAAATTACCAACTTAGGAAGGACAGAATATTCTTAGAGAGAAAGAGAAAGTTCTTCATTAATTTTAGTTCCAATTGTTAAAAAATGTTTCTAAAAACACTATAGAGATAGTCTAAGTGTTTTGTTTGGAATCAGTTTCTTCCTGTGTGCATGCTATCCAACTTATGATGGAAAAAAAGAAAATTAGCAAAGGTTAATTTATTTTTTGTAATGTTCTCATGGGAATTCTATAGCACATTAGAAACTGAAGTTAAGGCTTTTTATTTCCAGAAGCAAAGACTATGAATAAAATGATAGCATGTGGACTCTACAGATTCTTCCAGACAAACTCCCTACACACCCAGTAGTCTTTCTCAGATTGTAACTTTGGTTTGACCACAGTAAAAGTTTAATGGAACCAATATCCAGAGTCCAAAGTGAAATATTCACATACATGATATCCACATTTGTAAATCTGTATTTCACCATTTGTTTCACTTTCAAATTTTCAAGCAGCATTAAAAAACATGGTAAAGTTGGCTGTATCTTTTAATTTGTTCATGTGAAATCTATATCATATTTTATACTTTTGAATTAATTCAAATCCCAGTAATTACTAATAAATAAAAGTAGAAATTGACTTTGAAAGGACCCTTCTCACATCCGTGTCCCCAATTCTAAACAAATTCTAAATATCAAAATTGTAAACTATTAAAAAAGGTAAGTTAAATGATATTCAATATTTGAATTCATATCTAATTTTATTTATTACACCATGCAAACGAGAATATAGAACTCTGATTTTTAACTATGTTAACAAGGTAAAACCTTGGTACTGCTCAATAAATCTAGATAGTATTTGGTAATTTCAGAGATAGAGAGAAAGGAAGAGAGACTGATAGAAGTGAGAAATGCAGAGCAAAACCCAATAATGTATCTAATATTCATACAACAATTATTTTTGTTTTGTTTTGTTTAATGTTTTTCTTTGAAAGTGCACAAGTCAGGGAAGGGCATAGAATCCCAAGCAGGCTCCACACTGACACCAGCGAGCCCAATCTGGAGGTTGAACTCATGAACCTCAAGATCATGACCTGAGCTGAAGTTGGGACACTCAACCAACTGAGCCACCCAGGTGCCCCAGGAAAATTCTTTTAAAAAGGAATTATTAGTTTACAAAGACACAGACATATAATCATTAATATGGAAATAAATATGTGGATTTATATAAAAGAATAAAGAGGGATCCCTTGGAGATAGAAGGTAATAGTCCATTCTGAGCTGTAAAGTCACTGTCAAACTTTTCTTTCTTTCTCTCCATCTCATTTCTCTCCCTAGCTGCTTGTCTATTTCTACGTGCCAACATTTAATCTTTATTCCTCTGGAAACTGGTTTCTTTGCTCAGTAGATGTCTTAAACAAAGTCTATTATGATCACATCTAAGTGGCAATCTCAGTCCACAGAATTTAGTTACTTTCTGGCTCAGTCCTGCAGTTAATCATCTCTGTGCACATGTTAGAAACTTTTATGATACTGACTTCAATGGTTCCACCTTACTCCAAATATCCAATGAGCCTTCCATGGGTAGGAGTCAAATCTTTTTCAGATCTCCTAGTCTAAGACTGTAAGGCTTTTTCTCTAAAACACTTCAGAATGAACAAAAATTTTAACACCCTTAGTATCTTAAAATCTATTAGGTTGGCTTGAAGTTATAAATTACTTTGATTATGCAACTTATACGTAAAAATCTTTTTTTCTCAATTGGTTAATCACATTGAAAATAGTTAAATTATTTTGAAAGAAATCCATCAATTTATCTACTAATGTATATACCCATATGCTTTCAATTACTATTTATATCATCTCCTATAGACTCATAAAGCAATAAACTCAAGGTTGTTAGTTTTGACTTCCTACCTAGACTCTGATTCTCTAACGTTCTCTAGTCTAACTGGCCGCTATGGAACGAGCTCTTCTGTCTGTCAGCACAATCTCACCAAGAGAACTGTAGGAAATAGTATATCTATAGTTTGCAAATAAGAAACCTGGAAAGTAATTTTATGTAAACAACTTATAGAGCACATACATCCCATTTTGCCAAGTCTCAGATTTTTTTAAGTATTACTCAAAATTTTCATATGGATTGTTGAACTAATTGACCTGGAATAAGTAGTTTGGTATTACAAATTCCAGACTTTTCAAATGCATGAATGGAATTATTGGTTATTTCAAGAAGATTACTGCTTTATTAACTGTTTGATTTTTGAAGTGAGAAAATATAGTATGTTCTACACTACAGTATGCATGTTAGGGATACAAGCCCCTTGTTTCTTCATACTATCAAGAACTATAATTCAAACATAGGTTCTGTAGTTGAACAGAAGTTTTGTTTGTTTTTTCAACGTTTATTTATTTTTGGGACAGAGAGAGACAGAGCATGAACAGGGGAGGGGCAGAGAGAGAGGGAGACACAGAATCGGAAACGGGCTCCAGGCTCCGAGCCATCAGCCCAGAGCCTGATGCAGGGCTCGAACTCCCGGACCGCGAGATCGTGACCTGGCTGAAGTCGGACGCTTATCCGACTGCGCCACCCAGGCGCCCCTGAACAGAAGTTTTTAAAATTATCTAGCCTGAATGGGAAAATTGCATCTTGTAAAAATAAAAGCAAAATAAATACATGATATAGTATATTCACCAGCATAAAATAAGTGACATTTAACATTGCATCAAATTTAGGTATTCATTGACCTTCTATTTAGCTTAGTTTTCAGCATGGCTGTTGACTTACAATGAATACTTTTTCATGATAATAAAAATCACAAAGGAGAATTTACAGAACAATAGTGCCGAGAAATGGAATTGTGTCAATACAAGTAATTCATATTAGCAGGTGAGTCTCCCCAGAGATTGACTACTTATTTTCCTCAGAGGATGAATTAAAAAGATTTAGCTACCTTCATCACGAAGCCATAAACTCAAGGGAATAACTTTCATTATGAGCAAATGTTTGAAAATTTGTTATTCATTATTGGAAATTAAAGACTAAGTAGATTCATTAAGGACATTAATTACATAGACAATTAGCTGTTGTTTCGGAATTGCTTAAGATGGTTTCAATAAAATAATTTTAATGACTATGTGGATGTTGTTGCATTTCTAAACATAATATTCTATCATGGCAATTTTATTGAATATAAGAGGAAATATATGAAGCTAGAAGAAATACCTAATGTATATGGGGATTACGTATCTTAATAAATTACTTTTAATCCATATCTGTATATTGCAGTTTGAAACGCAAGATGTTGGCATGGTCATTAATACTGGAGGGACTTTATGATGCTAAAATAAAATATTCCTTGGAGTATTTGGAACTATTTGGAATTACAGCTTTAAAATATTTGCATAATTATGGAGGTCAATGTCTGATCTAAATTTGAACATGTATTCAGAAATGTGCTTGTTTGACAGGTTATATCCAGTGAAGTAACTGACATCTATTTTAAAAGGAATGCTTTTCACTTACTGCATTTGCGTAAGAGATATGAAACCTGACTGCTGGTTTTCATTACAACTCATTCTCTCACTAGCTGAAGCTTATATACAAGTATCCCTGTTCAGTAAACAAGTAAAACAAATAGTTTTAATCTCCCATGTGCAAATCTATGGATTCACTTTGGTCAATGCAGAAGTCAACTTTAAATCCATAAAGAGCATAACCATCACAAACTCCACCTTAAAACTCCTGATCATTCCCCCTCAGTGAGCAAGACAGCAATTTTCTCCTTCAACATGATCTATCTTTCTTGGATTTGTATTAGACTCAACGTTCTGTGTAGCAGAGTTTGCCTTATTCTTTGACAGCATGTCCATTTTTCCTATATTATTATTTTCATATTTCATGTGTATATGACTGTAACTAAGTGATTTTACTATTCTGGAATAGGCACTGGGACAGCTATTCCTTAGAAACAATGATAGGTGATCATAGACGAATGAAAGAGATACATAGACAAACTTAGTATTTTCCGGTTCATTGGCAATGTGATGTCAAGACTTCTCTTGCTTGAGTATGAAGGTATATGGTCTAGAATACGCTTATTTTTGCAATAATATCCTTTTAGGCCTGTAACTGAATCTCTGCCTCAAAATATTAAGATTGCATGTTGAAGAAAAATAAAACCAAAGAAAAGTGTAAGTCTGGAAAAAGAAAATAGATTTATATGTTCATATGGACCAGAACAATATTTGCCTTAGATTTTCCATCTCTACGTGATGAAGGAAGGTATGATATTCTAGCAAGAAATAGTTCAAGTGCTTAACATTCCAGATGCTAGCAAAAAAAAAAAAAAAGAGTCAAGCAGTCATAAAACTAGATAGATGCAGATGAGTAGATAGGCTACTCTATATTCTTGACCTTCATCTGTTATATCAACATTTCTTCTCCTGACTGGTAATGGCAAAAAATCAAAGAGGGTAGAAAGAAAAAGTTCCATGAGACAACAAACCAGTGAGCAAAGTATTTGCTCAATTTCATCAATTGTAGTGAAACTTTGTAAGTACATTGTAAGCAGATCTAAAGGATAAATAAATCAGAATCCAAATCACAATCTGTGATATTGTTATCTGATAAGCATTACAAGAGCAATTATATTTTTCTTTATTTTTTATGTTTATTTTTGAGACAGAGAGAAAGAGCGCAAGCAGGGGAGGGGCAGAGAGAGAGGGAGACACAGAATCCGAAGCAGGCTCCAGGCTCTGAGCTGTGGAGCCCAATGGAGGGCTAGAACTCACAAACCTCGAGATCATGAGCTGAGCCAAAGGCTGATGCTTAACTAACTGAGCCACCCAGGCTCCCTGAGTTTTCTGCAAAGCCTTCACATGATAGGTTATACAATAAACAAATATGAGTATATTTCATAAAATGTTATAATCATTAATGTTTTAACAAATTCTTTTTATGAAAAGGTGACATAATCTACCCTTCGACATTTGACACCAGAACAATAAATAATTCTTCACACCCTATAAATCTGATAAATTTAATTGAATAAGGGAGCACATATGTCCTAATAAAGTAAGTATGGCTATAGATTTGGTAAAATAGTTCATATAATTCCTAAATTTAATTTAGTTCCATTAATTCCTAAAATTAATAGTGAAAAAGTCTAAATATATGATATTTTTTTAGGGTGGGCCTGACCATGAAAGTTACCGTGAAAACCAAAATTCAATGAGATCAAGTATTAAAAAGTAGGGTCTGAGGGGTGCCTCAGTGGCTCAGTCAGTTATGCTGCCAACTCTTAGTTTTGGCTCCTGTTATGATGTCATGGTTCCTGAGTTTGAGCCCCATGCGGGGCTCTGGGCTGACAGTGTATAGTCTGCTTGGGATTCTTTCTCTCCCCCTCTCTCTGCCCCTCTCATGGACTCTTTCTCTTTCAAAATAAATAAATTAATTTAAAAAAAAATTTTTTAAGGTAGGATCTGTTTTCTGCATATCAAGATGAAATTAGTTAAATAATATTATAAATGATTCCTAATATTTACATGCATACATTATAACATCTGAGATTAAGTAAATTTTGCATTATATGATTTACGATTCTTCAAATCAGATAATTATGTTTTAAAATATAATACAGTTCAATAAGCACATCTATATACACATAAAAAGGGGGACATAAATAAATATGTAACATTCACATTGGAATAGAAAAAAGTAAATATTCAATCAGGAAGGCATTATTCTTTGAAAACTGATGTCTGATAAGATAAAAATTGCTCTTTTTGTTACTAAGGTGAAAATAAAGTTTTTGAAGCTTTCGTACTATGGTATCACAGAAAGTCAAAGACCCATGCAAATCTACCCCAGTATGCCGGCCTCTGACGAACCCATTATCACTAAAGGAGTATTTTTCAAAACCTCCTTTTAAAATTAAACTTTAAGTTTGAGATCATTGTAGACTCACATTCAGTTTTAAGAAATAACATACAGATTTCCCATGTCGCCTTAACCCAGTTTCCCCCAATACATCTTGCAAAATTATGGTACAATATCACAGCAAAGCCGGTGACATTAAAACAGGCAATACACACCAGCGTTCATCACTCCAACGATCATCTATCTGGAACTCTGGCACTTAAAAAATTTTTTTTTCTAACATTTATTTATTTTTGAGAGACAGAGAGAGACCGAGTGTGAACGGGGGAGGGGCAGAGAGAGAGGGAGACACAGAATCCTAAGCAGGCTCCAAGTTCCCAGCTGTCAGCATGGAGCCTGACGCTGGGCTTGAACTGTAAGATCATGAACTGAGACAAAGTCGATGTTTCAGCAACTGAGCCACCCAGGTGCCCCTGGAATTGTGACACTTTATGGAACTTCCACTTTGCAAATATTTCAGTAATTGGGTCTCCAACAGACAACTTTTCTTCTCTATAGATATTCCAGTGGCTTCATAATTACACAGATCACAATATCTTACAGTCTTTCTTCTTGTAAATAATTCTATAGCTTTGATTCCTACATTATAAATGGAATTAATTGATCAGAAGCTGTATTTTGTGATACAAAAATACAATGATGTTGGCAGAAACAGTAGGTAGGAAAGTTAATCCGAATTCAGACTATGTGTCAATTTTAGTCAATTCTATCCTATCCTCCTCATGAGGAAAGTTCCACCCTATCCTCCTCTGAATGAAACATGGTATAAATAAATTAGGCATTTTTTTCTTTGGGTGAAAGTAGGCCAAGATATTTAGAGAAGCCCTTTTACTACAAAAATCTGAGACTCTTTATAAAATTATTTTCAGCCCTCCTTTGTCTGCAGTTTGTTGCCTCATGGTCTTAGCAAGACTCCTCCATCTCAACATTACATCTGTGTTCCAGAACTGAAAGAGTTCAAAATGGTACATGCCAGTCAATTTTGTCATATTTAAGAGAGGACTCTTAAAAACTGAGAATAAACTGAGGGTTTATGGGGGTGGGAAGGAGGGGAGGGTTGGTGATGGGCATTGAGGAGGGCACCTTTTGGGATGAGCACTGGGTGTTGTATGGAAACCAGTTTGACAATAAATTTCATATATTGAAAAAAAAAAAGCTGGAAAGAAAAAAAAACCTTATCCAGTGAGTTTTACTTCTATTTCATTGGCATAACTGTGTCACCTGGCTATTCTTAGCTGCAAAGAATCTGAGAGATATGTTTTCTTTTTTAAGCTGGATACATTGTTGCCTTTTTTAAAAATTAAGGTTCTCTCTTAGCGAAGGAAAAAAATACATCTTAGGGTATTATCTGTGAATACCACATGGGTCTAGTGCATTCATCTGCCATTGCGTATATATTGGTATATATCCTTATTTCATTTCATTCACTCGTATGGACGACCGTTGTGAATTTCATGAATGTTTGTCAGAAATAGAAGCTGAATACCCTGACCTACCACACAATGGTTTACTCAATAGCCATAAAGTTTTATTGTAGTAGTTATTTGAGCCAACAGCCAAGTATGAAATTATTTTGAACAAGAACCAACCTCAACCCCTACATTGAATGGCTTTGAAATTAGCTCTTGCTGCTGATTTTTGCAGATAACATTTCTAAATGAATTCATCTGAAAATTACAAAGCAAGAAAGTGCTTATATGCAAAACTTCTACTGCTGTAATGTTATTTCAACAACTAAAGTTTGAATTATTTAAGTAATGTCAAGTTGCTTACACACTTCTGCTGTTACAAGTGAAAGAAGCATATTTTCCATTGCTATACAAATTTGGAGCAGATATATTTTCTGTTGAGTTCAAACTATAGTTCCAGTATTGCTTTTTTTTAATTTATTTAACTTTAAAGGAAATTTCCATATTTCAAAATCTATTTAACTGTACAGTTGAAAATCTTCCACGTAACCTTCATTTGGGAGTGATTATTCTGCAATATAATGATATTCTAAAAGGCAAATACCAAGAGAAAAACCTAATAGAATACTTTAAATGCTTTCCAAGTGTTGCATAAGCTCAATTAAAATAATATGCTTGTGGACCGATATCAATATTTGCCAGTATCTCTGTGTTAAAAAAATTTCAAAGATGAAGTATGTAAAATCTCATTATAGATGAGTATTAACAGGTAATACAAGTATTTACAACCAATTTTGGTAACAGGCAAAATAAATTATGAATCCCACTTAAGTAAAATGTTACTCCCCAATAAAGAACTCCATTGTTCCCATTAGTAGACCTGTACTACAAAAGAAGTCTACTCAATTGTTATATTTTGGGTTTTGCCAATAAAAATATGTGGAAATGTGTCATCTCCCTTGTTGTGGAAGCATCCTAAATTTTGTTTCTTGGCCCAAAAAGCCTGAAACTTTTACTAGTTTATCCTTTTCAGAAAACAAAAACTTTGTACCTCACTTTGTTATTGACTGCTTCCCATAAATTACCAACTCAAGTATTCTTATTAGGAAAATTTTACCTAACCTTCTACGTAGGTCCAAACAAGTAGGACCTTTCAGAGCAATTTCCCTTTATGATCTGTGTGCCTTTTGAACAGTGTTTCAGACAGAGAATAAAATTTAAACACTTTCCTACTGTCTGTGTGACTCTTGATTAACTGAATTTTTTTGCCTACTTTTCTGAACCCCACTTTGTGGTCCTGGGCAACTTTCACACTGCTACCTCCACATTGCTCCTTCATCTACTTTCAACACGAATTCTTCTTTGTCTTACAGCCTTTTTGCTGTGGATAAACTTTCTGTCTGAACCTCTTATCTTCCAGTTGTTCAAATATCTGGATATTTCTCATAATTTTGATCTCAGAAGTAACACTCGCTCCTCAGAAAGACCTTCTCTGAGAACCATACCCAGTGCTTCCCACCCCACCAGCATCTGCAAATAATATCTCCATATTTAAATGGTCTTCAAAGTTGTAATCGTTATGTAAAATAAATGTACTTATTTGTATATTTATTAACAATTGGTCTCCCATTTTCCCTATAGAAATACTTCGAAAGAGCACAATATTTTTTAAATTAATGGGTGAATTAATGTGTCCCACAGTAGCTTATACTTTCTGAATGTAGAGACTATTACATGCTCTTAGTAAAAGTGATTAATACATATTAAAATTTGTAAAATGAATGATTATGTTCTACTTGCTCCTAAAACTTGTAAGTCAGAAATAAGAAACTAACACTTCACCTTGAATTTACTCATAGTACTCACTTATCATGTACTCTTTCAATTTTCTTTTGTACTTTGGTTTTTGTTTCCTCATTTTATTTATTAATACTATTCAATCTACCATAAATATGATAGGATGATGACAATAGATCCTGAAAATAACCCTGTATAAAAATAGAGTTTTGATTTTAATTGCCTATTACGGTAGAGTCAAAATTTACTTTTGTATTTCCATAACCTGACATTAGTGATTCTGCTGTATTTGAACTTAGCTAGGCTTTCCATAATGAGTAGAGTTGTAACTGGTATTTTGCTTTTAATTTAGCCACTTCACATTTGTCCTTATTGACCTTCACCCATGATTTTAACTAACCGTTTATCTAACCTGTCAAGATCATGACAAATGTCCCCAGAGTTTGCTGTGATTGAATGTGAAATTTCTGTAGTAAGAAGAATCCCCTTGGCAACTGTTAAGAGACACCAGAAAACTCTGACCCTTAAATTCAAATATACTTGGTTTTCCAATTAATCTAGAGCCTAAAGTGAAAAAAACAAAACAAACAAAAAGTCATGCCACCTTTATACATGTAGGCACATACACAGGATGTGCCAATAAATGAAGTATCTAGTAATACAAACAAGACAAGAAATTAACTAGGGAAAGAATCACAAATCACACAATGCTCTTTAAAAACAAATAAAATATTTTACAATATGCAGAATTTTATTTTAAAAATAACATATTCATTTCAATCCAAAATAAAAGTAGAACTGTTTTTATAAGTCACAGGCATTTAAAGTGTAGCTTTCTTATTGATTTTCAAATTATATATTTAAAAATATTACTTTATCTTTTAATATGCCCTTTCTTTTACATTCAGTATATTAAAAAATAAAATAGTGATATTTACAAATATGGATTTAGGGTGTCCACTAATGATAGGAAGTTTGGTTTTACTGTTTATAAAATATTGGATCCCCTCAAATTTAAATTAGCTAAAGAAAACATAAAATTCAAGTGAATATGTGAATATCATAGAAGTTTTACATAGTTGCATTTGAAGCAAAAACACTTCCACTAATTGCATTCTACATGGTATCAACATGTTAAACGGTAAAAGTCTTGGGGTAATGATCAAATGCATGCAACGTGTGCTTATAGTGTTTTTTACCATCTGTGACCTAAAAGGAAAATAAGTTATTAAAGAGTCATCAAAATCTACTCCACTTTGGTATTAAATATTAGATATGACTTAGACACTCAGAAAATGACATATTCCAAACCATAATTGCAATGTATAGTTTTCTTAGTAGCTGTATTTTAGGAGATGCAGAACAAGCTATGGACTTTGGTTCAAATATCAATTTCAGACAACTGAAGATAAAAAATCAACTTTTCAAATACTCAGTGTATGATTTTAGGCAAATTACTTAACATATTGTGCCTCGGTTTCCTCATTTTCTAAATAACAATAATAATTAAGTTGCCCTCAGTGTTACTGTAAAGAACAAATTAGTTAGCTAATGCCTAGTACATAATAAGCACTATAAAGTTGTTATTATTTTTAGGTATTATCAATTTAATTCAGTAATTGACAACTTTTCCTAATTCCAAGTGCTAAGTTTCAGATACATTAAAAAGCGATGTGCTTTTCAATTGATGTCTTCTAACTTGATTAGAAAAATTTGACTTTATTCTCCTGTGAGAAATAAATGGTGTAAACAAATGAGAAACTTTCATGGAGACTGGAATTACACTCAGCTCCAACAGTGAGACACAGAGCCACCTTGTGGAATTCTTGGCCATGTGCTAAAGAAAGATGTCTAGATACAGGATGGGTTCAATCTAATAAAATGTAAAGCCCCCACAGGCAATTGCTTGAAGTGAATTACGAAAACTCTCTTGATGATAGCCCTTCTAACATAGACTGTCATTAGTGTGAAGGAAAAATATGAAGGTCAAATACATTTTTCTTCTCTACCTTCTTGCATATCCTCCAAACCTACCCACCATTATAAATGAAGGCTGGAGTTAACAGGTTGGGGTCATTCACTGCAGTCCAGTTATTTCTTATCCCACTGAGTTACTAAAAAGTGTGTCATGTGGAAACAAAAATCAACAAAGGAAACCGTCTATAACGTTCAAAGTGTAAAAGTTGTCATCCTGAGATGTCACTATTGTGAAAAAATAAAATATTTATAGCATATGGTTCCTAGTCAGTTACAAACCACAAGATAATAAAGGCATGCCAGTTTGCTGGGCTGGCAGGGTTGCTCTGCCTTTAAGGATAAGCTGATGTTACCTCTTCGTTAAAATGCTGACCAAGACAGTGTTAAGTGTTAATGTTCCCCTCGGTTTGAGTAACTTTTAGACAGGCTTCTTCCTGTCTCCAGGCCACCGACCTCCCTTTTCTCAGATCATTTACTTTAGAATACTTGCAATTGTCAATTCTTTCTCTGCCCCTTTGAGATGTAAATCTTCTCCAGCTTCTTGCCTATTTTACCATCCGGGAGCATCTTTCTGAAGCACCCAGGAGCCATCCTTTTGAAATGTAAGAGTTAGTGCACCTATCTCCCAGTTTCCATGGTAGGGCTGCCTTGGGTCAAGTTGTAAAACTACCTCCTGTCAGGAAGATATAAGAAAGTTTACTTTTCCTTTAGGTAAAGCCAATTATCAAACACAGATGGCCTGTGATTGCACCACCCTAGCTCTTACAAACTTTCTGACCCTTGTTTCAGTAGAATTACACTGAATGCTGGCCTATTTCCCCTACTGCAAAAACATTGAATAAAGTCTCTTGTGCCTGTTTAACTATGTCCAGTACAATATTTGCTTTGGCCCTGTTCACTTAGTATAGAAATTAAAGATCAAAATTGTTGTTGTTGTTTTTAAAAACTGGAAAGATGCTTTTTTTTTATAACTTTTTGTGTCCCACTGAGACTGAAAATTTTAGATTCATCAACGTACTCTAAAACAGTGCATTGTTTTCCTTTCCTTTTGCAGTCTCTCTTGACAAATATTTAAAGCAGCCAAGAATAATAGACTTTCAGAGTCAATGTTATCAGAATCTATTCTCCTGAAATGTACAGTAAATTCTGACTGGGACACTATTTGCACAGCAATATCACTAGTCAAAATTCTTGCAAGCGCTGACAGCTGCCTTTCTTTCTTTTCCTTAACAATTTTATTGAGATATCTTTGCCATATAAAAGTTGTATATATTTAAGGTACACAAGTTGATGTTTAGATATACGTATGCATTACGTAAAGATCACCACAATCAAGCTAACGCTGTGTGAGTGTGTTTGTGTGTATAAGATAGACATTCTCTTGATATGATGAACCCTTCAGTTTTAGTCCTGGGTTTTCAAATATGCTCATGGTATAAATATTCAGCTTTCTTAAACTTTTTGAAATCAGAAATGAACCTCACATACAGTAAATATGATACATTGAAATCACAAAATACAGATGTGTAATGAATGTAATTTTCCTTATTCTTCCTTACAAGATTTGGTTTCTGTCTCTACCATGGGTTTTTTTTTTTTTTCAAGTAAAAAGAATGTACTCTATCCTATTGTAAAATTTGTCACATCAGATTTTTCCCCGTCAGTTTCAAAGTAAGCCTCTGATAATTCAGGTTTTTCACCTTTCTGCTCATTTTGTGGCTGACTCTACCTGGGGGCAGAGGAGGTGAGGAGTCTGGCTTTTGCAATGCTGACAACATTGGACACCATTCTCCTGCCAATACCATTCATTTCTCCACGCTGATCCACTTGGTCTTGGTGGTCACCAACAGTCAAATCATTCATTTGTTTAACCATTCATTTGTTCACAATGTTTTATCCGTTCAACAAATTTTTATTAACAATTCTCTCTTTCTTGGGATGATACAGTGTATAAATAACATTATCTTTGGCATCATGGTGCTTACATTTTTACCTTGAAAAAGAGGCAATCAATATAATAAAAGTATGTTAGATGTAAATAACATTATCTTTGGCATCATGGTGCTTACATTTTTACCTTGAAAAAGAGGCAATCAATATAATAAAAGTATGTTAGATATATGTATAATAGAGGAAAAGAAAGAAAGAAAAGAGAAATAGGATTGTTAACGGCTACAATTTAAAATAGGATGGTAAGGGAAGACCTCAATGAAAAGATACTATTGACCAAAAATGGACTATGAGGGAATGAGCCATGTTCATGTTGTGAGGAAGAACACTGTAGGTAGAAAAAAAAACAGTGAGTAGAATGATCCTGAGATAGGAATAAACTAGGAAGTTCAGGGAAGAGCAAGAGAATATCAGGAATAGCAGGAGATAAGGTTAGATAAATATAAAAAATGGATGAGGGTGTGTCTCATAGCATTACGATGATTTTGAATTTCACTCTGAATGAGTGGAGAAGTTATTGGATGGTCTTGAACAGAGTGGTAACATGATGTAACATAACTTGAAAGACACTTTGGCAGCAAAATTGAGAACAGACTTTGGGAGTCAAGAATGGTAAAAAGGAAGTCAGTTAGGGAGATCTCACAGGAATCTAAGAAAGACACAATACTGACTCTAAGGTGGTGGAAACTAGAGATAGAGAGAAGTGGTCTAATCTAGATTTATTGTTGAAGAAGAAGCCAGCAGCTTTTCTGATAAATGAAAATATAATGTGAGAAAAAGTAACACACACTAACATTTGGCCCTTAGCAACAGGAATCATGGGGTTATCTCTAACTTAATTGAGAAAGATAGGCACGGATTTCAGAGGTGATCAGATCAAATTGGCATTCTGGGTGGCTAATAGGCATCTCTGAGGTGGTGCTGAGAAGGCAGTTTGTTTATGAGTCTGGTATTCAAAGGAAATATCAAATCTAAAGACACAACTTTACTATCCTCCTTAAAAACCATGGTCTTTTATTCAAATCTAAAAGAGGAAAAATAGTTTCTCCATCCATCCTGCATTCCATCAAATATATTTTTTCAAGGCATAAACAATTTCATCAGAATACTTTGTTTAATAAAATTCAATATGAATACTTTATAAAAGAAGAACTGTATTCAAAATACTTACTTTGAACAGTAAACACTATACTTAGAGTTTAATTGTGACAGCCATCCCATTAAATTTGAGGGAAACATAAGGATGTCATGTCATTTTTATTCTAGTATAGGCCTTGATAAAATAAAGAGGTTTAACCAATGTAAAATGAGTGAAAAATGAACATTAAACAGAAACAAGTTTTCACAATGAGAGTTTGTGAAGGTGGGTAGTTATAAATAAGTATATAAGGTATCAGTAAGCTCCCTATAACCAATAATCAATTATAAAATGTAATTCAAAAGTCAATAACAGCCAGAAAAAGGAATATAACAAGTGTATGTCAGATTTCCAGCATGTAAATTATAATTTTTTTCTAAAGGAAGAGACAAAGCATTTATATCAATAGAGGTCTATGATATTATTTAACATGGATCTTGCCACATCAAAAAGTAAGTAATTTCCAAGTGAACTGATGCACAAAATAATCAAAATCAAATTCTCTAATATCAATGATGGGGGTGAAAATTCTTCCTAGATTTAATGTGTCAGAGTGCTAATATTAGAAAATCATATTTTGCAAAGTAAAATTATCAGAATTACTTGAATTCTATTGAAGTATTTCAAAAACATAAAAATACTGAAGTACTCAGGACTAAAAAGGAATTTTGAGATCTGTGGCCAATTCTGTGACATCGAGATTTGTGACAAGTATGATATTGATATGAGTATCTCTTGACTGCAAAACCAGACATTGGATCTAAGTAAAGCAAAAATAATTTCCAAAAGGAAAAAGTACTTTAGACATTGCTTATCCAAATATCTGCACGTAAGAGAAAACAACTACTCTCAAAGTTTCAGTGTAGGTAAGCTAGAGCAAACTGTGCTCATTTAAAGTTTGCGGTAATATTTATTGGGACCGGTATTTAGAGTATTCAAAAGTATTAGAATTTCTGTGGACCACATCATTCTTCAAAGAACAGTTTAGTATGAAGATGAATACCTATGTCTAGCCACTATCACCTGGATATTTCCGCCTTGCTTATGTTAACAATCTTAAGCTTCAAGGAAATATCCTAATGAGGGAACATGCTGTGACAATCTGCTAGCTAAGCTACTCCATGCAGACCAATTTCATTATTTTTAATGTATGTGCCCTTGCCCATGAATACACGATTTCCATTTTACTCCTGTCTCGTCAAGCTTAGGTATAGACCCATGAAAAAGCAACCCAGATACCTCAAAAAGATGTAAACCTGACTTTAGCTTTGCAGTTATAAACTTCTCCTTGGCTTTGCATTTGTAATTGAATTTGATGATAAGCACCTGGGACATCTTTCTTATCCCAAGATTAGTAAAGCTCCTTTTAACAATGTGCAACAGTGATAGCCGTTATCTGGCCATTCTCCTTTATTTTGCTCATGAAATAATTTATGAGAAGCTCATTTTCTTATATCTCTCTTCTTTAATACAAACAGATCAGCAAGGGAAAGAAAACATTGCATTTACACTAACCTAATTTTAGCAAATAACTCTTCAAAATACTCTCAGTGATTTTTCTTCTTTTAATCTTTAAAGAAACCTGGGATTTTAAAATAGTGAACTTTCTGGGCATTCAGGGTCTAGAGAAGAGCCAGTATATATATGACAAATCATTTTGCCAATATCTAAACCAGTGGTGCTCAAACTTTTTTGACAGAGATGCATACTAAAAATTCAGTTCATACTTAAATATATATACAAGAACACTTCCCTAAGCTATAACAAAACTGAGTGTTGTGTTTCATTATATCTGACTCTAAACAGCTGAAGCTGACAAAATGCCATGGATTTGAGTGACCTGAATGAACACTCACTTATTAGACCAAACGAAGGATACTTTCCTGGCTAATGGACAGTGCAGATATATGAACTCATTTCATTTTGTTCATTGTGCTAGTTTCAGCACTTAATTAGCACAACCACCATGAACCCTTCTTTTTTTTTTTTTAATTACTTAAAAAACCCTGATTATCCACCTCAGCAACCTAGTAAAATTTTTAACTGGTGTGTGTTCCCTTGCTTGGCAAGTTAATTGATTCAGCTTTGTAATTATTATTATTGTGAGTAGTAACAGCAGTAGTAACAGTAGTAGCAGCACTGGTAGTCATAGTATTTTATCTCTGGTCTTTGTTTTATTCTTAGACATTCTAGGAGTCTTACTAAATTGTCTAGTTGCCTTCACTGACTGACTTGCGAATGGAAACAAATGCTTACACGTGCCTCCTGAATGCTCAGTTTAGGGCTTCAGTGAGCCGGTGCGGTGGGTGAGAAGTCCAGTGGTGACCGACTGAGATCTGAGTCCTTTTTGAGCCTTCCCTACACTTATTTCAACTGAGATTGTTTGACAAATTCTAACTCTGAATCAGTATAGCTCATGACCTATTTTATAATTTGGACCACCACTCATCTGACACTGAGCTTTCAGTCTGAGTGTGTTTTCTTTTTTCCTGTAATTGTTTTCCAGGGAATTCTTGAGTTTGTCTTTTGGCCAATAAAGGAATCACTTCTTGTCTTGTGTGGGGTGAACATAGGCACCGCACGTTGAAACAGCACCACCCTGATCCTTACCATCCTTTCCTTTCAATTCTACAACAGTTTGCCTTTCTAACTGGTTTTTAAGTTTGTCGATATAGATGTACACTCTAGTAATACCTAGACTAAGTCTAAATCACACCAAGTAGAAGAAAAAAGTAAGTGAACTGTTTATCTCTTAAATTTCATGGTAGCTCAGGGGCGCCTGGGTGGCGCAGTCGGTTAAGTGTCCGACTTCAGCCAGGTCACGATCTCGCGATCCGGGAGTTCGAGCCCCGCGTCAGGCTCTGGGCTGATGGCTCAGAGCCTGGAGGCTGTTTCCGATTCTGTGTCTCCCTCTCTCTCTGCCCCTCCCCCGTTCATGCTCTGTCTCTATCTGTCCCAAAAATAAATAAACGTTGAAAAAAAAATTTTTTTTTAAATTTCATGGTAGCTCTGATGTTAATTATAAGTTTATAGAAACTTCTGCAAGTTTATAGAAAGTTGTAAATACTCATGTACTTTAAATATAGAACATAAACATTTCTAAAGAACTTTCAAAATTAATTATGGATTTTAGTGTTTTGCTTCTTCTAAGAAACTGCCTGGTTGAGTCTTCAACTATGGGAAAAATCTAAAACAAAACAAAAAGTTTAGCTGTAGTTAAGGTAACACCTTGGTGACTTATCTCTTGACTAAGAGACAAGACGCAATATATTAAATGATTATAACTTGTGTACTGTATATGTAAAAATATGTGAACATTTCTATAAACTGTATCTAATCAAGATGATTTTTTAAAAGTTAATGTTCTGACTTCTCCATGATTTTATCATGGTATAAGGATGTCTACTTAATTAAAATTCTAGTTTATGAGATACTTGGTTTAATGTCTCATACATAACATAATTAAAATTAACATCTTAAGTTTTTTATCCTGAAAGAAAATGTTACTTTCATAAATGTTTAGGGTTTTAAAAATGCCAGCGTGTATGTTCAACTAAACTGAATTATAACAATGACAAAATAATCTGTGATACTCATACTCTTTGAGGGTAACTTCAATTTCTAAAATATCTGATTTATTTTAAAATCTTGAAAGGTTTTTTGTTTTGTTTTGTTTTTTGTTTTGTTTTGTTTTGTTTTGAGAGAGAGAGTAAGCAAGCAGGGGAAGGTCAGAGAGAGAATCACAAGCAGGCTCTGCACTGTCAGTGCACAGCCAGATGCGGGGCTTGAACCAATGAACCATGAAATCATGATCTGAGCCAGAATTAAGAGTCAGACACTTAACTGACAAATCTACCCAGATGCCCCCAAATCTTGAAAGGTTTTAAAGAAGTGTCTATTACTAAAGAAAATTTATAGGAATATCAAAACTTATCAAGGAATGTGAACAAATATATTACAATCATTTTTACTTATTTTTATATTATATATTTGTATTGTGTAATATTTTACTTATATTTTTAATTGTTTTCTGACAATATTCTTATATATTACATACCCATATTGGTTGCATGTAAAGCTTAAATCAAAATGGTAGAATTTATGCAATTTTTGTATATTATTATTATTTTTTTCAACGTTTATTTATTTTTGGGGGGACAGAGAGAGACAGAGCATGAACGGGGGAGGGGAAGAGAGACAGGGAGACACAGAATCGGAAACAGGCTCCAGGCTCTGAGCCATCAGCCCAGAGCCCGACGCGGGGCTCGAACCCACGGACCGCGAGATCGTGACCTGGCTGAAGTCGGATGCTTAACCGACTGCGCCACCCAGGCGCCCCTTGTATATTCTTTTAATGAGGTTAATTCTATTTAAGATTGAAATGAGAAGTTTTCAATAACTTTATCCTGAAATTGTGCAGGATAACTCTGTGCGTGTGTGTGTGTGTGTGTGTGTGTGTACAGTCAGTATACAGACTCTATACGTAGACTGTTTATATATGTGTGTCTGTGTTTATATACTTATATATAATATCAGGACAAAAATTAGTGGACTTATAATTAAAAAGAAATTATGAACTTGTATATATAGTATATTCTCCATATACACTTCTTTCTGTGCTTATAGATCATTTAAGTGAAACTGAAAGGATCCTTCTTTGTAAGAAATTCTAACATTCTTAATTATTGTTATGGTTATTTCTATAATGTTATTTTAATTTTTATATGGAAACTTTGATTAATCAATCAACCAAGACAACACAGTCTTTCTAACTTAATTATACAGAAGTAACTTGATAGTCACGTAATGCTTTAGTGAATGCATTGTTTTCATATTGAGAAAATTATATTCCTGTAAAAATACTGATACAGTAAATATCTACGGATTGATTTTAGGACAAATTTGTTTTCTATCTCTAAATATTCTTATTGGTTGAAAAAAAACTTATGATACGAATTAAAGGCACTAGGGACACCTGGATGGCTCAGTTGGTTAAGTCTCCAACTATGGCTCAGGTCATGATCTCACAATTCATGAATTCAAGCCCATATCTGGGTCTATGCTGACAGCTCAGAGTCTGAAGCCTGCTTCAGATTCGGTGTCTCCCTCTCTTTCTGCCCCTCCCTTGCTCATGTTTTTTTTTCTCTCACTCTCTCAAAAAATGAATAAACATTAAAAAATAAAAAAATTTAAATAGAATGTCCTTAAAAAAAAGGGCACTAAATATTTGTCAATGCTTCCACTGTCAGTTATTAGTCTAAAATGATTAGTGAGCAAATCCCTATAATTTGTGTTATATAGATGATTCTACTTTCCAACACTCTGTTACTATTTATGACTACAAGTTCACTAGGTTCTTTCAGCTTTAACAGTCATAGGCAGTTTTTGTTTTTCATGTTATGTTTTTTATTTATTTGTTTTTTTCTTTTATTCTTGGCTGATGTTCCTGCAACAAGCTTCAAGCAATTAAGTATTCTGGAAGAAGTATCATGAACCTCAAGGACTCAGGCAGGATCTTGTTGTATAACAATCACTAAACGAAAGGACATTAGTAATTGTTGCTGTTGTCAAGTGTATCTTACATATTGTAATTGAGTTGCTATCATGTAAAGTTTGTATATCAGATGGCTGTGCATGAAAAGAGACTATTTTCTACATAAACACAACACTATGCATTAAAAATCTAAAAGCAAGATAGAAATGTTGACCAAATAATCCGTGATTTGTCTGTCATTTGTGTCATCATTCTATTATCTCAGCCAAAAGAGATTAAGGAAAAGGACTGTAAGGAAAACTTTGCTTACTTTAAACAAACAGCTCACAGCAGTCCTTGCCTAGGAAATATCAAAACTGACTACTGTGGGTTTTTTTTTTTTTTTTTGCCACAGAATTAATCATCTGGGTCTTGTAAAGAACATGTCTATTGAGCAACTCTGAGACTACAAACCCTTACTTGATATAAAGTGAAGACCCTTTCCTGATCAATGAACAATGAAACTCATTTTATTCAACTACATACAGATCAATGGACTTATTCTATCTTCTCCAGGGTACCAGTTTTAATACTTAATTAGCACAACTTTCATGAACTCTCACTTTCTAGCACTTCAATAACTGACTTTTTGCCCTCTGCAGACTAATTTTTTTAAATTGTGTATATATTGTTTGATGCAGCTAATAGACTCAACTTTGTACATTCTGGTAGAGTGCTTAGTTCATTGACTGAGTATAACTAAAAATAAGCATGTAAGGCGATTATATCCTTGCTATTATGATATGGTATGATATTTAATTTATTATATTTTTAAGCAATGCTGGTGATGAATTCTAATTGATTTTATTAACTATTAAAAAATCATGGCCTGCATCTTTAAAAATACATTTCTTTATTTATTATACAATTTCTTGGGTCAGACTGGTATTGGAATCTCTATTCCAACACCTGATAGCTTTATAACCTTAAAAAAGTATACTTAACCTGAAGTATATATCATCATATGCAAAATGTGTTATTATTGGATGCACTGTAAGGTTTTTGATTATATGAAAAGTTTATAAAGCATGTAGCATGGTGCCTAGAACTTACATATTATGATTTGAATCATGGAATCACCATGATTAGTGTAAATATAATTGTTAGTATTATTAGTAATGATCCATTTTTGAAATTCTTACATTAAACAATATCTTTAATTGGCAAGGATAATCTTTGTATGTAAAATCACACACACATACCAAAAAAGTAAGTGAATTTTATAATGGATTAACTCTTTATTGGTAATCTCTTGAGAAAACGATAAATTTATCTGAACCTAAATTATTTTTAATGTTTAGTTTTGAGAGAGGGAGAGACAGAGTGTGAGTGGGGGTGGGGGCAGAGAGAGACACACACAGAATCCAAAGCTGCCAGCACAGAGCCACCAGCCCCAAGCTGCCCCAAGCTGCCAGCACAGAGCTACCAACACAGAGCCCGATGCGGGGCTCGAACCCACAAACTGTGAGATCATGACCTGAGCCGAAGTCGGTCGCTTAACCGACTGAGCCACCCAGGTGCCCCTAAATTTATCCGAATCTAAAAGGTTTGGCTGAGTGTATACCCAAACCTGCTACATTCTCTCTGGGACCTCTTATTTAGGTAGAATTGTTAAACAGTAAAAGACAAATGAAAGAATTCCACTTTCTTTTGACATTCTCCATGCGTTAATAAGGAATTGCCTTGCCATGGTAATAATATGAGCTATTCTAAATTATTCTCCTGAAAATTTCTTATTATACAGCATCTTGTGTGTATTATTAGAGATGAAATAAATGCAATTCCCAATGCAACTCTTCTCAGTGAGGGTCAGATACTTAATGAAGCTTCTAGTAAAGCTATACATTGAAGTATTTTCAATTAAGTGGGGAATGGGAGAAATGATTTGATGACGTAAACAATACAGAATCATTTGTAAAATTATGGAAATTACCATGGTAAAACGCTTAATAATCTGTTTGTAATATATTCAAAAAGAGCAATCCAAATGGTTAAGTTTAAAACAAGTTGCTAATATACAAAAATTAGTTAAATCAAACCAGCTGATGGAAATTTGCTCCATTAAACACACATATCCCAGGCAGAAAGCCCCACTGGATGACAGAGTAAAAACAGTGTGGGTCCTAATACAAGATAGATCAATATAAACCTTATAAGGAATCTACATTTCTAGCCACAAATCTTTTTAAGAAAATGTAATATTGATAAATGACATGGAGATTTGCTTATATGCTTTTCCTCTGTAACTGACTTGTGAACAAGATTGTCTTCAATTATATCAGTGAACTAATAGTTTACATTGTTAAAGTATAAAATAGACAACTTTGAAATCCTACATAAATGGAATTTTGAAAATTAAGTCACAGTTTTACAAAAATGTGTACAAAATGTTTACAAAAACATGTAAACTGTTGATAATGTAATATATATACTCATACTAGGAAATAAAATATATCTTTGATAAGGAACTTAATGTTGTTTGCAGCAATATTTTCAAATGTAAACTTTTTTGATATAATTACACTTCCATTTCATTATGGTATTGGTTATTGTAATATTTTGCAAATGTCTGCAACTCTAAATAAAAAGAAACTAGTCTTGAGATTTTGATTTACCCATCAAAACCACAAACTAATTCCCAAGGCTTATACATACAGTTTTTAAAATTTTATCATATTTGTCCAGCTACCTGAGAGCACTATGCCTCCTCCCTCCCTCTCTTCCTTCCTTCCTTCCTTCCTTTTCTTTCTTTCTTTCTTTCTTTCTTTCTTTCTTTCTTTCTTTCTTTCTTTCTTTCTTTCTTTCTTTCTCTCTCTTTTTCTTCCTTTCTTTCTTTCTTTCTTTCTTTCTTTCTTTCTTTCTTTCTTTCTTTCTTTCTTTCTTTCTTTCTTTCTTTCTTTCTTTCTCATTTGCCTTAAGGATTTGAGACCCTTGAATTGTTACGAGTATCTAAAACCTCTAAAGCATCCTTTTTCCCTATTTATTTTTGCAGTTTAAAAGTTTGTGAAGTATTTCTATTATTCATTCAAAGAATCAAAGCACTTTCAGCTATGCTCTGTATTGTTTGGAACAAATGAATTTCCAAAACATTCTAATTGCATCACCGTTTTATCTAACTTTTTGTTAATTCAGTTGCATTGTCTGCTAATTTGTAGTATGTACTATAAGGGCCTAGATAAAATTTCAAAGTTATTTTAATCCTTAGCAATGAAGTGAAAGTAACTTTGTATACAAATATAAACTCAGTGATAAAACAGTGACATTTGAAACATGGGTTAAAGACCACTCAAAAACTAAAAATACTCAGATCCTGGTAAGGACTCTAATTGTAAGCATTTCCACTGAGATACATGAGATCTTATAAGATATGGAGCAAAGTAGGGAGATTTTACAAACTTTGACATTTGCAGAATTTAAGGATTATATATTGAGTAAACTTGGTTGCAAGTAACTGTTCCAATGTTTATAAAATTTCTAGTATTTCAGTAAATGGTTCCTATACCTATATGATATAAAATCAGCATTTGTTTGTTTTCCTTTAAAAACAAGGTATTGTTAAGTGTTTAATCAATTTTGTTACAAGATTTAAAAAATCTGTTATTCTTTATTATTTTCTGTATATTGTAGCCAAAAGTCAAAAAGAAAATCTTCCACTAAAATCAGGAATACACAATGATGCCTACTTTAACCACTGGTGATCAACATTATACTAGAAGTTCAAGTAAGAGCAATTAGGCAGGTAAAATAAATAAAAGGCATACCGAATGCCTTTTAAGAAGTTAAACTATATCTATTTGCAGATGACACGATCCTATATATAGAAAATCCTCTGAAATATCTATAAGAAAGATACTAGATCTAAGAAAAAAACTCAGCAAAGTCACAGACTGAAAAATCAACACACAAAAATCTTATGTATTTTTATACATCAGTAAAGAACAATCTGAAAATAAAATTTAAAAAGCAATTCCATTTGGGGAGCCTGGGTGGGTCAGTCAGTTGAGTGTCTGACTTGGGCTCAGGTAATGATCTCACAGTTCGCGAGTTTGATCCCCGTGTAAGGCTCTGGGCTGACAGCTCAGAACCTGAAGCCTGCTTCATGTTCCATGTTGCCCTTTCTCTCTGCCCCTTCCCCACTCATATTGTCTGTCTCTCTCTCAAAAATAAGCATTAAAAAAGTTTTTCTTAAATAAAAATGAATATAAAGCAATTCCATTAATAATGGCATTTACAACAAAACAATATACAACCCAATTAAAATTAATCAAATGACTTGAACAGACATTTCTCCAAAGGAGGTATACAAATGGCCAAAAAGCACATGAAAAGATGCTCAACATCATTAGTCATTACAGAAATACAAATCAACACCACAGTGAGATACTACTTCATACCTACTAGGATGGGTAAAATTAAAAAAGAAAACAAATTCTGAAATAAGTCATACAGAGAAAGACAGATACCATATGTTTTCACTCTTATGTGGATCCTGAGAAACTTAACAGAAGACCATGGGGGAGGGGAAGGGGGAAAAAAAAGTAAGAGAGGAAGGGAACCAAAACATAAGACTTTTAAAAACTGAGAATAGGGGTGCCTGGGTGGCTCAGTCGGTTGAGCGTCGGACTTCAGCTCAGGTCATGATCTCCACAGCTCGTGAGTTCGAGCCCCGCATCGGGCTCTGGGCTGACAGCTCAGAGCCTGGAGCCTGTTTCAGATTCTGTGTCTCCCTCTCTCTCTCTGCCCCTAACCCACTCGCATTCTGTCTCTGTCAAAAATAAATAAATATTAAAAAAAATTAAAAAAAAAACCTAAGAATAAACAGGGTTGATGGGGGGTGGGGGGAGGGGAGGGTGGGTGAGGGGTACTGAAGAGGGCACCTGTTGGGATGAACACTGGGTGTTGTATGGAAACCAATTTGACAATAAATTTCATATTTAAAAAAAGAAAATAAATTAAATTAAAAAAGATAAAAAAACAAGTGTAGGCAATTATGTGGAGAAATTGAATGGAAATCTGTGTGCTGTTAGTAGGAATGTAAATAGTACACAGCCACTGGGAAAATAGGTTAACAGTTCCTCCTAGTTAAAGACAGAATTACCATATGACCCAGAAATTCTCCTAGATATATACCTCAAAGAAATGAACACAAGCACTTAAACAGATATCTTTATGCCACTTCTAATTGTGGCGTAATTCATAACAGCCAAAAGGTGGAAACAACCCAAGTGTTCAACAATAGATGGATGGATGAACAAAATGTGGTGTATGTATACAAATAGAATGTTTATTCAGCCATAGAACAGAATGAAATTCTGATGCATGCGACATAACAGATGAACCTTGAAAACATTATTTTAAGTGAAATAAGTCAGGCAAAATGGAAAAAAAAGTGTACCATTGTACTTGTACGAAATGCCTAGAACAGGTAAATTCTTAGAGACAGAAAGTAGGTTACAGGTTTCCAGGGGCTTGTAGAGGGGAAAAGGGAGAATTACTGCTTTTTGTGCTGTCTAAAAAGCTTTGGAAATAGTGGTAAGGATTTCACAAAATTGTGAATGGAATTAATGCCTCTAACTTGCACATGTAAAAATGATCCAAATGGCAAAATTTATTTGATATATATGTAACACAATAAGAAGAAAAAATAAAATTCCAAAAAAAAGTTATACGTATATAAAATTCACAAGTGATGTGCAAAGAACATGAATCTCTTGAAAGGTAACATTACTTGACCACTTAGAATCAGCATACAATTAAAGTTTCTTAATTTATTTATTTTTAAATATTTATTTATTTATTTTGAGAGAGAGAGAGATCAGCAGGAAAGGGGCAGAGAGAGAATCCCAAGCAGGCTCCATACTGTCAGTGCAGAGCCTGACACAGGGCTCGATCTCACGAACCATGAGATCATAACCTGAGTTCAAATCAAGAGTCAGATGATCAACCGACTGAGCCACCTAGGTGCCCCTAAAGTTTCCTAATTTGTAGCAGCTAATTATCATCTTTGAAATAATTTATAAAGAATTTTACCTCTAAATAAAACAGCATGTGTCTTCCCATAACTAACATATTTCTTATATGGTGGGGATATAAAACTAAAAAAGGAAAGTATTTCCCAGAAAACTTCCAAGGAAGAAATTAAGTAGGGGGAGAAAGAATGTGAGAGAGAGAGAGAGAGAGAGAGAGAGAGAGAGAGAGAGAGAGAGAGAAATTGATAGAATAATTTTCCTGAGAGACAAGAAGAAATGTAATCCAGTACAAAGATTAGATAGAAGAAACAGCCGCTTTGTTATAACAGGATACACTACATCCAAATGATGTAAAAGTGTGTGTGTATGTTTGATTTTTGGAGGCAATGAATACGTATCTAATAGAAAATATGGAAATAGATTTTGAAGTGCACGAACAATTTTTGAAAGAGTTGAGTGAAATAGGATGAAGATTAATTGACCAGATACCTTGCATAGAATTGAAGTGATGAGGGATTATTTCAATTTTATGATGATTGTTTCATACTGGGAATAATATATCCTGATATTTTATGTAGACAGAAATCAGATAACTTGGTTCTCCAGATTAGTGTAATGGAAAAGGAAAAAAGTATGGGGCTTTAGAATAATGAAAGAATATTATTAAAAAATGAGTCATGGAATACAACTGGAAAAATGGCACACTAAGAAAGAAGAGAATTTTTGAAATGGGAGATAGCATAAAGTTTAATGAATTAGAGCTTCTGATAAAAATCAGAGAGTAGGAGTAGATGAACTAATTAGTTGTAAGGTGGGATATGGGATGGTTATGGTATGAATATTAGCAGAATTAATTTTCCAGCCAAAGAGCTACAGATAATAAATAGATATGCCCATGGAATGGCTGTCTGAAAGTCATGGGGAGGAATAGTCACTGGAAACAAGATCAAAAACTGAGACATGGTATTAAATTTATGATCCACTATTGTCAACAAGAATGACAGAAACTGGGGTAGAGAGAAGGTCTGTAGTTTTAAATGTTTACAGGGTACTGATTATGAGTTTCAAAGATAATAACATCAAGGAAAGTAAAAACTTGAAAAAAACTGGTCTTAAAATGAGTATAATTACTTAGTCTTTTCATTAGGGAAAGGAAAGAATGGAATGGCATACAATTGCCAGTCTTTTACTCATAACAGAATCCAGATCATAGACTTATTTTTCTTTCTCTGTATCTCTGTCTCTGTTTATCTCTCTCTCTGCCTCTCCATGTCTGCCTCATTCTCTTTTTGGGTGTCTGTCTATATATATTAATGGATATTCTTGAAAAACAAAAATGAAAATGAAGGACTCTGTTATGTTACCCACACACGCTTTATAATGTCCATTGCTGAAAACATATATACTCCTATATTATTAATTATCTTGAGACATACTTTTAATTTTTTTCTGGAATATATTTCTGTTGAGGAAATATCTGAGGTAAGGATTTTTTAAAAATTTCCAGTAGAATTCAATATGGGAAATTCAAAATTCGAAATGGGAAGACATGAGCAGACATTTTTCCAAAGAAGACATACATACAGATGGTCAACCAGTACATGAAAAGATGCTCAACATCACTCATCATCAGGGAAACGCAAATCAAAACACAATGAGATATAACCTCACACCTGTCAGAATGGCTAAAATCAAGAACACAAGAAACAACAAGAGTTGGTGAGGATGCAGAGAAGAAGCAAACTTGTACACTGTTGGTGGGAATGCAAACTGGTGCAGCCACTGTGGAAAACAGCATGGAGGCTCTTCAAAAAAATTAAAAATAGAATTACTACATGATTTAGTAATCACACTACTGAGAATTTACCCAAAGAATACAAAAACACTAACTTGAAAGGATATATGCACTCCTACGTTTACTGCAGCATTATTTACAACAGCCAAATTAAGGAAGCAGCCCAAAGGCCTGTCGATATATGAATGGATAAAAAGAGGTGGTATGTATATGTACAATAAAATATTATTAAGCCATAGAAATGAATTGAAATCTTGCCATTTTCAATAACATGAATGGATCTAGAGTAGGTAATGCTAAGCAAAATAAGTCAGTCTGAGAAAGACAAATACCATATTATTTCACTCATATGTGGAATTTAAGGAATACAACAACTGAACAAAGGAAAAAACAGATACAAATCAAAAAACAGACTCTTAACTATAGAGAACAGATGGTTACAAGAGAGGAGGTGGGTAGGGGCATGGGTGAAATAGTTGAGGAGGGATTAAGAATACACTCATCTTTCTTTTTTAAGTTTATTTATTTATTTTGAGAGAGAAAGACAGCATGCACCAGTAGGGGAGGGACAAAGAGAGAAAGAGAGAGAGAATCCCAAGCAGGCTCTGCATTGTTAGCACAGAGCCTGACACGGGGCAAGACACAGGGCTCAAACTCATGAACCGTGAGATCATGACCTGAGTGGAAATTCAGAGTTGGGTGCTTGCTTAACTGACTAAGCCACCCAGGCACCCTACCAGTTAGTGAATATTTTAAAGCAGGTTAATATTGTTTAAATATGTCAAGGTGATTTCAACCAAGGTATCAATTGTTTCTTGAGGTCAATGAACATATTGAAATAGATAGGGTTTAAGAAGAGGGAAAAGTTAAAAAGAAAACCAACAACTACCAGAAAAAGTGTTTAATAAATGCAAAGCTTGTTCAAAAAAATAAAGTATTTGTTAAGCATATTTCAGATTTTCTCTCAACATTTGTAAGGTTGTGGCTCAACATATTAATGGGCACTCTTTTCTGGTATTTTACTTTTAGTAACAACTTCAGTTGCATTCTAGTTACCATTTTTAGGATTATTCACTTGACAAGTCTCTGCTATGAAAACTAACAGTAAAAAATGATGAAAGATGTCAAATCCAGTTCTGCAGATAGCCATAAATCTTACCTTTTTAATTTTTTTTTTGGTGCTTCCTGAAGCTGAGAAATATAATTGGCCTATAATTGCACTATATAGAATACTAAATGAGAGAATTATAATCAACCTCCATATTACAGATATTTTCATGGACTCATGAATCACAATGATAATTTAATTAAAGAATACTCTATCTCAACACTTTCCATATAGTGTCTAATTTAATTTTTTTTACCAATGTCTCTGATAGATTTTATGAAACCAAGTCTACAAAAAAAGAAAAAACAACAAAGGACTAAAAGACCTTAAGAGATTTGCACAAGGTGACATGGCAAGTGGAAATCATATTGGGACTGAAACCCGGATGTGCCAGGTTTGCCTGAGCCAGAACCTAAATTCGTCTCTGTTTTGCGATTCACCCTAATATGCTTTCTCGTACTTTCATTACTAGAAAATTATTTTCTTTTATATTTCCTTAATAATTAAACACCAGTACCCACTGAACTGCAGTTTATAATAGATTTTAATAGTGCCTACAATCTGTAGCAGTTGGACTACACATTATGTTTCTGGGTTTAGATTTAGAGGGTGTGAAGGAATTTTAGGAAGCCCAAGGAAAGCAACAACAATTACAATGAGAATTTTGCAGCCAGAATTATGACACCTATTGTTTCTTTTGGTTTGTTCTTTTACTCTGTTACTTCCAGTCCATTAATGTTCTACGGCAGAGTGAAAAATACTATTCCTTATAGAATCTTTTATTGCCTATAGGAAAAATTCCATCATGCCAGGATGATATTCATGTTTTCTTCTACCATGTTCACTGCATACCAAAACTCCAAAACCATTTGGTTCATCATATTTTTTTTTTTAATTATCACCACCTAGGGGTGCCTGGGTGGTTCACTTGTTGAGCGGCTGACTTCGGCTCAGGTCAGGTTTGAGCACACCGAAGGGCTCTGTGCTGACAGCTCAGAGCCTGGAGCCTGCTTCTGCTTCTGTGTCTCCCTCTCTCTCTGCCCCCCCACCCCCAACTCATGCTCTGTCTCTGTCTCAGAAATAAACAAACATTAAAAAATAAATAAATAAATAAATTACCACAGTCTACCTCACCTCTTGATAACTGTATTTTTACTATTCAAAGTCCAGTTCAAATTATACCTTATATATGGAAACTTCTTCAATTTTAACTCCCTCAATCAAATGTCCTCAAGCAGATTACCCTTTTGGAGTTTTTGGTGCATATCTCATTAATCTATTTGTGAGGATTTCTTTTGTTCTTCTGGTTACTCCCTACTCCAAAAAACAAGATCACTAGTTCCTTCCAGAGAACAAGACTTGTTTAACTTTGAACCACCCTCCAGGATATAATACTTGATAAGTACATAAAATATCTTCACTGAAACACGAAATATTATAATCTCACTTTTGTCTTGACCTTGAATCAGCAATAATGTTATTCACCTCACAAGATCCCTGCAAAGTAATCAGAATAGTTGTGATTAAACTATTGTAGAGAGAAAGAAATTAAGTCTGTGAATTTAGTAATCTTTCCAAGGCCAAAGGACGTAGTTAGTTATATATAACTTTGAATTCTGGATTGGTTGGCAGTTCTGCACAGTGTTACACTATCCCTTTTAGCTCATTTGAGCCCCAATGTACAGTAATATTTATAGGTCTGCTAAACATAGAAATATATTATTGACTCATGATGCCATGATTTTAATTATGAGCCCAGATATTATCCTAGGAAATTTTGCTTAACCTTCTATTTTCCTGATTCAACGAAATTATTCATATTGAATTTAATTTTATCTGTTTATAAACAATTTAAGGAAACCATTTATTTTCACTCTTAAACCCCATTTTATTACTCTGTCTCACTATCGTCCCTAATAGAATATTACATAGCTTTACTCATGAGCCTTTTTTTTTTAAATCTCGCCATTTGCAACAGCATGGATAGAACTAGAGGGTATTTTGCTAAAAAAAAATTAGTCAAAGACGGACAAATATCATATGACTTCACTCATATGTGGAATTTAAGATACACAACAGATGAACATAAGGGAAGGGAAGCAAAAATAATATAAAAACAGGGAGGGGGACAAAATATAAGAGACTCTTAAATACAGAGAATAAACTGAGGGTTGCTGGAGGGGTTGTGGGTAAAGGACATTAAGGAAGACACCTGGGATGAGCACTGGGTGTTATATGTTGGTGATGAATCACTGGATTCTACTCCTGAAATCATTATTGCACATATGCTAACTTGGATGTAAAATAAATAAATCAATTAATTAATTAATAAGGGAACCATTCAAATTCTGCTCCTCTTCTAATCATTTTATACCTTCTGTATATAGTGAAACCACAAATGAATAAATATACTCTCTTCCAACAGGAAGACAGTGATAAAAGTACTAAAAAGCCCTACAAATAATATCAGGTTATTATTCATCAAAGGAAACTATTGTTCCCTTCACTTAGATTTAAAAATTGTATTAAAAAGTTTTGAAAATCTTTGCATGTACAATATTTTGTGGTTAGAACTGTTGAATGTTTATTGGCCTATGTGAAAGGAATTCATCCTAAAGTCCAATTATTAAGGTAGAAATAGCCAGATCATGAAACAAATCTGCATAATTGATATGACTGCCTTCTTAGCAATCTTGGCAGAAGATCCAAAGATAGATTACAGATATAAAATTAACTATGGTATTATCCCTGTAGGTTTAAAGAACTCTCAAGGAGAGATAAGCAAGTGTTCCCTGAGTTAGTTCATGACTTGTATATATATTAATGTTTCCTATGACTGGGAATCCTTACCTTATAAAAACTTTTGTATCTAAATTTTATTTTAATTTGAGGTCTATAGAAGGACTTAATAATAAGAAACGAATACACCCTAATAAATCTCTATCACATTTTCACACTTACCCTACCATTTTGGGGGGTATATCCCAGATAAAAACTCTCAAATATCTATCAATATAACTAATTTGTTTCTGTAATATTTTCGACAACAATAACAACAAAACAGTTCTGTAGATTCAGCAGGTAAAAGCAATAGCAGCCAAAGAATTTTAGGACGGGGCTGGATTGACATTAGGTAGCCACAGGGAATATTGTATATTTTCTGAAACTATACAGATTGCTTTAATATAAAAAATGTCCAACACATGAACATAAGAATATGTTGATACTGAATCAGGCCTTTTGTCTCATATCCAGCAAAATAAACTTTTAGTGATGAGTGATTAAAAATATTCAGTAAAACCTTGAATTGTAACTTGTTCTACAAGTGTTTTGCAAGATGAGAAAATGTTTCTAATAAATTTTAACTTGATAAACAAGTGATGTCTTGTAATATGAATAGTACGTGATGCCAAGTGTCACATGACCACAACTGAGCCAATGGTTCTTCTCTCTCTCTCTCTTTCTCTCTGTGAAATTGTGGGTGATTGTCTCCCGTGCTCAGATGCTTGGTCTCAGGATGTGGTTGGTGTTTGGAAGAAATCAGTGATTCTTCAGAACATTGGAAGGTGCCCACACCTGGCACTAGTGTATTTTTTGTCA
Source organism: Felis catus (assembly GCF_018350175.1). Taxonomy (NCBI): domain Eukaryota; kingdom Metazoa; phylum Chordata; class Mammalia; order Carnivora; family Felidae; genus Felis; species Felis catus. The sequence continues at coordinate 38,948,988 of NC_058368.1, read as the reverse complement.
CTTCAAGGCACCTATGGACAGTCCTTTGCTTTCTCACACAAGAGTAAGCTTAGGAACGCTTTGCGCTTCATTCTAGGCCAGGCTGCCTGCAGATACAGACACTTTCTTCTGCTGCCTTACTGCCAGTTATATTAAATACATTATATGAGAAGAGTTTATTAATAATGTACTGTAGTCAACATCCGTGTGAGTGTATACAATGGCCCACATGCAGAAAAAGATTGAAAAGAAAGGTGGCAAGAAGAAGATGATTATGGTGGAAGTTAAGAAGGAAACCACATTGAGAAGTACAAAGAAGGTATACAAGTGGCTGAAATTGCAACATTTTATAAGAAGTGTCTGTCTGCATCTCATCTGCAGAGGAGGAGAAAAAGGCGAAGGAATCCCTCACTGCAAGTGAGATTGGGGAGATACGTAAAATGTGGGAGACAATGCAAAATTTTGTACAAAAGCACCACCTGAATAAGTCTGTATGTAACAGTGCGAGTGATGAATCTGTTTAATGACAATGCAATGTTACATTTCCGCAAATCCTCAAAAGGAGGCCAAACCAAGTGTCATCGGATAGGTTCCTCGTTAAAGTTGCACAAAAAGAAAAAGATTCTATGAGCCAATAGATAGCAGTCATTCCGTTAGTGATAGTGAATGTCATCCTACACAATTACCCAACTCTCTCTTGTCTCCCTCACATTGGCCACGAGGGTTTTCAAAGGTAAGAGCAGGTTAATTTATTTTTCTTTATATTTTGCATTTTCTCTATTATTTTGTATTATAATACAGTATTATAATCATATTTATATGAATATTTTTGGATTGTGGAATGAATCATCTGAGTTTCCATGATTTCTTAAGGGGAAATTCACTTTGATATACATGTGCTTTGGATTACAAGCATGTTTCCTGAATGAATTATGCTCGCAAACCAAGGTTTTACTGTAATTCCTTATACCATCACCCACTTCTAGATTTTAACATTGAAACTCAGTTCTTAATCTATTCATTTAGACAGCATATATTTATCAATATTCTTTAAAAATTTTAAACAGATTTATTGCAGTATAATTGATATACAAAAATCTGCACATATTTAACATACATGATTTGATGAGTTTAGACATTAGCATAAACATATGCAACCATCACCACGATTAAGACAATAAATGTGCCTAACACTTCCAAAATTTTTATGTGTCCCCTTTTGCGTGTGTGGTAAGAACACTTAACATGAGAACTACTCTCTTACAAATTTTTAAATGAACAATACAGTATTGTTTATTACAGGTATTGTACTGTATGTTAGATCTCCAAACTTCATGCCAATTGAACAAGTCTTGATTTCCTCCTTCCTTCCACCCTAAAATATGGTAACCATAATATGGTTTTATTCTATTCTACCCTATTCTATTCTATTCTGTATTTTCTGCTTCTATGAGTTTAAATATTTTAGGTACCAAATGTCAGTGGAATCATGCAGTATTTGTCTTTCTGTCTGGCCTATTTCATTCAGCATAATGTCCTTCAGTTTTATCTATGTAGTAGAAAATGGCAGGATTTCCTTATATTTTAAGGCTGAATAGTATTCCACTATACGTATATACCACATATTTCCCCCACATCTGTTGACAGACATTTAGATTGTTTCCATATCTTGGTTATTGTGAATAGTGCTGCAATGTACATGGGAGTGTTGATATCTCCTTGAGATTCTGATTTCAATTTTTGGATACTCAGAAATGGGATTGCTAAATTGTAGGGTAGTTTACCTTTAGTCTTCTGAGGAGCCTCCATACTGTTAGGTTTTACATATGTTTTACAGTTTTAGGTCTTATTGTTAAGTCTTTAACTCATTTTGAGTGCACTTTTGTGTATGATGTTTAGATAGGGGTCCAATTTTATTCTTTTGCATGTTGACATCCAGTTTTCCCAACTCTATTTGTTAAAAAAGCTATCTTTTGTTCATTATGTATTCTTGATACCGTTGCTGGATATCAATTGACTATATATGCATGGGTTTAATTCTGGTCTCTATTCTGTTCCATTAGTCTTTATCTCTGTCTTTATGCCAGAAATGTACTGTTTTAATTACTGTTAACTTTGTAACATACTATATAAGAGTCAGAGAAATAATTTATAAACAAAATATGTTAGTTCTTCATGGTATAGGTCACATAAGTGGGCTCATTAAGCCTATTAAAATAATATATAGAGGGGCGCCTGGGTGGCGCAGTCGGTTAAGCGTCCGACTTCAGCCAGGTCACGATCTCGCGGTCTGTGAGTTCGAGCCCCGCGTCAGGCTCTGGGCTGATGGCTCGGAGCCTGGAGCCTGTTTCTGATTCTGTGTCTCCCTCTCTCTCTGCCCCTCCCCCGTTCATGCTCTGTCTCTCTCTGTCCCAAAAATAAATAAAAAACGTTGAAAAAAATTTTTTAAATAATATATAGATATATAGAGATAATAAAACTGCAGTTTATCTTAAAATTTATTCATTTATTTTCACACTAAACACAATACCTGTACTTAATATTCTTCATGCAGTAATTTCTAGTTCATATTTTTTCCTTGAGATCCAAAAATTGCTTTCTAACCTATATATCGACATTTGCAATTAGAAAAGCTTCAAGAACCACAGAATCCAAGTTTCCAAAACTGAAGTCATTAACTTCTCTGGAAAACCTGCTTCTTCATTGGCATTCTAACACACACTAAATGATAATGCCACTAGGAGCTGAGACATCAACACTGACTTCTGCCCATCACACATGCCTAAAAATCACTAAGTTCTGTTAATATAGCATCGAATACTATACATAAAAAAAAATCTAGCAAAATCCTTCTGCCCAAATACAGATTAGATATATATATAGAGAGAGAAATAAACAGAGAGATATAGAGAAATTTAACATCAGATTTAAGAAACAAATATCTTAGGTAAAATGCTGCAATGAGGTGCATTAGGGGAAAATGAAAAAATAAAATGCCTTAGTCAAATAATTTATGCAACTCAAGAAATACACTTTTAGGCAAATTCCAAATCATATTATGTGGTTCTTTTACTTATAAACTTTTTGATCTTTTCAATCAAAGGATATATCATTTTAAGTTTATGGCATTGCTTCAATTTATTTATTCTTAATCTTTAAATTCAAGATAGGAACATAAAAGAAAAATAGATTAACATAACTCTTTTTAAAAATGTTCTACTTTGCTTTGTTGAGGCTTCATAGCTGTAGTGTTTCACGTTTCTTGTCCAAGAGATGTGCCTGAAACTGACACAAAGCCACAGCCTTTATTTATGTTTCTCTTCAGCATAATTGGTCTGAACAATACATCTTTATCTTCCAGCCTTGTTTGTTAGGTATTGGTCCCTGAGAAGAAAACAGTCTTTCTTATGGAGAGAGCAAAGTGTTGTTTGTTATGTAGACTTTTATCGATCATAAGTGAAAGGTCTCCTTTCTGCTGTGTTTGTTGAAAAGTCCTTTGAATAGAAAACCCATTTCCCCCTTCTTAGATGCTGCTTTGGAGAACAACCTAAAAATTTATGCAATATTCATTTTCTCCTTAGACAACGTAATTTTAGTAAGCATATTTTATATACAGAGTGATCTTTTTCTGTAAGCTTTCCTAACCAATTTTTCAAATAAATTGACCTAAAGAAAGTCTTCTTCAGAGGTTTAGAAGTCTCTGAGGTTAGAGGTCTCTCAGTCTCAGAGGTTAGAGGACTCTCAATATTTCTATAAGTGAATAGATGAATAAATGAGCTTCTGTAAAATAGGTTGGCAAAAAATATATTGTACATTCTTATGTTTTTTTAACAGGCAAGTATGAGAATGAGGTATTATTTTACCGATCAAGTAGATATAAGTACCTCAGTTTGTTAACTAAAACAACACTTTTTTAATATCATGTTTACATCAATGGAGAAGAAATACCATTGTTTCTTATCACTCTACTTTTCTATATAGCTACATACCCACACATCACAAAATACAATGGAAGTTGAAATGGACTTGTTAGGCAGTTGTTAGGCAAGAGCTAGGAGAGATGAAGCATGTGCTGACCACACCCTCAGAGGCCCCCCCACCCCAGGGTTAACAGAACAGGAGGAGCCAGAGCTGGCTCAAGTGCCCCAAGGGGACTTCTAAAATCTGAGCCTGTGCACAAAAGGTGCAATTTGCCCTTTAGGCGCATGGCGCAGAAGCCAAAATATACAACCACCAGCTGTCAATCAAAAATATCAATTAAAGCCAAATTTACATATGCAGAAAGGAAGCTTAAAAGGATGTAGCTAGAGCTTCCAGGTGCCATTGCCACTGGCAGTGTCTCCCTTTCACTTTTGAAAGTGTACTATACTTACCTACTCCATAAAATCTATTTCCCCATTCTAGTCTCAGGTCTCCAACTGCATTTGGAACAAGAACTAAGCAACCCAGTAACAGATGGACATAAAACAAAAGAGATTCCTAACTCATAGAAAACAATTATTTACAATTCAAGCACTATTTCCTTTTTTAAAAATGTTTTAAGAGAGAGAAAGAGCTTGCCTGCAAGTGAGGGAAAGAGAGAGAGAATCCCAATCCCCAAAGTGGGGCTTGATCTCAACCTTGAGATCATGACCTGAGCCAAAATTAAGAGTTGGATGCTTAACCAAGCGATCAACCCAGGTACACCTCTTTTTTTTTCTTTTTGTAGGCTTCACACCCAGTGTGGAGCCCAATATGGGGTTTGAACCCTGAGATCATGACCTGAGACCAACAGTTGGACACTAAACCAAATAAGCCACCCAGGCATCCTGAAGCATTATTTCCTTTTAATGTAATTCAGCAGACTTAGGCACTTGCAGATTCCAGTAAGAGTAAAAGAGGGAATCAAAGAGGGATGGAAGGAAAGTCACATTTATCAAGTGGCCATTTTCAGATAGTCATGGAGATAAAGGCTTCCACACATGTGTACCTTGTAACAACTATGATATTAGCAACATACGGTTCCCAGTTTCTCACAGTTCTGACTTCTTTTGACCCACTAAACAATTCATACAAGTTGTCACTGAAAACACACCCTCACAAATGAATACACTCTCAACAAATACTTCCTCTAAACTTACTTTAGCATTGCCAAAACTCTTGCAGCTCACTAAAAGATTCATAAACACATCTGAGAACAAAGTATTTTGTAGCTATTAGTCAATAAAAGGAAAAGTAGTCACTCTTAGAAATGATAGGTACAGTATGAGCTTGTGCTCCATAAAATATGCCCCTCCTTTCCATGCTAAGTCTCACACCTCTTATTTATTCATCCATTCATTCATTCATTCATTCATTCATTTATTTTGAGAGAGAGAGCGCGCGTGCTTGCACGTGCAAATGAGGGAGGGTGGGCAAAGGGAGAGGGAGAGAGAGCCTAATGCAGGGCTCAACCCCAAGACCCTAAGATCATGACTTGAGCTGAAATCAAGAGTCAGATGCTCAGCTAACCCAGTGAGCCACCCAAGCACCCCTCACACCTCTAATTTAGACTAATGTCACAAATGTCATTCTCAGAGGCTATGTTAACCTCCAGATTATCCTTGCCTCTCTCCAAGCATGCTCTATATTTCTAATACAGCAATCTTTCTAACCCAGGAAGCCAACAATTTTACTTATATGATCTAATTCTACAATGCCTTTAAAAGAAAATTTAAATTCCTTGTCTCAGTGTACATGGCTCTCCATGATTTTTTGTTGTTGTTTAACTGTGCAGTCATTGTCTCAGTAGACTCTGCCATGTAGCCTATGCTTAAATCTTATTAGAACCCTTCGACACATAAGGGCAGGTGTACCCCAATGTTTATAGCAGCACTATCAACAATAGCCAGAATTATGGAAAGAGTCAAATGACCATAAACTGATGAATGGATAAAAAGATGTGGTTTATATACACAATGGAATACTACTTGGCAATGGAAAGAATGTAATCTTGCCATTTGCAATAGCATGGGTGGAACTGGAGGGTATTATGCTAAGTGAAATACGTCAGTCAGAGACAGACAGATATATGTTTTCACTCATATGTGGATCTTGAGAAATTTAACAGAAAACCATGGGAGAAGGGAAGGGGAAAAAATAGTTACAAACAAAAAGGGGGAAGGCAAACCACAAGAGAGTCTTAAACACACAGAACAAACTGAGGGTGGATGGGGGAGGTGGGGAAGAGGAGAAAATGGATGATGGGCATTGAGGAGGGCACTTGTTGGGATGAACACTGGGTATTGTATGTAAGCGTTGAACCACAGGAATCTACCCCAAAAACAAAGAGCCCATTTTATACACTGTATGTTAGCCAATTTGACAATAAATTATATTTAAAAAAATAAAAATAAAATAAAAATAAAAATAGCAAATTTCTGAAATAAGCAAAATACAAAAACAAAAACACAACAGATCACCACTGTCTAAAGTCTGCTGTAAGTGTTGTCATTTATCTAAAACCAGATCACTTATATTTGAAGAAGTAAAAGCAAGGGTACTGTGAGAGCCTTAATTCATCTATAGAAATTGAAAATTGGTGATATTGCCCAAATTTTTAGAGATGTTATTTTACATATAATGAATATGTTAAAACAACATCAAAACCATAGCAATCTCATTGTTATTGTTTCCTATAAAAGTGGTCTGCTGATCTAAAATTTGTTTTGTTTTGCTTTTGTTTATACTAATGCTTATTAATACTATTCTTTACTTTCTCAATTTGTGTTAAAGAGATGTCAGAATTTCTTAAGTAATGTTCTGCTCCTTTAGATTATTATAGCGATACTCTTCATTAGAAGTTACAGCTAGCCATTAATTCAATTCAAGTTTGTAATATTAAAAGTCAATAGGCTGGTCAAGTACTAACAGCTATGTTTCTGAAATACTTGTCACCCATAGCTCGTACTGTAAAATAAGGCTGCTGGTCTATATTTTTATTTAGATTTCTATAGCTCTATTTTTTTTCTTTTTTCCCCTTTTACACTTTTTTTTATCAACTTCTTCCCATTTTCTTTGTATCTATGTTACTATCTATCTATCTATCTTGAACCTAACTTGAATTTTGTATATGATGCCTGTACAAAAGAATTCAATTAAAACAGCTCATACACAGCAGTTTAAAAGGTGTCAAAACTACTTTTTTGGTTTTACCACTATATATAGGTTTTACCACTATATTTTTTAAATCAACAGAAAAAGTCATCTTCAATTTTCCAACATGTAACTATTTGAACACTTTTCAATGGCCACTTATTATTAACATTAAAAAAGACAGCAATAGAGAAACTTGTGGTGCTTGTGTATATTTGAATATTTACCAGGCCCACCTGAACATTTATGCATCTATATGATTATATGGGTCTACTCACACTTATTTATACTCATTTCCATCGTTGATAACTATATCATCTATATCTATATCTATATCTATATCTATATCTATATCTATATCTATATCTATCTATATCTATATCTATCTATCCTTTTTTTTTCTTTCCAAGATTTTATTTAAATTCAAGTTAGTTAACATATAGTGTAGTATTGGTTTCCAGAGTAGAATTTAGTGATTCATCACTTATATATAACACTAGTGCTCATCCAACAAGTGCCCTCCCTAATGTTCATCACCCATTTAGCCCATACCCTGCCCACCACCCCTGCAGGAACCTTCAGTTTCTTTTCTATAGTTAAGAGTCTCTTATGGTTTGCCTCCCTCTCTGGTTTTATCTTATCTTATTTTGTATATATTTTAATATATACAGATTATTACTGCTTGTAAGCAGTGAGTAACAGATCTGGGTTTCAAGCACAAGCCCTCTCTCTTCCATTTATCTTAATCTTAACAAACTAAAGACAGTTTACTGTTTCAAAATATGAAAACTCTATTCTTGACTCAAATCAATATGCTCATTTTTTAATTAGAAGGCATTTCTATAAATTACTTTCAGAACAATATCTGGCACAATATTCTGTTAATTTCTCTTCTTATGTTTTTTGATAAAAAGTATATCCAAAAAATTAATTTAATACAAGATTTAAAGAACAAGTCTTATTATTTAAATGCATTTTTTCTTCTCTTAATATCACACTGTTTATGGCTCTGTGGCTCTGAGAGGTACAAAGAAAGGGAGAGGTAGTAAGAATTTGGTAAATATAGTAATAAAAGATACAAGAAGTTTTGAAACTTGCTGCATATGTGTTTCACAATCTCCTTATTCACATGATAATTAGGCTCATAATTTAAAGGAGAGAATATTTTGTAAAATGTTTCATAATAATTTTCTATCAAATTAATTTAATATCTATAAAGTAGCCAAGGACAAAATAAAATGAATATTTCATGGGCAAAAGGAATTGAACCTAGACAACATGAAAAGATGTCATTTATGATTATATTAATAGAATTATTTGAAAAAAATAATTGAAGTAAAATTCATAGAGTTCAAATAACAATATTACTTAGAATTCATATCTGTTACATTAAAGTAAAAGTCATAGTTTGAACTTGAACTATCAGATATAATTCGATTTTCCTCAGTACCTCAGCAATGCATTCTAGAAGTTAGAAAAGAAAATAAAAGTCATACATTTTTTATATATGATAAACTATTAGCTTAAATATTCCATAATCAAATATACATTGACACATAAGTATGATTATCTGAAATGTTTGGTAAACTTATTCCTAAATTGAGAGGAAAGCAGTAAGATTTTTTTTTAATTTTCTGCTTAATGAGTAAAATAATACATCCAAATTTCACTTTTTCTTAATTAAATGTATTACCTCCTTTGTTCAGCTATACTCTTTCTTCACTCAGGTGCATTCTTTCTTTCTTTAGAAAGAAATGTAAAACATCTTCGTGACCTTGAATAATAAAGACATAAAAATAATAAACCACAAAGTAAATGGCTGATGATTTCAAATACACTTAAATTATTGAGTTTGAGTGAAGTTAGCAACCGTTCCTCTCAGAAACATTAATTTGAATAACTATCCACAACCAAAAATACCTTCACAAGAGCTAACAATTCCAGGTGAGTCATCACATCACCAGAATGATACACACACACACACACACACACACACACACACACACACACACATTGAGAAGGGTAAAAAGATATTCACATTCCCCCCCACCCCCCCCCCCACCACTCTAGCAAGCCCAGGCAGCCCAGTGCCAAGACAGAAAGAGATTCACCCTAAGAGAAAAAGAAAGTGAAGTGAGAGCCAGTATCCCCCTGTGACTCCATGGTACCTGGCTCCCAGGGGTCTCCCATGAACCCAGGCCCTGGCCTACCTATTTTGGTATGGAAGCATCTCCATGGACCCAGATGCTAAGCCTACTTCAGTGGCCCCCAGGGCCAAGCCTGTTCTCACAGGTCCAGGAACCAGGCTGGTTGCCATGTATTCAAGCACTAGGCCTGCTCATCTGCTGACCCAGGCACCAGACTGGCCTACGCAAGGACTCGAGCAACAAGCCTACCCATGAACCAAAAAATGGCCCATTCAACTTCTTGATGGGCTGACTGGTGAAGAGTTTATCTATCAAAGCCAGTACCTAAACATTAAAAGAAGAGCCTACTTCCTTGAAATTGGAGACACCAACACAAAGCCACAGGGATCATGATTAATCAAGGAAATATGATACAACCAAAGAAAACTAATAAAACTCCAATGACTAACCTTAAAGAAATGGATATTTATCAGTTGTATGACAAAGAATTCAAAGTAATCCTCTTAAAGAAATTCAGTGAACTATAAGGAAACACGAACAACTAATTGAAATGAGAAAAATAGTACATAAGAGGGAGCAGGAGTACCTATATTTGTATCAGAAGAAGTAGACTTTAAGTCAAAAACTGTAAGAGACAAAGAAGGCTATTAATTAATGATAAAGGGGTCAAGTCATCAAGAGGATATAACAATTGTAAATGTACATGCCCCTAATATTGAAGCACCTAAATATATTAAGCAAATACTAACAGAGAGAAATAGACAGTAATACAATAATATTAGGGATACCCCTAATAACCCTACTTCAACAATGGATAGATCATCCAGACAGAAAATCAACAAGGAAAAACTGACCTGAACTACATTAAAAAAAGTTTTTTTAATGTTTTCATTTATTTTTGAAGGAGAGAGAGAGAGAGATAGAGCATGAGCGGGGAGGAGCAGAGAGAGAGGGAGACACAGAACTCGAAGCAGGCTCCAGGCTCTGAGCTCCAGTCTCCGTTAGCACAGAGCTCGATGCGGGGCTCAAATTCACAAACTGTAAGATCATGACCTGAGCTGCAGCTGGATGCCCACCTGACTGAGCCACCCAGATGCCCCATGACTTGAACTATCTTTTAAAGTTCCTATGGACCTAACAGACATATGTAGAACATTCCACACAACAGCGGCAGAATACACATTCTTCTCTAGTGCACATGGGACATTCTCTAGGGCAGATTACATGTCAGGTCCCCAAACAAATTTTAGCAAATGTAAGAAGACTGAAATAATACCAAGTGTCTTTTCTGAGCACGATGGTATGAAACTAAAAAACAATGGCAGATGGAAAACCAGAAAATTCACTACTGTGTAGAAATGAAACTAATAGGTCAAAGAAGAAACCATAAGAAAAATAAAATATCTCAAAACAAATGAAAATGAAAAACAACATACCCAAAACTTATAGGATATAATGAAATTAGTTCTAATGGAAACAGTTTATAATAGATGTCCACTACATTAAAAAAAGAAAAAGATCACACACACATACACACACACGTGCACGCACACACCTAACTTTACATCTCCAGGACCTAGATAATGCAGAAAAATCTATATATGGAGATACCAATAAAATATATAGACAGAAAAATGGGTGAAGAATTTTATCAGGAGTTTCACAAAAGGCATATCCTCAAAATGAAACAACACTAAAACACCAGTGTATACACAGTAGAGTGCCTAAAATTAATAAAGAAAAGCAAAGTTTATTAAACATTCCCAACTGAAATATGGCTTCAAAGACATAATAGATAACTTTCTCAGATACCTATAAGCAGCGGATTATGATAAAACATACAGAACAATATTAAAATTACATTTCTTATGTTTTTACCCTTGTAAAAATATTCTTTCATTAGTTTCTCTTAGTTTCCATAAGTTTCTAGTTGGTTTGTTTTCAGTACATTATTGTATCTCCTCATCTATTCAAAGTTGACAAACTGTATACACTAATGTCGAGAGTCATACAACGAGAGGTTTGTGGAACAATGTGTGGGGATTGCCAGTTGATAAGCAGATGAACGATGGAGAAAAGTCCTCTCAGTCTGAGTTTGGTTATACTGATATCTAAACATACCCGTAAATATACTCCATGTTTTGGGCATGAAAATCATTTTAGAGAACACATGAAAGACAATGGTCAGTAAATAATTCATAAGAAACTGATGTATTAAACACAATTTTAATATATTCATTTATAATGAAAACTATGATTTTCTAAAGGAACAGTAAAGAGATAGAAGCATGCTAATTCCCTAGGACAATTTACATAAAGATCCATATCATAAACAGGAATTTGATCAGAACAAAACAAAGAACAGTTCTATGATTCAACTGGCTATTAAAAATAGGAAATGGGGGGCGCCTGAGTGGCGCAGTCGGTTAAGCGTCCGACTTCAGCCAGGTCATGATCTCGCGGTCCGGGAGTTCGAGCCCCGCATCAGGCTCTGGGCTGATGGCTCGGAGCCTGGAGCCTGTTTCCGATTTTACGTCTCCCTCTCTCTGCCCCTCCCCCGTTCATGCTCTGCCTCTCTCTGCCCCCCCAAAAATAAATAAACGTTGAAAAAAAAATAGGAAATGAGTTCACAGAGTATCTTTGTAATAGGGATTTCATTTTCAGAGCAGTTGAGAGCACCTTGAAATAGTTTCTAATTGTAGAATTTCAAAATCTGCATTTGTCTTAACAATATGAATATAATAGCAAATGTATCTTCTCTTAAAAAAGGCTGTAGAAAAAAAAAAAAAAACCTCAGGCCCATTTTAGGACTGGCCATTTGATTTTCAATGCACTCCAGCTCTCAGCAAACACCTATATGTGCACAATTTCCCCCATTACTGCGTTGGCCCATTTAGAGTGGCAGACACGTAGCCAGCATCTAGAAATGTCACGTGTGGTCAAGAGCCCATCTGAAATGGGTGGGTAGTTGCTCCTTGAATTACCTCACAGGGTCATCAACTCAATCCCCTCTTTGGTATCTGTTTGATCGAAGGAATATACCAAATAAAAAAATATATATATATACCACTATTATCCCACACTTGGATGGCTATCAAATATTTTAAGAAATTTTATCTTTCACTTGCATCTATGTTTTCTTTTCGTGTAACAAATTTACTCTTGCGCCAACCATGAAAGTGTTACCTTTTTTACTTAGTAATGTAACATAAATATTATGCCAACAATGACAAGTAACATGATACAAAAGAATGTTTTAGACTATAGATTTGATAAAAAATCAAAAAGAGTATCAAAATCTCTCAATTCAGTAAATAATTTTCAGTAAAATATATCTATTAATGAAATAGTTCAGCTTCCATGTGAAACTATAATTGAACACAATGTGAGCTTTGCAATTTTAAAGATATTAAATGATTATTACAGTTGTTTAGATAGTAAAAAAAGAAATAGACATAGCCCTTGAACAAAAGAGCTTAAATATTTTAACAGTATATTTCTTCTTTGACAAAAATAAAATCATAGCCATTCATTCACAACTGCAACATTAACTTGATACACTCTTCATTCTAACAGTGTTGAATATACAAAATTTTATTTCTCTGTCTTTCTACCAGGCCTGACTGAAGTCAATACACAAAGCTGCTTATGGGAAAGGTTTGGCAGCTACAGCCCTGCAGATGTGAAGATATGTGCTCTGTTAGCCCTGGCAGCTGGGTATCTGTGTGCTCCCCAGTTATATTTCTTGTCTGACCTCGTGATTTGCTCCACTGTTAGCTGTGGCGACAGCTGTTCAGCTGTATTGAGGTTTTGTCTATTATTTATTATTTATTGCAAACTACAGCCCAGCACGGCTAAGTAGCACTATCTACTAGAGGTAATTGTGCTGAACAAATCTCTTGTCCCCAAATCCCTGATCTGGAGTTCATGATATGAAGGCACCAGAGGAGCCACGGTCAGCAAAACCGGGAGGAACACTCATTCTTTGGTTCTGTGCTTACGAGAGAGACTGTTTCCTTATCTCCTCCGCACAGCACTAATTTAAGATATAGACTGCCAAAATACATTAAAAACAAGTTTAATAATGAAAAAGCCTATCTTGTAGCATTTTAAAATAAAATACAGATGACAGAAATTGCATTATTTAATAAGAATTCTAACAAAAAAAGATCTACAGTACATAATACAGTATATATTTAGGAGTCATAGAATAACAGAATGACTAATGTAGAATAATTCAATGACTAAATGTATTTATATCTATAAATTTATTTCTAAGCACTGTGCTGGCAGCATACCACAATGTTTTTGTGTGTATGTTGTGATTTTATTATCATTAAGCTTGACACATTTTCTAATTCCCCTCGTGCTTATTATCTTTGACTCAGTATTATTTACAAGTGTCATTTAATTTAAAATCAAGTGGGGATTTTCTGAATGTCTTCTTGTTATTGATTAGTAATTTAATTATCTCATGAATAGAGAACACTCTATAAGATTTTAATGTTTTGATAAATTGTGATTTACTTCTTGACACAGTATGCGGTCTAACTTAGTGAGCATATCATGTGGACTTGAAATGATTTTATTCTAGTTCTTGAATTTAGCTTTCAATACCTCAACTGAATAAAGACATCTGAGTGTCCAGACTGTTTATTTATTTACTACTTCTGTTGTTATTTTAAAAATTAGTTTCTGAAAGGGACTGTTAACTAAATATTGCTGTGGGTTTGTCTTTCCCAGTAGTACTGTCTGATATATTTTTTGGCTTTTGTGGTTTTTTGCATCAACCTCTGTGTAATTTTATGCTTCAAGTGTCTCTTATTGATAACACACACTTGGCTCTTGGTATTTTTTCCCAAGTCTAACCAACTCTGGTCTTGTTTGCAGAGATTAACCTATTTGTATGTAAAAACTGAGACTGTTTTTTTTTTTTCAAATATTTTGTCAGTTGTTTTGTTTGACCCATCTACTTTAGGTCATCTCATCTCCATTCCAAACCAATATTTTTAAAAAATTTATTTGTTGACTTTTGAACGATAAATTTTGCGTTAAACTTTAGTGGTAGTTCTAGTGATTAAAATTTGCATACTTAACTTTCAGTCTATTTACATTTAATGTTTGATATAAATGCCAAAATACAATCTTAGAATTCTCTCATTAAATGTTCATATAACTTTAAAGAAATTAAAAATATATACGATCTTTTATGTATACCCACATATTTACTATGTATAATGCTCTTTCTTTCTTGTTGACACACGTTTTCACTTGTGCCAATTTTTTTCTTATCATGAAGAATTTCCTTTGTTATGTCTTATGGCATAGGTTTGCTGTCAATAAATTATTTCAATTTTAATTGATCAAAGATGGTATTACTTAATCATATTTTAAAGGTATTTTAGCCTGACACAGAATTCTAAGTTGACAATTCTTTTTATTCCTTTAAAGAGTTTAAAAATATATTATTTTCATTTTCTTCTGGCCTCCTTATGTCTAATTAGGAGCTCACCACCAGCTGTGTTGTTTTTATCCCCTATGTAAAGTGTCATTTTTTTTAATTGGCTGTTTTCAAGGGTTTTTTTGTTTTGTTTTGTTTTGTTTTTTTTAATTTGAGAGAGAGGCAGAGGGAGAGAAAGAGAAAATTTTAAGCAGGCTCCACACTCAGCACAGAACTTGATGCAGGGCTCAATCCCATGACCCTGGGATCCTGACCTGAGCCAAAATCAAGATTTGGATACTCAACTAACTGAGCCACCTAAGGACCCCAAAGGCTCTTTTGTACCTTTTATACGATCAGCTGTTTTTCAACTGTGGGGAATAAGCTTAGACATTCCCTGGGCTTACACCAATGGGTTAACAAGGTGTAAAGAAGCAGAAAGCCATAGGACGCTCACACCCGTGTTTGGGTAAACAAGACAAGGCAACCAAGAATAGGGAGGTGTAAAGGCACCCAATACATACCTACATGAAATAAACAAGATTAGGTGTTCAGGGTGGAAGCACCCCCAATTCAGTACTATAGCAGAAGCTGCTTTCACAGGAAGGAAGGACCAAGTTAGGTAAAGGTAAATTGGGCTATAGACTGCTGCAGGTGAAGCAGCCCAGAGCTGAGATGCTTAACAAAAGAAAAGGTGCCTTGTTAACTCTGGTTATTTCCCCTATCTGTCTCATCCCCTAGACTAGCTAAGATAAACAGAGGTGGTGCCTCATGCCTGACTGCTCGGCGCCAATATTTTGTTTTGTATTAACCCAAACGCCTAACCCCAAACATCTTCAAGACCCCCTTTCCCTCACGTCCAGTAGTTAATGTTCACAGATTCATTGCTTCTTGATGCACGTCCATCACCATGTTTGTAAGCCTTCTGATCCTAATAAAAACAGGGCAACGACCCTTATTCGGGGATCTTGTCTTTTCCCGGACATTAGCTATCTGTCACTTTTCATCCTGCATCCTTCTCTTTTGCTGGCCAAAAGAGAACTTTAGACAGTGTCTACGACATTCATTGATGTGCATTTGGAAGTTTTGGGGTAATCTTTGTTATTCATGTCCATTTTAGTTTCTATACTTTGGAAATGTTTGGCCATTTCTTCATGTTTCTTCAAATGTATTCCTGTCCTTCTTCTTTCCTCTATTTTTGGGTTCCAATTATGTATCATAAGTAACATATTATAATCTCAAAACTAATTGATAATCTATTCATCCTTTTACATTACCATAAATGAAAGTCTAGCTTATTTTATAGCATGCTCATTCACAGCAAATAGAAAATTGAGATGAAAATATTTATAAATGTGCATAAAAGCACTGGCGAGCTAATAAGACAACAGGAATTTGTGAAGCTAAAATGTAAGAAAGAAGGGATAACTAGAGAAATAATTTTGTTGTCAAATTATTGTTGCCCTTTCCCCTCTTTAGATATACAACAATTTGAAAATGACATCAGTGTTGATGAGAAAGTGAAAAGTGCTGTCCATATTCTTATGAAGCTTGCAGAGAATGCAAAATTGGACTCCAGTGTCCACCAAGAAAGAAGAGACTTAACACCTCAAGTTCTAAGCTTACATCTTGTAAAGGGTATATCTGAAGTGCACCAGTCTTCACAATGACCTTAACTACAGATTGTCTTCAGGTGTTCCAACTTTACAACAAATGTTTGCCAAAAGCAAAGAAATCAACACTAGAGGAAATTAACATTATCCAAGCCTCAAATTGTCTCTTCATCTTTCCATGCCTAATGCTTAACATTCAAATAAAAATAACAAAGGCTTTTATTCTTTCTCATTGCAAAGTAGTATTCCATTGTATATATAAACCAAATCTTCTTTATCATTCATCAGTCGATGGACATTTGGGTTCTTTCCATAATTTGGCCATTGTTGATAGCACTGCTATAAACATTGGCATTTGCAACAACACATATGGGACTGGAGGGTATTATGCTAAGTGAAATAAGTCAGTCAGAGACAGACAGATATTGTATGTTTTCACTCATATGTGGAATTTGAGAAACTTAACAGAAGACCCTGGGGGAAGGGAAAAAAATAGTTACAAACAGAGCCAAGGGAGCCATCTATGTATATCAGCCTCCTAGGGCACAGAGCAGAGTGGTGAGACTGGAAAGTCCATCTAGAGGGATAACCAGATTAGCCAGCCCAGAACCCAACTGATCAAAGAGGTTTGGGCCTCTGATAGATGGGCAGGATCTGGGGAGGGGCCGAGCAGGACAAGGATGGCACTTTTCCTTCATGTAACCTCTGTATTGAGTTTTTCAAAAGGACCGTTGATTAATTTTGATGATAATTCTAAAATAAAAAGTTAAAAGTAGTAAAAAATAAAAATAAATAAATAAAAATAACAAAGGCACCAAAAGCATAGAGCACTTTCCTGAAGACTGGGAGGAAAAATAGATGCAAAAAAGTAATATGACCAGGAGTTTGAAACACCTTTTGTTAAAAATTTAAGAGAAATTATGAAGAAAAGAGAAAATAATAATAATATAAAAATAATAGATCTTATAAACCTAAATGTCAATCCTGTGCAGAATTAGAAAGACACACTAGTATGTTTTAAAAAATAATTAACTGTCTTTTGTCAGAAATATCACCTTCCAAATTCCCTATAATCATTACTATACTGCAAAGTACCAATGCAAAAAATTGTGAAACATGCTAAAAAATATGTTCTAGTACCCAGAATTCGAGAGAAACAATCTGCTAGAGATTGAGTTGATGAGAACTGATAAAGATTTTAAATTGCTACTATTAATACAGTCAAGAAAATAGAGAAGGTGGGTTAAAAGGGAGAAAAGATGGAAAGCTTAACAAATATTTGGGTTCACTAAACTATATCAACAATAGAAATCCAAATTCTAGTTATTGGTGGATTTAGCAGAAGACTAGAGATAGCAACCTGCCATCTGCAATGATTAATATGGATGCAGAACTATTTTAAAGCTAGGCAAGAGAATTTCTGCCTTTATCTCTGGGGATACTAGATGCCTGCTTTTTTGGTTAGATTGGTTTGTTGGACTTACACCTGGCCAAGATAAGGGAAATGGTATTTTTGATATACTCTTCAATATATGAGACTTTTCTGGTTACACTCAGTGCTCGTTACTTTACTAATGTTTTTTGTTTGTTTGTTTTTAATTTTTTTAACGTTTATTTTATTTTTGAGACAGAGAGACAGAGCATGAATGGGGGAGGGCCAGAGAGAGAGGGAGACACAGAATCTGAAACAGGCTCCAGGCTCTGAGCTGTCAGCACAGAGCCCGACGCGGGGCTCGAACTCACGGACCTCGAGATCATGACCTGAGCCGAAGTCGGATGCTTCACCGACTGAGCCACCCAGGCGCCCCACTTTACTAATGTTTTGTAACTACCCCGGCCGGTTTGACAAACCTGGTTTGACTGGTGGAAGAGTCAGAGAGCTTTTGAAATGAATTTTCTCCAAGCCAACAAGATTCCTCACTAGATTCTGAAGATTCAGACTCATTATAGTCCAGCTTGCAAAACTTAGGCCCAAGAGGAGGCTCATGCTGTGAATGTCCCTCAGATCTCCAAACTTGGCTGCGTTCTCTCTTTCTTACAGCACCACGTCTTTCACTTTAAATAAAAATCTCACGTGGGTGCACACTCAGGTGTCTGGGGAGTCCTCTCAAATATGTGAAATGGGAAAATAATGCAAATAGTGACCTGAAAGATAAATTAATAAGGAGATACCAACCAAAGGTAAAAGAAATATAAAGGTAAGTGTAAGAGATGGGTAGAAATTGTGTGAAGAAAGAGGAATAATAATAATAATAATAATAATAATAATAATAATAATAAAAAGTTTCCAGACATAATAATAAAAAGTTTCCAGAAAAAAAAATCCTCCAATCCTTGGGCAATATCTTCTTCAATAGAGAATAACCTGTTTGATATTAAGAAAGAATCTTGTTGTGTGCTAATGATCTGTATTACTTTTGTATGCTGTACAGCAAATTATCACTAAATTATCAGATTAAAACAACACTCACTTATCTGTTGCTGTAGATCAGAAATCCAGACACAGTATAAATAGATTCTCTGCTTAGGTTCTCACAAGGTGAAAATCAAGATGTTAGCTGGGCCATATTTTCATCTGCAGTTCAGGATCCTTTTCTGAGCCCATCAGGTTGTTGGAATAATTTAGTTCTTTGTGATTGTGAGACTGAGATTCCACAGGTGTACCTCAGAGCTATTACAATGAGTTCAGTTCCAGACCACCACAGTAAAGCAAATATCCCAATAAAGCAAGTCAAATTATTTTGGGTTTCCCAGTGTATATAAAAGTCATTTATACTATATTGTAGTCTATTAAGTGTGCAAAAGCATTATGTCTCGAAAATTATGTACCTTGTTTTAAAAACACTTTATTGCTAAAAATGTTAACCACCAATCTGAGCTTTTAGCCAGTCATAATCTTTTTTCTTGATTCAATGTTGATGGCTGCTGACTAACTAGGGTGGGGGCTGCTGAAGTTTGAGGTTGCTGTGACATTTTTTTTAGAGAGAGAGAGAGAGAGAATGAATGAGTTGGGGAGTGGCAAAGGGAGAGAATCCCAAGCAGGCTTCACTATCAATGTTGTGAGAAGCCCAGCATGGGACTCCCTCTCATGACTGAGATCATGACCTGAGCTGAAATCAAGAGTTGGACATTTAACCAACTGAGCCACCCAAGCACCCCAGTGGCAATTTAAGTAAGACAGTGATGAAGTTTGCTACATCAATTGAATCTCCCTTTCACTTATGATTTCTCTGTAGCATGTGACGCTGTTTAATAGCATTTTATCCACAGTAAAACTTTCAAAATTGGAGTCAGTCCTCTCAAACCCTGCTGCTGCTTAAACAACTATGCTTCTGTAACATTCTACATCATTTGTTGTCATTTCAACAATCTTCACCAGGAGTAGATACCATCTCAAGAAACCGCTTTCTTTGCTCATGTATAAGAAGCAACTCCCCATCCATTAAACTTTCATCATGAGATTACAGCAATTCAGTCACCTCTTTTTTTTAATTTTTTTTCAACGTTTATTTATTTTTGGGACAGAGAGAGACAGAGCATGAATGGGGGAGGGGCAGAGAGAGAGGGAGACACAGAATGGGAAACAGGCTCCAGGCTCTGAGCCATCAGCCCAGAGCCTGACGCGGGGCTCGAACTCCCGGACCGCGAGATCGCGAGATCGTGACCTGGCTGAAGTCGGACGCTTAACCGACTGCGCCACCCAGGCGCCCCAATTCAGTCACATCTTAAAGCTTCCCTTCTAATTCCAGTTCTTTCATTATTTTGACCACATCTGCAGGCAGAAGATACACAACATCTATTGATTAAGTTTGAGTCTCATGTGGACATGATTTGTGGCACTCCAAAACAATTATGGTAGTAACATCAAAGATCACTGATCACAAATCACCATAAAAATATAATACTATGAAATAAAATGTTTGAAAAAGTTTGAAATATTGTGAGCATTACCCAAATGTGACACAGAGATACAAAATGAGCAAATACTTTTGGAAAAATGGTGCCAATGGGCTTGCTTGATGCAGAAAGCAGAATAAAACGTTGTAAAACACACACACACACACACACACACACACACACACACACACACACACACACAATAGCTATAAAACAAATTAAAGTGAAGTGCAATAAATGAGGTATGCCTATATTTTCTTTCTGGCTTTTGGACTGGGGCTGCTCAAGTCTCCAAGAGGCCACCCTCAAGTCCTATTAAGACAGCTAGCTCACAACAGGGAAACTTTCTTCTTCAAAGACTGTTGGAGAATCATTCTCCCTTCAGTAAGGAACTCGGGCCCTCTTTTAAGCTCCTTCACCTAATTAATCCTGGCCCATCCAGGATAATCTTCTTTTTAATTAACTCAGGCTGACTTGGGACTTTAATCACACATGTAAAATCTCTTCATACTTTCCATTTGTTATAGCCTAATCAGAGAGATGAAACCCTGTCATTTTCACAGGCCTTCTCCACAATCAGGGGAGGGGATTATACAGGGTGTATACAAGACTGGCCACAAGAATCTTGGAGGCCACCTTAGAATTTTGCCTACCACGTGATCCTCATTGAGACTGAGAATCTAGTCATAAAAATTCAGTGATGATGTGACTGGAACTGACCATTTGCATTATGAGAGCATCAAGGCCACTGAAAACAGGCATAAAGGTCCGGATCACCCTGCCTTGCAAGTGAACTAGATTAGATCACATACTGAGTGTAGGGAAATCTACAATAGGCGAATTCCAGCTTAGAGACCACCTGCAAAAGTGGATACTTTCAATTAGAGTTGGGATGAAAATACCTTAAAAAGTAAGCAATATTGGCAATTAAATAAGAATTTGTTCCTTGTTAATTGACAATTTTTAGAAGAGTATGTTATTACTAGCAGAAGAAATGTGATAAAATATAAAATAAACTAAAAATAAAATGCCATTTCATGGAAGAATAAATATGTAAGAATAAATATGTATGTGCAAAAAAAAGTTTTTAAACTCTCCTATTAAAAGAAAAAGACTTTCAAGTCATAATTTTACAACTCCATATGTTATTTATAAATTAAAAGATAATGAAACAGAAAAGTTAAAAATAATGTGCAGACAATGTAATTTAAGTCATAATACCCTAATTGGGTAAAAGGATTGCTAATTTTTATGAAAAGTATAGTCTATAATTAATGTTATAATCTTTTTATAAAAACATGCCAAACATTTAAAGAACTGAAGAAAAAAACCATTAACCGTCATTTAGATTAAATAAATGTTAATGTGTAATTGTATTTGATTTACATCCTTTATTTTTAAATGAACACTTATAGATACAAATAGCCCCTTTGTATCTTTGTGTTTCAACACTATTAATAACATTAATTATTAGCAAATTATTTTGCTAATCACTTCTGGACATATTTATCTATGGCATCATATTAATTTGCATATTCATTTAACTTTTCCCAGAAGTTATAGTATGACTTTCATCATTATACATCTGGCTATTTTTACTTAATTATCTTTTTGAGATTTATATACAAAGTTTAGTCACTTCCATAGCCCTGAAATGTTTCAGTGTTGGAAGAGACACTTTACCCAAGGGCAAGAAGGAACCAAGGCTCTGGCACATGTAGTTTATTGATCATATTAGCAAAAATGTTTCCCTGTAATGCAATAATCAGAGAATTTCAAAATTATCTTTACCTGACCACCTTACCAAGGCAGCAGTACAACTCACTTTTTTCTGCATCAGAGTATTTTCAACCATCTGACTTTTGTATTGATTTACTTGGCAGCATTATTAACCATTTTATCACCCCACAGAACATTGCACTGGCAGACCCTCAAAAGTAGAAGAAAAGAGGTACTAAATAGGACTCTATAAGACCTGTGGATAATACAATGTAAGAAATCAATCTCAAAACAAACAAACAAACTCTTTATTCAGTAAATTTTCTGAAGTTTGGAAGGTCTATGGCCTGAGGATATTCCCTTCCCAAACAAAATTTACTTTGCTACCTTTTGCATGCTACCACTAAGAAAGAAGGGTAGCCATTTGTGGATCTCACTGAAGTTTTTCAAAGCTTATATCTAATTCAGGTGTATAACCCAGATTCATTTGGTTCTGTATAGAGTTTTTTCTCAGTTCTGAAACTACACATCGTTATACCCTTCACATCCATTTTTTCCTGTATGTAGTTTAAAATAATGATCACTTATTCTAAAGTCCTTCTGCTGCTAATACCAGCAATTAGTTCTGGATGTTTATTTGTATTAACTGCTGTTTTTCTTAATCGTAGCTAACATTTTCCTGTTTCCGCACGTCTAGTAGCTTTTCAATGTACACTTGACATTGTGATTTATATGCTGTAGAGCTTCTAGGTCTCTATATTATCATGTGAAGAGCATTGGATTTTGCTCTTGCAAACTGTTAAATTATGGGTGAATACTTTGATCTTATGGAATCTTGGTTTCAAGCTTTATGAGAGAGTGGTTATTATGGTATTTCCTTTAGTACTAAGTGAATTCCTTAACCTAGGCTTAGAAGTGGCAAATCTAAGGTTTAAATGAAAAGCCAAAGGGGTTTACCTAGCTCTTCTTTCCAGCACAATGAAGCTGTTGAAATTTTTGCCCATCTCTTTTGGCCTACAGAGAATGTTGTCTATTGTGTATCTTGAATTGTCAGGCTGGTATAGTTCAGTAGTTCTTAAATGTACATTTTTTGGCACAGGCCAAGTTTTGAAGAGAGTTTATTCACAGATTTCAGAGTATCCCCCCTCTCCCTTTTGTGGCTCACTTCATTCTGTGATGTTACCTTCAATTTCCAGCTGGTCTGGCATCACTGAAGTTTAATTTCTGATTTCTCATTCCAACAACACTTGCTCTGAGTTCTGTATCTAATGAGCAAGAGACTGCCTTCAGGGAAAATTAAAAAAAAAAAAGATTTAATACAACATGACTCACTTTTTAAAAACTTAATCCTATCTAATTTCTCCTTCCTTATGAAAAATATTTTTCATAGAAATCAAAAGTTCATTATATAAAAGGAAACAATGAATTACTCAAAAATATATTTGATCCATTTGCCATGAAGTAACTAGATACTGAGGAAACAAAGGAAAAAAAAACTTAATAACCGTTCCCAACAGTTTTTGGAGTTTAGTTCATGGTCCCTTGAGTGCAGGTATGCATATATTACCTGAAATATTTATTTACGTGCAGATAACCAGGCCCCTGCAGAGACCTGGATTCAACAAAACCATGGAGGGGTCTGTTAAATGTGCCTTGTAAATAAGCACCCAGGTTATTCTGGTGCAGGTTGTCTGGGGACAAGATTTAGATGAAAAAAAAAAAAGAAATCTGGTTAGATCAAATATGAGGACTGAGAATTCCTGAGTGGCAGCAATTCCTAACTTTACACAATGCCAAATAGGATTTCTTCTGTCTAAAGCTTTTATAAAATTTCCAGCTGAAATCACATCATCCAAAACACCTGTGGAATACCCTGTGTAGTATGATTGCAGCGAATCTCAGCTTGTTTTCACTCGGTGGCATTTCGATCATTCAGCACGACCTGAATGTGTGCAGTTTGGCTTCAGGACTAAAAGACTATGTTGTTCTGAAACCAAGAGCTATCTGACCAAAGTTGACATTTACTGGCATAACGCAATCTCACACTGATATTTGAATGTTCACAGAATCCCTTGCCCTGCTTCACAACACTATTGATGTCTTAAACTATTTCATTTATCAAAGGCTATATCTCCAAGAGAACAAAATCAAGCATAGGTCATTTCAATACAAGCACTCAATCAATTTTTCAATTTTAACTTTGATAGAATCAAATGATTTGAGTGTTTTTACTCACTCAGAACACTCTATTTCAGCTCTGTCAAAAGAATTGATTTTCTGTTTATTTAAATGGCTATCAAAAAATTAACCTATCTAGCTGACCACCACCTAACTATATTTGTATATACATTTGAGCATATGAATATCTTTCTATCTTCACTACTGTGTTTGATATATCATATGTTCTGTGTGATTAGATACCTTATAAATTGATAGAATTTGTATCTATACAGACGGGGTAGATATTTATAGCTATATGTATCTGCCTTTATTCTATTATCTATCTATCTATCTATCTATCTATCTATCTATCTATCTATCGAGAGATCTTAGTATTTCACCGCTTGTACATACTATGTGTATGCTATGTCAATCTATTATAAAGCTATGCCTTTTTCTACCTGAAGAAAACACCTTTAGTCTGGATAAGATTATTCCTGATTCAAGATGATCTGAAAATTCTGTCATGAGTGAAACATAAAATGAGAAGGGAAAAAAACCTAAAAAGCATAAACTAGATACTTAGGGTAGGATCTTGACTCAGATAATTTCTTCTTTTATGATGAATCTTATAATTTACATACAACTAGTATCCGGATATTACATTCTGCACTATTAAGTCAATGAACTCTTTAAAATTTTAAATATTGTGCAAAGTGTAAAAATAATCCCAATTAGAAGAGATGCCTTGCTAAAATACAGAGGTATATTGAGTGACCCAGTATAAATACATAAATTATCCTGTACTAGGGAAAGAATATGAGACTAGTATATACATATATATGATGTTTTACAATTTTGATTGGTCCCTTAATGTAGTTATTTTACCGAAGTGTTTATGTATTCAGACTGGAAAACTGCTTATGTATTCATATTGGGAAAAATGAAAATAGCTTCTATTCATGCTATTTATGTCTATCCATTTTCAATGTACAATAAATATTTAATGAGAATCTACTATGTTCTAGATACTTGGAATTGGGCACAGAATAAACCAAAGATCATTGTTCATATGAAACTTCCACTTTGGTGTTTTGGCGGTATAATAAACAATCAGAAAGATAAATTAACAAAATGTTTATCATATGAGATAAAGAGAAATGTGGAAAAAGAAGAGCAGGCAAAAGGGAGTAAGGATTGTGTGTGTGTGTGTGCGTGTGCATGTGCATGTGTGTGTGTGTGTGTGTGTGTGTGTGTGTGTGTGTAGGGTTAGGTACTCAGGTGAGGCTGATTAAAAAGTGACGTTAGAACAAAGGCATAAAACTACTGAGGAATTTGGTCATGAATACATCAGGAGAAGAATGTTTTATAGAGAATACAGGTCGTCTGAGGCTCTAAGAAATGTGAGTATGTGACATGCTTGAAGAAGAGTGAGGAAATCACTGTAGCTTAGGTAGAGTAAGAGGGCAGTTAAGAGATAAGTCAGAGAGGTAACTTATGTACAGATCAAATACAATTTGATCATAAGGACTTTACATTTTCTGTGTGACATTGAAGGAATGACAGAGAAAAAGAACTAATATCTTAACAACCTATAACCATCTTGGAATTTAAATTTTGATGCATTTTCAACATGATTATTACAAAGTTCCTAGTATTGCACAGAATTTAATGTAAATTTCCTATTAAAAGCAGTATTTCACAATAACCTGAAATTTAAAATGTTTTGTAATATTGCCCTAGATAAGGAATCTTATGAAACTAAAGCCTATAAAGATCTTCAAATAGAAGTAAATGACCAATAACTGGTATAATTTAAAATATTTTTAAAAGAATGGAATTTGTAAGAGATAATTCTATTGCACAGAAAGCTAGAGATGGATGTGAAAACTTTTAAAATACTTTATAAAATGACAGCCAAATATGTTTTGTACATCATGGATATTGTTTTTCCTAACATCCTATTATAATATTATTCTGATAGTCGCTATTTTGAGGAATTGTAAATTGATCTTTTACATTTGCAGCCAGTCTGCCTTCTTCTTTCCACTTTCAGAGTCTTTTTATGATTATATCTATTGAATTATTTCCAGGTTATTTAGGAATACTTGGAGGAGAGGGGCAGGGAAAAGTGAGCCTATATAAACTTCTCCCAAAACTGAAAGTCTAATTATG
This sequence comes from Felis catus, assembly GCF_018350175.1. NCBI lineage: Eukaryota > Metazoa > Chordata > Mammalia > Carnivora > Felidae > Felis > Felis catus. The sequence goes on along the minus strand of NC_058368.1, from coordinate 38,922,745 downwards.
ACTCTTTGAAGTTATTGTAAAATTACCTGCATACAGAACTCTTCTGCTAAAAATACCACACATATGGGGCACCTGGGTAGTTCAGCTGGTTAAGCATCCAGTTTCCGCTGAGGTCATGATCTCATGGTTCGTGAGTTTGAGGCCCACATCGGGCTCTATGCTGACAGCTCAGAGCCTGGAGCCTGTTGCGGATTCTGTGTCTCCCTCTCTCTCTGCTCCTCTCCTGCTCATGCTCTGTCTCTCCCTCTCAAAAATAAGTAAACATTAAAAAAATACCATACATATAACCACAGAACTTAGAAATAATTATTACTGCAAACTGTGTACTTCCCATTTACTCTGCTTTATTTCTGAGCATCCAGATAATCAAAATAATATAGAAATGTACATGTGGATATAAATTTAACTTAATCTTTTATACCTATGATACACAGAGAACTGATGTGAAGTATTATTGTTATGACACTTACAGCATATAGAGAGTGAATGTTCATTTTTCCAGCAAAGGAAACTTAAATAAGTTTTCCTAAATCAAATATATACATTTACTTCTCTGAACATACGGCATGGTTATTCAGTTCATTCACATGACGGCATAACAAGTCCCCTGAGGATATCACTTTTTGATCCTATTTTATTAAATGTCACAAAGTATAATGTTGAAGGCTATATGTAATGCAATTTGCCATTTTCACCTAATCTCTCTCTGTGTCTCTCTCTGTCTCCCTCTCTGTCTCTGTCTCTCTCTCTCTCAATCTCTCTCTCTCTCTCTCTCTCTCTCTCTCTCTCACACACACACACACACACACACACACACAAATTTTCCAAAGATGCTCTATGAAAGATTTATGGTATCATGCAAGTTTTATATCAGCAAATTCACTAATGGCTTTTACCAGTGAATCCCTCAGGACTTCTGCTTTTTAAATGTCGAAATACAGCTCTTACACTTCAAAAGAGCAGAAATTTGGTGTGAAAGGTTCAAAAGGTGGAATAATATGTTAAAGGAAATATCAGCCCTGATAGTTCAAGAAGCTTATTCTTCTGTGGTAACTTAAACATGGCCCCGCATTACAACCCAGATTATCTACACAGCAGCTTACCACATGTCAAGAAATGTGACTGCACTTACGTCTCATGGTCTCAAAAGAAATTTTTATAAAGCTATACTATAGCTGTGGCCCACAGACTTAACCTCCGTGTTTACATGTTTTCAAAGCCATCATTTAATTTTTTGCATATTCAGAGTCACATTACATTAGTGAAATATAAAAACAGATTTTTCTCAGGATAGCCTACTTGTGGTGCTCCAGTTAGTCAATAGGAAGAAAAAAGAAGGTTCTTTGACTCCTTGTGCCTCAGTAGTGGTATGAGTCAATGCTGTGATATATCTACAGATACAGATGATATAGACATAGACATAATCACATACATATCATATATGTATATTCAGTGTTAACATTTGGTACACATTTTTCTAAATGTTTAACTCATTTCATTCTAAAAGTAAATCTACAATGTGTGTGCTATTAACATCCCCATTTTAAGTATAAAGAAATGGTGAACAACAATTTTACATCATGTCTCTGGTCACAAAGTAATAGAACTGGGAAATGAACCTCCACCCTAACCAAAGCATGTATGTAGGTAGTCTATTTGCCTTATCTTAATCCTGTTGCTCCAACCATTAGCATATCACAGATGCTATCTTCTTAACAAGAAATCACAATCTTTTTTTTTTTTTTTTTTTTTTTGGTATGAAATTCAACTGAATCATTTGCAACTACTTTCAACTATGAAATTTCCAAAAAGCTCAATTTCTTTTACATTGGTGATTATAAGTCCATGGGACTTTCCTGACCATTCTTTTCTAATAATGGCTTGGTGTATGGGTATATAAAAGTGTAATGATTTCTCTATTTTTATCTTACTTGATCATTTTCCAAAAATGCAACATATCATTAGAGACATGCAAATATTTTTAGGTGATCCTTTCAAATGAATTTCTAGTAAACCTTAATTTTACTTGATATTAACTTTTTAGTATTATTTTTTAATGTTTACTTTTGAGAGAGAGAGAGAGAGAGAGAGAGAGAGAGAGAGAGAGACAGAGTGTAAACGGGTAAGGGGCAGAAAGAGAGGGAGACAGAGAATCTGAAGCAGGCTCCAGGCTCTGAGCTGTCAGCACAGAGCCAGATACAGGACTTGAACCCACAAGCTATGAGATCATGATCTGAGCCAAAGTTGGAGGCTTAACTGACTGAGCCACCCAGGTGCCCCTAGTATTATTTTTTTAATGTTTATTTATTTTGAGAGAGAGAGAGAGAGAGAGAGAGAGAGTGAGTGTGTGTGTGTGTGTGTGTGTGTGTGTGTGTGTGTGTGTGTGTGCACAAGCGGGGGAGGGGCAGAGAGAGAGGGACACAGAGGATCTGAAGCAGGCTTTGCACTGAGAGCACCCCCAATGCAGGGCTCGAACAATGTGGGACTCAAACTCACAAACCATGAGATCATGACCTGAGCCACAGTCAGATGCTTAACTGACTGAGCTATCTAGGTACCCTTTAACATTTTAATATTATTTTATGCACCTATTATTTACCAATTATTCATATAATTACCCATTTAATCAATAATTCAGCTTTAATATCTCTGATACCTTTAAAAAGACATCAGGAACTTATTGTCTATTAGAAAATGTGGAAAAATAAACAAGTAACTATGAAAGATTGTAATAAGAACTATGAAAAAAAGATGGGCAAGCTCATATTTAAGAATTTATAGTCCTCATAAGTTTATGAAACATCAGAGTTTGCCTATAGACTAGACATCTAAGTGTAATCTCTCTCTCTCTCTCTCTCTCTCTCTCTCTCTCTCTCTCTCTCTCTGTTGGAGGTTTTCAGTCGTACACAAACCTGGAAACACACACACAATGAAATTTCAGTTAAGACATCGTGTTGTATAATCATAAAAGTATATTCAGACTATTAATGTTTCTGCATATCTCTACTGCTACTATCAAAATCCAATTTAATAATAACTTATTATCACATTATTACAATGATTTCCTAATTGTTCTACCTGCTCCTACTCTCTATTCTTAACAATGAACATTGATTCCTATTTCACCCAATGTCAAAGTTCTTTCATTGAGGTTCAAAGCTTTATTATTTCTGATGCCCACTGACTTCCTGATATCATCATCAACTATTCTCTAACTTGCTCACCCTTTTCCAACACACTTTTCCTCCTTATTTTTCCTCAAATATTCAAGCACAATACTGCTTGATGATCTTTGCACTGACTCATCCCTCTGGCTAGCCTGTTCGCCCACCAAATATTCCTATTACTAATTCCTTGAACTTTCCTCAATTATTTACTCAAATGTTATGTTGCCAATAAGCCTAACAATGACTTGATCTTTAAAACTGGTACTCTCCTCAACTTCACATTCCAAATCTTTTCTTACTACTAATTATTCTCTGCCAGTAATCTTATGCACTACTACAATATTGTTAATTTCATTTTCTATTATGTTTATGCTTTATGTTATGTCTACTTTTCAAACACAGTTTGGCTCCTTTAGGGCAATTATTTCTGACTGCTTCATTCATTGATATATCTCAAGTCCCTATAATAGTTCTGAGCATTACATGGCTGCCCAATTAATATTGAGGGAAAAATAAATAAGTAATGACTCATTCCTAATGGTAACAGTGACTGAGTAAAAGGGCCAAGCTAAAACTTTTGGGATAAAAATTGTAACATTTGGACAAAAAATATAGAAAAAAAACTATTTAAAAGAAAGTATCCAAAAAAGAAGAGGTCAGAGGACAGTTTATTCTTGAAAAGTAGCAACGATAAAGTGTAAGAATTCATATTCATGGCTTTTTTTCTTGAGTGTATTCTGCAATGCTGTGGCTACAACAGAGAAAAAAATCGCATTGAAATAGTGCAGCCTTACCAGCTGAAGACGGCAGAAAAGAATTCAAGACTGAATAATTTAAGAGGGGACAGCCTTGAAGTGACAGAACCACAGTGTGTGATCCATAGTATAGGCATAAACTGTTTAAATCTCTGGATGATCACAAAACTACACATATGCATTAGAGACCCAATTAAAAAAATATATACAGACACCAGAAAGTAATCTCTTTATAAGATAAAACTGTGCCAGGTGAGTTTTGTGTCTTTGTTGCCTTATTAATTAATGTCATTCCCCAAATATATGCACCTGGAGCAGCGAAAAGGTGCATATAATAACTGAAAGATTCAGAGGAAAAAAGCTAAGACCGGTGGAGCAGTTAGAAACTATGAGGAATCCCTACAAACAAGAGAATGACAGAGAGGTCTGATCTCAAAATTTAAATATAATCTCCGTTATCTATTAGGCTAAAAGACAAATTAGAGAGAAACAGTACAGGCAGCCTCTGTAAGGCACAAGCATTGGGCAGACATGGAAGCTGCTGTCTAACACATGATAGATACAATCCACATCCACTGTCAACCAGGCAAGGTTATTGTTTACCACAAAAAGAAATAACAATTTCCTATAATTATTATTATTAATAAGAATTTATATTTGCTGCAATATGTTATTTACAATTTTTAATTTCCAACAGAAGTTCCTATGCTTGCAAAGAAACAGGGAAGTGACACCTTACAGTTAAGAAAAAAATGCACTGAATAAAAACAGACTCAAAATGACAGCAAATTTTGGATTTATAAAAGAAAAATTCACAGAAAGTATCAGTCTATATTCAAATAATTTTTAAATTATGCCCAAAGATGAAAGAAAAATGGTTTTAAATGGTCTTAATGAGTGAACAGAGAAGAGACTCCAATATAAATGGAAAGGAAACAAAAATGGAATTTTAGAGCTAAATGTCCAATAAATTAAAAGAAAAAAAAACATTACTTTATGGGCTCAGTGGGAGACAAGGATGGCAGAGGAATCATTAAACATAAAAATAGACCAATCTAGGGGCTCCTGGGTGGCTCAGTCAGTTAAGTGCTGACTTTGACTCAGGTCATGATCTCATGGTTGATGAGTTTGAGCCCCGCGTTGGACTCTGTGCTGACAGCTCAGAGCCTGGAGCCTGCTTTAGATTCTGTGTCTCCCCCTCTCTGTGCCTCCCCTGCTCACACTCTGTCTCTCTCTCTCTCTCGTTGTCAAAAAAAAAAAAAAAGACCAATCTAAATATCAGAGACAAAAAAAGTAGATAAATATACATGAAATACTTGTGAAACAACGTCAAAAATTCAACATATTTATAATTGTGTTGCCAGAAGGAGAAAGAAAAAAAGGCAAAATATTTGAAAAAATAATGATAGACACTTATAAAATTTTGTGGAAAATATTGACTTAGAGATCACAGAGACTCCAGTCTAAATACAATGGCCCATCACTGTCAAAATGCTGAAAGCCAAAGAGAAAGAAAACTTAAAATGAGCCAACAAGAAATAAACTTTACTTAGAGGAAAGAATATTATGATTAATGGCTGATTTTTCACAGAAACAAAGGAAGGAGTCCAGAGACACTGGAATTCCATATTAAAAATGTTTAAGGGGAAATAAAAACACAAACCATGAACCAAGAATTCTATATCTAAAGAATTACACACACACACACACACACACACACACACACACACACACAAGTCCTCTTTATTTTGAAATACATATGACTGTGTTGTTGAGTTCACATACATATAGATTTGAAATGTATTGCATAAGGCAGGAAAGAAGAAGAAATGGAGGTAAATACTTGCAACTATTCAAGTAATTGAAAATTAACTTTAATTTGATTATCATCATTTAAAACATTTATATCATAAAACCCTAACTAACAGCTAAAAAATGCAAAGAGATGTAGCTTAAAAAGTGAATGGAATGGAATGGAATACTAAGAAAAAGAAGCTATGGACAAAGATGTTAGGAAAAGTGGACTGCAGAAACACGTAACAGATGAGCAATCTACACACAGTTAGAAAAGTGGCACATCTAGATACAGCACTTTTGATAGCTACACAAAATAAAAATGAACTACATTTCCTAATCAAAATGAAAACAGTGTCAGACTGGGTAAAAAGAAAAACAAGAATGGACTGTGTGCTGTCTACAAGAGATAACACATTAATTCAAAGACACAAGGAAGTTCAAAGTGAAGGGCTAACCATGTAACAGTAAACATAAGAAAAACGGAGTGCCCACATTATAACAGATAAAGCAGACTTCAAAACATGAATATTATAGAGAGAAAGAACAAAACTTAATAAAGACTAATTCTGTCAAGAGGATAAGACAATAACAATTATACGTGTACATGTGCCTAATAACAGTGCTTCAAAACACATGAAGTAGAAGCTGCAAAAACTAAAGAGAGAAATAGACAAATCCACAATCACAGTTGGAGAGATATATTATGTATTTCACTCAATGATTGAATAAAGACTAAACAAAATTTCAGGATAAATATCTAGAAGATAGAAATATTATGAACCACAAAAATCTAACTGACACACAAACATTCTATACCCAACAACTGCAAAATACACATAGTTAAGTATACTTGAAATATTTACCAAGATGGACAACATTCTGGGCAGAAAACAAAGCCACAATATATATCAAAAGATTAAAATTGAATAGAGTATCACATTTCATTATGATTTTGTGACTGGTAGTAAGGAAACTTAGATGAAATTATTATTTCCTAGGAGAATACATCTTAACTGAAACTAACTCAATGAAAAACATAAAACTGAATACTCTAATACCATTTGAAACCTAGAATCATAAGAAAAATTTCCTGTACATAGAATTCTAGGAAATGAGGATTCAATTTTGAACTCTGAACCAATATTCAAATAACAAAGGCTCCAAAATAGATTTACATATAGATGTCATTTGATTACAAGAGTAATTCCATTGTGTAACCATATGGATACAATATCCTTTTAAACAACTGATACCAGGAAAACTGGGTATTCTTATAGGAAAATATGCTTTCCTCCCTTCCACAGGCAACATGATTAAATCAATTCCAGGAGGATAAAAATTAAGCATGGTATCATTAAAATTAAGAATTTCTCTTCATCAAAAGACACAGGATGCTTAACTCTTTTGTGTACTAGAGCTTTGGGGAGAAAGAGGACAACTCCCCTAATTGGAAAGCTCCTTTTTCTTTTTTTATTAATTCTTTTAAGTGTGTTTGTTTATTTATTTATAATTTTTTTAATGTTTATTTATTCTTGAGAGAGAGAGAGAGAACAGGGGAGGGGCAGAGAGAGAGGAAGACACAATCTGAAGCAGGCTCCAAGCTCCAGAGCCTGACTCGGGACTGGAATTCACAAACCACGAGATCATGACCTGAACCGAAGTCGGACGCTTAACTGACTGAGCCACCCAGGCACCCCTTATGTTTATTTATTTTTGAGAGAGAGCACAAGCAGGGCAAGGGCAGAGAGAGGGAGAGAGCAAGAATCTCAAGCAGGCTGCATGCTGTCAGCACAGAGCTCCGATGTGGAGCTTCAACTCATGCACCGTGAGATAATTACTGAGCTGAAATCAAGTGTCCGACACTCAACCAACTGAGCCAGGTAGGAGCCCCTGGACAGTTTCAAATCAGGTCCAGGAAATGGTTTATTTCTCATACAAAGTAGATACTAGTTTGAGTGACTTGATATCATGGATTACTAGCCTCAAGTGTGAATAAGTTTTCTTTCTTTCTGTCTCTTGTCCACAAATATTGATGACAAAATTCCTCCTAAGCACAGGGAGGATAAAAATTTTTAAGTTCTTTCCTTCTCAAAGAGGTGGTAAAGCATTGTAAGGGCCAAATTCAGTCCAAATGGTCATTTTATTCAGGCACCATTTGAAAAAAAAAACGAAAGAAAGGAAGGAAGGAAGAAAGGAAGAAAGAGCAAACAATTTCCGTGTTTGCTGTGGGTAGCACCACTCATTAGTTTGTTAAGCCCAGACTGAGCGTATATTCATGTAACCTGCACGCATCTGATTTATGTGACATCGGTTTAAAATTAGTTTAGAAACAACACATGCACTTTATCAAATGTGTGCCATCATTCCCCCTTTTTTTTTTTTGCCCTTATGATCATCTTTGCTTATTATTTATCACTCTCTTTATAGCTGGGATCAGAATCGAATTCCTTCTCTTTCCTCTTTTCTTTCTCCTCTCTTCCCTTCTCTTGTCTTTCTCCTTTCTTCTTTTCCTTCCCCTAGCAAATATTTGCAAGGGACTATCTCTAAACATTTGGGCTATAACACTAAAGGAGTTTGCATTATAATGGAAAATCTTTGCCATTCTAGTTCCTAATAAGCCTATTGAACACTAAAAGCTACAAAAGAAAAAAAAATATTTATAGTTAATCAATATAGTCCATAAAGAAAGTACAAACCAGTCATATCAAAACTGGTTTAACTGACTTCAAACTGATTTGACTAGGTTTTAAATGAGTATTATTTATTGAATATTTATATAAATATTTGAGAATATTTAACTATTAAATAAATATATATGTTGTATTTTTTGAAGAAAAAATATGAACTATTCTTTTAAAAATAATTTTTCCCATTTACAACCCACTGTTCACTACCAGTCATGACTAGGTTATTTAACCCTTTCATCCAATTGATTTGTTTTAAAAGACCTTTTTTTTTCTCACCTGACCTCACAACAAATCTTAGCATATAGTAATATATTTCCAGGTTTTATGATTTAGAATTATGGAAGAGATGAAGAGCTTGGCTAACATTAGGATCATTATTCTCAACCCCTGTTTGATATTATTTTTTGTACTGTTGTTCACCTGTCTTCTAGTCAAATACAATATTTTCTCTTTTTTGTATTGCAGATTTATGGATATCGATAAGATGAAAACATGTAACACTTGGGTTTGTTTAAAAATTGAACTACAGGGGCGCCTGGGTGGCGCAGTCGGTTAAGCGTCCGACTTCAGCCAGGTCACGATCTCGCGGTCCCTGAGTTCGAGCCCCACGTCAGGCTCTGGGCTGATGGCTCGGAGCCTGGAGCCTGTTTCCGATGCTGTGTCTCCCTCTCTCTCTGCCCCTACCCCGTTCATGCTCTGTTTCTCTCTGTCCCAAAAATGAATAAAAAAAGTTGAAAAAAAAATTAAAAAAAATTGAACTACAGAAAAAATTGCTGTTATATAACTTTAACTAAATTAACAAAAATGCAGAAATCTATTGATTGAAAAAGGTTATTGCTTTTAGAAAATATGTGCATGATTAGCTAAAATTCTTTAAAATGTTTAAACATATGATACTCAAAATTTATGGTCAATAATGTCTGTTTGTTTTGGACTACTTTAAACTGCATCAGGTTTTATTTGGCCTCAGAGCTTTTTGTATTATCTGATTATTATAGTCAAATATGTAGGAAGGTGATATTTATTAAAAGAAAATATAATAAGAAACATCATCTAACATAGTTAAGCTATTAAACTGAGGGGATATCTTATGGAAAGTATATGCTCAAGAAAGTTCAACAAATGCAGACACACTGAGTCTGGCTTAATACTTCATCCTCTCATACATAGCTTAGTAGTGTCATTTGATGTCTCTTAAAAAGGTTATATAATCAATGGTTGTACGAATGACCAAAAAGAAGGGTAAAATAAATTTCTGAGAAGAGGAAGGGAAAAATAAAAAAATTCCAACTCTACTGACTATTAAAATCTTCTATTTATACTTTAATTTTTTTAAATTATTATTTGAGGGAGAGAGAGAGAGAGAGAGTGAGCGTGAGGGGGAGTGAGAAAGAGGGAGACACAGAATCTGAAGTAGGCTCCGGGCTCTGAGCTGTCAGCACAGAGCCTGACATGGGGTTCAAACTCATGAACCATGAGATCATGACCTGAGCCGAAGTCAGTCACTTAACCCACTGAACCACCCAGGTGCCCCTATTTATACTTTTAACATCTCACTAATCCTTTCCATCTTTCCCTCTGCACTGTCACAAACATAGTTCAGACCACCCCATCTTACTGTAAGTAAAAGCAAAGTCTCTAAATTAGTTTCCCTGTCTCAATTTGTAACCTCATATATTCTATTATTTATTATTTATAATATAAAAACAGATAAAACATATATGTAAAACCTAACAACATTCGATAAAACAAATGGCAATTAAATGACCTCCTAGTTCAAGAATTAGTGTATTTCCCTAGGTTACTCAAAGGATACCATTGTCTAGGAAAACCTCTCCTTACGCTCCCACATGAATTTTGTCATAACCATTTTCTCTATGTCTTTATTGCTTTCCTAACTCTATTTCCATGAACAGAGTAACTTGCTTTTTCCTTTTATGGTAAACAGGATAATAATCTCCCAAAAATGTTCCTGTCTTAATCTCAGATATCTATAAATTTGTTACCTTACATGACAAAAGGTCTTTGCAGATGTAATTAAGTTAAGGACCTGAGAGGAGAGGATTATCCTGGATTACCAAAATGTGCCTAATTTAATCACATGGGGGCTTCAACTTGGAGCGAATTGTGACTATGGAAGGGAGGTACAGAGAGATGCAAAGTTGCTGACTTTGAAAACAGAAAAAGGGAACCAAGAACCAAAGAATATGGGCAGCATCTAATGGTTAAACAAAGAGATTCTTCCCTAGAGGCGCCCAAAAGTAACACAGCTCTACCACTCTTTAATTTTAGTCCAGTGAGATCTATGTCCAAACATCTAACCTACAGAAGTGTAAAATGATAAATTTGTAGGCTTTTTAATCCCCCAAATTAAGTTTATGGCAATTCGTTACAGCAGCAATAGAAAACTTTTAATGAAATATGATTGTTTAAATCAAAACAAAACTAGCAAATAAAAATAGCAAGTTGTAATAGAACTATATGTTTCTGAAATATTTATATTTTCATAAAGTGGTAAAATAATAATTCCCATCAGAATTTGGCATGTTAAGGGTACATATTTTAACCTAAAGAAGATGATCTAAAAGCCAATAGCAAAATTAAGTTGGGAACCAATTGGGAAAAATAACAAAATGGTAGCATAAAAATTTAACAATATTGACAGTTAATTTGAATGTAAATGAATTAACTACTTCAACTTAAAACCAGGAATTGTCATTCTAGACACATAATATTAAGAACCACTTATACTCTTCCTCCATGAAATGCAATGTAAATATAAAAATACTGATAGATTTAAGGCTAAAGAATGATAAAATGAGAAAATACTATGAAAACATTGAGAATAAGAAAGATAATTTGGTTATATTAAAGTCAGAAATATTAAAATTGAAGATACAAAAGGCATTACCTGAAATAAGGATGGGCATAATTTCTTAATTATAAAACTGTGAACTTGCCAGGAAGTCAAAATGATTCTTAATGCATACACATCTAATGAGAACAATTAATAAAGAAAAGCAAGAAAACCTAAGTAGGAAATAAGCCAACCTACAGCATTGAAGATATTAACAACTCTTTACCAAAAAGTGCCACAAATATCTATCCAAAAAATCATCATATAGAAATCTGAACACTAATGATTAATTTACATTTACAGAATAATACTCAATACTGAAGAATTAATTTTTTCAAGTGTTCATGGAACATTCACTATGGTAGGCTACACGTTACCCTTTAAATAAATTATATTATTTTTTTCCAGAATTTAAATCTTGCAGAATATATTCTTTGGGGGGAAAAAAACTGTAAATCACAAATCAATAATGTATCTTAGAAGTTTACAATATTTGGAAATTAGGTAATACACTTTAAAATAATTAATGGATCCCAGAGGAAATAAAAAAAGGAAACAAGCTAGTTAGAAACATATGGTAATGAAAATACAACACATGAAAATTTGTGAGATGCAATTAAGCCAGTGCTTATATTAACATTTACAGCTCTAAATGTTTATTTTAGGATAAATGAAAAGTTTAAAGTAACTATCTATGTTTGCAGTTTACAGACTTAAAAAAAAATGTGTGAGCAAGTTACTATCAAAGTGTGTAGAATGAAGAAAGAAATGCAAATAAGAGTAGAAAGCACCAAAATAGAAAATAGACAAGCCATAGGAGAAAAAGATTAAAATACACCAATGTTGTTGCTTTTATGAACTTAACAAATATAAATAAATCCCAGAGAAAATTATAAAGGAAAAAAGAGAGAAAATACTACCATCAATATCAAAAATGTAAGAGGATTTCTTACTACAAATCCTATGAACTTTAGAATGATAACGTTTAGGAGACAGTTCTGAATATATTTCTTGCACACCCTAGACTTGGGCAAAGCCCATGTTTGAATAAGCAAATAGACCTGAACATTAGAAATAGTATATACTAGGGTACCTGGGTGGCTCAGTCGGTTAAGTGTCCGACTCTAGATTTCGGCTCAGGTCATGATCTCATGGTTCATGAGTTTGAGCCCCACATTGGGCTTTGTGCTGACAGTTCAGAGCCTGCTTGGGATTCTCTCTCTCCCTCTCTGTCTGCCTTTCCTCTACTTGCTCTCTCTCTCTCTCTCTCTCTCTCTCTCTCTCTCTCAAATTAACATTAAAAAATATATTAAGAAAAAGAAATAGTGTATCCCTCCAAAGATATTTAGAGGTGTACCTCTTTAAAGATGTCCTGCAATAGTAAAAAGAAAGAATTCTTCTTCTACCTGGAGACACTTGCTCACATTCTAGGATAACGTCTAAACTCTTGCCCTGGAGAGGAGGACAAACAGATGTGCGAGAAGCTCCATGTAAATTCAGACTCCACATCTTCGCATTTTTCTTCTCTGGTGCACCCACTACAAGTGCAGGTTACCTCTGGCCCTTATTTCAGCATCCTTGAGGACTGGGCTGACATTAGATATTTCTCCTAGAGGTTTACGTTTATTTATTTATTTTTTCAGTAACAAACTGTCTTTGTCTCTTATCCAGGGACTGGTCCCCACATCAGCCTAACTTATTAGTCTTCAAGTAGGTAAAATTTCAAACTCCTTGCAGTAAGGATCAGAACGATGACAAAGGATTATTGTGAAAAGCTTTAGGCCAGTTGTTTAAGTTCAACAACTTAAGTGAAGTGGTTTCCTATTGGCAAAATCTGGAACAATTTGAGCATGAAAATAAATGTGATAGTAATTAATTATAATACATTGAATAAGAAATAAAAATCCTGTTTGAATATAAAGACACAAATATATAAACCAATGAACAGTGAAAGTTCTCACAGTAAAATGACAGTAAAAACAAATTATGGAATGATTTAAAAATTGATTTTAAAATTAATGTGTAAAAATCTGATAAGATGCAGAGTATTTATATAGTCTCAGTTGGCTCTTACCAAAAAAATTTTTTTTTTAATTCATAAAGGATAAATACTTCCCATTAGAGTGGAGGAACCTCAGGGACATATCCTTAACCAAGTGATCAAAGCTAATATCACCAATACTGTGCAAACCAATATATTGTGCCTCTTGCTATGATATACTGAAAAACACGAAAATATCAGTTTTCAGTATTACCAGAATTATATTAATTAAATCTAAACATTCACTACTCTGTAAAACTTTTGAAATAATTACTATTTCCATGGGTTTAAAAATGAGAAAACTATGTTGACTCAGTCACAAGCAAAGGTAATGAATGACAGAGTTTTCCAAAACAGGTTGGTACCAAATTGGGCCTATAGCCTTTTTATAACTAAAGGGTAACTTAATCATACCACTGCACATTTGATTATGGCGAAGCTGAGTAGGTAGTTGCACCAGAGACCTTCTGGCTCCCAAACCCAAAATATTTAATATTGGTTAAAACTATTTATATAGCTTGAAATATTTGGCCTTTTACAACAAAAGTTTGCTAATACTTGCCTTTGAAGATACAACATTATGTATGTTCTTGCATACTAGCTTTTAAGAAAAAAATAATTCAAATTTCAGTTTAACAGATTAAAATGATTCTATTAGCTCATGCACCACCATTAGAGTTACATATCATATTCAAATTTGAGAGAATTTCATAAGCTTTCATAAGTAAAATATATGATATAGGACAATATATTGTTAAATTACATCTGACTAATTTTTAAAGTAATGAATAATTTTGGACTTTTTGGATAGATGTATCTTATTAAGGCAGTACATTTAAATATTTTACTTTTTATTATTTTATGTTATGCTATGTTATGTTATGCTATGTTATATTATGTTATAGAAAGTGTTATATTATGTTATAGAAAGGTAGAGAGAAAGAGAATCTTACGGAGCCTCCACACTCAGTGTGAAACCTGACGCAGGGCTCGATCCCAAGACCCTGGGATCATGGCCTGAGCTGGAATCAAAGAGTTGGTCATTCAACTGACTGAGCCACCCTGGAACCCCTAAAACTGTATTTTAAATATATTTTTCAACATAAGCAGAAATAAAAGCTATATATGATTGTATTATGGGTGGGTGCCATTATATAAGAAGGCTAATTTCTCAAGTATAAGAATTGAACCTGCTTATTAATAGACAAGGAGATATCCACTGGAAATAAGAATGGAAATTGCTCATTGCTTTTTAAAGTTGATAATTGATTGTAAAGCTATATTATTACTTGTTTAGGATTCTTTGATTATAAAAACAGGCATAAAATCAAGTTAAATTAAAGCTAAAAAGTTAAATAATAAGAAATAATATGGGGTGATTCTCAAAATCAAAGAAATATTGTGGGAAGGAAATAATCCAGAAAAGGAATTGAAAGTTTATAGACTCTGTGGACATGATTTTCTGAATCCTTGTGTGAAAAAGAATAACTAGAACTTTTGCTTGTTTAAAATTGAGATTCCCTGGAAATAATCTTAATAGATTTCCTTGGATTAAATATCAGTACATTCAGTAGGAGAGGAGAGGAAAATGTGACTGACAAATCCCACTGATGGTGTGAAGGGATTGATATTAAAAAAAAACAAAACTGAATTGCCAAAAGTCTTTTCATCTATAACTTATTTTTGAAATTATCCTAATTTATATTTTTAGTGACATTAAAGAAATTAGTTAATCCATACTGTCATCATATTTTCAGAGAAGACAGAAAACAATTGCCACCCTTATACTGTAATCTCCAATTTACAGTGAAAATCATCTTTCTGTCCCACATTTTTGGTAAATCCTAGAAATTCCAAACATCTTTCCCCATAACAAGCTCAAAAACCCCTACCATCTCAAAAACCAGTGATATGCAATACATTTATAATAATTTTATCCACCACTCATTCAATAAGTATGTAATAAATATGGGGAAGGAATAAATATTCAAAGACTGACTTTATGTGAAAGGTATGCTATTGTATTTAATCGTCAAAGGCATGCTCTGAGACAGGCATTAATATCACCAATTTATTAATAAGACAGACAAAATTCAGAGAGAGTAAATAATTACCTTAATGATACATAATAAGCAGGAAGAATCTGTATGCAAAACAAAACAAAACAAAACACACCTTCTTTCCTTTATACCACACTGTTTTTTTCTGCTAGCTCACATAGATAATGTAAATGTGAATATGATGTTGTCTTTAAATAGTAAAATAAAGTGTGTAAATAAAAATGTACAGAAGTGCTGTGTGTAAAAGTATAGACATGCTTTCAGGGGAAGAAGAATTTGTTTTGCTGTGGGCAGTTAATCAAAGGATTCTTAGTGAGAAGCTTGCCATTGGATGACAGCAATTATTGTTAAAGACACATATCTGATGAAAAAATATTCCAGGTGGAAGGCATATTTTGAGTTAAAGTATTTAGATAGCATGTTTGGCCAGAGATTAACTTGCATGGTTTCTAAAATAATAATAATGAATACAATTTTAAACTAGCTTAAACAAAGTACTGACTATATACAAAGGGAAAGCAGTTTTTTACTATGAAAATGTCCTAAAAGGAAAAATATCAGAGAAATTGTTTTCACTAATATACTTAATAAACCATAGTCATGTAATATTAAAAACTGTAGCAGAAAGTTTCCATTCTACATCTCCAATATGGTAATTATAATCAATTTCAATTAAAATACTTCCTATTTTAGTTTTACAAAGAAAAAAATTATTACTATAATTTTAGTCATGTTTTAATATATTATTTTAAGTCTTTTTTTTTCGTGAATTCTCCCCAAAAGTTAGTGAATGTTTTCAGCTATCCTCTATCTGATTTTTAAGAAATTCTTTTGGAGCTCAAGAAGTGCTTTCCAAACTTCAGAGAATTTTATAAACAACAAAGGTAGCATTTTATCTGCCCCCACTTTGCACTCTATTTCCTCAAAGAAGTGAGGAGGCCAAGTCTTTTGGGGATCTGGGCTTTAACTTTCTTACAAGAAGGTTATTTTCCAATATTGGACAAATACAGAGTTTTCCAAAGAGGCCTATTTCATTCAGGTTGTATGATTAATGTCAAGGTCCCAGAAGGTCATTATCTCTTTTAAGTCGGTCAGAATGACATCTGCCTCAAGCAACCTAGAGGCACAGATGATTGTTCTAGTTTCATGGTAAGAATATAAGCTCTTCCTGTAACTTTGGATTTAAGTCAGTGTAACTATTTAGTGCCAAAAGAGATGAATTTGTGAAGAAGTGGGAAGAAATACTAAGTTTGCTTAATTGAAATATAATTAGATTATAAGTAGAAATATACATAAATAACTCTTAAAATATGTATGATTTTCAGTTTCAAAACAACATCATTGGCGAGTTGGATGAAACAACATCATTGCCGAGTTGGAAATATTTCTATAAGTAGAAATATACATAAATAACTCTTAAAATATATATGATTTTCAGTTTCAAAACAACATCATTGGCAAGTTGGACCATTGGCGAGTTGGAGTGTTCAAGTGAACACTCCATGTCAATGTTTCATGACTAGGTTTCTGTATTTTATTTTTCCAAACACTGCTCATCTTTGTATACTTAAAAAAAAGCAGGAAAACACCAGAACTAATAGTCCCATTAGAGATCACATTCACTAAGAATTTGTTATGATACTTATTATTCCTATTGTTGTCAGCTCTGGCCCAAGTATGGACAAAATCTTTACTCTCAGTTCCCATTACACAACTGTTTTCCTTTCAATGTGCTTAACATGCAATCAATAAAGTGAATAGAATGTGGTGCTTCTTTTTGGAGAAGGTATGGAAGATCTTAACTAAAACAGAGAGGGAAATACAGATTCTACAATAATCTAAAAGTTTAGTTACCAAGCTTCCCCTAAATTAAAGCCTTAAAAAAACAAACAAACAAAACAAGAATCCTTTTGCAATTGGGAAATAATCTATTCTACTTCACAAGACATGGGTTGCTGGGAAGCTAGATCATGAGATCAAACCTGGGCCAGTTTAGTAACTCTGCACTACAAAATATACCATTGTCTCAAAACTGGAAGCAGAACCCTGATGCAGATATTGCTACTACAATTCAGGCAGACCATTTTTCTGTATGTACAGTAGGATATCAGACCAGCTGCAGGATTCTGCCACCTACTGACCAATGTGGATGGTCACATTGGTGGATGTGGACGGTTGATTGTAGAAGACGTGAGAAAGCTCCATGGTTTCTAACAATATTATTTACCTTGCTTAAATATAAATAATCTCCTTATTCAACTCAGATGTATAAGGAATCAGTAAATTTGCTTTAATCTTTTAAATCACTTAGACTACCAAAGACATCCTTAATTTCTTTGTGTTTTTTATCTCTAGCATTTTTTTTTTTTTTTTTTAGTTCTTTCCTAGGATTTCCATCTCTCTGCTTACACTGCCAATCTGTTCTTGCCTGCTGTCTACTTTATCCAGTAGAGTCCTTGGAATATTAACAATAGTTGTTTTAAATTCCTGCTCAGATAATTCCAACACTCCTGTCACGTCTGGTTCTGATGCTTTCCCTGTCCACATTGTATTTTTTTTTCTTTCAGTATGACTTAATATTTTCTTGAGAGCCAGACACATAGTACCAGGTAAATAAAACTGCTGTAAATAAGCCTTTAGTAATGTGGTGGTAATGTGTGGGAAGAGGGGAAGCATTCTATGGTCTTATTAGGTCTTAGTTGTTGTTTTTTTTATTTTTTTTAATTAAAAAAATTTAATGTTTATCTTTTGAGAAAGACAGAGTGTGAGTGGGGGAGGGGCAGAGAGAGAGAGAGAGAGAGGGAGACAGAATCCGAAGCAGGCTCCAGGCTCTGAGCTGTCAGCACAGAGCCCAACACGGGCTCGAACCCATGGACTCTGAGATCATGACCTGAGCTAAGGTCAGATGCTTAACCGACTGGGCCACCAAGGTGCCCCTAGGTCTTAGTTTTTTAGTGAGTATAGGCCTCTGGACTGTGAGCTTCACAATTATTTCTCAGTTTTTTTCTCTTCCTTTAGTTGGGACAGGATAGCTATTGTGGGCTGGAGTCGGGTATTTCCCATTACCAGGCTCAGATAATACCCCTACAGGTTAGGCTTCTTGTTAAAAAAGAACAGAACGTTCTGGCATATTTCTAAATGGTTCCTTTTCCTCTCCCTCTTGCCAGAAGCATGAGTGGATTTCTCTCTGATATTTACTGTGGGAACATGGTCCAGTTCCTGGAGGTAAGTATCACAATATCATGGTGGCCTTCAAAGAATAGGTCTGGAGTGGTCTGCACTGAGCCTCCGGCAATTTACAGTTACAAGTCAGGTTTTGCAACTTGGGCTCTGGTTCCCACAGCTGTTTCTGCCCCTGAGTCTCTGCTCCAGTAAGCCATGACTGTTTTCACCTGTGTCTTTCCAATTTGGGGGGCAGAGGTTTCATTTACTCTGTGTCATCCCCTCTCTTAGGGAGCAAAGGACAGTTGTTACTTTCAGTCTGTTGGGCGTTCCACCTGTCAGGCTAGAGTGGAGATTTCCAAGTTCCCTACATGTGGAACTGAAAACCAGAACCAACAGTTTGTTTTTGACTAATTCTTTTACTCGACCTAACCTTTAATTATAAGTCAAAGTATCTAGTGAACAGATTAACCATTGCTTCCCTGTTGTCAGTTTCTTTCAAATTTTATCAATCTACACTACAAGTACGCTTTCTACATTCACTATGATTTTTATAAATCGCTTGAGCCTCCCATCGCAGTGCCTCTCATATAAGAATTTTTAGATTCTAAAATGAGAATTGTGTCCTAGGTAATCATTTCATCATCCTTGTGGCAGGCCTATCTAGTCTAGAAGATAAAAATCACAGAAAAAGAACCCTAAAATATTTCTCAAGGGCAGTTCATGATTTTCTTGTATTAATTTTCTTACTGGACAATCCATCTGGACATTTTTTTTTTTTTACTGTCCTACATGATGATAAGATTTGTAACAATTCACTGCATAAATGGAATGTAACTTTAAGATATTCCATATAATAATAGTAACAATTCAATTCAGAAACATGAGACTGTTTTCACATCATCACATACTTAACCCTCCCTCCTAAACCCCTTAATTTGCACTTAAGAGAAGGTTGTAATATAGATGTCTTGAATCTCTTCTAGTCCAAAAGTGAACCACATTTATAAACCACGAAAGTTGGTTTAAAAAGTATAGCAAAATGGGGCACCTGGGTGGCTCAGTCGGTTGAGTGTCCGACTTCAGCTCAGGTCATGATCTCACAGTCCGTGAGTTTGAGCCCCGTGTCGGGCTCTGTGCTGACAGCTCAGAACCTGGAGCCTGTTTCAGATTCTGTGTCTCCCTCTCTCTGCCCTTTCCCCACTCATGCTCTGTCTCTTTCTGTGTCTCAAAAATGAATAAATGTTAAAAAAATTGAAAAAAAAGTATGGAAAAATGAAATCATGGTTGATATTTTGTTATAAACAGTTTAACATTTGTTAATGCCATTTCACCATTAAACGTGTAGTCACTATAAGCTACTTATTCTCTTTTGTTTTTGATTAAGCATACTATTTAATATTTAAATTATGTTTAATAATATGGGTTTGGAAGAAGACAGAATTGGATTTATTTGGATTCCAACTCAAACATTTAGTAGATATTCAACATTTAACAAACTTCTTAATCCCTGTAACGTTCAATTTACTCATGGAGTTTACAGGTGGGTTAACAAGATTGCATATTCCAATTAAGGTTTCATCAAATTTTAAAGAAAATGGCTATAGGTAATCAAATAAAACATTTAAAATATATATCCAACATTGGCTGAAATAACATTGATATTAAGGAAAAAAAGCCCTAAGGAAATAACCTAAATTCCTCTATAGCAGAAAAGTAATTTGATAAATAAAAAAATAAAAAAAAGTTGTATACACAGGTACAATTTAGGAAAGTACAATCAAAATGGTTACAATTAAATAAACTAATTAAAATGGTTACAATTATATGAAAAATTGTTATGCCACTTTTTAATAATTACTGACTTTTTAATCTGATGAGAGCATTAATTTTAAGTATTTAGCTTAGAAATTATATAGCAAATTAGGGAAAACTGAATGTTTAATGACTTTAGATGGAGGAAAATTTGGGGGGAAGGCAAAAATAAATATATAGGATAAGCAGGGAATCATGCAGATATTCTTGTAGAAGGTCTATCATTTTTCCCATTTTAGAGATAAAGAAATTGAACTATAAATACTATATCCAAAGATACAAAACTAATAAGGTTCAAAATTGCATCAAAATTTTTTGTGAATGTGGAGATAACTATATTAACTATCACAATTAAGAAACTTAGAGGATGAACGTTAATTATACTTCAACTGTGAAATGTAGTCAAGCTTTATTTCACATTTCTGTCACAATTCTCATTAAGAATTCTAGGTGGTCTTGTTTAGAAATTATCAAGATTTTCAAGATATTTTGGAACAATGTTTCTGAAGCAGACAGGTTTGATTAGATCCTATGGAAGCATACAACTTTTTTCCCATGTTCCCAAGGGAAGCTAAGAAATTATCTCAGCAGAAAATCCCCTGTAAGTGGATCTTTCAACACTCACAAGGAGAAAGAGCAGGGGTTGGCATAATAGAAGTTTGATGATACCAAAGAAACACATGTAAAAACATACATCCCAGTTAAATCGGTCAGATGAGTTGGAAATTCATAATCATGCCTCACTAACAGAATAATCCCATGGAATTTAAATTTCATGTCCAAGGAGAAAGAAAAATATGGCAACATTTTTATTGTCTGTGTTTATTCTTGACTGTATAAAATCCCGCAAGGTACAATGCTGAAAAAGCAAAAAGGGAAGGCCAACGTGATGCAAATATTATTAAGTAAAGGAAGTATCTACTTAATGTAGATATTAAGTGCAGGAAGCACTCCCAGCACCAACCCTAGAGGAATTAAAGAGAATTGGGGTATCATAAACTAGAATATCACATGGGGAACCTCATAGGACTGGTTTGGGTACCTCTGAGGTGGAATGATATATTTGGAGCTGGAAAAGCCAAAAGGAGCTTGGAAACTTCAACTACAGATTTCTTCTTTTTGGGGGGCAACACTGAAAAAACTGTTTCCCAACTGTTCTTAATTCTCAGTAAAAACATAGTTTCATATGTTGTATCTACTGTTTTTGTTTTTTTAGGCAAATTGGTCAATCTGGTTTTGGCTGCGCTGGAAGTCCAGAAGTTGTTTGTATTAGAATAATTTAATTTACAAAATTCAACAATTTCAAAAGATGCTATAAGTTTTAGTTTGGTCCAAAATATTTAGGAGAAAAAAGATTCAGTGGCATATGAGCTTATATAAATGATTATAATTTCAATTAAGCATGAATTAGGATCTAGTAAAATTTTGATACAAATTAATAACATTTTCCCAATTTAAAACAAGAAGCTCAAAATAAACTTTAAGTTTGGAATGATTTTTTTGTAAACATTGTTCCGAAGTTACCAAGAAATACCATTTGCCTCATTTTCATAATCAGATACCTGTGATTCACTTGAAGAATTCTGTTCCTGATAGCAAGGGTTTTCTCTTAAATTGAAAAACAAATGAACATTTAATTGCCCTCACATTTATGTTTACTCTTCGCTCCAGAAGTTGTGTAATTCCTTGGTGTAATTATAAGACGTCAACACTGGTCTTCCCATTTCACCTGTCTTCTCGGTTAACTAGTTTCTTCTCACTTCTGACAGATTTTAATATTTCTATTGGGCTTTACCTCACCTACATCCAAATTGAATTCATGAGGTCATTTTGTTTTGTGCTGGTTAACATTTGGACTTTTTTTTTGCCATAAGTAAGCAAATTAACCTCTCAACCTATCTTTCCCCTGCTTTAAGAAAAGTCGGTTCCATAGAAAGCAACATTTCAATTCAAATAATAAACTTATAGCAGTGTGAAATATGTTCTCAAAAATACCACAGTGAAGAGTATTGACAAATTGTTTAAAATTCCTTCTCCTTAGCTTATAAAAAAAAAGTACAAACACTTCAATATGCCAGAACTATTTCTCATAAACCGTCTTTTGGTTTTAATATCTTTACTCACAAATGTTTTCTATTTAAAAAATGAGACTGAATCTTCTGTTCCTTTAAAACTATTTAGATACGTAAGCTTTTACCTATTAGCTGGTATTTTTTTAACCTCATCTGAATATAAATGTTTTTTTTAAATTTCATCATTCATTGATACCAATGACTATACAAATGGAAATATATATGTAAAATATCATATAGGCAATGCTAAATCAAATGTGTATTCATCAAAGTATTTTGAAGTTTCCTACATAACAAGCTTATTCTAGGTATTGAGGAAAAGTTTGGAATATGAAAATTCTCTACTCTCAAGGAATATACAATCACTTATGAGGCAGACAAGTGAAAAGATTATTCTATTTCACTGGCATAAGTGCCACACCAAAAAATGCATAATAGGTAAGCGGCCACAAAATAGTCACTTACTGCTGATGAATGAAGTTAATCTAGAGAAGGGGAAGCCTAGAATGTGCTGTAAAAGTTAAATAGCATGTCACTAAACGAGATGCTTCAAGTGGGAGGAAGGGAGAGCATCTAGGCAGGGGAAGCAGAACTGAAACTGTACACACGAAGAAGCACAGATCAGTAGTAGTTCTGTGAGACAGGAGCACAAATACCAATGGGGGTTGAGAGGGAAGAGATAATTTTGGGAAGAAAGTCTAGGGCAGGTTGATGAAGCTTTTTGAACATGACATTAGTGGATGGATTTATCCTGTATGGAACAGAAATACAGTAGAATGTTGCAAACAAGAGTAGAATATTGCAAACAAGAGGTACACATGATAATGTGTACCTTAGCTCTTATGAAAACAAAGGTTTGGAAGAATGCAAGACTGGAGGGAGAGCACAATTAATATAAATAAGAATACGCAAAAGTAATATTATAGTGTTGTGTCACTTTCTCCCTGAAGGCCCGTAAGAGCTTTTCAAAAATCATATAAAATATGAACCCAGAAGAGTCTGCATGATTAGATTACAGAATTAAATAGCAACTCAAAGATCACAAATTCCAAAAGGTATTCTAAATAGTGCATTATTTTCTGCTGTTACTAAGTGGAAAAATATATTCCAATCATATCTGATCAACCAGCTTCATTAGAAATAGCAGATAGTGTTTCCAGCTGACTATTAAATGTGCATCTGTTAGGTTTCATTACTATTATTAAAGTAGCATTATCAGTTTTGCTCCTTCCAAGTCAAAACAGTCTATTCACTAGATAAGATCAGCCAAGTTTTTGTTCCTAACATCACACTTAAAACAACTCCCTGTCCTCAACTGTTTGATAGTGGTTTTTGAAAAGGATTTTTATAATACAGACAAAAATCAGCTATAAAAGATCCATTTATAGTACATGCTTAAAACATAATGAAATGTGAATCTGGAATTGAAGAAAAATTCAAAAATATATAAAGAGATTCTGAGAAGAAATATTATTCCCGGAAATAATAGTTACACAGTTTGTAATATTCAGCTATTTATCGTGCTTTTTGCTTTTAAATCAACCTGATATAATTTTCAGACCACATGACACTCAGATAGGCAAGTCACTTTATGTCTAGTACAACTCTGGCATATATAACATGAACTGGATTAGAAGTAACCAGTGATTACAGTCTGGGTTTGTTATTGTGACTGCCAGAGACATAAATGGTCATAATGATTTTCCTTCAACCTTGCTTCTCTTTGTTAAAAAAAAGATATTTATAGTTTGAAAATGCTTATTTTCAAATGTGTTGTTTTCATATAATTTTCCATAGTGACATATTTTTGATACAAATAGTTAGATTGTTTAAATGTATAAGCAAAGGCAGTTGAAAATTATGACCTATTAATACACTTTTTGAGATGTTTATTATGACCAGATAGAAACTTTATCTCTCAAGTGATGGGATTTGTAAACAAATGTAAATTTTTAAAATTCTTTTATGAAAATAAGGCTAATTTTGGGGCGCCTAGGTGGCTCAGTCAAACGGCTGACTCCGGCTCAGGTCATGATCTCACGGCTTGTGGGTTTGAGCCCCGCATCAGGCTCTGTGCTGACAGCTTGGAGCCTGGAGCCTGCTTTGGATTCTGTGTGTCCCTCTCTCTCTGCACCTCTCCTGCTCACACTCTCTCACTTTCAAAAAATTAATAAGCACTAAAAGAAAAAGAAAAGAAAAGAAAAGGAAAGAAAAAAGAAGACTCATTTTTAAGAAACTATTTGATATTTGTTCTCATAAATTACAGTATTATTTCATTCAAATCATAATGCCATCTCCAAATTAATTAGAGCAATAAAGTGACTCATGCTCTATTCAGACTTAATGTTTACCCTTATGGCCTGCTAGTCATGATGCTCTGAAAGAATAATGACGTGAGGGACTGAGAGGGGTCAAAGAAAATTCTTGCATTCTCTTTGGGGAATGAGAGACACAAAATACAGACAATCAGTAAATAGTATAAACTCAGCCTTCTGGACTTTTTCTTGGTCACACGTACTTGAAACAAGTAACTGTTCAGCTGATTCTGTTATTACACAGACACCTCTCTGAAAAGGGAACAGAGTTGGTGATGAAAAAGACAAAACCTGAAATTACACAATTAATTACAAGCCATTTCTCTTATGGCTATATATTACACCTAGGAGAGTCTGAGCTTAAAGGTTATACTACTAATTCTCTGTTCAAATGGTACTTTTATTACCCATTAAATATCACTCAGTGTGTGATTATTTTTACCCTTGACTTAGAAATTGTGAACCTGAGACATTAAAATGGGTTAGTGGCTCTAAATCAGACAATACATAAAAACTCCCAACTAATTGGTTTTTATAAATTGTTTGGCATCCAGATGCATTGAAACATGAGTACTTAGCTTCAGGAAGAAACAAGTTAAATAAACTTATGACATACAATAGGAAAGTTATAAAATATCAGTTTGTATACTCATCTTCTGTTTAACGTCTTTATCTTGATCACCATTAAGCTATTGTATAGTGAGGAAACTCTAAATATGTTAGTCTACTGATAGTCCTTCATATGTACCATTGGGTACCTTAAATTTTATAGGAATGAGTGCATTTTAAAGGAAATGTTTATATTGCGCAATAAAAGGAAAAAGGATATACACAAGGGCCTAAAAGTAAGGAGCAAATCCCAACAAAATATGGCAAAAGCCCTTTGATAGCAGATGTGAGTCTTTCTCACTTTTATATATTCAAAGTGTAAAAATAATTGGTCAACACACAGATATTGTGTATATAATACAGAAAAAAAAATAGGACCTACACTTAGACAGCATACAAGTACCTCTTAGGGATACATACTATCAGGATGCTGATATAAAATACCTAAGAAATTAAGAAGTGCAGCGGGGTCAGAGGGCAAACAGCACAAAAAGAGGTATCTCAAAATTTGTATTTTCATGTTTGAATCTAATAAAGCCTTACCCCATTTAAAAGCTAGCATGGAAATGATGAATCATTATACTGTACATCTGAAATTGGATATTACACTGTATGTTAACTAAACGGAATCTAACTGAAAACTTAAAAAAATAACATTTGTCTGTGTATCTCTATATCTATCAATCACCTGTCGACCATCTATATCTACACACATACACTGGGGTCTTGAATAATTACTGCATAGAAGGTAACTAATAAAATTTGACATGATTTTATGGTACAGTAACCAATATGACGTGAGGTCAACAAAGTCCGAAGTTGGGGCATTCAATAGAAGTTCCCAAGAAGCACTCTTTCCCACTCCACATTGTAGGAGACAATAATATAGTGAACAGATTGTGCTGCTTCATGTCTTTTTCTAGAACTACATGCACTATTAAAGTCCATAGTATGCATTTCAAATAACTTTAAATAAGCATCACAGAATTAATTGGTAATTTTTAATTTTTATGTATGTTCCTCCTCTAGAACAATTTTTGGTATTATTAAAATTAAATTGACATAAATTGCACTTTATGTCTATGAGGGCACCATGTGGTTATTCACTGTATTGCTAACTGACCCTACATAGAAATGGTTTTATGTGTTTTAGCTACATATCTCTAAAACATTAGAATGAAGCATATGATTTATATCATAAAACAGTAAAAAATTCTTTTAAATTGAAAAGCATACAGTACTATTTAGAACTATATTACGAATAACAGGAAGTGGGGAGTAAGTATGCATCATCCGTTTTCATAACTATCATGTTCATGAAGTAGCAATAAGCCAGGCACTTCAGAATAATTGGAGATCCTTGCCACTTGCAGTGTTCTATACAGAACAAGCCAATAATTTTTGAAATATATTTTTCATTGCAAAGAGTGTTAATTACCCATCTGCTGTTTGCCTTCTTGGAAAACGGTGGTATACATAATTTAAGCAAGAGTTTGTTTATTGCTAGCCTACTGTAAAATAATTTTTAAAAATCAGACTAATCGAAAATGGTGTGCTTTGTCAATAAAGTTACTTCACAGAAGACCATGGGGGGAAGGGAAGGGGAAAGAAATAATTACAGAGAGGGAGGGAGGCAAACCATAAGAGACTCTTAAACACAGAGAACAAACTGAAGGATGGAGGGGTCGGGGAGAGAGGAAAATGGGTGATGGGCATTGAGAAGGGCACTTGTTGGGATGAGCACTGGGTGTTGTATGTAAGCAATGAACCATGGGAATCTACCCCAAAAACCAAAAGCACACTTTACACACTGTATGTTAGCCAGTTTGACAATAAGGTATATTAAGAAAAAGATGTACATGTTAATTTCCTTTAGGTAAAACTTCCATATTGAACTGTAAGAATATACTATATGTAACAGAAATTGTAATTTTTTATTATGTTATAGAAGTTATTTATTTACAATGAAGATTTGTTCCTAAACATCTTATTTAATGATCCAAATTATTGATATCTAATAGAAAACATAATCATATTCAAAAGAAAACATTTCCTGGAAACACATTTCATTTCATTTTTATATTTTAGTTAGTTAATATACAATGTAACATTGGTTTTAGTAGGATTCGGCGATTCATCACTTAACACGCAACACCCAGTACTCATCACAACCAGTGCCCTTCTTACTACCCATCACCCATCTAGCCAATCTCCCACCTACTTCCCTACAACAACACTGTTCTCTACCTTTAAGAGTCTCTTGTGGTTTGTTTCCCTTTCCGCTCTCATCCCCACCCTCCCATATATTCATCAGTTTTGTTTCTTAAATTCCACATAGGAGTGAAATCGTATGGTCTTTGTCTTTCTCTCATTGACATATTTTGCTTAGCAGGATACATTTTAGCTCCATTCACGTTATTGCAAATGGCAAGCTTTCATTTTGTTTTTTGAATGGCTGAGTAATATTCCATTGAATATATATACCACCTCTCCTTATCCACTTATCAGTCAATGGATATTTGGGTTCTCTCCATAGTTTGGCTATTATTGATAATGCTGCTATAATTATTGGGGTGCATGTATACCTATGAGTCTGTATTTCTGTATCCTTTGGGTAAATACCTAATAGTGCAAATGCTGGATCATAGGGTACTTCTATTTTTAGTTTTTTGAGGAACAACCATAGTGTCCTCCAGAGTGGCTGCATCAGTTTGCATTCCCACCAGCAGTGCAAGAGGGTTCCCCTTTCTCCACATCCTCATCAACACCTGTTGTTTCTTGTGTTGTTATTTTTTACCATTCTGACAGGTGTGAAGTAGTATCTCATTGTGGTTTTGATTTGCGTTTTCCTGATGATGAGTGATGTTGAGCATCTTTTCATGTGTCTGTTAGCCATCTGGATGTTTTCTTGGTAAAAGTGTCTATTCATATCTTCTGCTCATTTCTTAACTAGGTTGTTTGATTTCTGGGTGTTGAGTTTGATAAGTTCTTTATAAATTTTGAATACTAACCTTTTATCAGATATGTCATTTGCTAATATCTTCTCCCATTCCGTAGGTTGCCTTTGAGTTTTGGGATTGTTTCCTACATCGTGCAAAAGATTTTTATCTTGATGAGGTCCGAATAGTTCATGTTTGCTTTCATTTCCCTTGCCCTCAGTGACAAGTCTAGTAAAAAGTTGCTCTAGCTGAGGTCAAACAGGTTTCTGCCCGTGTTCTCCTTTAGTATTTTGATGATTTCCTGTTTTACATATAGGTCCTTCATCCATTTGGAATTTATTTTGTGTATGGTGTAAGAAAGCGGTCCAATTTCATTATTCTATATGTCACTGTCCAGTTTTCCCAACACCAGTTGTTGAAGAGACTGTCTTTTTTCCATCAGATATTCTTTCCTGCTTTGTCAAAGATTAGTTTTCCATACAGTTGTGCATCCATTTCTGGGTTTTCTGTTCTGTGCCACTGATCTGTGTAGTTGCTTTTGTGCCAGTACCATGCTATCTTGATAACTACAGCTTTGTAATATAGCTTGAATTCTGGAATCATGACGCCTCCACGTTTGTTTTTCTTTTCCAGGATTGCTTTGGCTATTTGGGGTCTTTTGTGGTTCTATGCATATTTTAGGATTGTTTGATCTAGCTTTGTGAAGAATGCTGGTGGTGTTTTGATAGGGACTGCATTAAATGTATAGATTCCTTTGGGTAGTATAGACATTTTAACAATGTTTATAGTTCCAACCCATGAGCATGAATTTTTTTTCCCATTTCCTTGTGTCCTCTTCAATATATTCATAAGTCTTCTACAGTTTTCAAAGTACAGATATTTCACCTCTTTGATTAGGTTTATTCCTAGGTATCTTATTGTTTTTGGTGAAATTGTAAATGGAATTGATTCCTTGCTTTCTCTTTCTGCTGCTTCGTTATTGGTGTATAGAAATGCAACAGATTTCTGCACGTTGATTTTATATCCTGCGACTTGGCTGAATTCATTGGGTAGCGATTTTTTGGTGGAGTCTTTTGAGTTTTCTACATAGAATATCATGTCATCTGCAAATAGTGAAAGTTTGACTTCTTCTTTGCCTATTTGTATGTCCTTTATTTTTTCTGATTGCTGAGGCTAAAATTTCCAGCACTATATTAAATAGTAATGGTGAGAGTGGTCATCATCGTCTTGTTCCTGACTATAAGGAAAATGCTCTGAGTTTTTCCCCATTGAGGATATTAGCCGTGGGTCTTTTGGATAAGACCTTTATGATCTTGAGTATGTTCTATCTATACCTACTTTGTTGAGGGTTTTTTTTTTTAATCAAGAATGGATGCTGTACTTTGTCAAGTGCTTTTTCTGCATTTATTGACAGAATCATATGGCTCTTATCCTTTCTTTTATTAATGTGGTACATCATGTTGATTGATTTGCAAATACTGAAACAGCCCTGCATCCCAGGAATAAATCCCTCTTGATCATGGTGAATAATTCTTTTAATGTACTATTGAACTTCATTTGCTAGTATCTTTTAGAGAATTTTTGCATCCAGTTTCATCAGAGATATTGGCCTGTAATTTTCCTTTTTAGTGAGATCTTTCTCTGGTTTTGGAATCAAAGTAATGTTGGCTTCATAGAATAAGTTTGGAAGTTTCCTTCCATTTCATTTTTTTTTTGGAACAGTTTGAGAAGAATAGGTATTAACTCTTCTTTAAATGTCTGGTAGAATTCCATTGGGAAGCCATATGGCCCAGGAATCTGATTTGTTGTGAGATTTTTGATAAATTTTTGATAAATTGAATTGATTCAATTTTGTTGCTGGTTATGGGTCTGTTGAAATTTTCTATTATTCTTGTTTCAGTTTTGGTGGTTTGTGAGTTTCTAGGAATTTGTCCATTTCTTCCAGATTGCCCAGTTCATTGGTATATAATTTTTCATAATATTCTCTTACAATTATTTGTATTTCTGTGGTGTTGGTTGTGATCTCTCCTCTTTCATTTGTGATTGTATCTATTTGGGTCCTTTCTCTTTTCTTTTTGATAAATCTAGCTAGGGGTTTATCAATTTTGTTAATTCTTTCAAAGAACCAGCTCTTAGTTTCATTGATCTATTCTACTGGGGTTTTTTGTTTGTTTGTTCGTCATTGTACCACTTATGTCTGCTATAATCTTTATTATTTACCTTCTCTGCTGGCTTTAGGCTTTATTTGTTGTTCCTTTTCTAGCTCCCATAGGTGTGAAGTTAGACTGTGTATTTGGGACCTTTCTTGCTTCTTGAGATAGGCCTGAACTGCAATATATTTTTCTCTTAGGACTGCCATTGCTGCATCCCAAAGGGTTTGGACTGTCCTGTTTGCATTTTCATTTGCTCCCATGTATTTTTTCATTTCTTCTTTAATTTCCTGGTTAACACATTCATTCCTTAGGATGTTCTTTAACCTCCATGTATTTAAGGACTTTCCAATTTTATTCTTGTGGTTGACTTCAAGTTTCATAGCAGTGTGATCTGAAAAATATGCACAGTATGATCTCAATCTTTTTGCACCTATTGAGGGCTGATTTGTCTCTAGTATGTGATCCATTCTGGAGATTGTGCCAGGTGCACTGGAGAAGAACGTGCATTCTGCTGCTTTAGGAGGAAATGTTTTGATATATTAAGTCCATCTTGTCCAATGTGTCAGTCAAAGCCATTATTTCCTTGTTTATTTTCTGCTTAGATAATCTGTCATCCATTGCTGTAAGTGGGGCATAAAGACCCCTATTATTAATTTAGTATTATCAAATGAGTTTCTTTATGTTTGTTACTAATTGTTTTATATAATTGGGTTCCACCAAGTAGGGGGCATAAAAATTTACAATTGTTAGATCTTCTCGATGGATAGACCCTTTAATTATGATATACTGCTTTTCTCCATCTCTTATTACAGTCTTTGTTTTAAAATCTAGTTTGGGGGCACGTGGGTGGCTCAGTCAGTTGAGCATCTGGCTTGTCATTTTGACTAAGTTTCTGTGTTTTACATGTTTTAAAATGCTTGTTATATTTCCTGCACCTGAGAATACTGCTGTATTAAAAAGAGGTCATAGGACCGGGCAGAAGTGTGTTTCGACTGCAAAAGTCAGTGCTCTGAAGAGCTCCTCCTTGCTTACAGTGGGGTGTGTTTGGCCCTTTAATTTGGTGTGCTTTGATTTGTTAAAATAGGCCTTGCACCTGCTATGCTGTCTCTCTCCAACCATGGAGATTCTTCTGCGAGTCTGCAGATCGATTTCCTGGGTGTTCCAAGTGATCTGACCTCAATACAGCTGTGTTTGAGGGACAGGGAAAGTTCAGGGTCCCCCTACTATCACCATCTTAACTCCTCCCTTCACATTTCATTTTTTAAAGTCAGGTTTATTTAAATACAATATATGTACAATAAAATTCAACCATTTTTGTGTACAATGCTATGTGTTTTGGCAAATGCATATACTATGTATCCACTTCTCCAACCAAATCCATTACCCTCCTAAAAATATCTTAGTCTTGGGGCGCCTGGGTGGCGCAGTCGGTTAAGCGTCCGACCTTAGCCAGGTCACGATCTCGCGGTCCGTGAGTTCAAGCCCCGCGTCGGGCTCTGGGCTGATGGCTCAGAGCCTGGAGCCTGTTTCCGATTCTGTGTCTCCCTCTCTCTCTGCCCCTCCCCCATTCATGCTCTGTCGCTCTCTGTCCCAAAAATAAATAAAAAAACGTTGAAAAAAAGATTTAAAAAAATATCTTAGTCTTTTTTTAAATCAAAATCTCTTCACAACCATGAAGCTTCTTTGTCCCTGTACTTGTGCTAACTCCAGGTTGACATATAAAAAGTCATATGATGTGTACTCTTCGGAGTTTGAGTCCTTTCACTTTGAATAATTTATTTAAGATTAGTCTATACTCTACATACATTGGTAATTGGTTCCTCTGTATTCTTATGTAGTATTACATTGTATGGATACACAGATACACTACTCTTTATTTATTCATGCACTAGATGAAGACATTTGGGTTGCTTATGGTTTTTATGATTGTTCATAAAATCTCAGCACAAATGTATGTGCAAGTTTTCTTGGCAACATAAAGCTTTATTTCTTTTGGGTAAATACCAAGAAATAGAATGTTAGATAATACAGTAAGTTTATATTTAACTTTAAAAGAAATTATCAAATACTTTTCCACAGTACCATTTTCTTTTTTTTTTTTTAATGTTTATTTATTTTTGAGACAGAGAAAGACAGAGCATGAATGGGGGAGGGTCAGAGAGAGAGGGAGACACAGAACCTGAAACAGGCTTTGGACTCTGAGCTGTCAGCACAGAGCTCGACGTGGGGCTCAAACTCACAGACCGCGAGATCATGACCTGAGCCGAAGTCGGACGCTTAACCGACAGAGCCACCCAGGCGCCCCCCAAAGTACCATTTTCATTCCCACCATTATGTGTGAGAAGTCCAGTTAACTCCAATCACATGAAAAGATGTAATAACAATGTTTTTAATTTGCATCCCACTTGTGACTAATAATATTAAGCAATGCTTCATGTGATTGTTGCCATTCATGTATTTCCTTTGGTGAATGGCCTAATGAAACATTTTGCTAATTTTTCAAAATGGTTGGAAAATAAATGTCTTCTTATTCCCATGTTCTGAGCATTTATTATATATTCTGGATATAAGTGCTTTATTAAATGTAAAGTTTCCAAATAATCTCTTCCAATCTATGACATGTGTTTTCAGTTTTTTAACTTTGGCTATCAAAAGCAAAAAACAACCATTTTTCTTTCCAATTTTGATATAGTCATATTTTTATTTGTATGGATTATGCTTATGCTGTGATGTCTAAGAACTCTCTAAGATATAAAGATATTCTTATAAATTTTCTTTGGTAAATTTAATGCTTTTGAGTATTTCAGGTTTAGAATATATTTTAATTAATTTTACATGCTCCGAACGTGGTGATTGTTTCCTTGATTTTTACATATAAATGTCCAAGTTTCCAGCACCCTTGTTGAAAAAAAATTCTTCTCTCCAATAACTGTTTTTACTCCCTACAAAAATCAATTTATTGTAGATCTTTAGGACTATTTTTAGACTCCATTCTGTTCCAGTGATCCAAATGTCCAAATTAACTATTTACTGTTGCTTCGTAGGCCTTAAATAGTATAAACTTTCAAATTTTTTGTTTCAAAATTATTTTTGACTAGTGTACTTTGCATTTCCATATAAATTTAAAGCTTGTTTATTAAAATATTTCTGGTACTTTGATCATGAAACTGAATATATGAATTAAATTTGAGGAGTCTTCCAATCCATGAAGATGATACAGTTCTTCTTTCTCTAGGCTTTATTTGAATCTCATCAGTATTTTCAACGTTTCAGCTTATAGAACACCACATAGCTTTTTAGGTTATATCTAGTCTTTAAAAAACACCTTTCTTACTATTATAAATGTTAGTTTAAGATTATTTTAATTGATTATTTCTAGTACATAAAAAAAAACAAACAAACAGCTGATGTTTGTGTATTAGTCTGAGTCCTATGATCTTGCTAAGTTCATTTATTAGTCCTGTTAACATTTTAGTAGATTCTTTGATATTTTCAATGATGATGGTCATGTTGTCTGTGGATAGAAATAGTTTCACTTCCTCCTTTTCAATTTAGATGACCTTCACCTCTTCTTTTTCTAGTCTTATTGCACTGACCGGGACATTCAATGTGATATTAAAGATTAGCAAGACAGAACCCACTTTTTCCTTGCCTGTCACAGGGAAAAATACACAGTATTTCAGAGTTTAATATGGTAGTAGTCTTTTGTAAGTCCTGTTCATCAGGTTGAAGAAATTCCCTTCCATTACTAATTTATAGGATGGCCAATGTATATGGAATTGTAACAAAATATTTTTTTTAATTTCCTGAGATAATTATCTGATTTTTCATTCTTAGTCTTTTTATGTGGTGAATTACCGTCATTTTAAAAGCTTTATTGAGGCAAAATATACATAAAATAAAATCACTCTTCATAAAATTTCAATGATTTTTAAAGCAAATTTAGAATTATATACTAAAATCCAGATTTAGAACATTTCCTCACTCCCAAAAATCCAGTGCACCCAATTTGCAGTCACTCCTCAAACCTAACTTTATGATCTGGTAACCACAAATCTACATTATGTCTCTATGTATGTGTCTTTTCTAGAGATTTCAGATAAAGTAGTATTTTAGAGACTGTATGGTCTTTTGAGCCTGGCTACTTTCACTTAATTTATCAAGTTTCATTCATACTGTACCATGTATCAGTAGTTTATTTTTACTACTAAATGGTATTCAATGATATAATATGTCTGATTAAAACTATTTTTTTTACAAATATAACATATCATAAATAGAAATTTGTTGAATAAAGTGAAAGCTCTAAATTAGATAAGCACCACTTTAATTGATTTCTTTTTGTAATTATTTATTGTGAGAAATTCAGCTTGGTTTTTAATCCACTTTTAACTTTTACATTTTGTGTCAGGGAAATTAGAGATCAGCTACACAATCTATCTTGATTTCTCAGGGAATCAATAGCAAGTCATTGTAATTTTATTCTTCAGGTTAACAAATATTCTATTAATGGCATGCACTTATTATAAATTAATTACTATGAATTAAACATCTATTTTTCAAAGGAAACCTGAATATGAAAATGGTGTTTTATGTCTTCTGCATCAGATATGATTGACTTGCTTATGGATCATTTCTTACATTTATTAATACAGCTAAACAAATTTCACACAAATGAATACCATTTTGCTAACACAAAAAACATTAAACGATTTATTTTCATTTTTTCTTTTTTCCTTCATTCAATGGATCTAAATTGAGCTACTCAATACCATCTGCATTCAGATTTATCATGATATAAATCTCCCTTGGCAGAAAAAAGGATATTTACAACATTCCAAACATTCATCTGTTGGAGCACACTCATTCTTAAATGCACAATATTTGAACATTTAATCCATTATGGGACACTATTTTTATACAGAATATTAAATTTTTACAAGATTAATAAAAAAATAATTCCACTTTCTCAGTTAAACTACCTCCTTCTTTCATTTTGAGGATTTCTTAAAGGGTTATAGATTCATCTTCCGAAAATAGATGAAATGCTGGTTTACATTTTTTTGCGGTTATAAATAACAGTTAGCATGAAATACTTATGAGGACACAGTGACAATTCCAAAACTTAACGCCATCCTTGGCTATATGAGGATTTATTACAGAGGCATAATTGTTAATATAGGTAAGAAAGAACAAGTCAAATGAATAGAAAAGTTCACTAAGATTAATAAATATTTAAGTTGAGAATGGACTTTTAAAAATAGAATTATAAAATACAGAAATCAGATTATATGAAAAGTGGCAGAGAACAACCATAGAGACATCATTTAAAAAGTAAATATTACACATTAAAATATAATCTACATTATAGACAAAAAATATAATGGTATAAATAAGCTTAGAAGCACATAAAAATTAATCAACATAAATGTGGTAGACCCTTCATAAAATTCAGCAAAAATAGATATTAAGGCCAAAATAAGTATTAGAGACAGAAAAAAATAAATATGCAGTGATAAAAGTTTCAATTCACCAGGAAGCTATATTCATTTTAAACTTCTGTAGCTAGATTAAAAAATATTACATGAATATAGATAGAGGATAAATACATAGCTAATAAATAGTAGATAAACATATAATTCATATTTGTATATTTCCCTTTGAGTAACTGGTAAATCAAGAAGATCGTATAATACCTTAATTAGAGTACTGAACACCAATGATCAAAATTGACCTTGACAGCGTATACAGAATGCTCTACTCCCAAAGTGGAGAATATGTATTCTTCCAAGCACATTAAAAAATTAAATGTAACCTAATGCTAGGCCCCAAAGCAAGTCTCAGCTCCACAACAGGTATCATAATGGCCTTATTATCTGATTAAATTACAAATACATAGAAATAGTTAAGAACAGATAACTAGACATACTGTATATTTGAAAACAGAAAGTATACAAAACTATTAGGTCAAAAAATTATAGTAAGCATTTTTAAATAGCACTGTATAAAAATAAATAACTACATTTCTAGTTTTGTAGCATATTGCCAACATAATTTTTACAAAGAAATACAGAACCCAAATGCAGGTAGTGCTGGAAATGACTCATTCTGGCTTGTGAGTGACGACAGTTAAATGCTCAGGAATTTTGTGAGATGCATGTGAGATGTGTGCCACTGTGAAATGTGAGTAGCTTAAATGTAACCATAGTGGAATCATTTACATCACAGTAATATTCAAAAGCTACAATTCAGAGTTTTAATAACTTTTTTTAGAGTTTTAATAATTTTGTAAAATGCCATTATCCCACTGCTTGTATGTCATATTTGGAAAGAAGGAATGCTGTAACCAAATTTGGAATGCAGATAGAGCTGAATAAAGCCAATGAGAATGGAAGATTTAAAATAATAAACAGAAGAGGAAAAAATAATGAGTTGAAAAATATTCTATGGACACTATAAAATCTCAAGTAAATGTTCTTGAAAAGATTACTAAGATACAAGTAACCAAAATTATTAGGAGATTGGTTAAGGAGAAATATATTGAATGACTAACAATATTAGAAATTAAACAGAGGTCATAAAATACACATGCAACAGAGATTTAAAGTACAATTATATAGAATCATTAATACATGCATTTCAACAGAATTAAAACAAAGCTAAACTTACCAAAACTAAATCGAGAGGAATAGAAAACCTGTGTTGTTTTACAGACATTTCACAAATTGAATCCATATTTTCATGTCTTAGCACAATAAAAAAATCTCATTACTATTACTGCTGGATTATTTTGTACAAAGGACCTACAAATGTTTATTCAAGAGGAAATATATAAGCCTAATCATACACAATTTTCCCACAAATAGAAAAATGTAATACTATATGTCACAGTTAAAAGCTATAACCAACTATGCAAATATATGCTGTTGAGAGAAAATCTAATTGAATGAGTTATATAGTACAATTCTAACTGAGCAAATTAAAATTGCAAAATAAAATATTCTAATAATATATGCAGGTGAAAATATAAAAATCAGTCATTCCAATGGCTTTCTATGTAAGATGGGAATGAGAGTAGAGATGAGATTAAATTATTAACCTCCAATAATTAAATAAGAATAAATTTACTTAACAATTACAATAATTACTGAAATTGAGTTAAAAAAAAACAAACCTTGAATACAAAGCCAAATTGAAATATCTAGCACAAAGTTCTTGTTTTAATGACAACATTTAAGTGATCAGAACTTACTGGGTGATTTCAATTATACACAAGTAAAAATTAGCAAAAAAATTCACCAACCTATGATGCGGTACTGATTGGAAGGATGCATGCTGGGAATGGCAGGGGTGCAGATAATGCACTGTTTCTTCAATACTTAACATTTGTTCATTTTATTTCTCCTATTTAAATTTTTCCTGATACACTTTCTTTTATAAATTACTAATAACTAAGCTTTTTGTTGTTGTTGTTTTTAACCCCACAGATGAAGCAATGAGAAAAGAAGGACAAAAAAAGGAAGAATATCAAAGTGAAAGGAAAAATTTTAAAAAGGAGACACAGGAGGTAAGAAATATTTTCCTTAAATTACTGTCCAAGATATTGACACAAGATGGAAATTAATAAGGGGACTAGATAATGTTTATGTTGTTATACTAGTGTTGCAATTATATTGGTATGTACAAAAGAGATACTGAGCCAAAGTAAAGTTAACTGGTCCCATGCAATTAGGTTATATGATTTAAAAGAACAAAGCTATTAGAAATAATGGTATTATAGTTTAAAAATCTCTGAAACATAAGTCACAAATATTTTCGATATGCAATTCCAAATATAAATATCTATTCCTATTTTGGGTCTTCTCTTGTCATTCATTTCCATTTTAATTTAAGCTTGGTTTATTGATTCCAAGTATTACATTAAAATTTTCTTATTATTTATATTATGCACATGTGTTCAGACAAGCATATCAACATGTGTTACATTTTGCAAGACGACTTTCAACACATTCATATTTTACTCAGTACGTGCATTGATTTCAACTTCATCACAAGATATTTTTATCAGATGGCTTTCTGATGATAAAGTCTGGTGGGT
Organism: Felis catus; assembly: GCF_018350175.1. NCBI lineage: Eukaryota > Metazoa > Chordata > Mammalia > Carnivora > Felidae > Felis > Felis catus. The sequence continues at coordinate 38,884,218 of NC_058368.1, read as the reverse complement.
TGATTCTTTTTATAAATACATTTGCTCAGTAACATTTCTCTTTAGGAAGAACACATGGATAGTGAACTTCCAAACTAATTGTAGTCTATGGTTATCCCTTGTTTTAAAAAAAAGACAGAAAGAAAGAAAAGAGAAAGCTGGGTTTAGGTTTAGAAGGAGTATGCCCCACTATTCTCTCGTCAAAGCTATGCAGATGTGGTGGAAGAGGCTCAGTGTGCTGGTCAGTAATCAAATTCATCTTTTGTGCACATTCTCTAGACTTCGTTGCCCTTAGGTGAGGCCAAGTGTCAGAGTTCTTGTAATGAGATATGACCACAAACTACAAATGCCACTTGCAGGCTAAGGCTAGGAAGAACTTCTGTCTCTCTAGGGGGCAGATGTTGAGGAGACCATAACTGGTGGCTGAGTGACAAGGTTGAAATCTTTGAATGGCTATTTCATAATGAGGTAAACCATTCCATTTGGGCCTACTCTTTATAGCAACTGGAAGAATTCTACTATTGTTAGAACAAACCTTGCTGTATTTTCTTATATTTAGTTTTATTTATAAAGAAATATAAAAGTTCGTCTAATTGTGTAGTGGGTACCCAATTTATCCTATCTGGCTGCTTGCAAGAAAATTTTTCAAACTGAATTTTTGGTGTCACTAGGTATGGCTGTTTTCTGTTAATTTTTCATGAAACATTTTGATCTATGCGGATTTGAGGAATCAGGTTTCTCCTTAGGTGCAGAGATGTATCATTCATTTTATGTTCTGGGTGGTTTCATTGTCTCACACTGAAATCAAATATTTTTACTTCATACATACTCTAGCTCTGTTTCAACACCCACATTCTTTTCTTTGTTGCTTAATTGCCTCTACATTTTGAAATTTATCAGTATTTTCCTACCATGTCAGTTTTTGAGAGAGTTTAGTTTAGAGGAGGAAACAGTAAAACTTTCTGCAGGTTAAGTCATTTGTACACAATCATAGTTTTCCTAAGTTTTTCCCAGTTCAAACACCTTATGTAATAGACAATGGTACATTAACTAGGAAAAAAAAACCCAAATGAGGCAGAAAGGCAAAATCCAATTTCATTCTTTCAATAAATATTACTCTCCTATTATTTAGGTAATGGAGAACCAGCAGTGGACAAAATGGTCACTTTCTCTTCCTAAATTAAAGTACATTCTATTTGAGAAGACAGAGGATAAGCAGAAAAAGAAATTATAATACAATGTTACAAAGACTGATGTGAGTGCAATGCATTTGTCTTCTGAGGTCCTCTGGTATTAATATTCACTCACCAACCAAAACTTGAAGGCCAAATATGGATTATACTACTAGATATCCATATTGCCCTAATACTGATTCAAGTTATAACTACTATTTGGTTGTAAGAAGGGTAATAATTAGAGGAAAGAGACCAGCGGACAGACAATAAATTCAAATGTTTTCATTATTGGTTAGAAGAATATGGAGTTAACATCTCATAACATTTACACATACCTGGGCCTTCACTGTGCTCTTGATTAGAGGTACAAATTTCCTTTGTCTATAAAACTCCAAGTAGCTGCTAAATTGCTAATAATACTAAAAGCTTTTGATAAAAATTCCACTAAATTATTTGGGAAATATCCTTTTACCATTTTTGAAGTACTTTTTGTTTTAAATCATATAGACCCCTCTTAAGGAGGACTGATTATATGCTGTTTGATTCAGCAAGTATAAATATATGATACAAACCTAAATAATTGATGGTGTGTACCATAATTGTAGTTTATGACTATTTTCCTGTCATAAGTCTGGTAGCTTTGCCTAGAGTCTGTTGTGGCTTTTTTTTTTTAATAAAGAATAATAATGCCTAGTTGCTTAAAGAACCCAGAGAGGATATGGCAGATGGTTCTAGTGTACTGCCAGTTTCTCCAACATCTTGTCTGGTAACATATGTCTATGTTATGGACAGACTTCTCACTTAAGTAAATGATTTATCTGAGGGGAAACCAGCAATAGCCTCCACTTTCTTTTCCTGATCCTATCTGGAGAAAGCCTAAGTAGGACTTTGCTTTTGTGAACTGCAGATAGGCACTAAATAACTGAAAGCGGATTTGGTTAGAAGCATCTAAGGACTGCCAATTCTTCCATTCTTGGGATACTGCTAGTGCCACATGAAGCCTCAGAGTGCCAATGGTCAGGTAAATTGGGAAATGGGGAGGAATTACAGACAAGAAATGTGCATGCAGTAAGAGTGGGAAAGACTGAGTCCTGCTATGGAACTTGAAGAGAGTATCTAATCACTCTTGCTGCAATGGTTTTGCCATTTACTCTATAGTGTGAATCTAAACTCCTTTATTTTATTTAATGGTAATTGTTTTTGTATTATGCAATAACCCTTTTCAATCACAATGAGCTAAAATGCACATTTATAAAAAAAGTACTGAATTCTTTTTTCAAGGAATTTGAAGGTAAATACATAAATTGCATAATATGTTTCTCAAAATTTGCCTTCTAACCTGGGCCCAGGTGACATTACTGACCACATCAGCAGTGGCCTCTGAAGTAGTAGCAATTTTTAAGACCAGAGGTTGACAATTTAACTCATACAGCTGCAGTAGATGTGCTTAAAGCCTGACTTTTCTTTCAGATCAAATGACTATTCTAATCCCATTTGGCTCATTTTTTAAAACTTTCTTTTACATGTATGAATAATAGAGTAATGACTGCTAATATGTCAGTTCCATTAGTAGAAAATTCATATTCACTTGAATGATGTCACATTTTTATCAGCTTCATTAAATATTTAAAGAGGATATCAGACAATAATTTGCTTTTCCCATTCAATTTTCTTAATCTAATAACTAAGGTCAAGAAGTTCATTCTGTAGAAACAATGACATCATTGAAACATCTGACATCATTGTGATAGCTATGATAAATTAAGAAGTTTAAACTGAATTAAATCACTAGTTTTTGTGTTGATACTATTTGATGGAGTACAATATAATCAAAGCCACCATATTTTTACCAAATTAAGAATAACGTGGAACAGAAATATACTTGTAATTGGTTGTGGTACATACATTACAAATAATTTGTTACAACTTGTGAGTTTCTTCCAATTGAAACAGAAGCAGATTAGAGAAATGTCTCTGAATATGCAGTTGACTCGGAAACATCTCCAGTGGAATTACTCGAAAAAGGCAGAATTTCCATTTCTTAAGGAAGCAAATTTCTTAAGGAAGCATGAGAATATTCATTAAATAGTGTAGACAAAAAGCACACATATGTATCAATAGTTAGGAAAAAATATAACATTTTCTTTAGAATTTAGAAATTAATATGTAAGTAAGCATTTTAAAAATTAAAGAGTTTATCTTCAAAGAGTAGCCTTTCAATAACTGGAAGCTATTATTGTATATCATACTTACTGCCTCATTAGTAACCAAAATATTTTTTATCTATTCTAATCATTTACAACTGTTCATTTGACTATTTATTCAGACTAATTGAACATGGTGGGGGAGGGGAACAGTTATCAGTAGTGAAAAAAGACTAGCAACTGGATAAGAAATTAATGGAGACGGTAGATGTGAAGTACATGGGCATTTGTAAGAAAGATTTGTGTGTTGTTAGGATGAGAAAATGAGAATAAAGGTTATTTCTGCATTGTATAGATTAGAATTAAAGAGAAACACATAGTGTGGAACAAATGATATCTAACCATTTAAGAGATCTCAAGACCTTTTTCCTCCCATGATCTGTATTTGCTATTTGTTTGTTTCTTTCCTATGACTGATTAAAAACTAGTGTACATCCTATATACTTTTTTAATATTAAAACTTTTTAAAAATATTTATTTGTTTTTGAGAAAGAGGGAAAGCATGAGGAAGAGGGGTGGGCAGAGACAGAAGGAGACACGGGATCCAAAGCAGGCTCTGCCCTGGCGGAAGAGAACCCAATGTAGGGATTGACCTCACAAACCATGAGATCATGACCTGGGTGGAAGTCAGATGCTTCAGATGCTTAACCGCTTAACTGGCTGAGCCACTCAGGTACTCCATCCTACACACTCTTCCTAAGAGCAACAAATATGGAGATTAATCCCCAAAGCCCACAGTACTTCCATGCCTTATAAAACTCAAAAAATATTCCTCAACAAATATGGAACAGATATATATCCTAGATTATTTCCAGATTTGACTTTTCCATTGTTTCAATTTCCTCCAGTGAAATTCACTTCAATAGAGATCACAGTGTGTAGAAGGGATAGATGCATCTGGTTTGTATCAAAATATGTACTTTAATTTAGAGAATTAGTTGCTGGAATCTCAAGAGGGTTTTTAGGTTACTTGTCAATCATGAATAGAATTGGAAATTAAATGTCAAGGACAGTTTTATACAATTGGTTTCTGTAAACTTCCATCAAATAATTTTGTACTTAATTAAAACTTTTACTGGCTTCCATCTGTTCTTACTTTAATGGGCTCCTGGGAAAATCCAGTTTATTTTAAAGATACACACAAATTACTTTTAACAGTATTTGATCTAGATTTTCTTTTGTAAGATAGCATTCTTAAAAATAATGTTAATGCCCCTTTTGAATCTGTTTATTCCCATGATTATAAAGAAGACATTATGACAAACATCCCATTGGAGTTCAGCTTTATTGGAAAAATATACTTTAAATTGTACCTTAAAATTTCTAGGTAATGCAAAGTGCTCTAGGATCACAGAGGAGGAGGAACTAAATCTGGCTTCGGAGAAGGGGGTGTTCCTGTCCCACAATCTAGATGCACTGAATCAGAATCTCTGGGATTGGGCAAAAGGTACTGCTGTCCCATTTCCATTTCACCATGGAGAAACGGAAGAAGAGTAAGTGAAATAACATTCCAAGCTCATAAAACCAGCAAGGACAAGAGGTGGAATTCTGGTGGCCCAGGGCCTGCATTGCCACAGTCACTGTGCTACCAATGTTGCACTATTCTATTTTAAACCTGAACGCTGCTACCAGAATGAACTTCCTAAAATATTACTTAATCCCACAACTGTTCTTGGCAATCACAGAAAAAAATTAAGTCATGTATATATTCCATACCACCCTCACTCATCCCCATCCACCTTTTTAACAAATATCCTCTTCTCCTCCAAAACTAATCGTTTCCTCCAGCCACACTAGTTTTCCTTCTTTCAGGAGACCCCCACACCTCCAAGCCTCTGTGAATTTTCTCCAAACTGCAATACCTCTACCCTCCTCTGTACTTACTCGTATCCCATATGTCCTACCAGGTGCAGTAGTCAGAACACTTTCATAGCATTGACTGAATAAACTAAAGTCTCACAGCGACTCCAAGAAGCTTCCCTGATGACTTTAGCACACACCTTTTCCTTCTGTAATTTCTTTTGCACTTATTCTGTGCACCTTTAATTAACACCTATTATAGTAGCACCTCATTCATCCAGCATCACTGGGAAAAGGGAATGGTCATCAGAAGCGAATTTTCCAGACCACTTAAGCATTAATTTAGGAAGGAGCAAAATAAAGTGAAGTTAATTTAGGAGACAGCAAAGAAGAGTAGTGCTAATTGCAGTTACAGACAGGCCGAGGTTTAAATCCCAGTTCTGCCACTTACTAGCTAAGTGGCTTTGAGCAACTGTCAACTCAGTTTCACCATCGATAAAGTGGGGATACACTATGAACTCCACAAAGTTGTTTTGGGTATTGAAGAAATCACATGCAAAAAAATTCTAGATAATGGCATAATAAAAAGGTTATCTCTCTGGATGTCCAATGATACTTGACTATCTCACTCATTATACTTAAACTGGATAGTCACTTAGGCATCAATGTCTTTGCTATCTCAGTTAAAAAATAAAAAAAAATATATCAGGGGGCCTGGGTGGCTCAGTTGGTTAAGTGTCCGATTTCAGCTCAAGTCATGATCTCACAGTTCATGAGTTTGAGCCCCACATTGGGCTCTGTGCTGACTGCTCAGAGCCTGGAACCTGCTTCCAGTTCTGTCTCCCTCTCTCTCTGCCCCTCCCCAGCTTGTGGTCTGTTTCTCAAAAACGAATTTAAAAAAAAATGTATAAGTAGATAATAATGGTGTGTAATATTTCTTCTGATTATAAGATATTAATCTATATGCAATACCATATCGGGTGCATTTTTTTCTCAGCCACCAATGTTTTTCAAATTTCAGAAGTTATACTGGGTCTTTCTAGTCTGCTGCTGTTAATTTAATATTGATTCTTTAACTCCTCCTCCAACGTGGGTGTCCAGAACCATTTTGCTATATATTTTTCCTAAAATAATGTGTGATCTTTTGCCTCTGTCTTTGCTTATATTTCTGTCCTGCAAGACTCCTGTCTAGCATATATTTCTCAGATAATTGTATCCATGAAAATTGTGTTCATATACTTCTGAGAATTTTTTTCTAAAATTTGTTAATGTAACTGTTTTATTAAGTGTCCTGTTTAAATATATTTGTTACAAGTAACTTTCTTACATTCATTCATTTGGATAATCACATGGCTTTTTTATGTTGCTTAATTCAGATCCCTGAGTGATAATTATAGCAAAGGTCCTTTGTGTCAGCCATTTCTAAAATAGTACTCATAGCCATATCATTCTCTATGCCATTACTTTCTTCTCCATATCTTATCTTACATCCTAAATATGGTTTCAGACCAGTATATCATAATCTACCAGAGATTTGTTTAAAAAATATATCCAATAACATCAAAATACAGTCTTCTCAAAGACACAAGGGCTAGTCATTAAGAGAAGCCATGTCACAATCCATAAAAGAACTGTTAATAAATTTCAGAAGAGACAATCATATAATGTATATTCTCTCAAGATGAATTTAAATTCAAAATCAGGAAGATATGCAGGAAAATCTGAAAATATTTAGAAATTAAATAGCAAACATATAAATAATGCAGTCAAGGAGGTTCAGTAAAAACTGTCATTTTTACTATTGTCTTTTTCCTATTGTTAAGAGTTTACTTTAGTATGATATATTTATTACAATTATTGAATCAGTATTGGCTGGGAGAAGATTTGCATCTCAAAGGTCAGAGAAAGAATTTCCAATTACATTTTTTTCTAAAGTAAAGGTTCTAACCAAAAGAGAGAGAGAGAGAGAGACGGAGAGACAGAGAGAGATCAGGGGCCCAGAATGAGGAAGAAGTTTAGCCAAGCTGAAGGGAACAGTAAAAAATCTCTTGGTCATTTGACAAATACGTAGATTTCAAAAAGTACAGCCATAGTGTTTAAAAAATATCCAGTATAGCAGTTATGACACAGATCTTTAGATATCTATTTACAAAACCATATGTTGTTGGGACTCAGAGAGAGAAACAGAGGCAGATGTGATATATTACTACTCTAGGGATCAGGAAAACATCACAGAGAAAGAAAGAGAAGGTGACACTTTTTGTGATGCAGATTGATTCAACATAAAGGAAGATCCTTAAGAGGTCTTGGAGTTACTTCCTTGATTGATGGCTACATCCTGATGGGTGGCTGTCAACTGGAACATTTAATTGTAGGAGAACCAATGCAGTGTGACAATTATATTAGCACATAATGACAAATGAGCTTGGTCTAGTTTTGGAAATTTTTACAATATTAGTTAAGTACTATAACTAATGATTTGCAGATTAGTAATTACCATATGTTTTATTTCAGACTAAGCCTGAAACCATATTTCAATTAAATACTTTAAATTCCTTTGTGTTTTAAAAGAGCATATTTTTATCTCTGAATTTCAAAAGGCTCTATACTTTTAATTAAGTCTCAAATATATCTAATACATATTAACCATAATCCATATATGAAAATGTATTGTTCATTAGGCAAGAATAGGATATATTAAAAAGGAAATGTCTTTATTTTTAAACCTAGTAAAACAAATTAAAATGCTTATGTCTCCACATTCATCATCATCTTAAAGAAAATCTTGTTGTAGGATTGACTTTTAGTTTTGTAAGTTTGAAGTAGTAATTTTTGCAAAAAGAACGTATGTTTCTCTACCCTCATTATAAATGGAGTTAAAGATACTCTGTATTAACAGAAAGAAGAGATAGCACAAGCAAGTGGAAATTTAAAATTCTGGGTTGATTTATTTTTTAAATGTTTATTCATTTTTGAGGAAGAGACAGAATGTGAGAAGGGGAGGGGCAGAGAGAGAGGGAGACACAGAAGCTGAAGCAGGCTCCCATCTCTGAGCTGTCAGCACAGAGCCTGATGCGGGGCTCAAACTCAGGAACTACGAGATCATGACCTGAGCTGAAGTCAGATACTCAACCAACTGAGCCACACAGGTGCCCCAATTTTGCGTTGATTTTTAAAGAGAATCGAATGACTTTACCAGTGCTATTCTAGAACATAAAATGTGTATGTAAACATTCTTCACTAGTTAATTTTATTAAAGTATATTTATTTTTTTAACCTGTGAGGCTCTTTTTTTAATGGTGCTGTCATATAATTGATTGGTTTTTAATATTTGTAAGGTATATGCAAGGACTTTGTCAGAAGAATTATGAATATTACTTCTTTTAATATCATTATTAAAACTTAAAACTTAAACTTAGGTATTCATAGTCCTTTTTATTGATGAGGAAGCTTCCTCAACTAACTTCAGTAGTTTGCACAAGATCACAGTGCTGGTAGGGTCTGAAGCTCCCCTTGGCAAGGATGTATTTCTGTCTAGGTGGTTATAAAACAGGAATCTTTCTCTGAACACCCACACAAAGAGGAAAATGAGGATAAAAATGAGGGGCAAATTATACTCTAAGAAATCAGGATGGGGAAACTGAGTCTGCCAGATTAATATGTTTAGAGGTTCATATAGAAACTGGTTATATTTTCCTCAAATCCTAAAGCAGGAACCCAAGTTAAAACAAACTAATAAATAAATTTCTTGATGGTCAGAAGTGGTAGAATGCAAGTTTTCGTGAGTGTTTGATCAAGAGCTTTTGCTGATATTTGTAGCACTCATTTATGCACTGGATGTACAGTGGTACTGAAAAAGAGTCTTAACATTTTTTAATGTATATCTGAAACTATTCTAAAGAAAATATTTTTAAAAATTGACTGGAAAGCAATAGTATGCTCTTAACAACAGAGCTTAAAAATATATGAAGCAAAACAGATTTGAAAGAATTTACAACTGCAATATTTTACTGGGAAACTTTCATCCTAAAAATTGTGTTATGCTTTTTAATTGTCCTTATTCAGTTTAAAACATTTTTACTGAACCTCCTTGACTGCATTATTTATATGTGTGCTATTTAATTTCTAAATATTTTCAGATTTTCCTGCATATCTTCCTGATTTTGAATTTAAATCCATCTTGTGAGAGACCATATATTGTATGATTCTCTCTTCTGAAATTTATTAACAGTTCTTTTATGGATTGTGACATGGCTTCTCTTAATGACTAGCCCTGTGTCCTTGAGACGAATCTGCACTTTGATGTTATTGGATATATTTTTAAGGCAAATCTCTAGTAGATTATCATGTTTTATTGGTCTAAAACCACGTGTATTTTGCCTTCATTTTGCATAGTACAAAGGTTTAGACTGGTAGGTTAGTAGATGTGGCTATTGTTGCCCTGCTTTGTTTTGTTCTTCAGAATTGTAAAGAAAATCAGGTTTTCTGGTGCTCTGTATTCTGCAGGTCTGAAGAGTCAGCCACCAGGCTGCAATGTGCCTCTATGCGTGGGTGTGGGTGAGCTTTCCTGCTGGAGTCTCCTGAACTCTTGTATCAGATGGCTGGAAGTCTTTTACTAGTTTTGTAAAAAGTTAAGCTATAATAAGTCTTCAAACACTGCTTTTATACCTTTTCTCTCATCTTTCCTTCTGAGGTTGCAACATGTATATTTTTACTTTAAACTGTGTTTTGTATATCCCTCATTCTCAGTTATCTTCTGGGTTCATTCTTTTGTTCTCCCTGTGTGAATGTTTTGTACTGACTGTTTTTCAAGTTTCCCAATCTTCTGTGCTCAGTCTCAAATTAAACCGAATCAGCAAGTTCTTAATCTCAGTACTATGTTTTTCACTATGAGAATGTGATTTGTGTTTAATTGTTATTTTGTGCTTAGATTCCCCATCTTTTCTTCCATTTTTTCAATGTACTCATTTGTATTTATACTAATTATTTTACAATCTTTCTCTGCTACTTCCTACATATGTAACATTTGGGATTCTGCTTCTACTGTGTCTTTTCTCTCTTGACATCCCTCACACTTTCATTCTCCTTTTCTGGTCATATATTCTATGCTATGTATATTTGTTAATAAAAGCAATGTACACCCATAACTTGATGTAGCTATTGTCAGGGGATGTTTCACCTTTATTAGGAATAGAGTTTGAAAGCTACTCGTTTGAATGTAATCACTGGCTGCTCTACTTACATACAATCTACTTTTGAATTCAAACACCCTGATTACAAAATCTGTTATGTGTATGCTGCAGGACTCTCCCTTTAGTGACATTTTGTGGCCTAAAAATCCTGTGACCATGGAAGATTTCACTTCACCTTCCAACCTCTCAATAAATATACAATGGGAAAAATTGGCCATGCCTTTGGAGATGATCTAGATTTTAATCTCTCAGGCAAGACTACTTGTCAAAATGTCCATTGGTCTCCTGCCACTAAGAAAGCCCCTCTGCCTATTGTAAGCCCTGTCCCTACTCTGTGCTTACCCTCAACAATTATCCCTGGAAAGTAGGGTATGGAGAGTAGGATGATCTCATCCCAAACTGGATTCTTCCTTCTCTGAAATTTTAATTCAATGACTCATTTGCTTCCATAGTTATCTGATGTACTTGACAATATGATCTACCCTGATTATTGTAGTTCTTTTGATCTATCCAATACATCATAAAAAGATTTGGAGGTTTCAAAAATTATTTCAAAATTCTTCAATGTCTCACTATAGTTTAGGAATAAATTTTTAAACAAAGCACTCTTTTGAGTAGTAGATAAGCCCGTTCATGCCCTTTAGAATAATATTTCATATTAATTTTCTTTCATTCACTTTTTACATGTAAGTTGTAGAAGGACTTACATTTCCTGATATACCAGATTGTCCCACAGTCCTTTTCTCCCATAACTACCTGATATTTACTGTGCTTAATTGACTGTTACTTGTTACCTGTTTTTTCTTCCCATTGAATAGTTTCTTTAAGAGTTGGTTCACATTATATATTCTCAGGAGATGCATATTCCTAAATTTAATTATATCTCTCTCCTCTGTATTTTTATAGTACTCAAAAGCATGAACATTTATTAACTGCATCACGTAAAATGGTAATTTATTTAGGATCTTTTTTCTCCCAGTTTTATTGAAGTATAATTGACATACAGCCCTATGTAAGTTTAAGGTGTACAGCATAATAACTTGACATATGTTTTTATTACAAAATGATAATTACAATTAGTTTAGTTAACATCCATCACTTCACATAGATTTTTCTTTTCTTGTGATGAGAACTTTTAGGCTTAACACTCCTAGCAACTTTTCAGTATACTAATCAGCACTATTAACTATTGTCATCATCCTGTACATTACATCCCCAGTACTTACCTTATAACTGAAAGTTTGTATTTTTGACCACCTTCAGAACTACTCTTCCCTACTCATCTACCAGCACCTAAAAGAAAGACACTTTGTACATCTCAGTTTCTAAAATTAGTGTAAATGATGAGATGGAATATACTCACAGAAATCAAATTGGAAATTTATATATAACATTATATCTAAAATATAATGGTCACCATAGGATAAATAGATATCTCATTAACAATCACTGTGCCAAGGAAAAGCAGAGAATATCTGGGATTTTATGCCATTTTGGTCCAATTTTGGAAGCTCATGTACTCCTAGTCAATTGTTTTTAAGGTTTTGGCAGTGGAAATGGTTAAATAAGGAAAATAAGGATTTCTAAATTTTTTGAGGAATGTGCACCATCTCTCAAATTCTGTGATCTATTAGACCAACCCTAGTGAGATTTCTTCAGAAAATGATCCCAAATAGGAAATACTAAAATTGAAATTTATATATCTAAAAAAACTAGCAAAATAGAATATCACAACAGAGAATTTCAATTTGGATCAAAATGAATTTCTTGCAAAGTAAATTTCATGTTTAAAAATTAGATAAATATCCAAGATATTAAGTGAATATAAATACCTAAAGTTTTAAATTTTAATATTAAACATAAATTTAAATATAGGGCTATTATGTTTTGTATTAGTGATAAATGTACTTAAAAGGCATAATATACACTTATATATCTTTTAAAATAATATTTTTTAATTTTTAAATTGTTTTTCTTTTTATTTTTAATATGAAATTTATTGTCAAATTGGTTTCCATACAACACCCAGTGCTCCTCCCAAAAGGTGCCCTCCTCAATACCCATCAACCACCCTCCTCACCCTCCCACCCACCATCAACCCTCAGATTGTTCTCAGTTTTTAAGAGTCTCTTATGGTTTGTCTCCCTCCCTTTCTAACATTTTTTTTTCCTTCCCCTCCCCCATGGTCTTCTGTTAAGTTTCTCAGGATCCACATAAGAGTGAACACATATGGTATCTGTCTTTCTCTGTATGGCTTATTTCACTTAGCATCACACTCTCCAGTTCCACCCACATTTCTACAAAAGGCCATATTTCATTCTTTCTCATTGCCATGTAGTATTCCATTGTGTATATAAGCCACAATTTCTTTATCCATTCATTAGTTGATGGACATTTAGGCTCTTTCCATAATTTGGCTATTGTTGAAAGTGTTGCTATAAACATTAGGGTATAAGTGCCCCTATGCATCAGCACTCCTATATCCCTTGGGTAAATTCCTAGCAGTGCTATTGCTGGGTCATAGGGTAGATCTATTTTTAATTTTTTGAGGAACCTCCACACTGTTTTCCAGAGTGGCTGCACCACTTTGCATTCCCACCAACAGTACAAGAGGGTTCCCGTTTCTCCACATCCTCTCCAGCATCTATAGTCTCCTGATTTGTTCATTTTAGTCTGACTGGCGTGAGGTGATATCTGAGTGTGGTTTTGATTTGTATTTCCCTGATGAGAAGCGATGTTGAGCATCTTTTCATGTGCCTGTTGGTCATCTGGATGTCTTCTTTAGAGAAGTGTCTATTCATGTTTTCTGCCCATTTCTTCACTGGATTATTTGTTTTTCGGGTGTGGAGTTTGGTGAGTTTTTTATAGATTTTGCATACTAGCCCTTTGTCTGATATGTCATTTGCAAATATCTTTTCCCATTCTGTCAGCTGCCTTTTAGTTTTGTTGATTGTTTCCGTTGCAGTGCAGAAGCTTTTTATCTGGATGAGGTCCCGATAGTTCATTTTTACTTTTAATTCCTTTGCCTTTGGAGATGTGTCAAGTAAGAAATTGCTGTGGCTGAGGTCAGAGAGGTTTTTTCCTGCTTTCTCTCTAGGGTTTTGATGGTTTCCTGTCTCACATTCAAGTCCTTTATCTATTTTGAGTTTATTTTTGTGAATGGTGCAAGAAGTGGTCTAGTTTCATTCTTCTGCATGTTGCTGTCCCGCTCTCCCAGCACCATTTGTTAAAGAGACTTTTTTCCATTGGATATTCTTTCCTGCTTTGTCAAAGATTAGTTGGCCACACTATTGTGGATCCAATTCTGGAGTCTCTATTCTATTCCATTGGTTTATGTGTCTGTTTTTGTGCCAATACCATGCTGTCTTGATGATGACAGCTTTGTAGTAGAGGCTAAAGTCTGGGATTGTTGCCTCCCACTTTGGTCTTCTTCTTCACTATTACTTTGGCTATTCAGGGTCTTTTGTGGTTCCATACAGGCTTTAGGATTGCTTGTTCTAGCTTGGAGAAGAATGCTGGTGCAATTTTGATTGGGATTGCATTGAATGTGTAGATAGCTTTGGGTAGTATTGACATTTTAACAATATTTATTCTTCCAATCCATGAAAAAGAGTGGGGGGGGGGGAGTGTATAAGCATCTGTGGCGGGGGGTGCAGAGAGAGAGAGAGAGGGAGACACAGAATCTGAAGCAGGCTCCAGGCTCTGAACTCACAGTCTGCGAGATCATGACCTGAGCCTAAGTTGGATGTTCAACCGACTGAGCCACCCAGGCACCCCATTTTTTAAAATAATATTTTAAAAGCCTTTCTAGACAACTTGAAAGTAATGTGAATAGTTAAAGGAAATTGATAAAACCAATATTTGAACATTTTATTCACTCCTATTATTTATAGACATTATCTATTCTGATAACATAAACCCAAGCACAGATCCAAATCACTATGACTTTTTATTTAAAAAGTATACATATTATTCACAAACACAAAATTTTTCTTAAAAATTATTTTTAATGTTTATTAATTTTTGAGAGACAGAGAGAGACAGAGCACCAATAGGAGAGGGGTAGAGGGAGAGGAAGACACTAATCTGAAGCAGGCTCCAGGCTCTGAGCTGTCAGCAGAGAGCCCAACAGGGGACTCAAATCCGTGGATCGGGAGATCATGATCTGAGTCTAAATTGGATGCTCAACATACTGAGCCACCCAGGTGCCCCTTTTTTAACTGTATTTATTAATATTTATTTATTTATGAGACAGAGACAGAGAGAGAAAGAGAGACAGAGACAGAGTGTGAGTCGGGGAGGGGCAGGGAGAGAGGGAGACACAGAACTCTAAGCTCTGAGCTGTTAGCATAGAGCCTGATACAGGGCTCTAACCCATGAACCGTGAGATCATGACCTGAGCTGAAGTTGGATACATAACTGAATGTGCCACCAGACGCCCCCCCCCCCACTGAGCCAGCCAGGTGCCCCTTTCCTGTTCTGTTTTGTAGTAATGTGTAATAAAATAATGATGAATATTGATCATTACATATCAGCTCTTATATCTAAAAGTCTTTATGCTCTTAAGTTTTATGTTCTAAAAGCTCCTAGATGGTAAACAAATAATTAAAATATTTTTATATAGTTGAATCATACTTCTGTGAGGACATTTCAAACAAGTAAGGTAGTTTGTTGTTGTTGTTTCAAATAGAATCAAGTTCAAATATGAGTCAATCCACCACAAGTCTCATGCTGAGTTCCTTCTGAGTTCAGTTCTGTGTTAGTTTGTTCAGGCCACAATAACAAAGTACCATCGACTGGATGACTGAAGCCACAAAACATTATTTTTTCATTGTTCTAGAGGCTAGAAATGGGAGTTTAAGGTGTTAGCAGGGTTGGTTTCTTCTGAGGCCATCCTTCTTGGCTTTCAGATGGCCATCTTCTCCCCCTCTGCACGTGGTCTTCTGTCTGTGTGTCTGTGCCTTAATATCCTTAATATCCTTTCTTTACAAGGACCCCAGTTGTACTGGATTAGAGTCCACCCTGATGATCTCATTTTATCTAACTACCTCTTTAAAGACCTATGTCTCTAAAAGCATTCACACTCTGAGGTACTGGGAGATAAAAGCTCAACATATGAATTTTGGGAAGTCACATTTCAGCGCATAAGAAGTCCTAGAGTAAATCCTACTGTTTCATTTCTACATTGTTATAAGCGTAATGTGCTCATCACTGAACACATGTAATAAACAAAAGTGAGTATAAATCATTTGAAAACTAGATGAGTCATGATGGTGAATGTATCAGGCTTACTACACTTGCTTACTTTTGGAATAAAACCTATAATACTTAATTGTTGCTATTTTTATTTTTCATTTTTGTTTTATATGTTGGTTTATTAGTCACAGCTTATGCAGCCAGATATTTGCCGCCCCCGTGACTTTGTGGCCTATGTATTAATCAAGGTGACTGCACAGAATTTATCGTGGTGCTAGGTCTTAAGCAATCAATCCATTTTACTTAAAACACAAAATAATTTGACTCTCAAGTGCCTATGAAATATGTACTATTCTATGCACTATTGAAAGTATTTCTTTTAATAATCACAATTTTGTAAACATAGCTTTCTTTCAAGGTTTTGGTATCCAAATTAGGATACGTATACCTGGGATATTCTCATTTCCTGATATCAAGTTCTACAAGCTTGGTTACAAGACAGTACACTTGTTTGATTTATTGCATTAGTTAGTGCAAGATGCTACAAAATATTGGATTATTTGCCTTTGTACTATGATCAATGATTTGTTCATTAACTGCAGCTCTTTTGTAGCATGTTCACAGATTCCATGTGAGAATATTTTATAGAGCCATACTTCAAATAGAAAAGTTATCACACTAACAACTTGATAATAGATAACACACACCAAGGCTCTATTTCATTGACATAAGAATACGAGCTTCTAACATTGCAATTGGTTTAATAAGATGAACTCTTCCATAAGTTTATATTAGAGTTTTATAGATAGTCCAAGTATTCCCTTTCCAATTGTCAACATTTCTTCTCTAGCTTTTAGTTGATTTATCATGATACAACACAATTTTATAACACAACCATTTGAAATAACTTACATTATACCATTTTATGACTGTAACCATTAGTGTATTAAACAATTTCTTATATCCTTCTTATTTGTTTAGTTTCTTTAATTGTTATGGTTATTTTCATATTGTCTCCTTAGACAGTACTTTAGCTATTTCCCTGATGCAATGCTGATTAGCCTTACCCTAATGAGGGCTGTTTGCAGACTCCCAATGGATGCCTATAAAACCTAGTTCAGCATTCAGGTCCAAATAATTGTTAATTTCTTCCTTAATTCCAGGCATTACCAAGGGATCATTTAAAATACAATTATTAAATTTCTAGGATTAGAATAATCATCTCAATTTTATAAATATGTGAATACAAAAACTGAATTACATTCTAAACTTTGCCTCAAAAATATACAAATAAGAAACTATCAACATCTTGACAATATGTAGGTCTTAAGTATTTACATTTAATAACCTATAGTCACTTATAAAGTTAAATCTAAAGAAGTGAACTTAATTTTAGGTTGAAACTTTGGAAGGCTTTAAAACAGTGAATAACTCAGGCATCTATATAGCATGTCATCAAACACAATAGTTTTTATATTAATTTTAGGAGAAAAAGTTAAAAGTCACTTCTAGTATGTGAGATTGGTAAAACCAGACACATTAGGTCAGAATAGGCGCAATCCCTTTTTAACACAAACAACAGTCATAAACAGCTCTCTAGCTCTATAAAGTACAGATTAAGTCTAGCTCTTCATAAAATGAAAGTTTATTTACTAATGCATTTGAAAGGATGAGAAATACCATGTAGCTGCAAATAACTTATGTTAAACATATTCTCAAAAGGGACTTAATAAAAAAAAGAAGGAAGAGAAATTTTAGAAGAGTTAGCATTGATGTGTCAGGTACTGGGCTAAGGATTAAGGATTCAGTAGAAAAATACCATGCTTTACATTCCTTATAGTGAAGTAGAGAACAATTCACTAAGTTCTATTTCAAATATTCATGATAAATAAAAATAACATATCTTTGACATTGTTTCTCTTGATGGGTTCATGAGATATAGCTATAAAAATAGGACACAAAAATGTATTTCCAAAATAAACACAGGGATTATATTAGGCTGAAAATATACACTAAGCTGCAACAGCACATGAATTGGTATGGCAGAAATGACATAAAATATTTATAACATTTAAATTTTATGACATAAATTGACATAAAATAATTGATGCTGGATTAATTTCAACTAATATTCATTTAAAAATATGACTTATAAATGAATTTACATGATAAATATATATTTCACTTGGATACTGTTGGAAACATACTCTCCCTTTACATCATTGATCATTTAAAAGGGACTTGACCAAGAGGTTTATTGAGCCAGAAAAAGTACTCTGCACAGAGTTGAAATGTTTATAGAATGTTTTCAAAACTAAAGATGATTCAAATCTAGCCCTCATTCATTTTGAGTATAAGTTTTGGTCAAAATTCCTCTCTCAAATATTCTGTTTCATGCTAGCAAATACCAGATGAATCTGCATGTCCTAGGAAGTCAAGTGATACCTCATGGACAAAGTTATAATGATTTATATTCTGAAAGAGAATGAATATACCTACTTGCAAAATAAAAAAGGACACTGTACATGTAGAAAGCTAAGAAAAGTAAAATCAAGTCACACAACATTCACAGTAAGGCAATCACTATATTCTGCTGTATACTTTGTCTTCCTATTATTTTTATAATGATGCCAATAAAGAAATATCAAATTATGTAAAAGAACTCAAAGTGAAAATACAAGTTCCCTTCTCTAACTCACCCAAATATCAGTCCCAGTGTTAAAGACATTTTTTTTGCTGTGTACTTGAAGAAATGTTATAGTTATAATTAAGAATACCACTATCTATATATGTTTATACATGTTTATATTTCTATTTGAGTATATTATAATCAACAGAATTATGCATTGAAATCTGTTCCAGAACTTGTGTTCCTCCTTTTTAAAAATCCTAATGATATGTAACATAAATATTTTATGCCTGCATATATAGATTTAACTTCTGTATAAGTTCTGATATGAGTGTGCTATCAAGAAGATACTCGGTTTTAGATATCTGGGAAAATAGTTTGTTTCCAGATGTTGATCTTCCAAACAGTTCTGTGATGATGATCATGATGATGATGATGGGGATGGGGGCAGGGAAATAAAGGAGAGAAAAAGATGGAAGAGTGCTACATATTACCCTCCACTTAACTTGGGGGGAAAGTGAATGCAACCCAAGTTCAGAGTTTATTCTTTAGTCATTTAAACCAATCCTTGAGACCCTTCGTCTTTATCAGTGACTGATTTAAGCAAAAGCCTTTGACCTAATCTAGCCAATGGAATATGAAAAATATGTCAGCTTTTAGGGTCATCTGTAAAAGGAGTCTTTGGTTGCTAGAAAGGAGACATTGAAGAGAAGACCTCCTACAGCTCAGGAGAGAAGACAGGAGTCGCTTCTGAGAGGGCCTATGTTTCCGTGTAGGGTACATTTTCATAGGTCACCTCTTGTAAAAGCTTCAGCAGTGTGACTACTACACTGAGCCAAGGAACACCATGCCACTCTACATGGAATATTCCTTGAGAGCTGGTAAACCAATCCCAAAATACCATATTAGTGCCTATTCCTTTACTCTGTATCCTCTGGGCCATTTTGAATCCTCCAAGATTACATCAAGGCAAGATTAAATGTGCAGAGCTTTTTCAGGAGAAACAGTTGCGCCAGATAAGGGGAAGGGAGAAGAACACAGACAAGATTTAGACCTCAATATAGCTAAAACGCTTGAAAGCAGAGGAAGAAGAGAAGGGTGAGTAGAAAGGTCCCCAGGCTGCAGTGAAGTTCTGAAAAACTTTTGACATAACCAGTGGAATGCCTCTAAGTTTGCTTGTGGAAAAATTCTATTTCCAGAAGAGGAACAGCACAGTCCTAGACCTCCTGCCACACTCAGCAGTTGGGAGAAGCCTGGGAGAAATGAAGAACAAGGATGTGGCCGGAGGGTGTCAGTTAACTATATGCAGCAGATTTTTAGGCATACAACAGTATGGTAACTATAGATACTACACCGTACAACAGATCTCTATCATTTATTAATCTTGCATAATTGAAACTTTATACTGTTTTTAAATTTATTTTATTATTTTTTATTTTTTGAGAGCAGGGGAGAGGGGCAGAGAGAGAGAGAGAGAGAGAGAGAGAGAATCTTAAGCAGGCTCCATGCCCAGCGTGGAGCCTGATGTGGGGCTCTATCTCACAACCTGAGATTATGACCTGAGCATGACCTGAGCTGTAATCAAGAGTTGGATGCTTAACCGACTGATCCACCCAGGCGCCCCAGAAACTGTATCCTTTGATGAACATTTCGTCATTTCCCCCTCTCCTTGTAAGTCCTTATAATCTCTCTACCTGAGTTGAACTATTTTAGGTTCATCATACAAGTGATCATGTACCGTTTGTTCTTCTCTGTCTTACTTCACTTAGCATAATGTCCTATAGGTTCATCCATGTTGTAATGGAGGATTTTTTATTTTTTATGGGTGAATAATATTGTATTTTATGTAAATATCACATATTAAAAAACAATTTTCTGCTGATGGACACTTAGATTGCTTCCATATCTTGGTTATTGTGAATAATGCTGCAATAACTTCTTGGAAATGATAGCAAAAGCACAAGCAACAAAAGCAAAAATAGAGTTTACAAGAGATTACTAAAAAGCTTCTGCATAGTGAAGGAAACAACCAACAAAATGAAAGGGCAGTCTATAGAATGGTAGAAAATGTTTGCAACCTATATATCTGAAAAAGGGTTAATATGAAAAATATTTAAGGAACTTCTACATCTCAATAGCAGAAAATAATAACAACCCAATTAAAATATGGGCAAAGGATCTGAATAACCATTTCTCCACAGAAGGCATACAAATGGCCATCAACTATAGGAAAAAATGCTCACCATCTCTACCATAATGGAAATACAAATCAAAACCACAATGATATATCTCCTCACACCTGTTAGGATGGTTAATACCCAAAACCCCAGAAGATAACAAGTGTTGGTTAGGATGTGAAGAAAAGGGTGGGTATGTAAACTGGTACAGCTGCAATGCCACATGGAAAACAGTATGCAGGATATCAAAAAAATGTAAGTCAGTCACGTATCTGAAAGAAATTTTGTGCTGTCTTGTATCTAATAGGCGAAAAACCTTTGGTTATATGCTTAATCTTTATTTTTTGCTATTGGTTGTTTACTTTTTTTAAAAAGGGTAACTCTGGGGCGCCTGGGTGGCGCAGTCGGTTAAGCGTCCGACTTCAGCCAGGTCACGATCTCGCGGTCCGTGAGTTCGAGCCCCGCGTCAGGCTGTGGGCTGATGGCTCAGAGCCTGGAGCCTGTTTCCGATTCTGTGTCTCCCTCTCTCTCTGCCCCTCCCCCGTTCATGCTCTGTCTCTCTCTGTCCTAAAAAATAAATAAACGTTGAAAAAAAAATTTAAAAAGGGTAACTCTATCCTCTGTTAATGCACGTTTTCTGAAAATAGACATTTCCCTGCCATGATTTGATTATTTAGTTCTGTAACATATGGCACAACTTACAGATTTCCCTGTTACCTCCCATCCCACAACTGGCCACAGAGCAGGTTAAACTGAGCAAGCTGTAGTTGTTTGTCTTTAACAATAGGAGTATCATGATATGTGGGGAAGAATACTGGCTTAGCGACCAAAAATGAATTTAGCCGATATGTCTTCAGTTTTTACTCTGATTACAATCCCAGATATAATTTTACGCTTTTTTTGATATTTCTATTTTCACCTCTGCAAAATAAAAATGGTGACATTACTTAATATATACTACATTAGTAAAAACTGCAGCAACCAGAAACATAATATTCTTATTAAAGATCAAGTTTCTTTTAATATTTACCTTTCTGAGAATGCTGTTATGTAGGTTAATATCATGTTGACTTTTCAAAATATTGTGTGGAGTCATAATAGGTACTTGCTGAATTTGTGTACATATGCCCTTGTCTGATAGGAGAGTCTATACAGAAATATATGTGTGTGTACTTAGATCTGTATACTCAGCATCCATGCTCAGTTGACAGTAAATATATTAATTAATAGTATAAAATTCAGTGTTTTATTTGATTGACTTATGTTTTAAGGAGATTTTTTTTTTTATTGAGAGAGAGAGAGAGACAAAGTGAGAGAGAGACAGAGAGTGAGAGAGAGAGAGCGCATGAGCAAGGGAGGGGCAGAGAGAGTGTGAAGCCTGATGTGAGGCTCAAACCCACCAATCGTGAGATCATGACTGAGCTGAAACCAAATCAGATGCTTAACTGACTGAGCTACCCAGGTGCCTCTTTGATTCAAAATAAAAGACTACTTTTTATTAATTGATTTTTCCATCGGTTATTATTTTTATTAGGATTGGGTATTTTTAAATTAAAAAACCTACAACATTGTTTATTCTAGGCTTGCACTTTTATAAACACTACAGAGAATAAATTATACTAAGATAATGCTCAGGTACAAAAATCTTTCTTACCTAAATATATAAGAAATACATCCTTCTTCTCTATCAATAAGATATCAAAGGTTCTATATATACTGCTGGATTCCTTTCATTTTCAATGGAATAGTTTGCTTAACTTTCAGTTTACATGCAACACAAATATGATGTATACAAGTATAGTGCTTGGATTTCTAAAAACAAAATCTCTCTCTGTGATAAGAGCAAACTGGCATTGCATGCACATTTGTTCGTAAACTTGTAATATTCACTTTATGTTTTAATAAAATTAAATCATCTTAAAATAGTGATAAAATGAAAGTGATAGTATATCCAAACAATGCAGATTTTCTGTCTTTCTATTAAGTAACTAATTTAAGAAACATGATTGTGGATCTTTCCAAAAAGCAGAAAATGAAGTACAATTCTTACACATGAATGTTAAGTACTCTTTTTGAAAATGCCACAATCCAGAGTTCTCTTCCAAACACTTGGTGATATATTACAGAATTGGATTTCACTTTTTCAAAAATCAGTAGTAATATAATAAAAGAAGTCAAGGATATGGACTAGAAAACAAAATTACTGAGATATATTGAAAAAGCAATTTAATTTACAATGCCATGTTTTGAGAAAATATACCTAAAGTTCATGGCCGTAAAACCAATATAAGAAATATTTGAATTTAATTATATACTCACAACTGAAATAAAATTCTTATCAAAGACAAAAAGAGTAATTGTTAAGAAAGCATATCTCAAACTGATATATTTTCTTCAACAAAGATATTCTAGGCAAACTTGGAATATGAGTAAACCTACTGATTGGATTAACTCTTGCAAAGAAGGAAATATACAATTATTGAGAATGAACTATTAAAATTGCATAAAATAAAGGACTCCTGAACATTCTGTCTCTGAGTAAATTTATATAGATCAATTACTCCTTACTCCCCTAGGCCCTAATAAAAAAATATGGAAAAAAATAGCTTGAGTTGTTCTAGGTTCTGCTTATAATTACTTCTTTTAATATTTGTGAACATATATTTAGATTGGACACATACAATATGTATTATATATTATATGTACACATATATGTATTTATATAGCCTTTGATGATTAGGTTGTAAGA
Organism: Felis catus; assembly: GCF_018350175.1. Taxonomy (NCBI): domain Eukaryota; kingdom Metazoa; phylum Chordata; class Mammalia; order Carnivora; family Felidae; genus Felis; species Felis catus. Next base: position 38,861,117 of record NC_058368.1, on the reverse strand, counting down.
TCATCAACTCTAAAACTGATTCTAGCTAATAATTTAAAATGTTTATATCTTTAAATACTAAGTTGCAAAACAAGAATAGCAAATAGGTATGTTTGTTTCTTGCTTATTTATTCTCTCTTCTAAGGTGGGTATCTGTCCATAGATTTCTCCTTATATAATTGAAGAAGATACTTTATTGGTCACAATTCTACAATTATCATGATATTTAGAAACATTATTCTGAAACTTAATTCAGAACAACATAATATTATGATATGGAAATCCCTCAATGTCCAATGTGTGAAGTTAATTAATTCCCTCTACTCATTGTATTCATTCTCCCCAAACAGCTGTAAGCACCGTTCCTCAATTGGACTGACCTTCCTCAATTGACTGACACTTTGCTGATGCTTTCATTTAAGTGTTTGGGTTTCCCAAATGTAAGATTGAGGGACTAAAGTGTCTTTTATTTTTCAAATTTTACTTAAATACTTAATGCTAGAGTGACTTATAATTGTGTTCAAGAAATACACATTTCTATTAGGAAACAGATATTTCCCCTTATATTCACCACCAATATGTAATACTCTTCTAAAAATTTGCTAATTTATTAAAATAAAAGTATATTTTTGTTGCTTAATTTGACATCCTTCTATTTTTCAGGTAATTTGGGTTTGCTATTCTGTGAACTGTCTGTTCATATACTTCATCCATTTTTGTATATAACTCATTTTTTCTAAATTTCAAAATTATATTTTTACCTTATAGATTTTAATATTTTAAATTAATGGTCATTGACAGTATGCCTCAATTTATTGATATGGCTCTGCTATATTTTTCCTAATAATATAATTTTCACTTGCACTTTTGACTATATTTCTCTTCTAAAGATTTTATTTATTCCCTTTTGAAAAACAAATCTGGATCTCTAGATTGTCTAGAATCTCCTAAATCATTTTTTTTCATTTGTTTCTTTTCAGATTTTAGTTAATAGGGAATTACTTTTTATATATGTTTATTCCTATAATTATAGATTTATTTCATGACTGTCACATGAGATGCAACTATTTTTATACATAATTAAAATAAAACACAACTTTATCATATAATAAATCCCCATCTAATGAGATCTTTCTGAATTCTATTTTACTGATTTGTCTATTCCTGAGAAAATATCTTAGAATAAAATAGATTGGTTTTATATTGATATTAGGTAAAAAAAAAAAAAAAAAAAACGCCCATAATTATTTTTAAATACTGTTCTCGGATACTCTGTAGAATTTATTCAATTTTTAAAAATTGTGATTCTGGAGGCGCCTAGGTGGCTCAGTCAGTTGTGTCTCGACTTTTGGATCAGGTTTTGATATCGCAGTTCTAGGGTTCAAGCTCCACATCAGGCTCGCTGCTGTCAGCGCAGAGCCTACTTTGGATCCCCTGACCCCTATCTCTGCCCCTGTCCTGTTTGCGTGTGCTCTGTTGCTTTCAAAAAATACACACTAAATTTTTTTTGATTGTGATTCTACTAACATTCCAAATGGAAAGATAGGTAGGTAGGTCTGTAGGTAGCTACATAGGTAGATGATAGATAGATAGATAGATAGATAGATAGATAGATAAAGAGATAGAGATAGACATATACAGGGAACCAGCAATGTTGTAATATTAGTTGTTCTCCAAAATGAAAACACAGAATATGTGTGTTCCAATTTTTTTTAGATTTTGTTTCATTGTTTTATTAAAGGTGTTAGATTTTCTCCTCATAACTTGTATACATTTTGAAAAATTTTAGTTTTCTAAACATTTTCACAGTTGTGTATGGCCCTTGACTATCTTTGATTACCTTAGAAAAAAATTGTTATTGCTCTTAGAGTTTAGTCACTTTGCCATACCCCCATATTATTTCTTTTATTTCCTGTGTTTTCTGGATTTTGTCACTTCAAATCACAATATATTAGCAAAGGAGAGAAATCAAATATATAACTCATTATTTCCTTCTGTTCTTATGTTTATAAGAACTTCCAAAGGAATGTGAAATAAAAACGTTGATGGAAATAGATAGGACTTGTTTACCATTTAAAATATTTGCCACTGTGTAAATACTGAGTAAATAGTCATTTTAATACTTTGGTCGTTTTCTTCTACACACATATATCTCATTTAGAGCTTTTACCAACAATGTCTGATGAATTTTTGAAATAACTTTTAAGAAGTATTCTTTCTTTTCAAAAGCGATAAGTTGTTTTCTATTATTAAGTGCTGTTTTTAAGCACTACAGGAGATGAATCACTCTCCTAACTTAAACAGTAAAATTTTGGATCAAAATAAACCATTTTACATGACATTACTGGCCTGATACCAAAAAGGAAATCTGTACAGCCTAAAACCAGAATCTATGAAAAAGAAACCTAGAAAACAAGTCACACAATTGTTTTTGCTTTGTTTTTCCCAGTTTCTGCCCAATATGTAAATTTGAGCTTCTGCTTTGAAATATGTAGTGTGTTAGGGGGAGGGAAGAAGACTTAGGATCTGCCTCAGTGGTGTAATTTCAGAGGAAACTCCTACAAACATTAGGATCACAAAAGCTGCTCTAGGAATCAAACCCAGTACACAGAAGGAGACACAAAGGAACGTGCTTCTTTCCACTTTAACTTGGTAGAAAGAGAATAAAATCATTCGTAAGAATTCATAACCACCAAAAAGGCATCATATATTTTTGCAGCCCAAATCCATGCTATGTGGTCCACAAAGTTTCCAAAAGATTCAAGTGGAGAATTTAATTTAATTTAATGTACTCTCATATTGGTCATGCCTAAGGCAAATGGCTGAAGCGAAAGTGAATATTCTCATGAGGAAAACAACTTTAATTGGTGGTCTCAAAGAGATATAGTTTGATGGAGTGCGGAGAATGCACAGTCAAGAATCAGTTAACACAAAAAGAATATACCATATTATGTATAAATAAGAACCATTAAAAAGAACATACCTAGAAACTGAACCATAAAAAAAGTTATCAGATTCAAATTTAAAATAAATACATTTTGTAATTTTAAGGAAATAATAGTGAAAAAAATATGAGCAGGCATGGGAAATGATGTTAAAGAATCAAGGAGGTGTGGGGATGAACCAAATAAAATACCAACAAATTCTAAGTTTTTCTTTCGGATCACAAAAGAAAAAGAGAAAAGATTCCATAGTGTTCTGGGTTACGAAAGAAAGTTCAGAAAAGATATTAGTAAGTGCACTGACTTGAAAATAAATTTAAATAAACACTGACTTGAAAACACTATAATTATTTATAATTCATTAGGAAAAAATTAAAATTTTCCAATACTACTTTACAACAAAAATATGTTAAAAAGTGCGTGATTAAGATATTTTTAAAAATTTAAAGTTCTTCGTATTATTCAGAAAGAGTGTAAATTTACTGATTAATTTATTATATGAGTTATTCTCAATATGCATTTACAGTTACCTACAGGTACTTCCTAAAATAAAATATGTCCACCTACATTAAAGACAAATAATGGAGAAAACAAAATCATCTTAAAAAATAGTTTTATTCTGAAAGAAAGCAAAAAAGAATAATTGCAAATTTAAAGAAAATGGGAGCAAACTTGTGAATAAATATTAATACATTATATTAGTCTGGATCTAACTAGGAGATAAAAATATACAGTATGTTGAACAAGGGTAAACTAATATAGAGAATTACTAACTGTTGTACCCATGTTGCACTGTGAAAAATAAAAGGAATCTAAAATATATATGTAAAAATTATTAACTATGACAAATGAGTAACTATAAAATATAAAGAAATTCTATATAGTTCTCTAGGGCTGAGGGAGATACTCAGAAGTGGTCTAGCCCTTCTGAGTTGGCAGCGTGAGCGGCTGGAGAAGGTGTGTTCAACTACTGGATAACAAGAGAATTTTACTGGCAGAGCCAGGCCCGAGTTGGGCTGGAGGTGGTGGACAAACAGCAGGCAGTCCTCTTGTGTACAGGCCGTGTGGGGCTTGCCCAGAAGTAGGGATAGGTAGGTGTTTGCAGGCTGCACGAGGCTGTAGGTTCCACCTTCAGAAGGCTGAGAAAGCTGCAGGTGGATGTGGGCTGCAATGCTGCAGAGGGACCACAGTCTGGGTTTCTGTCTGGAGCAGTCTCCACCAGATGTTCTCATGCCCACACCACTAACCCTGGTCCATTCACCAGAAAATGAAGGAAGACTCATCCTCCTATACTGTTTCTAAAGTGCCCTTCTCTGAGAAAGCTTTATATTATGTTCACTTTAAATGATTAGCACTTAAGTGGATTCCATTGTTTACCCTATTGCTTATATTGAAGAGTGCTTTTGAGGAAGAGAGGCAATAAACTGGTGATAGGCACAGTCTACCCATTTGATGACTCAGCTTCCGTACACACCCTTCTACACACATGTGAAATCCCTTACCACTGAAAGGGTAGCAAAATGAACTACCTAAAAGGATGTTTCTATTTCTTAAAAGTGAAGAAATTTTCACTTTCCCCTGAGATGACTAATAGTCAGTAGAGCTATCATGAGCTGTATTGATTATCTTCAAATTCAGTCAGTCTCACTGAATATTCTGTTATTTAAAAACTAAATTCTAAACCTCCAGGGACATTTGTAAAAAATCATAATAAAGAGGGAAAAAATGGGAAGGAAGATAAAAAATAGAATGATTCCTTTACACAAACGAACATAAGTTGCAACAGAATATGCACAACTACTATGGTCCTCGTTTCTATAACTGTTTCTCAGATTAAAGTGGTTACCTACAGCTTCTTTGATGCTCTCATTTCTTTACTGGTGAATTGACCCAAACCTTCATTCCTGAAGGGTCTGTGTCCTCAGTCACATTGCTTTTTATTGGTTGCTTTCATTTTGAAGTTATTATTTAGTTTATTATTGAGCAGGCAATAATGATAAATATAAATATAAATAAATAAATAATAACTTAGAGATATCCAGATAATTTCCTAAGTTTCAGCCACAGTTCTCCTTAATGCTATTATGTAATGGCTCCTAATTTACCTGAGGCTAAGTCATGACCAATCAATCATTCCAGAAGTATTTTTTTTTAATTTTTTGTCTGTTAGTTCACTGGTAAAATAGGCAGGTGGAAGTCTCATCTAGTTGAAAATAATTTTGTGTCTCTGTGGAAATGTTCCCTTCTTTGGAGAATCAGCTCTATAAGACAAAGAAGCTGAAAAATGCTGGGACAAAAGCAGAAATTCTGCAAAGAGGTTATTAGGTTTACTAGTGGGAAGGGCCATTTCCACCTCTACCCCTTGATCCCAAAGGTATTCAATTGTTCGGACTACAGAAGAAACAGCACCATACGGCGTTCTCTGATTGAAAGCATAAACTGCATCCTATAAAACAGAACCACATACTTTCAGGATGCTGTTTTGCAATGGATGCTGAACTGGGCATTTAATAGTCATTCCACATTTTTGTTAAGTCAGCCACTTTAGGATGACAGAGTAATTGATTAGACTGGTTAATTCCATGGGCCTGAGTCCACTGCTATACTTCTTTTGCCATGAAATCAGTTTCATGATCCAATACCATGCAGTGCACAGTGCCATGACTGTGCACCAGGCATTTTAGGCAAAAACAAATGACAGTAGTAGCAGAATTATTATGAGTAAGGAAGGGAAATCCATATCCAGAATGTGTGGCTATTCCAGTGATGACAAATACTTGCCTTTTTTGTGAAGGAAAGGTCTGATGTAATCACAGAGATAGTGACATATCCAGGACTCATTGTTGGTATCTGTTATTGGTCAATTAGGCATTTGGCAAGTAGGAGTAGCCAGGTCACCCTTGGTAATGCACATTCCATGTAGTTGAACCATGTAAAGGTCTACCCACTGAGAGGAATTTCCTTTATTACTGTCTTCCACAGTCACCCCTGAATGGGGCTCTAGTGGTGAAACTATCCACATTCAGATCACATTGGCATATTGTGCAAACTCATTTGTAAAGCATGCTCAATTCTTATTTGATTAGTTGATCATAAGGAGCACCCCAGGAATCCATTGGCTCGGATTCAGGTAGAGAAGGCAATATACCACAAGCTGGTATTGAAGTCTAGGCCATCTGTTGATGCAATTCACTTGTACCTTTTAAACCTTCCTACACTTGGACTCTTATGTACAAATTCCATTTGTGATAGAATTCTGATGTGCATACCATATGTTATGGGCAGTTAGATTAGATAATACCCAGTTCATGATGGGAATTTCAAGCCACATGGTTAATTGACGTCATGCCTCATGATTAAATGTTCAGTTTCCTACCAAGACCCAGTAGCAAAGAATAAACTTTTATCAAAACAATAGCTTTGTACAGAGGAAGGCATAAATCAGCTCCAATACCCTAGAGATCTGTATTGTGATTCTTCCATTGGTATTTGCAAAAGATTTTTGTACAGCATACTTATTTGCCACAAATATTTTAAGTGATGTGGGGTCTGTTGGATTATGACAAATGAGTGGTAGAGCAGCTTGCTCTGCAGACTTAATATGTTGTGGTCCCATTTCTTGGTCTACTTCCTACTAAAGCAGTTAGCCTTATGAACAACTCTGTAGAAGGGAAGAAGTAGCACATTCAATTGAAGTACATGTTTCCTCCAAAATATGAAAAGGTACGACAGGTGGTTGACTCTTTCCTTTTAGCAAATTAGTTTTCAGCCTAGGGGAAGTATCTTAATAACTAAACCTCCACTAAATCAGAAAATTCATTGAGATAGTGCTGGGAGGAACTTTTGTGGGGGTTATTTTCCATTCTTTCATTCACATAAGCCTTACTAAACCAGTGAAAGTACTTGTTATGCTCTGCTCATAGGGACCTATATGTTGTCAATTTAATGGACCAGTGTGATGATTTGTGAAATGTCAAGGCAATCAAGATCTCAGTTGAAAATATTATGGCAAAGAGCAAGAGAATTTATGTAGTCCTGAGGCAACACTGTGAAGATATACTGTTGGCCCTGGCAGGTGAAAGCAAACAGCTTCTGGTGGTCCTTACAAATTGGTATAGAGAAAAAGGCATTAGCCAGGTCAATAGCTGCATACCAAGTACCAGAAGCTATGACTTCCTCCACTAAAAGTATTATATTTAGGGCAGCAGTTATAATTGGAGTCATCACCTCATTACTTTACAATAGTCCACAGTCATTCTCAAAGATCCATTTGTTTTCTGCACAGGCCAAATTGGTAAATTAAATGGGAACATGATCATTAAAAGCATCCTCATTTTTTCAATTATTTGATGGTGGCATTCATCTCAGAAATTTCCCCTGGGATGCAGTATCACTTCAGTTTATTATCTAGAAAGAAAGGAAAAGTGACTGGGGGCTTCCATTTAGCTTTAATGGCCTCACCCTATAGGTCACACGGTCACTGTGAAGACTGCCAGTTTCAAAGTGTGTTTATTCCAATCATACATTCAGGAACTGAGGAAATAATCACAAGTAGATCCATGAACCAACTAAGCTCAATGTGATTTAGACTTAACTCCATCTATCACATGCCCACCATAAAGCCCTTAGTTTGACTCACGGGCCACAGAAACTCTCTGTGTCACCAGAAATTACTGTTATTTTGGAGCTAGTGTCCATTTATCCATGAAAGGTCTGGGTATGCGTTTTCCCCAATGAACACTCACTTTATTAATGGCTAAGGTTTCTTCTAGGGAAGGTTTGTAAGAAGACTTACAGTGTGTGCTTGAAGCAACAGTACAGTCTTTTCTCAAGGGACTCAGCATCCCTTTCGGTCAAGGGGCTCTCCAGTCTATTAACTGAGTTAGGTCTGAAATCTGGGTAAGAGGCCATGATTCTCTAGTTTTTGATGACTCAAGTCAGGTTTCTTGCTACCATATTTAGAGGTTTTCTTATTACATACAGAAAAACACACTAACAGGCTACCTATCTGTCTCATTCCAAGAAATCATGATAAATCAGCCACCATGAAAAAATTTACAAACAAAAATATTCTGGTTACAATTATATCCATTTTGTCTTTTATGATTGAAGTACACACATGTGTTTGACAAATGCTTCCACGTGGTATCTGATATTCTGTGATCCGATCATCCCAGTGAAATTAAACTACATCTCAAAAGTAGTACCAAGTGCTGTAATACTTGGCTTACAAAGGAGAGTACCACAAAGCTTTTTAGGGATGCAGGTGTATTTATCCATGTATTTCTAAATGCCTTAGTGAAGGGAGTGTTTCCTGAGCCCTTGTATAGAACACAGTTACGGGGAGGTGGGGGGTGGGTGTGCAGGTCACATGTGTCTAACGTTCCCATTGCCCTAATATTTTGGGGATTTTTTGGTTTGTTTTTTAATTCCACTATAGTTAATGTATGGTGTTATGCTAGTTTCAGGTGCAAAATATAGTGATTCAATAATTCTATACATTGCTCAGTGCTCATAAGGTAAGTGTACCCTTAATCCCATTCACCTATTTCACCCATACCTCTACCCACCTCCCTTCTGGTAGCCATCAGTTTTTTTTCCTACTGTTAATCTGTTTTTTGGGTTGTCTCTTTTTTGTTGTTATTTCTTTTGTTTCTTAAATTTCTCATGTGAATGAAATCATATGGTATTTGTCTTTCTCAGACTAACTTATTTCACTTGACATTGTACTCTGTAAATTCATCCATGTTGCTGCAAATGGTAAGATTTCATTCTTTTTTACAGCTGAGTAGTATTCCATTGCATCTATATATCTCCTCTTCTTTATCCATTCATCTATCAACGGGCACTTAGGCTGCTTCCATAATTTGGCTATTGTAAATAATGCTGCAATAAACATAGGGGTGCACATATCCTTTTGAATTAGTGCTTTCATATTCTTCAGGTAAATGACCAGTAGTAGAATTACTACATCATAGGGTAGTTCTATTTTTAATTTTTTGAGGAAACTCCATAATATTTTCCACAGGGGCTGCAGCAGTTTGCATCCCCGCTTACAGTGCATGAAGGTTCCTTTTTTCCCATATTCTCGCCAACACTTATTTCTTGTGTTTTTTATTTTAACCATTCTGACAGATATGAGGTGATATCTCATTGTGGTTTTGATTGCATTTCTCTGACAATGAATGACGTTGAGCATCTTTTCATGTGTCTGGATATCTTCTCTGGAGAAATGTTTGTTCACAATTTCTGCTCATTTTTTAATTGAATTATTTGGTTTTTGGGTATTGAGTTGTATCAATTCTTTATACATTTTGAATATTAACCTTTTATTAGACTTGTCATTTGCAAATATCTTATCCCACCCAGTAAGATGTCTCTTTATTTTGTTGCTTGTTACCTTTCCTGTGGAGAAGCTTTTTATTTGGATGCAGTCCCAAACAGTTCATTTTTGCTTTTGTTTTCTTTGCTTCAGGAGATATAACTAGAAAAATGTTGCCATGCCTAGTCTCAGAGAAACTACTGCCTGTCTTCTCTGTTGGAATTTTTACAGTTTCAAGTCTTACATTTAAGTCCTTAATTTGCTTTGAGTCTATTCTTGTGCATGATGGCCTAGATCCATTCTTTTGCATGTAACTGTCCAGTTTTGTCAACATTTGTTGAACAGTCTCTTTTTCCCATCACATAGTCTTTCCTCCATTGTAAGATTAATTGACCATATAATTGTAAATTTATATCTGGACTCTCTTCTGTTCCATTGATCTATATGTCTATTTTTGTGCCAGTATCATACTGTTTTGATTACTACAGCTTTTTAGTATAAAATGAAACTAGAATTGCAATATCTCCAGTTCTGTTTTTCTTTTCATGATTTGGAGTATTTTGTTATTCCACAAAAATTTTGGGATTGTTTGTTCTATTTCTGTGAAAAATAGTATTAGTATTTTTTTTAATTTTTTTTTCAACATTTATTTATTTTTGGGACAGAGAGAGACAGAGCATGAATGGGGGAGGGGCAGAGAGAGAGGGAGACACAGAATCTGAAGCAGGCTCCAGGCTCTGAGCTGTCAGCACAGAGCTCGATGCGGGGCTTAAACTCACGAACCGTGAGATCATGACCTGAGCCGAAGTCGGATGCTTAACCGACTGAGCCACCCAGGCGCCTCTGTAATGGATTTTTTTTTAATTTTTTTATTTCAACGTTTATTTATTTTTGGGACAGAGAGAGACAGAGCCTGAACGGGGGAGGGGCAGAGAGAGAGGGAGACACAGAATCGAAACAGGCTCCAGGCTCCGAGCCATCAGCCCAGAGCCTGACGCGGGGCTCAAACTCACCGACCGCGAGATCGTGACCTGGCTGAAGTCGGACGCTTAACCGGCTGCGCCACCCAGGCGCCCCTAGTATTAGTATTTTGATAGGGATTGCATTAAAACTGTAGATTGCTTTGGGCAGGATCGACATTTTAACAATATTTGTTCTTCCAATCCATGAGCATGGAATGTCTTTCCATTTCTTTGTGTTGTCTTAAATTTCTATCATCAGTTTGTTACAGATTTCAGGTATAGGTCTTTCACCTCTTAAGTTTATTTATACATATTTTATTACTTTTGGTGCAATTGTAAAAAGAGAATTTTTTCTCAATTTCTCTTTCTGCTGATTCATTATCAGTATATAGATGCATGACAAGTTTCTTTATATGGATTTTGTATCCTGTGACTTTATAGAATTCATTTATTAGTTCTACTAATATTTTGGTGGAGTCTTTAAGGTTTTCTATAACAAAGCATCATGTCATCTGCAAACTGAAAATTTTGCTTATTTTTTACCAATTTGGATACCTTTTATTCCTTTTTCTTGTCAGATTGCTATGGATAGGACTTTCAGTATTACATTGAATGGAAATGGTGAGAGAGTGGACATCATTGTCTTATTCCTGAACTTAGAAGGAAGGTCAGATTTTCACCATAGAGAATGATGTTGACTGTGGGTTTTTCACATATGGACTTTATTATGTTGACATATGTTCCCCTAAACTTATTTTATCATGAACGAATGTTGTACTTTGTCAAATGATTTTTCTGCATCTACTGAAATGGTCATATGGTTTTTATCCTTTCTCTTGTTGATGTGATGTATCATGTTAATTGATTTGTGAATATTGAAAGACCTTGCATCTCAAGAATAAATCCCACTTGAATGATTTTTTAATTGTATTATATTGTATTTATTCTTTTGTTGGATTCAGTTTGCTAATATTTTGTTGAGGATTTTTGCATTTATGTTCATCAGAGATATTGGCCTGTACTTCTCCTCTTTTGTAGTGTTTTTTATCTGGTTTTGGTATCAAGGTTCTTCTGGCCTCACAGAATGAATCTGGCAGTTATCCTTCTCTTCTAAGTTTTGGAAAAGTTTGAGAAGAATAGATATTAACTCTTCTTTAAATATTTGGTAGAATTCACCTGTGAAGCCATCTGGTCATGGACTTTTGTTTGTTGGGAGTTGTTGATTATTGATTCAATTCCCTTGCTGGAAATCATTCTGTTCAAATTTTCTATTTATTCCTGATTCACTTTTCGGAGGTTACATATCTGTAGGAACGTATCCATTTCTTCAACATTGTCCACTTAATTGGCATATAGTTTTTAATAATGTCTTATAATCCTGTATCTTTCTGTGGTGTAAGTTGTTATTTCTTTTTCATTTTTTAACTTTTGTTTTAGCCCTCTTTTTTGTTTTTTGATGAATCTTGATAAAGGCTTATGGATTTTGTTGATCTTTTCAAAACCAGCTCCTGGTTCCATTGATCTGTTTTACTGTTTTTTTGTAGTCTATTTTATTTCTGCTCCAAAATTATTACCTTTTTTCTTCTACTGATTTTGAGTTTTGTTTGTCCTTTAGATGTAAGGTTAGGTTGTTTATTTGAGATTTTTCTTGCTTCTTGATGTAGGCCTATATTGTTATAAACTTCCCTCTTAGGATAGATTTTGCTGCACTCCAAAGATTTTGGACCGTTGTGTTTGTATATACATCTTCTGCATATGACAGTCTATACTAAGTTGATGGTCACTTAAGTTTGAACCCATTTTTTACTCCTCTCTCCCAATCGCACATTTTAGGTAGACATTGTCATAATTTACAACCTTTTATTTTGTGAGTTGCTTGACTGATTATTAACTATATTTATTTTTGCTGCTTTTGTGTTTCCTATTTTTCTTTCTCCTTATTAATGCTCTTTCCTTTCCACTCAAAGTATCCTCTTTAACATTTCTTGTAGGGCTGATTTAGTGGTCATGAATTCCTTTAACTTTGTCTGGAAAAGTCTTCATTTTTCCTTCTATTCTGAATGATAGCCTTGCTGGATAGAGTATTCTTGGCTGCAATTTTTTTTCCCTTTCAGAACTTTGAATATACCATTTCACTACCTTCTGGCTCACAAAATTTCTCCTCAAAAATCAGCTGATATTACTATCAGATTTTCCTTGTATATAACTATTTTCTTTTTTCTTGCTGCTTTTAAAATTCTCTCTTTATCACTACTTTTTGCCATTTTAATTACTATATGTATTGGTGTGTTCCTCCTTGAGTTGATTTTACTGGAGGCTCTATGTGCCTCCTGGATTTGGATTTCTGTTTCTTTCCCCAGATTTGGGAAGTTTTCAGCTATTTTTTCCTCAAATAAGTTGTCTGCTCCCTTTTTTCTCTCTTCTCCTTCTGGGATCCCTATAATGCCTAGCCTCAACTTTTTGATACTAATCTTTTGGATTTCTGATGATACCAGGTAAACTGTGACATCTCAATCTCATTAAATGTAGGCCCCTCTGTAGAAAAGTTTCAGTCAGTCCACAAAACAAGTATTCATTTGAATCGTACCAGAAGTCCCCACTTCACATTTCATGATACCTTTTTTTCCCAACTAATCCCTTAACTTTCACATGAAAAACTCAGGGATACACACTTCAATTATCATTGTAATTCGGCACTCATACAACTAAATATTGTTTTTATTTTCAGTAATATCAAACCTGCAGATACAAGAAATAAGAGACTCTTTTAGGGCTGTTATGAAAGCTATCTGATTCTCAGACTATGACTTGAGGTAAGGGTTAATGGACCTGAGCTTGTCATTTTTCTCTGTAAGCACTCATGCACTCAAACAATACAAGCCACACTGGGGTATTTAGAGTCATAATTACTGACATAATGGTCAAGTTCAGCAGCCACTTGAGCTCCAAGAGCTTGTGCTTCAACTGTCACTTTATCAAAATCAACCAGAGGTGATAACCTTATTATGGTTCTACTACACATCATGGTTTACTAAGGTATCATTTCTAATTGGCAAGGGACTCAACATACAGGCAAACCAAAGGTAAAAACAAAACCAACTCTGAATCCCATCTTTAGGGTTCTTCTTTTGGGACTACTCTGGATACAAATTCTGTAGAAATATGAGTCCAGTCAGGAGACAGAAGCCACACAGTAATTTAAATGGTAAAGTTTAATATAGATAAATATTAGCCATGGTAAAAAATAACTATAAGATCCAAGGAAACTCTACATACCATCCCTATGCTAAAGGAAAGGACCCAAGGAAAGACAAACTTAGAAGAGACTCCTCACTCACTGGAGAAGTTATGGTTTGGTCATTGGACAGAAGAGGATTTTGCTGGTTAGGTTAGTCCATAGCTGGTCTGAAGCTATTGGGCAAACAACAGTCAATCTTCTTGAGTTTAAGTCATGTGAGAGCTTGCTGAGGGAAACTAGACAACTTGCTAAGTGCTTATGGTTCCATGTCAGGAGGGAAGAGGAAAGCTAATTGGTAGGCTGATGCTGGCTCCAAGTTTACCAAGGCAACACATTCTAGGTCTGTGGGATGATCAGGCTTCACTGGATGTTCTCACATCTACAACATTGAACCCATCCCATACCAAAAGCCCTATTTCAAGAACATTTTATCATTGTACTCACTTTAAATGAGAGTGTTTGAAGGAATTTTTTTAATCATAGGATGGACATATACTGAAGGATTAATTCATATTTGAGAGACAATGAATTGATAACTGACAACATACACAATAGAATTTATGGCAAAACGTTTACGAGAGTTAAAAAATGACTATTGTCAAGTTCACTTTTTGTCAGAGTGATATACCAATTTTTATATTCATCAAAATGATAGACTGAAACTCATAAAGGTCAAAGAACAATAATACTAAAAGGAGAAACTGACAAATATATCATCTAAATAACTTACATTAATGACATACTTCACAAATTAGTAAGTGAAAGAGACAAGGTTTTTAGACATTAACAACCTAACTAATATAACCTAAGAAACATACAAACAAGATCTGAGGACACATTATTTTTAAATGATCATGGATATTTTATGAACATTGCTATTCTCCTTTGTCAGCTCTCAGCTCTATTCAGGGACTCTATTCCTAAGGTTTTCACGAAGCCAACATATTATTTTTGAGATGTTGGTAAGCGTATCCTGATTTTTCACATAACTTGATAAGTTTCCTTGATACTCAAAAGACTACACCTCAATACAGATATTTATGAAAGGCCTTATGGCAGCTTACCAGGCAAGCTATGTACTGAAAGTGAGCAGTGGTCTTCACGACAGGAAGCCTGCGATTAGCCACAAAGCAGGCCATACCTTTCTGTCCCTATTTTCTTCATATCTTTTGGAACTACAAGTGTCTGTGACTGATTTTAACATCTGTTGGAGTCCCTAGCAATAAACTCTCTCAGAATTCTCTGGACATTTGGTTTCTGAACCATGTTTTCCTCCAGCCATTGAAAAAATATATATGTATTTTGAAATAAAACTACTGTTTTGTTATAGGGGTCTAGTGAAAATGAATTACTTGACAAGAAATCCCTATATTGTAACAGGTTCTCCCTGAACTATAATCTCACAAGATGGGATAAGTTCCAGAAAGCTCTACTGTAAAATGAAGCAATATATCCAATCACAAGTCTAGCCCGGCCTCTGAAGTCTCAGCTAGCTACAAGAGCAGACTCATTCCTTAAATACAGAGATCCCTCTCCCTGATTCTTCATTCTGGGGATGCAATTTCTTTTTCCTGTGGAGATAATAAACATTTTAGGCTTTTCAGGGCCTAGGACGTCTCTCACAGCAACTCAACTCTATTACTGTAGCATGAAAGCAGCCACAGAAAATTCATAAATAAATGGGGACATTATTTTAAAAACCATGCAGAGGACTGACTATATTAGGTCTGTGGACCATAATTTACCAGATTCTTGATTATATAATTTACCATTTAATAAAGAGAACTGGTTTACTGACAGGGCTGCACATCAGAGGACAATTCCAGTCATTCCAGAGAATAATGGAATATAGTTAAGAATGCTGATGGGGGCGCCTGGGTGGCGCAGTCGGTTAAGCGTCCGACTTCAGCCAGGTCACGATCTCGCGGTCCGTGAGTTCGAGCCCCGCGTCGGGCTCTGGGCTGATGGCTCAGAGCCTGGAGCCTGTTTCCGATTCTGTGTCTCCCTCTCTCTCTGCCCCTCCCCCGTTCATGCTCTGTCTCTCTCTGTCCCAAAAATAAATAAAAATGTTGAAAAAAAATTTTTAAAAAAAGAATGCTGATGTATGGTCAGGTCATTGCTCTACTCAAGACTAAACTAAGCCAGGATGCCTGGGTGGCTAAATCGGTTAGGCGTCCAACTTTGGCTCAGGTCATCTTCACCATTTGTGGGTTTGAGCCCCACGTAGAGCTCTGTGTTGACAGCTCAGAGCCTGGAGCCTGCTTCAGAATCTCTGTCTTTCTCTCTCTCTCTGCCCTTCCCCTGCTTGCACTTTCTCTCTGTCTCTCGAAAATGAATAAATGTTAAGAAAAATTTTAAGATTAGACTAAGCCACATACAAAAGAACAAATACTATGTGATATCAAATATATGAGGAATCTAAAACAGTCATATGCATAGAGGCAGAGAAGAGAATGGGTTTTCCAGGGGCTGCAGTAGGAATAAATGGGGAGGCATTATTCAGAGTGTGCTAAGTTTCAGTTTTGCAAGATGAGTAAGTCCTGGAATTCTATTGTAGAGCATGGTGCCAATAATTAACAATATACTTGCATATTTTAAAATTTGCTATTAGGTTAGATCTTAATGTTAAATACATAAATGTTAATGGTAAATCTAATAATAATAGATTTATCATAGTATAAATTGTGGTGATGGTCTCATGATGCATATCTATATCAAATTCATCAAGTTGTATACATCAAATGTGCACAGCTTTTTATATGTCAATCATACTTCAATAATGAGGCTTGAAAAAAAGAGACTAGACTAGCAAAGGTATATTAACATAGGGCACCCATTTATGCAAATGAGTAAGAACTGTTTTTACCTACAGACTGCATAAAAGGAAACTTAGAAAAAGAAAAAAAAATATCTACAATGATAAAACTGATCAAGAACAGGCACCAGACTCCATGCTTTTATCCATCTTGGCAATCAAGTATTATGAAGAAAGTGAAATTCTAAACGGGGATTCATATGACAAATGAAGACTAGTACTGCATGATTTCTGGGCTTACTAAAACTAATTATACAGTAATTAGGACAGTGAGAATGGTAAAATGATTGACATTTAAATGGATGAAACAAGATAAAGTGCCCAGTAACAGAATTGGACATTTATGATCAATTGATTTTTGACAAAGGGCCAAAGCAACAGAAAAGGGAAAGGAAAATCTTTTAAACAAACAGTGCTCTAAAAACCGGATGACTCTGTGGGAAAAAGAGGGAAATATGAATATTTGTCACACATCATAAACAAAATGAAATGGATCACAGACTCAATATTAAAACATAAAACTTGCAGAAGAAATCTTAAAAGAGAATATCTGTGAACCTTAGGGTACAAAAATATTTTTTAGATCAGAACAAAATTATGTCCTTATAAAAATTAAAAAACACTTGTTCTTTAAATGATACCATTAAAGAAGAAGAGTAACAGTAAGAGATACATCAACAATACACATATCTGATCATGGGCTACAATGTCCAATACACAATGAAGTTTTACAATTTAATAATAAGAATACAAATAACAATAAAAATTGCTAAAACATTTTGAGAAAACAACAAATAGCCAATAAACAAACAAATAAGGTGTCAACCTGGCTAGGTTTCAGGGAAATGCAAATTAAAGTAACCATGAGATATGACACATCCACTGGAATGATTAAAACAAAAAAGCCTGCCATTATTGAGGACGGTTCAGCTACAGAGCAACTGGTACTAATGGGGATATGAGTAGTATAACTTTGTAAAACTGTTTGTCAGTTCTGCCATTTCACTCTGATATTAATAAGGGAAATATCCACTCAAAAATCTGGATTCAAGTATTCGTAACAGTTTTATTTACAAAAATCAAAACCTGAAAATGACCCAAATGTCTATCAACAGGTAGAGGGATAAATAGTATGTGTCCATATAATGTCCATATAATGGAATGCTATTTAGCAATAGGTAGAAATGAACTACTAATATACATAATAGCATAAATAAATCTCAAATTCACTATGGTCAATGACAACGTTGATAGCAATACATACATATGAAATGATTCAATTCATTTTATGAAATGCAAACTGAACTGTAGTTTAGTGGTTGCTTAAAACTATAAGCAGAGGGACAGACAGATACACGGAATGTGAGGACTATTTTTAGGATGATGGAAATGTTTTGCATTGTAATGGCGGTGGTGATTTCCTCAGTGTACACAACATACAGACTTACTAAACTGTATACTTTTATAAAATGTAGCTTAGGGGCACCTGGGTAGCTCAGTCAGTTAAGTGTCTGACTTCGGCTCAGGTCATGATCTCACGGTTTGTGAGTTCGAGCCCTGTGTCAGGCTCTGTGCTGACAGCTGGAAGCCTGGAGCCACCTTCGGGTTCTGTTTCTCCTTCTTTCTGTTCCCCCCCCCTCCCGCTCTGCCTATCTTCCCCTCTCAAAAATAAATAAACATTAATAAAATAAAATAAAATAAAATAAAATAAAATAAAATGTAACTTATTTGTGCAAATTCTGCCTCAGTGACACTGATAAGAAAAAATACAAACTCTTGGAATTTGTTCATGTTCTCAACCCAGCTCTGCATATTTGTTCTACATAAATGTTTTAAAATCCTTTAGTGTTATAATATTATATATGTGCATAATATTTAAAAGATATATTGGGTTATGACACTAAGGAGTGTTGTCATTTGTTTGGGCTGTGTGTGCTTCTCCATTTAATCTTCTTGTATGCAAATTTTATGGAGCTTCTTTTTACCTAACACACGAATTTGTCCCCTTTATCTTCATAATAGAGAGGAAAAAAAGGGAAGAAAGTGACATTGTATAGATGGGGTGTTATGTTATATAAGATGAACTGGGAAGCCTCTCTGAAAAGACTTCGTTAAAATGAGAAAAAGAGTCATGACATATTTTGGGAAGATGAATCTACAAGAGAGTACAATACACACAAAGGCAAAGGCTCTGAGGCAGAAATGAATCTGGCATTTTCTGAGTTCAGCAAGAGAGTGAATGTATCTGAAAAAGAGGGTGTGAAAGGAATAGTTTCATTAGAAAGGAAAAATAAAGATCAATAGTGTTCAATCATATAAGAAGTTATAGATCATAAGAAAGAGTTTGAGTTTTATTTTGAAAAAGCTTTGATGGTGTTGAGGAAGGAATGAGATATGATTGCACAGGCTGTGGGTGAGTGAATAGGGTATGAAGAATAAAGAGAGTAATCAAGGAGAGTGTAAATGACACAAGATGATGAGTTTGGAGTATGGTGTTAAAGTGGAGCTGTTGAAAAGTGGTCACATTTGGAACTTTTTGAAGGTAAAGCTAACAGGTATTACTGACATTTGGACATGGATTAAAAGGAAAAAGAGGAATCAAGAATAATTCTCTAGGTGGCTCAGTAGGTTTAGCATGTGACTTCGGTTCAGGTCAGGATCTCGCAGTTTGTGAGTTCGAGCCCTACATTGGGCTCTGTGCTGGCAGCTCAGAGCCTGGAGCCTCCTTTGAATTCTGTGTCTCCCTCTCTCTCTGCCCCTCCCCTGCTTGCTCTCTCTCTCTCTCTGTCTCTGTCTCTGTCTCTCTCTCTCTCTCAAAAATAAACATTAAAAAAAAAGAATAATTCCTAGATTTTGAGTGGAGTAAATACGTGACTTTTCATGCCGTTTATTGATCTGAGAATGCATAAATTAGGAAAAAGATTAGAGAGAGAAATAAGAGCTTTATTTTGAAATTACTAAGTTGGGATGCCTGGTAGATATTTAAGCAGTCAAAGTATGTGCAGAGTTGGATAAATAGGAAGAACCTATTATATTAGGAGTAATCCAATGATAAATTTTTACAAATCCATAGATATGTATGAGATGAGCTAATATCAAGACAAGGAAGACAGACTCTCAGGGATTCCTTTTATTTAACATTTGAGAGATAAACACATACAAGAAAACTTAGATTCAGGGAAAACTAGAAGGCTATCAAAGTCAGTGTTCTTATAGTGGAATTTCTTTGTTAACACATTACGAATTGTTTGACAATTGAGATTTCTCTACTAAATATTAAATTCATTTATTATATTCATAAACATAAACATTTAGTAATATTCATAATAGTAATAAATAGTAAGTATATATATCAGTGTTAAGAATCTAAAGGGCGATATTATATACACAGATTGTATAGAACATTATAATTTCCTAAAAGACTTTTAATATCCATTGTATCATTAGATTTCTCAACAACCTTAGGGTAAAGCAATTAATATCTTAATTTTACCCATGAGAAATTTAATGCTCAGAAAGATGAAGTGCCTTGTCTAGATGAGAAAAGTAAATCAATGGAGTTCCTTCCTCGGATAATAGATTAATTGAACCCCTTAATGCAAGTTTAAAATAATATTTTTAAGTCATACTACTTTTTAAATGCTGTTTCTTTAAGAGCAGGATCTCACAAAAAGCAGCATTTTATATCTGTACAGCAGAAAGGAGAATAGAAAAAAAAATATCAAGTTCTTTAACTTAATTTGGGCAATGTCACCCAGCATTTTCTAAAACATGTCCTTTAAAAAAAAACTAATTTTTAAAAATGCTTCTGGACTTTGTATGGTCAGACTTCAAACCCATGAATGAGAAATAAAGGCTTGCTTCTGAAGGCCACCAAGATTTTGGAATGCTCATTGCAACAAACTAATCATGGCAAAGGCCGACCAAAGTAACACCCCAAAACATATTCTCAAAACCTGTGTGTGGCTCAGAGTATAGATCCAATTGGTGGAAAAAAAGTAAGAATCTGAAACATTAAACAAAAACACAACAAGCACCACGACAATATAACCCCATGATTACTCCAGTGATAGTGACCATACCAGCTATTTGAGTAGTTTTTGCTGGTTAGGTGCCTAGAGTTGCTATTTTCCTTTCATGTTTTCCAGCCTAGTTCTTTGGAGTCTTGCGTGATTTATGAGCTTCCTTATATCACTCAAATAAATTATTCATTAATGAGTCATAAAAAATACTTCTGGATTTACAGAAAAATTAAAAATATAATACAGAAACTTTCCATGTGCCTGTACAGAGTTTCCCCTAGGATTAACATTTTACAATAATATATTTTGTACAATTACTCAGCCATTGATCATTATGGTAAAGTCTATTCTTTATTTAGATTTTCTTCACTTTTACCTAATGTCCATTTTCTGTTCCAAAATCTTTATAGGACGTGGCCTTACATTTAACTGTCATGTCTCCTTAGGCTCCTTTGGTCTGTGAATTTGTCATATTTTCTTTGTTTTTAATGACTGACAGATGTGAGGAGTACTAGTCAGGTACAGTGTCCCTCATTGAGATTTTTCTAATACACTGTTCTAGTGGTTAGACTGGGGGTCTGAACTTATGGGAGGTAAAGTACCATGGAAGTAAGTGCCATTTTTCATGACATCATATCAAATTTAAATGCTATCAACACGTCTTATTACTGCTAACAGTGACATCAATCACCTAGCTGAAGTATGGTTTGTCAGGTTTCTCTATTATGAAGTCACTCTTTTCCACCACTTTTCCATATTCTACTCTTTGGTGGGAAATCACTATGCTCAATCAACATTTGAAGAGTAAGGAGTTATGCTCCACTTCCTTAAGAGCACAGTATCTCTACAAATGATTAAGGATTTTTCCCTTCTCCATTTATTTGTTTGTTTGCTTGCTTGCTTCTTTATATCAGTATGGACTCATGGATATTTATTTTATACCTGGGTTACAATCCAATACTATTTTGTTTCTTAAATTGTTGTGGCTTTGGATAGGGTGCTTTTTCAGTTGGATCCTGTATCACTTTGACAGATCATATCATGTGTATGTGTGTGGGGTGGGGGTGGGCTACGTTTTTTAAATGATATTTACTTAATTTTTGACATTATAAGACCCTACAGGTACATCCTGTATATTCCCTGCATCATTTCTTAGTAAGTAAGAGGAAGAGGCTACAATAATCCTACTGGTAATTATTATTATTCTTATTTCACATTTAGATAAATTTATTTATTTTTTATTATTTATGAAATTTAAAAAAATCTGTGGACCTAGATCTTGGAAACAATAATCTCTGAAATAGCATCATAAAAAAAGTAGAATCACTTTAAGCATAAGATAGGAGGAATCAAATTATTTATGACATTAAGAAGCTGGTAGGCTATAATTTCAAATATGAGAATGCATACTCATATATTAGGATTAGTTTCTAGTTACATCTACAAGCATATAAGGGTTTATTATTATATACTATTTAGTAGCAAACATTTATTTATTCCCATCTATACATAATGGACTGTAGCTTTCAAAAGACCTTTTTCTAGTAAGGGTGTAACTTTTTGTTATATGGAAACTGTTTCCAATATTAATAAGAATCAAAGAAAGTAACTACAAATCAAATCCATTTTCTTGAAAACTGGATTTTGAATTCACAAATATCTAGGTCAAAATGATAAATATCCTTTATGCAACATGCTCAGGATGGTATTTCATTCTGTTGGTAACTCAAAATTTCTAGATATTTGAAGATATATGGAAACATTTTCCCACAAGTTCATGTGTTGTTTTAAAGCAAAGTGGTTGCTTGAAAAATATGTAAGGAGTTGAACATGTTCAAAATGGATACATATGTGCTACCTGATATAATTATTTGCTTCTTATTAAATAATAATTCACAAAATAGTTCGACATGAGAACACAAGAACAGATCAACTAACAAGGTAATAAACACTTGCTCCCTCTTATATTTTGGTAAGTTGTTTGGAATTTGAAAGAGCTGATGGTCATGAAAAATGCAGCATACAAAATTTGAAATAATAGCTTTTGTAAGTATCATTCACACATCCTTTCAAATGTATAGTTGTTTATCTTGTCATTTGCTTGTTATATCCTGATTTCATTAGTATCTTTTGACGTTACTGTCACTTTTCTGTATCTTATTCTTTTCATGTGTTATACATCTGTTGCAGCCATAAAAATTCAGGTTTCCATTGATGTTTACCTATGTAATACAAATTATGTCACAGTTCACAAAATAATCTCATGCTAATAGTATGTCCGCTTTCTGAAAAAAATGGTATGTGTCTTATTTTGTCAAAATCATATTACATAATTTATGCATAAAAAATGTCTGCAGACAGTTGAATTAGGGTTCTTAGTCAGTTGGGGTTGCTATACAAATGACCATAACCTGGGTGTCTTAAACAAAAGAAATGTACTTCTCACAGTTCTGGAGGCTAGAAGCCTGAGATCAGAATGCAGCAGTGTTAGGTTCTGGTGAGGGCCCTCTTCTGCTCTGCAGAGGTCAATTTCTGATTATACCCATGCAGGGTAGAAAGATTAGCTAGCTCGGTAGCCTCTTCTTATAAAAGGCACTAATCTCTGGGGTGCCAGGGTACCTCAGTTGGTTAGGCCTCTGACTCTTGGTTTTGGCTCAGGTCACGATCTGCGGCAATGTGAGTTTGAGTTCTGCGTCCTGCTCTGTGCTGGCAGTGTGGAGCCTCCTTGGGATTCTCTCTCTCTTTCTCTCTCTCTGTCTCTCTCTCTCTGTCTCTCTCTGTCTCTCCCTCTCTGTCCCTTCCCCACTCACACTGTCTCTGTCTCTCTCAAAATAAATAAACTTAAAAAATAAGTAAAAGGCATAAATCTCATTGATGAGTTCCCATCTTCATGACCTAATTATGTCTCAAAGGCCCTATCTCCAAATACCATCTCTTTAGAGAGTAGACTTCAACACATGAATTTTGGAGGAACCCAGACATTTACTACATAATAAATTCCATCACAATTCAATTGGAACAAAAGGATTTATAGATTACAAAACAAATCAGTCTTCAAGAAAATAAATGTTCAGCCCTAGTTAGCCTAGAATTAATGATGTTTCAATAATATGCAGAAAAACATAAAGAAAAATTTCTATACATACCACACAATTAGTGTATATTCTTGATTTAAAAATTAATTTTACTGAAGCACCTGGGTGGCTAGGTTGGTTAAGTGTCTGACTCTTGATTTCAGCTCAGGTCATGATCTTGCAATTTGTGAGATCAAACCCGACATCAGGATCTGTGCCCTCGCACACTCTCTCTCTCTTTCTCAAAATAAATAAACATTAACAAAATAATAATAATAATAATAATAATAATTAATTTTACTTAGTAGCTACTGCAGAACTTTTATGGTATCCAATTATTTTAAATTCCTTAAGAGAAAATATTAGCTGGTACAAGTTTTCTGGTAAGATTGGCACATTAGAAAGATGCACTTATGTACATCAATACTCTTAAAAGTAAAGAATCAACACATTCCTTTCCAAAATAGTTTTAATCAAGAAATTGAAGATGACACAAACAAATGGAAAGATACACCATGCACATGGATTGGAAGAATTAGTTTTGTTAAAATGTGCATACTACCTAAAGCAATCTAATGTAATCCCTGCCAAAATATCAACAGCATACTTCAGAAAACTAGAACAAATAATCCCCAAAATTGTATAGAACCACAAGATAGTCAAAGCAGTCTTGAGAAAGAAGAGCAAAGTTAGAAGCAGCACAATCCTGGATTTCAAGATATCCTGCAAAGTAGTATGGTACCAGTAAAACAAAACAAACAAACAAACAAACAAAACACATAGACTAATGAAACCCAATAAGGAGCACAAAAATAAACTGACATCTATATGATTAATTAATCTATGACAAAAAGTTGGGAACAATATACAATGGGTAAAGAATGGTCTCTTCCGTAAGTGGTGCTGGGATACTGGACAGCTACATGCATAAGAATAAACCTGGACCACCTTTTTATACAACACGCAAAGATAAAATTGATTAAATACCTAAATGTGAGACCTGAAACCATAAAACTACTAAAAGAAAACAGAAGCAGTAATCTCTTGGACATAGGCCTTAGCAACATATTTATGTGTATGTCTTCTCAAAGAAGGGAAACAGAAAGATAAACTTTGGAACTACACCTAAATTAAAAGCATTTACACAGCAAAGGAAAAAGATCAATAAGACAAAAGGCAACCTGGTGAATGGGAGAAGATGTTCTGCAAATGATATATCTGTTATCTGATATCCATATATCCATATATAGATAAGGTGTATAAGTTAGTGAGCAACAGAAAATCATGTTCAGAATATCTAACCAGTAAGAGTTCCAACACACCTTACCAAAACCAGAAATCTATGGGAATCTAGAATCCTGTGCATAAGAAAAGAATTTTCATGAGGATAAGTAGACAGCACTCTTGTTGGGTCATATGTAGATGAGCAGGTGCTGGCAGGTGGACTAAATGCCCATGCCTGGAGAGAGAATGTGAACACAAAGGGATAGGATAACAAAGTAACACGGTAAGAACTATTCATATTCAACTCTGAGGTTTCCTCTCAAGGTGAAGACTCAAACAAACTGAAAAGGGTAGGATAATTATTAAGTAGGAATTGATAAAGCATATTACAAAAGGGAAAGATTATTTATTTAGAGAGAGTTCTTAACATTTATCAGTAAGAAACATAATAGGTACTTTGCTGAGGCTTTGTACATATGTATCTTTCTCCAACAGCTCATATTTTGCAGATCAGGAAATGAAGGCTTAGGATCATGGCTTAGTCAGTATCCTATTGGTAAAAAGTGGTGAGGTCAGACTTTGAACCCAGGCAATAGGAATCCAGAACCTTTCTGTGGAGCCACTTATCTCTAGTATCTCCCCATGGAAAAGTCCCAGTAGAAAAGATTGTACTTAAGTAAGCAAATCACAAAAGAACAAATGCCAACGGGCAACAAATGGTCAGCCTTGCAAAATGTGTATTAAAGCAAGAGTTGAGATGGCACTTTCTTTCCCCTCATGAAGTGAAAATTCAGGGAACCTGGGAATTCAGTGCTGCTGGTGAGATGTGACCAGATACTGTCTCTGGCAATCAATACCAGAAGCCTTAAGCCTTTCGTTGTGACTTTAAAATTCTACCTGTAAATGTATGCTTCAGAAAACATCATGAATGTATACAAAGTCTTAAAAGCTGTTAAAATGATGTTGATTGATGTCAGAAGAAATGACAGCGTATCTTGGGTAAAAATATGTACACTATGACTCCATGTAAAAATATATTTATGCATTAAAAATACTTGAAATACAAAAAAAAATGTATACACCATATCCAAAATATATGAAGAAATTATATAACTCAACACCAAAAATAAAAACAAAACAAAAACAAAGAATCTGATTAAAAAATGAATAGACATTTTTCCAAAGAAGATATTCAGATGGTTAACAGCCACGTGAAAAGAGGTTCAACATCACTAATTCATTAGGGAAATGCAAATCAAAACCACAAACAGATATCACCTTATACCAGTCAGAAAGGCTAGTATCAAAAAGACAAGAAACAAGTGTGGAGAGGATGTGGAAAAAAGGAACCATTACTGTAAGTTGGTCCAGCCTTTGTGGAAAACAGTATGGATGTTCCTCAAAAAATTAAAAATAGCAATACCATATGATCCAGTAATTCCACACCTGGGTATTTATCCAGAGGAAACAAACAAACAAAAAACACTAATGCAAAAAGATATATGCATCCCTGTGTTTACTGTAGCATTATTTACAACAGACAAGATATGGAAGCAACTCAAGTGCTCAATGATAAATGAATTGCTGAAGAAATGTGTGTATGTATGTATGCATATATATATATATAAACATATATATGCATGTGTATATATGTATATTAATACACATGAACATGTATATATGCATATACATATATATAACAGAATATTACTCAGCCATAAAAATAATGAACTCTTGCTATTTGCAATAACATGAATGAACATAGAAGGATTATGCTAAGTGAAATAAGTCAGAGAAAGACAAATACCATGTGATATCATTTACATTACATATAGAATCTAAAAATCAAAACAAAACAGACTTTTTTTTAAATTAAAAAAAATTAATGTTTATTTTTGAGAGAGACAGAGAGAGAGACAGAGTGTGAGCAGGGGAGGGGCAGAGAGAGGGAGACATAGAATCTGAAGCAGGCGCCAGGCTCTGAGCTGTTAGCACAGAGCCCGATGTGGGGCTCGAACTGACAAACTGCAAGATCATGACCTGAGCTGAAGATGGACGCTTAGCAGATGGAGCCACCCAGGTGCCCCCAAAACAGACTCTTAAATACAGAGAACAAACTGGTGATTACCAGAGGAGAGGTGGATGGGAGGATGGGTAAAATAGATGAAAAAGATTAAGAGGTACAAACTTCCAGTTATAAAGTAAATTAGTCATGGAGATGAAAAGTACACCCAGAGGAATAGTCACTAATATTGTAATAAAAAAATCATTCAATCATTTGTCTTTTTTTGCTCACACAATTTGCAAAGTTTTCTTTAAAGTCTTTTTCATTAAAAAGAGTAATTAGCAAACTAGAAAAAAAGAGCATATCAATTGTTTAAATATCTGAAATGATTAAAAAATAAAGTATGCCAATTGGTTAAATGTCTACAATTATCAACTGAAAAAAAGTATGGCTTTGGGGGAAGCTTTTACTAAGACCTGAAATGAGGAAGAAAAAACAATTTTGTAAGAAACAATTCAGAAAAAAAAAAAACCTTTATGTTGACATTCGTTCTTGAGTGAATTCCAACTTAAATTATGATCTGTTTGGGAGACAGAAACCAAAAAAAATTTAAAAAAAATTTTTTTAATGTTTATTTTTGAGACAGAGACAGAGCATGAACAGGGCAGGGTCAGAGAGAGGGAGACACAGAATCCGAAGTAGGCTCCAGGCTCTGAGCTGTCAGCACACAGCCCGACGCAGGGCTCAAACTCATAGACTGTGAGATCATGACCTGAGCCGAAGTCGGACACTTAACTGAATGAGCCACCCAGGTGCCCCGAAGCCAAAAAATTTTAATAAAGACAATTTAATATGAGGAATTGTTAGTTAGGTACTGAATATACTCTTAAAAACGAAGCTGCTACTGTTAGGCTGTTAGTTAGACATGAGCAAGGAGGGATAAAGCAGGTGCTGGCCACACCTTCAGAGCCATCTCTCAGAGCTAACATATCAGGAAAGGCTTAGCCACAGAGCTGCCTCAAAAGCCACAAGAGTACTTCTAAGAGCTGAGCATGTGCACAAGAGGTGCAACTTGCCCTTAAGTACATTTATGGCCACAACAAATCTCATTAAAAACCCACAAATATACAATAATTAACTAAATATAATTATAACAGAATGCATCATGGGCATGTGCAGAGGCCAAAATGTTATATAACCAGCAGCTGTCAATCAAAAATGTCAAAGGCAAATTAAATATGCAGAAAGCTGGCTTAAAAGGATGCAGCTAGAGCTTCTTGGCGGGGTGGGGGTGGAGTGGGGGGGTTGGTGGGCATTGCCACTCTTGCTCTGGCAATGGCCCGCCTTCTCTCCTTAAAGTGTACTATATTTATCTATTCAATAAACTATCTCTTCCTTCTGGTCTTGGGTCTCCAATTCTTTGGTGCATCTGGGACAAGATCCAAGCAACCTGGTAACAGTACTACTCTTTGGACTGGGGGAAAAGTGACTATACTTGAAATTATCTACAGTTTTAAGATTGAAGGAAGATTCTTGCAGAGAATACACACACTCATTCAACAGAGTAGGGGGTGCTTCTCAGCTGTTGTTTTTGTCTTTGAACTCAAAGGAGACGAGAGAATGCAGACCTCTAACAGGAGCACTGACCAGCTGGGGCTAGTTTCGCTGACAGGGCAAAATAAGCTGCTTTTCCGAATGTTGGCAAAACCAAGCCCTGGACTCAAGTCATGTTACTAAAACACACTGCCACTGTCAGAAGGAAGAGTTGCTAAGGTGATGTTCCCAGGAGCAGGGAACAAGATGGAAGGAGCAAATCCTCTTCCAGCTTTCCAGTTTGCTCTACCACTCACAGTTGTCTGAAGTTTCCAGAGACAGCTCTCTCAGCAGGCATGAGTACTACATGTCTCAACACCAGCATCACAAACTAGTGTTGGGAAGGGTGGTTTGATGAGAGGCAACAGCATACCAAAGGGTTACTTAGTAACTTTGCCTGTTACTAAGCACTTGTGCACACCCTTCTACAAATATTTCAACCTACAGTAAAAACAATTTTTGCTTTCACTAACAACAGGTACAACTATCTTTAAAGGGCCAGGTAGTAAATATTTTAGTTCCTGTGGGCCACACATGGTCTGATGCATATTCACCTTTTGTTGTTGTTGTTGTCTGTTAGTTTTTCACAACATTTTTAAATGTATAAAAACATTCTTAGGTTGCAAAACTGTGGCAAAAATCTGTTACAAAACAGGCTGAAGGGTGGCTTTGGCCCATAGCCCGTTTTTTCCTAATCCCTGCTTTATATAATAAAAAATGATCTCACTCTCTCACAAAGCTGAGAAGACACAAAATCCCAAGAGTCATTACACTCCATTTATGGCAAGCAGTTGTCATAAATTCCCCTATCCATTTCTGGTCTTTCTTATTTACTTCTCATTCTGGTCATAGCCCCATCTGAACATTCTTTTACTAAAGACTAAATTGTACCAATTTATGTCTATCAAGTAATAACAAAAATGGAGAGCACAGTTAATTTCTTAAGAGTTAGAAATCTAGTTAACTATACAAATAATAAATGAAAGATATGTGCAGCTACTATGTTCTGTGTTTTTATAACTGAGTACAAGGTTACAGTTGATATCTATAATTTCTCTTTCTACTACACATTCTATGCTTTTTTGTCCTCAACCAGGTCCATGTGGTTCATGACTCAGACCCTCATTCCTTAAGGTCAGGACCTTACATGTTAATGAACTTTTTCTTTAGTTGCCATATAATTTGTCATAACCTTTTCTCTTGGATATAAAAGTGCTAAACCCCATACTACATTTTGGCTTCCAAACCTAGTCTCTGTTACTACTGTTAGGCAGTAAACTAATCTCCACTTGGTAATCTGGGTCACTCTTCCAAAATATAAAAGACAAAACCAAAACTTTGTTGTTTGATTCAGGAGCACAAGAAACACACAAAGGCCAGACGGCAGTCCCGCTTCTAGTTATATGGACTATTGTTGGTTGCACTGATGAAAGCATTCTCCTTTGGGATCTAAGACCTTCAAATCGGCACTGCTCAAGGTGGTAGGAATAGGAAGCACATTTAGTGGATTATTAGTTAAAGCCACTCTCCCTTCTGCTCTAGTCTTGTACTCTGGCTAAGGGAGATATAACATTGTATACTGTGTATTCAGGGCACATACTGAATCCTTTAAGACAGAACATTAAATGTCAATCATCTTTCATAATATTAACCAAGATCATATTTTTTTCTTATCAGAAAAATACTATTTCTAGGTATCTGTGTGTATGTGCATGTATCTATTATATCTACCTTTCTCCTCCTTTTCAAATTTATACTGGGAATGCCCAATATAAATGTTTTATAATACTTATGACATTTGCCAGTATTTTGCATGCTCACAGCCATTCTTTTTCAAATTAGGTTAAACCTCTGCCATATTATCTGGACTTTTTTTTTCTTTAACTGCAACAACTTAACAATGGTAGAAAAACTATAATAAATGTATATTATATTTATTTTACATACTACTTCTTGTAAAGCAACTGTTATACAGCTGGTAGCTTCAAAACATCTGCTATTGAAAGGATGCAGACTATTTTTTAAAATCTTAATTTGTTTGTACCCAGAGGACAGTTGAAATTAGTCCAATAATAACAATTAAAACACGATAATTGATCTTCAGTGCTTCAGGGCTCATAACAACATTTGTCTATTATAACGTTGGGTTTAGAACTTGATGCATAAAATATGAAGATAAACAGTGAGACACAGGGGGCAAAGTCAATTTGTGAGGTAAGTAAAAGCCCTTGAGAAATAAGAGATCAATAATAAGATCCAAAAATGCCTAAACTGATAATTAGACCATAATTTCTGGTTACAGAAGAAAAAGTTTAAACACCTTTAGAGATCTCCAAACAAGAATAGTCAGCTTACAAATCTCATGAACATCACGAATACACCATGAATGCACTTTCAAATCATTACATCATGAATACACATTCGTATCAATTATATTAGTTTTTTGAGGCCAACATCCTGTGGTAACCTTACTGATGATACAAAGAGATATAGGACATAAAAGGCTTATGTTGTTTATCCTTAAGTTTCAGTTCTTGGTTGAATTGTAAACTATTGTGAAATATATTTTTTGTTAAACTGGCATAAAATCGATTTACAAACATATATATTAAGCGTCTATAACACAATAGTCTAAGAATGAGGAGAGTCCCTCATTGTTTAGAAACAAGTTGTAACTTGTAGTCCAGGGGCTATTCTTCAACTTTGACCTACCGTATTATGTAACACTTTCCCATATCACTCTTTATGTAGTAAAGTACTTTGCATCTTACTTAAGAGATATTCAGGATTTTAATAAAGATTAAATGAAAAACAGGATAAATAAGAAATGACAGAGGTAATGTGTAAACAGTCATAGCCACAATGGAGTATGGTGTACATGTATGTATATATATTCTTATAGAAAATGAGTTACATTATTAAAATTACCAGGAGGTCCTTCCAAAACTGGTGTTTCTCCAAAACTTGGTTTTAAAGTACATTGGTCATTTTCAATTAGCTAATGTTTTCCAAAAATGATTAATTGTTCTTTAAAAAAGGAGGTACACAGACAACAATTTTTGTGCAGAAGGAGCTAGAATTCTTTGCCATTCTTATCCAGAACATTTCTTTCTGAGATTCAAGGCCTAAGTGGCCTTGTTTTAGAGTGTATTGTTTCTGTTAGTTGACTTTCCTTCTTTCTTTCATTCTGTCTCTCCATCCTTCCTGCTTCCTTCCTCCTACTCTCCTTCTTACTCTCTCCCTCTCTTTAAAAAAATTTTTCTTAATGTTTATTTATTTTTGAGAAGGATAGAGAGAGGAGACAGAGACAGAATGTGAGTGGGGGAGGGGCAGAGAGAGAGGGAGGGAGGCACAGAATCCGAAGCAGGCTCCAGGCTCTGAGCTGTCAGCACAGAGCCTGATGCGAGGCTCGAATTCACAAACCGTGATATCATGACCTGAACTGAAGTCGGATGCTTAACTGACTGAGCTACCCAGGTTCCCTTCTCTTCCTCATATTCCATAATCGTGTCCATGTGTAAAAATCTTGTTTCTGCATGATGGTCCACACATACATAACCAAATGGAAAAAAAACAAGAAATTCTTCAAAATCAGAGAATAATAATAAAATAATGAAACATTCCAGTATAATTTGTTGGTGCATAAACAGACCTCTGTAATACAGGTTTTTTTTTCCCTAAGTGAATTCATTCATAATTGATTGTTGTTGGCATTTTCTGCAATTGGCTTAAAGTCCTATTCTACTGAGGAAGCAAAATCATTTAAAATCTCTTATTATTACCATGGAGACTTTGCTACTGAGATGTGTATTTCACTTTTATTGAGAAAAAAATGATTTATCTAACATAATATCTCCATCATATACAAAGACTTTTATAATGTGAAAAAGTTAGGTAAGTTTACTCATTTTAGAATAAAGTAGCTCGTAGTCCTATAATAAACTTTCTCTCTTGAATACAGTGGATGTGAAGGCACATTATTGATAATTTATATTGTTTGTTGTTTGTTCAACACCTTAGGGATAATTATAAATGGGAAACCTTTGAAGAAACTGAATTTTCATAATGTGAACTTCCAATTAATTGATGTTTGACAAATATTCATATACTTTATTAAGTGTGACTGTAGTGAAATACATCAACAAAACACATCTGTTGATGATGTATGGAAGACATGCTCAGTGCTATTTTATGAAAAGTACCTCCTTTGAAAATTACTCATTCAATTTAAGCTGTCACTGCTGTGCCATCCTTTTGAAGAATTGCATTGATATGTCATGAAATAATAAGGACTCAAAGACTAATGTTCGTTAAAAACTCTGAGATTATTTACTATAGAGAATCAAACAATGTAAAACAAAGACTTCTGAGAATCACTTCTAGTGTCTCCACAAGCTTATTCCTAGACCCATATATTTTTATCCTCTTGGATTACTCTGGAAAAAATAAAAGCTCATAGGAATCACTAGGTTCAGAGTGTTCCAATACAAAGATATTTATGTGCCTATAAAAAAGAATTCTAAAGTAGGGACAGGTAGTTTTTAAGAGAGGTAGCCTGTTCATTCTTGAGGTAAAACTAAAATTTAAAATAGGTATAGGAGAGAATCTATTTCATTTGTACTAAATTCAATTATAGCTTTGGATGAGAGGAATTAAAAGAAAATCTTTCTCATGAACAATAAGTTCATGAGAGGAGTGATAGTTAAGGGTGAACTTGGAGGCCTTTTAAGCAACTTAGGTCATTTTTATTAGATTCTGGAGCCAATGGAAACTAGTGAAACAAACAGAAGAATATGAACAAATTGGCTTTTGTAAAGATAAATCTTACAGCAAAGTATAAGAAGGTGTCATGCGAGGGCAATAATAGAGACTGAGAGCCCAGGTAATACGCTGTCATGTTAATTCCAGCAAGAATGTACAGTCACCCAATGTAATAAAGAAAAGGACAGAGATCATTTAGAGGTATATTTTTAAAGGACAATAATTTTATATTTGGCTTCAATAAGACACAGGGAAGATTTAAGAATGTTTTCCATAATTATAGCTGAGGGCATTGAGTAGAACAATAGCACAAAATGTTGAGATGGTGAATATAGGATAAGCAGATATGCAGCAGGTAAATGACAAGCAAAATTTTGAACAGGTTGTATTTGTGATGTCTGTGGTACATTCCAGTGAACAGTATCATGTCTGGGTTTTAAGTGTTTATTATAAATGAGCCTGTGCTAGGAATAGTAGTTTAAAATTCTACCAGCCTAATATATTTTTATCACATATTTAATATTTTCAATATATAAATTACTCATACAAATTGAAAGTGAAAGCATCAAGAGCCAATTAGGCAAAAATCACAAAAATTATACAGAAAATTCATGGAAAAAGTACAAGTAACCAATAAATAATAATATGGAGGAATTCATACATCATTTATTATATACTAGGGTCTTTTTTCTAATAGCTTTACTGAGGTATCATTAATATACAAAAAGATATACATACTTAATGTGTATAATGTGAAGAGTTTGGAAATCTACAAACATTTATGATACCATCACCACAAACAAGATAGTAGACCCACCCAACACCTCCCAAAGTTTCCTCATGTCTATTTGTTTCTTTTTATTTTTTGTTGTTTCATTGTTTTAAAGTAGATATTAACCTAAGCTCTAACCTCCACAGATATTGCAGTGCACAATACCATATTGTTAACTATAGGTACTATGTTGTCAGTAGATCTCTAGAATTTATTCATCTAGTGTAACTGAAACTTTACATTCATTGAAAAACAACTTTCCACTTCTCTATCCACCAGCAACCGCTATTATAGTTTCCACGTCTATGAGTGCCAATCTTTCAGATAACTCACACAGAAGAAATCCTATAGTCCTACGGTGACTAGCTTTATTTCATTTAGTCTAACTTCCTCCAGATAGCTCATTTAATAAATAAGGAACATGGGGACAAGGTATAGGATGAGAAGAAAATGGAACCTTGAAGAAAACAATGGGCAAGTGAAAATTTATAATTGACGGGAGAAAAAGGATCATACAAAAGAAAATGAGAATGAAAATCCAAGAAGAAGGAAAGACACAAATTCTGGAAGGGGAAAAAACTTTATGGATGAGGAAGTAGTCAACAATGCTATATGCTATAAGACACTCAATTCAGAGAAGAAAACAAAATGCAAAATGAGAGTACCATAACATTTCTTGATGACCTTATTCAGAAAGTAGTACTTTTCTAGTAAAGTACAGGAAGAAGCTAAAAAATTAGTGAATTCTATGTGGAGGAAGTTGGATGACTATAATTTACACTTCTGAGAGTAAACTGCAGCACTGAATTATTATCATATGAATGAATTATTAGAAGAGGGCCACAGGGATGAACCAGAACTTTCTCATGCAAACTGAGATTTATGGCCTTCCACAAAACACATTATCTAGATAATGTATAGTATTAGAAAATCTATCCCTTCATGACAAATTTTCTGTAGTGCTGATAGAAGCTAACATTTATTTAGCACAGACTTTCTTCCAGTCACTTAATATATAAGAACAACTCATCCTACCTTCATAATATCTCCCAAATAGGTAGTATTGCTATGCCATTTTTAAAATGTTTATTTTTAAGAGACAGAGTGCAAGTGGAGGAATGACAGAGAGGGAGACAGAGGGTCCCAAGCCAGCTCTGTGCTGACAGCAGAGAGTCTGAGGTGGGGCTAGAACACAGGAACCTTGAGATCATGACCTGACTGCAGTCAGACGCTTAATCGA
This sequence comes from Felis catus, assembly GCF_018350175.1. Lineage (NCBI taxonomy): Eukaryota > Metazoa > Chordata > Mammalia > Carnivora > Felidae > Felis > Felis catus. The sequence goes on along the minus strand of NC_058368.1, from coordinate 38,826,168 downwards.
CTGAGCCACCCAGGTGTGCCTTGCTATGCCGTTCTTAAAAAGAGGAAATTAAGACACAATTAGGTTAAGTAAATTGGCTGAAATCACAGAGCTATTAGGAAAAGAGTCAAGCTTGAACCCCAGATGTCTAGTTGTAAGGGTATTTTTTAATGTTTATTTCTTTATTTTGAGAGAGAAATAAAGTAGAGGAGAGGAGGAGAAGGGGGAGAGAGAGAGAGAGAGAGAGAGAGAGAGAGAGAGAGAGAGAGAGAGAGAGAGAGAGAGAGAGAAAGAATATCCCAAGCAGGCTCCGTGCTGTTAGCATAGAGCCCGATGTGAGGCTCAATCTCACAAACCATGAGATCATGAGATCATGACCTGAGCAGAAATCAAGAGTTGGACAATCAATTGACTGAACCACCCAGCCACTCAAGGGTATTTTCTTAATTACAATGCACTGTGTTTGGGTGCAGTTTGTTACTCTAATACTGCATTCTAACATTACAATATGTTTGGGGTGTGTGTGACTTATCTTTCCTTAGACATCATAAATAGTACTAACTGTGCAGCACTAATATCAACTAAGAAAGCTGGATGGCCAATGAGTGACAAAAATATGATGAAGATAATGAGTAGAGGAAAAGAAGCTGCTTAGATATGTATTATATGTACTTTAATAAAGTATTTCTCAAAAACATAAACAACTGTACACCCACTAAATGGTCTTCTGTGAAAAGTTCACCTAGTCCACACAGTAGTAATATCAATTATACAGATGAGATCATTTTGACATAGAAAATAAAGAATAAGCCCATAGGAAGACCTACTGAATCAAAATTTTTGATTTAGGCTTCTGACATTAAGTGGTGATATCCATTATTGGTCGTATACTTATAGTCTTGAATTTCCTCAGGGTCGGTAAGAGAGAACAGATAAGCAAACTATGGAAATTCAGGCAAGTAAATCACTGGGGTAGCCCCATGTATACATTCAATTGTGTTCAAACAGTAGACACAAACTTCTAAGACATTTAATTAGATCTGAGACACATTAAAAAAGAGGAGTGGAGGGAAAAAAAGGCATCCATAGTTGTGAAATATAATTTTACTTGAAAGAGTGGCTTCTCCAAAGTAAAGGGCAAACACTATAAATTGCACATGAATGAAAGAAATTATATAGCAGATGCTAATATAATATCAATATACTTTAACAATATTCATTAAAATAAGCAGGAATGTAATTGGGAAAGTGAAAACCCAATTAACCCGCTTAACCTGCTTATTTAGATTATAAGTTGCTAGCACTCCTTGCATACAATTCCAGTATCATGGAACTATTTGGTGAATTCAAATGAATTTAATACAAATTAAAAAGTAAAATATGCAGCTCTGAAGATAAAAATAAAGCAATATTCAAGTAGACTAAATTCCAAGGTTAGCATCCAGTGTTAAAAAACAAAATTACCCCACCCCACAGATACTATTTTAATTCATATTTAAAAAGCATGTGTTATACATTAGAGATGGAAAATGTTCCCACACTATGAGCTTCTAGGCCTGAGAGTATACACTGTGCCATCCCTAATATGCTTCTTTTCCAAACCAAAAGCAGCAAGATTGTATTAAAAAGCATTGCAGAGCTCTCTGGAAGCATGAGTTGTACAGAGGCAGTGAGATGGAGACTATAGTTTTTAGGGTGTTTTCGTTTTTCAAAGCCAAATGAGTATCACTTTATTCTAAGAAATGGAGAAACAAGTTTAGTGTTACCTGAAAACATTCTTTGAGGATGTGGATGGTGGTGGGGGGGGGGGGATCTTTATATTTTGCGAATGTATTAGCAGGGACTGTAATTTCTAATTAAATTCAATATGCACTCCATTTCAGATTCCTGTATGGCTTCAGATGCACCTTGTGGCATCAATGACTTCCTGCTATGGTCAAGGACATTATGAAAACTGAAAGAAAGCTGGCAATTTATTCTACTCTGAAACCATTTAATATTTTCTAAAGAGAAATGATATACACTTAACGTGATATAGAAAGATGAGCAACAAACACAATAAAACAAAAATTATGACTTTGGAGATGGGAGAATGTTGTTAGAAGATCATCTCTGCCTGTTATTACTGGTAATTCATCATTACTCATCTTTTTGTTCACCCTGAATTTCCTCCTACTTACCAATCTTGTAAGTTTTTTTAAATTTAAAATTGCAACTGAATTTTTACCAAAATTATATGCCACAAGAGCATATAACTTATATAGAAAAACATTTTGTGATTTGTTCTTTAACTACTTGTCAGCATGACACAATCTCAACATAGAATTATGTAATAGAAAACTGTTGTGAAAATAACTTCAGGTAAAATACAAATTTTAAGGATGTTTCCAATGAAATTAAGATGACTTGAAGGAAGCCGCATTGATCCTTAAAAACACATTTGCATGATTATTAATGATAGCTGCATGTTCAATACAAAACTAAAGTTCTTTAAATAGATTTCTTTTTATTTGGAAACGTTAAATATTTTACATTCAGCAGCTTCCATAAGCTTAAAGCTCTAAAAATATAAGCAATACCAACAGAAAACTTTGTGGCTTTTTTTTTTATTCAAGCATCTAAATACTAAAAGTGGTTAATATTGTTATTGTAGTAGTTAATATCTTAAAGTTATCCCAGTTGATTCTATGGATTAGTATTATTTACTGATGGTATGTCAACAGAGTAAACAATCACCTGTTATCTTGTAATTTATTAAATGCTGACATTTGTTAAAATAAAGATAAGACTCCTTGGTTAACAAAGCATCAGCTGAGTATAGGCCTCTCTGCCCAGCAATTGTCCATAAAGAACATGAGCATTCATATGGATTCAGTTACTTCTGTCTTTAGACAGCAGTTAAAAATCCCTTAATATTATTCTTTTTTCTATAATGCTAAACTTGATTAACCTATTAAAGAATACAACTTATTTGAAATTAAATATTCCTCTTGCATGCAAGGCTCTGTTTAATACCTGTTATCCTCTCCTTTATTTACCTCTGTGTCTACAGCTGCAAATTCCCAGAAATAAACAAACCCAGTAAGTACAGAAAATAATGCCCTGTATAGATCTCTCTTTGTAACATGAACGATTTGCTACATATACTCTTCTCTGCACATAAGGGTCAAATGCAATATTTAAGCCAGAGGCATTATCTAAGATTCATCCAAATATCTGAGTGACTTCTGACTACATCATGAACTAGTGTAGTTACTATGAAATATATTTACAAAGCAAAGCGGCAGAAATGTTCTATCTTCTACACACAGAAGATGTTAATATGGTTCTTTTACAAAGAAAAATAAGCTAAAATAATTATGAATATCAATTAATAATGATACATTAATACTAAAATATGTCCCCCATTACAATTTTTACTTCATTAGTAATCTGAAGTTTTACTATTGAATCAGTAATTTTTAAATATTTAGAAGGAGGAGGAGGAGCAAGATGAGTTACCCTCTACTGTTGTTACTGTTAACGCCCCAGAAAATAATGGAAAGTAGAGCTGTCATGGGACTAACACTTATTTATACTTCCATTTTATTTTACTTTATTATTTTTTAAGTAGGCTCCACACCTGGTATAGAAGCCCAATGCAAGGCTTGAACTCATGACCCTGAGATAAAGACCTGAGCTGAAATCAAGAGTCAGGTGCTTAACAAACTGAGCCATCTAGGTGCCCCTATTTTTACTTTTAGAGACAAAAACACAGACTTTAACAACAAACCTTTACATGAAACAAAATTTCAAAATGTATACAATAAGAAAAAAGGGGATAAAATTGAATGTTGTCAGAAGATTGCCAGATAGTTTGATTTAATTGTGTGTTTTGAACATTGATGATGAATTTTAATAAATTTTTATTTAAAGAAATTATAATATATACAACATTAAAGAAAAGATTAGTTCATTTACTCAATTAGTATTTATTAAAAATGATCTATTTGAAAGCACTTTAGAGTCAAGAGATCAAACTGCCAAAGTTAGTTCCAAATATTTCTGTAAAAGTAGAAAATCAAGAAATGCCAACTTTAATGACAGATATAAACAACAATCGCCAAATCACAGAAATGACACATCAAAAGTAAAAATTTACAAAGTAAAATAGTATACAACAGAATTCCAAACAGTTTCAATGACAGGATGATTAATATCTTGTTTTGTTGGACAAGTGATGGCAAAAACAAATGAAAATGATAAATATTCAGTCTTTAAGGTGTATCTCATGCTCATGTGATTAAATATCAGAAGGAACTGCCCAATGCAAGTACCCTGTTCTTTAAGACCACTGGATGGGAGGATGAGAAGAGTTTTTGGATACCTAGCATTACTTAAGAGAAGAACACCAGACATGTGCCTTAAGATAAAAATACTGAATAACTAGGAATGTGTGTTCTCTGGAAGACCAGAAATAGATTGTAAGTCCTTTATTCTACTTAGACAGTCTAAACTCTGACCAACTAATTGTGTTTTGTATTTTTCCTAAGTCCACACTTGAGAGGCACTGTTTTCCTTAATATTAGACACAGGTAAGTTACAGAAGACACTGAGAGTCTAGAGGAAGATCTGCGATATTCTTAACCTTAGCACCATTAAAAGAAAGGGTATGTGTGTGTGCGTGCGGGGGGGTGGGGTGTGTGTGTGTGTGTGTGTGTGTGTGTGTGTGTGTGTGTGTGTGTGCAAGTACTTATTCTATGGAAGGTAAAAAACTAGTAGGTATTATACCCAACCAGCTATTTCAGACCAGTTGAAAAAGAAATGTTTTTGTGAATTTCAGTATTTTAGTAAGATTTCTCTAATATATAAGGAACTCCTGCAAAGGCCAGAATGTCTTCATAAATCATACCCTGGAATAGACAGTTATCCAAACTGTAAGAGATTTCCTGTGTAACTGATAATGAAAACTATGGGTTTTGATAACATGTTAAACATCATAATTAGAAAGGTGTATTTAGTACAGTGCCTCTAATTTTAGGAATTTTAACTCACAGACTTTTTAGTGGAAGTCTGATTACATTCAGTAATACATGAAGATCTTTAATTGCATGCCATGTAGGCAATGATACAATACCATTCTCATCAGCATTTACTTATCTTTTCCTATCCACTGGTATAAGGGTCCCCTACACTAAAATTACAACAAATTCCTGGAGCACCTGGGTGGGTGGCTCAGTCAGTTAAGTGTCCAACTTTTGATTTTGGCTCAGGTCATGATCTCATGGTTTGAAAGATGGAGTCCTGTGTCCTTTGTGCTGACAGTGTGGAGCCTGCTTGGGATTCTCTCTCTCTCTCTCTCTCTCTCTCTCTCTCTCTCTCTCTGCCCCTCCCCCACTCATGCACACTCTCTTTCTCTCAATAAATAAATTTTAAAAAAATTTAATGTTTATTGAGAGAGAGAGAGAGAGAGAGAGAGAGAGAGAGATAAAATGAGTGGGGGAGGGGCAGAAAGAGAGGGAGACACAGAATCCGAAGCAGGCTCCAGGCTCCAAGTTGTCAGCACAGAGCCTGATGCAGGGATTGGAATCATGAACTGTGAGATCATGACCCAAGCTGAAGTTGGACGCTGAACTGACTGAGTCACCCAGGAGCCCCATACGTAGATAGGGTTGAATAAGTTCAACCCTAGCCTTAATTACACCCTTTTAAGTCATGTTTTTGAGATAGATTTCACACTTCATAACATTTGCCCTTTATAAAATACAATTCTATTTATCTTCACTAATGCATACAGTCATAGAATGGCCACCATAATCAAGATATAAAACTTATCTATCACGGCAAATCTTCTCCTTGAGCCCTTCTGCAGTCAACCCATTACCACACCCCTGGCCCCTGGCAAACACTGATCTGGTGTCCTTTCCCACACTTTTGTTTTTGGGAGATTCCCATATAAATGGTACCCCACCTTTTGAAATTGGCTTCTTTCACTCAACAACTACACTGAGACTCATCTATGCTTGTATTAGCAGGCAGTTACTTTTGTTGCTACTTGTGATTTCATTATATGAATATACCTCCTTTTTTCTATTCAATCACCATCTGAAGGACATTTGGGTTATTTCCAATTTTTGCTGCTTAAAAACAAAACCTTGTAAAAAAAAATATATATATATATATATATATATTATGGAAAGTTAAGCTATACTTCCCTTAGGGCAAGCACCTAAGAGTTGGATTAGTGGGTCAGGCACTAAGTATATGTTTAATGTTAAAGAAAGTGCCAAACTGTTTTCTAAACAGTGTATGATAGTTGCTCTGAATCCTCATCAGCACTTAGCATTGTTAAACTATTGTTGCTATTCTGATAGATGCATAGTGGTATCTCATAGCGATTTGAATTCACATTCCTCTAAGAACTACTAATGTAATCACTGGTCATCATATTTTCAAGCCTGAGTGAGAATTTTCTTAGTTGACACACCCAGGAAAACCAGGATTCTATTTTTAAAAAATATAGTAAATTAGATGATGGGTTGGCCATTAACTATTTATGTCACAAACACTAATAACATCCTATTATTTTACTTCTCAGTTCCAAAACTAGATATATTTAAAAATATATCAAAAATCCAAGCATTTCTTAGATGTTCTCAGCTATCAATCTGGTCTAACACACAATGATCTCTTGACTGGATTATTAAAATAGCATCCTACCAGTATTCTTCACTTACACATTTGCACCCTGACACGGGTACATTTCCATAGTTTGAATGTGTCCTTGAATCTTAAATCAGGGGATGATTACCACTTAAACCATCCAGTAGCTTCCAATCTCACTCAGAAATAAAATCCTTAGAATGGCACAAAGGTCCACAGCTGAACAGAATTTCTAAAGCCTTTAGCATTCAAGAGAAGTTATTTTGAGTGCAGTGTATATGACAGATTGGGAGGAGGGGTCTTGAACAAGAAAACACAATTGGAAATTAAATGGAATAATAAAAGCAAAGAGAACAAGAATCTGTTTTAGAAAGATATCTGCCAGATTCAAATATCTCTATAACCTCCCTTTCATTTTATACAGATAAAGTAATTTTTTTTACTATCTATAATTTTGAGTAACTATTTTTCTAGTGGTGCTTTTTAAAGAGTTCATCGGTTATCTTTCCACATTCCAGTATGACAATACAGAAACATCAGATTCTAGGCTCCAAATGCATAGAAATTGTCATTTAATTGGACACATCTGTCACATATGATTTGATTGAAAATCATCATTTTTGAAAATCCTTTCACCTTCAAACCTCTGCATTTTCTTATACAATAGTTATTTGTGTGCTTTCCTCTTTTGTTCACTACTTTGCAAGCTATGTGAAGGCCTCCTGTAGAGTTCATCTTCATTTCTTCTGGATTGCTTACCATCAAGTTTTGCTTACGGTAGGCAATCAGTAAAGGCTTGTTAATAGGAAATAGCTACTAGAATGCTCTTACTTTATTTCCTGCATATAAAAATGATGTTGTTTGTAATTACTTAAGAAAAATAGTATCTGAGCAAAAATATATTTTTTAATGCTAAAACTCATTTTCCATATAGACCTACCACTTTTATCTATACTCCATTCCTTAACTTTGTATGGTATGTCTCAAATGATTAATGTTATTTAAAATAATACTGAGAAAGAAAAATATACTTTTTTAAAGTTTATTCCTTTATTTTGAGAGAGAAAGAGAAAGAGAGCGTGAGCGAGCATGCACACACAAGAGGGGGAGAGACAAAGAGAGAGGAGAGAAAGGATCCCAAGCAGGCTCCTTGCTGTCAGTGCAGAGCCCAACACGGGGCTCGAACTCATGAACTGTGAGATCATGACCTGAGCCGAAATCAAGAGTCAGATAATTAACCAACTGAGCTAAACAGGTGCCCCAGAAAAATACATTTTTGAAGTGGGCTACAATACTCTTCAAGTTAACACATGTTTTGGAGGCAAACGTAAAATCTATTTGCATTTCCAAGTTCATTGCAGCATTACTCACAATAGCCAAGATATGGAAGCAAACTAAATGTCCACTGATCGATGAATGGATAAAGAAAATGTGGTGTCCACACACAGTGGAATATTGCTTAGTCACAGAAAGAAGGAAACCCCACCGTTTGTGACAACATGGATGAACCTGGAGGACATTTTCTAAGTGAAATGAACCAGACACAGAAGGATGAGTACCACCTGGTATCACTTATATGAGTTGTCTAAAATAGTCAAACTTGTAGAAGCACAGAGTAGAACAGTAGTAGCCAGGGGTTGGGAGAAGAGTAAAAACAGACAGGAATTAGGCAAAGAGTACAAGGTTTCAGTTATGCAAGATGAATACGCCCTACAGGTCTACTACCCAGTGTATTGCTTATAGCTAACAGGCTGCATTGTATACTTAAGATTTTTTAGGAGGGTAGGTCATATGTTGTGTTGTTACACAAAATTATAATAAATAAGTAGCACAGGAGGAAACTTTGGGAGGTGATGGATATGATATGTTTATGGCATAGATTGTGGTAAAGGTTACAGAGGTTTATACTTATTTTCAAACTCATGAAGTTGTACACACTAAATGTACACAGCTTCTTGTGATGTTCCAAAAAGTCTTAATTAAACTTTCACAGCAAAGTTTTTAGAACCATTTCCTTCCTACTGCTCCTGAAACCCAAGTATTATTAAAAATAATAATATCAACAAATATAATGATGCATATTTAATAGCTTAGTCTATTCTATATTTCCTACAAATACTATTTTACAAAAATTAAATTATATATATAAAACTGTCCTTGTTTTTCTTTACTGTTGTTCACCTTATTTTGTTACCAATATGGAAGCACAGTGAAATTCTACTACTTCTAAAATCAGACATTTATTTGGGGAAAAATAAAATCCCTGAGTGTGTTAGTGAATTTTATCTTGAAGAGCTACTGATTTAATTGATGTAATCTGACCTTGCCATTAGTCTAGCTGGAGGCAAGCTATTTCTGTCTGCATTACTTTTCATTATTGCTTCCTTGTAGGAATTCAATACCTGCTGCTCCATATAAATGTGTGACAAAGCTAAGGAATATAGTCAAGAAAGTCATTCAATTTTCATCTGCTATTCTCCCATCAGTGTTAACACACAATTGTATTCTTCCTAACCTTCATAGTTCAAAGACCATTGTTTCAACTGAAATTTGGGAAACCTACATTCGAGATTCTGACTTAAGATACAGAAGAAAATTTATATTCCTTATTTACTTATCTAATGTCCAAGAATCATCACCCATGATATAAATCACTTGAATTCCCTAGCAGCTTCCTTTGCAGTGCGCCTAAGCTTATTATTAATTTACTCTGTTCTTCCTAGGTGCAGAGTGAAGGAGAAGATCAAGTCATATATCACATAAACAATTAAAAACTATCCTTTGGCTGTAAGCTTTTTGAAATGATGAAGTGCTGGTACAGAGTGAGCTGTCCTTGAATTACTTTCATTGGTAAGTATTAGACAGTATGATGAATTTTTTACAAGCCAGACATTTGGAATGGTATCTTCAAAGCTGTGTCAGCTGCCTATTTATCTTTATTATGGCCTAGAAACTGATAGCAAAAATACAATGTTAGTACATGTATTACATTAACAACAATTATGGGCATCATTTTTTTTCTTAAAGATGAATGCCGTAAAAGTTGGACTTTCATAACAATGCCATTGCTCCCCATCATGTTAAAAAATAATTTCAATGGAAATATGAAATCAAATTAAAATTTTTTATGCTCAAAAGCGAATCCTTATAGGACTAAATGTAATTTTGTCATTTGCATTATAAAGAACAGGTGACTTCCTAAGTATTTTAGAACAAAGACATGTTAAATATTTTATATGAAAACGATACACTGATGCACTTTCTTGGAACTGAAATAATTCTCATTAGTGCAATGACACAATGTATCTCTAGTATCCACATAAAAACAGAGTTTCTCTTATGTTGTACAAATTTTCAAAATGATTCTGATTTGGAGTATACATACACTAATATTATCGAAACTTACTGTCATTTGAAAAATTCATATTTAAACCAAAACTAACAAGTACTTTAACAAATCCTGAGATAGTCATTATGTATTTGTAATACAGTCAAATGATTTTTCAAGCTGGAAGGAAGAAAAACCAGCTCAAACCCACAGGGTACATTACAAAACTGTTCAGCCTAAAAATTCACCTTGTTAATTTTTTTTAAGGAGACAACTGTAGTACTAAGAAGCTACGTGAGTTACCTAGTCTCAGTAAATGCTGAAACTGACTCCAAAGGGGCCTCTTCCAATTTCAATTTGCAATTCCTGGCATGAATTCACTCTTCCTTCCAGAGCATACATATGTCTTTGATGGTTCCTGTTTATGTGATGGCTCTAAGTAAACTTTGAAGATATCTTTATTGATACCTCCCATTATTAATATATAACATTTAAATATCAACAAAATATTAAGTGAATTTGCTCAAAAGACTTAAAAATACAATGAAATTATTATTTTTTGAGTGGAAATATTTCTATTTAGATGAGTATACCAGATAGTTACACATACAGAAACACACACATATACACACACAAACACATGTCTGTAAACTCACTTATAAATTATTCTCCAATCTAATGAGATAACATTTTTGACAAAATTATATCCATATAAAAATAACTTAGAGGCAGTCAACCAAATTTGGAACCATCTGTGCCCACTGTGTACAAAATGAAATTGAAGATTTGAACTGTGAGTAAAATAAACAAAGAGGCATGGCTTCTCATATATGAATCTATACACCAAGACTATTTGATGTGTAAGGGACACTAAAGGTTAGGGGCTTACAATAATTGTGAGATTAAGCTTTGTATTTGTACTTCATACAAATTATTTTTGTTTTAATTTGCTCATCTGACTTATTTAAAATAATAAGACGTCGTTAGCCTAGCATAGGTATATTTCAAAGGACAAACAACTCTAATTTTAACAAGGGTATTCTACAATGGCATAGTTTTTAACCTACTGTGTTTAAATCACCCCTCTCAGACTCATTTGTCTCAAACCTTCTTTGTTCACTTAACTTTTGTTGGTCTCTTTGTAGCTCATTACCTTAGGTTTGCAGACCCTGCATCACCATTCCTAAAGCCATAATCCAATGTTTCCAAGCTGAGGGACTTCAAATGATTGCCTAACTTCTTCAGAAAAATAAAACACATAAATTAAAGTGATATTATAAGAATTAGATGTATTTGGTAGCAAAGACATCTGTAAAATACGCTCTACCTACATAAAATGCCTTATTAATATTAGATAAATCAATATTGAGATTGATGCTAAATAAAATGTATTACATGTCCCACATATGACCTTTCTATACTTTTTAAAAATTTATTTATTTATTTTGAGAGAAAGAGTGAGAGCACAAGAGGGGGAAGGGCAGAGAGAGAGGGAGAGAGAGAATCCCAAGTAGGCTCTGCACTGTCAGCACAGAGCCCGATGAACTGTGAGATCATGACCCAAGCCAAAATCAAGAGCCAGACATTTAACCAACTGAGCCACCCAGTCGCCCCTGACTTTCTATTCTCAACTATCTAGGATTTATTTTATCAAATTTTAATAATTGAAGAACAATGTAGTCCCTCCTTATTCCTGGGGGATACATTCCAAGACCCCAAGTGTATGCCTAAAACTGCAATAGTACTAAACTCTATATATTATGGGTTTTTTCCCCTATACATATGTACCAATGATAAAGTTAACAGATAAAATAGGCACAGTAGAGATGAACAATAATGAATAATAAAATAGAACAGTTATAACAATATACTGTAATAAAAGTGATGTGAATTTGGTGTCTCTCTTTCTCTCAAAATATCTTACTGTCCTGCACTCACCCTTTTTGTTGTGATAATGTGAATTTATAAAATGCCTACATGATGAGATGAAGTGAGGTAAATAACGTGGGCACTGTGATGCAGCATTAGATTACAACTGACTTTATGATAATAAGTCAGAAGGATCATCTACTTCTGAACCATGGTTGATGGTAGGTAACTTGAAAACAGAAAAAGCAAAACTGTGGTTAAGGGAGGACTACTATATGTTTGATTTATATCAACTACATTTCAAGAAAAGCACTGTTCATAAAAGACACACATACTGCTTTAGATAATCAGAACACTGAATGTATTGTTTGCAAATTCATTCCAACTCTAGAGTAAAATTAAATTCACAATATTTCCTTAAAATCTTGATTAAAGTCGTGATTTCTTGATTAAAGAAACAAATTCTTGGTAACTTTTAAGGGGGAATTGTGAAGTCATCTGTATAGTTTAAGAAAAAATAATTTCTTAATTCTCAATTGGAGGTCAACATCAAGTTATCTTCACTTTATGCAATAGCTCTATTTTGACAAGAAAAGAATTTGTAAAGAAAAATAAAATTCATATGACTTTGCTGAGTTCGTAGCCTTCGACACTTCTAAGCATTTTCTTGGCAAATGAAAAAAAAAAAAAAGCTATTTCCAGCTAACTCCATAATTGGTTACTACACTGTGATATATCTTCATGGATTTTTTTTTGGAATTATCAAGAATGTCTAGCTTACCACTCAGGTACTATGACATTCATATTGCATTCCTTAATTAAGGACCTTAAGGGTGACTTCCAAAATGTCATTTTCCATAATCTTCACGTAACAAACCCTAGGAGTTCTTCAAGATATAACTGTGTCAATCTACATCTAATTCCAAGAAAGTTACTTTTTTTTTTTTTTTTTTTTTTTTTTTTTAGAGAGAGAGAGGGAGAGAGAACATGCAACTGGGGGAGAAGGGCAGAGGGAGAGAGAATCTCAAGCAAGCTCCATATTCAGTGCAGAGCCTGACTCAGAGCTTGATCTCATGACTCTAGGATCATGACCTGAGCTAAAATCGAGAGTTGGATGCTCAACCGACTGAGCCACCCAGGTTCCCTGAGACAGTTACTCTTATACTAGATTGTGTTTCGAAACATTTTATTCATTTATCTGTTATGACACTTGCCATATTAGTTGCAAGTTCATTTATCTGTTATGACACTTGCCATATTAGTTGCAAGTTTTAGTTCATTAGCCTGTGAGTCACTTCATATTGAAAATATTGTTAACATGTCTGTATACCCAGCATTTAAGAGACTGTTTGTAATATATGGATATTTCATAAATGTTTTGATAAAAGGTAAAGTTAATGGGGATAATTTAAGATGAAGAAGGGCCTGAAGTAAAGGAGGGATTAGAAAATAGGATGGAAAGGGGCGCCTGGGTGGCTCAGTCGGTTGGCCGTCCGACTTCAGCTCAGGTCACGATGTCGCGGTCCGTGAGTTCAAGCCCCGCATAGGGCTCTGGGCTGATGGCTCAGAGCCCGGGGCCTGCTTCCGATTCTGTGTCTCCCTCTCTCTGTCCCTCCCCCGTTCATGCTCTGTCTCTCTCTGTCCCCAAAATAAATAAACATTAAAAAAAATTAAAAAAAGAAAATAGGATGGAAGGAAACAAGGAAGGAAAGAAGAAGTAAGGGTAAGACAGAATACATACAGTTGACAGAACTGTAGATGCTGTCCCTCTAAGGTTGGCTCCTGGTTGCTGCTTCTTAACATATCTCTTTCTGTATATACAAGTACTGTTAACTATAGTCATTTCATTAGCATATGGATTTTATGTAAATTATTAGTATAATCAATATTGACATTGCTTTTGGGACACCTGGGTAGCTCAGTCAGTTAAGCTTCCGACTCTTGATTTCAGCTCAGATCATGATTTCACAGTTCATGGGAATGAGCCTATATCTGGGCTCTGCACTGAAAGTGTGGAGCCTGCTTGGAATTCTCTTTCCCTCTCTCTCTGACCCTCTCCCACTCACACACTCTCTCTCTTTCAAAATAAACATTAAAAAAATGACATTGCTTTTGAATTCACCATTGATAGGTGTATAGTGTTGATAACCCACCCATCCCAACCAGTAAAGCCTCTTCCAAAATGGTTTTTAAAAAAAGTTAACATCACAACTTAGCAATCAATAATTTAACTTTCTTAAAAATAGTAATGAAAGGCAGACTCACTTTTCTTTCTAGCTAGTATGTAGAAAGCAGAAAAAAAAGTTTATTCTTTTTTGTTAAGTTTTTAGTTTATTATTATTATTTTTTTAATTTTGAGAGGCAAAATTAAGAGAGGGAGGGGCAAAGAGAGGGAGGGAGAGAGAGAATCCCAAGCAGGCTCTGCACTGTCTGCACGGAGCCTGATGCAGGGCTCAATCTCAAGAACTGTGAGGTCATGACCTGAGTTGACACCAACGGTCAGATGCTTAACCAACTGAGCCACCCAAGCACCCCAAAAGTTTATTCTTAATAATGAAAAAAAATCCATACAACTACTAAATCATAACCACCTTGAACACATAAAAGAAGACAAAATTCCAGGCCAACAAAATAAGCCGCAATCCAAAGGCAGTCTTCTGTTAAGGGAAAACAAGTCGTCATAACTGCCTCACCTGTGACAGAGCATAGGATAAAGAGATTCAAAGTTTTGCATGTGGGAGAAAATAGTATATATTAGGAAGGAAATATCCTAAATTTTTAATGAATAGCAGAATACCAAATATAGACTAGTGTGATACTATGGTGACCCTGGGATTTCCACCAAAAAAGGGGAAGTTCACATTTACAGTCTTTTTTTCTTGAACTTCCATTTATTTGCTACTTGAGACCAAATGAAGGCAGAACAGGAAACTAGAGAGAGACTCCCTTGTTGGTTATGCAGACATACAGAAGGTGTGAGCAGTCAAGCTTCCAGCAGTATTTCTGTAGGCACTGTCAAGTTAATTACAGAATTTATGTGACCAAACAAAAGAACAAATAGAATTTAAGTGGTTTTGAAAAACAACGGTAAATGTGGAGATTTAATCTGCAGAAATAAACACAGTGTGTTATTGTCAAAATGGCAGAAGTATCATTCAACATAATTGAAATAGGCCCACGCTCACACCACCAATTAATTTCTGACAAAGACATCAAGGCAACTCAATGCACAAAGAATCATCTTTCTGGGGGTGCCTGGGTGGCTCAGTCAATTGAGTGTCTGACTCTTGATTACAAGTCAGGTCATGACCCCAGGGTCATGGGACCAAGTACTGCATCAGGCTCCATGCTGAGCAGAGAATCATCTTTTTTCAAAAATGGTATAGAGGGGCACCTGAGTGGCTCAGTCAGTTAAACGTCTGACTTCGGCTCAGGTCATGATCTCACAGTTTGTGAATTCGAGCCCCGTGTCCAGGCTTTGTGCTGACGGCTCAGCTGCTGTCTGTCTGTCTGTCTGTCTGTCTCTCTCTCTCTCTCTTTCTCTCCCTCTCTCTCTGCTCTTTCCCTGCTTGTGCTCTCTCAAAAATAAATAAACATTAAACAGAATGGTATAGAAAGAACTTCATGGCCCTATGGGGAAAAAAATGAATCCTGACCCATACTTTCAACTTGTAAAAAACTAACCTTAAGTGTGTTTGGATGAAATGTAAAATCCAAGACTACTGAACTTCTACAACTAAACCATTAAAGGTTTAGGATAAACCTTTAGGATAAAGTTAAAAAAACTCACAAAGCTAAGTGCTGGAAAGAATGTATAGTAACTAAAACTCTCTTATGTTGCTCATGTGAATGCAAACTGACACAGCCACTTTGAATTTTGTTTGTTTGTTTTTTTAATGTTTATTTTTGAGGGGTACTTGGGTGGCTGAGCTGGTTAAGCGTCCAACTTCGGCTCAAGTCATGATCTCACAGCATGTGGGTTCGAGCCCCGCATAGGGCTCTGTGCTGACAGCTCGGAGCCTGGAGCCTGCTTCAGATTCTGTGTCTCCCTCTCTCCCTACCCCTCTCCCGCTCACGCTCTTTCTCAAAAAATAAACATTAAAACTATTTTTTTAATATTTATTTATTTTTGAAACAGAGAGAGACAGAACGTGAGCAGGAGAGGGGCAGAGAGAGAGGGAGAGAGAGGGAGACACAGAATGTAAAGCAGGCTCCCAGCTCTGAGCTGTCAGCACAGAGCCCTATGCAGCTGTCACCCACAAGCCATGAGGTCATGACCTGAGCCGAAGTCAGATGCTCAACTGGCTGAGCCACCTAGGTGCCCCCTGAAAAACTCACAATGCTAAGTGCTAGAAAGAATGTGAAGCAACTAAAACTCTCTTATGTTGCTCATGTGAATGCAAACTGACACAGCCACTTTGGAAAATAGTTGAGAATTTCCATTTTTCTGCAATCCATTCCTAGATCCTTAGCCAAGAAAAATGAAACACACACACACACACACACACACACACACACACACACACACACACAGCTAAAGGTGAATTTTTATGGTGGTTTTACTCATAATTATCAAAACTATAAGTTATAATGTCTTTAAAATGGTGAATGGATAAACAAATTGTGGTACATACACCCAGCAAAATAAAACTGAGCAATAAAAAGGAACAAACTACTTACATATCTAATGGCATGAAACAATAATAATTAAAAGTAAAAGAAGCCATGTACAAATGTTTAGATAACACATAATTCCATTTTTATCAGCTACTTAAAAGGCAATAACCAGAGTGACAGAACATAAATCAACGCTTGCCATGGGCTAGAGAGCTAAGAGCTGTTGGAAATACGCTGTGCCTCCATTACAGTAGTAGTTACACAACACCGTGTACTTACCAGAATATATAAAAGGTACTCGCCAAAAGGGTAACTTTTATGACATGTAAACTGTACCAATTATTACTCAATAAACATGATTTACATGTAAAAACCTAAAATTATGTTATGAATTACGATGTTTTCCAGTATATAGTGAACACAGAATCACTAGTTTCTTCTCCTGACTTAACCACATCTAGCTTTCAGCAAAGAAAAAAAAAATTACGTTATTATTTGTATAATCTGAAAGACATAAAATCACACATGTATATTTTGTAATACAGATAAGTATTTTTTGAATTATTTTAAGTAGACTAAGAAAACTGAGGCTCAGGTCTGGGAAAGGGAAGAAAGCCTGAGAGTGAATTGATTCGGCAGAGATGGGTAGTTGGATCAGATCTGTTTGTATTGCTTTGACTGGAATAGCATGTAAGTGCCGTCTGTTGGTCCTAAGAAAATTAAACCCCTGAGTAAGCAGGGAAGATGCTCTATGGAGAAGGCAGGATTCAGATTTTTGTCTTCTGGGTGAAATAACTGGATGCCTATGTAATCAATAGCAGTGTATGGTCGAGCTCTGAGTTGGTACCTTTTTTCTGAGTAGACTAAACTCAGTTACCCTCAGAGATCTATAGTACCAGACAAAGAACTTCAACTCAATTTATGCAGTAACCTTCTTTTGTTCACCCAATAATCTCGTATATTTTACTTTTAATCTTGGCACATCAAGTTTTTCAAACATTGTCAATGTTTTCCAGAATATCTTCACAAGTAATCTATTTTGTAAGGCTTTGTTAGATCCTAAGTACTTAGAGTAATGTTAACTACATGCAATAGAAACATAGAATTAAATAGACTTTATAGTAGCCATTATTTTTTGTGCCCTAACTTCAGATCTGACCAATATTATCCTAAGGATGGCAAATAAATCTGCAGTTCAAGATAGCATTACAATGTGAGTTATTTCTGATTTTCAAAGTAATTTGAAGGTCATATCCATACAGACATTTTAGAAAATCCAAAATAAGTATTAACACACTTCCATATTTGAAGCACAGCAAAAATTTTTTTTAGCATTTTAAAAGAAGCAAAAAAAGCAAATCTTAAGTGCTTTTCTGCTGAGTATCTTCAAAGCTTTTTCCTGACATCAATCTCTAAACTTTTTTTTTCTCTTCTCTCCCAATCTCTCTCACACATGCACACATTCAAAACTCAGTCTATTCAATTTGAAATACAGTGACAATTATAAAATATTGAGGAGTTATTAAATTAAGTGTTATTAAATTAAGAGCTTTAAGGATTGATCTCATCACTGGATATATACAGAAATATATTTTTAAGTAGTTGCAAAGGAAAGATTAAGATCACACAATATACTGGGAATTCTTATCTAGATAACACAGTTAAGAAGTAGCTTACGGGATATTGAACATACACCACCCCAATTATTGGCTGGTAATGAACCACAGCTTTGCAAAGCAGTAAAAAAAAATTATTTCCAGGATGGCAATGACTCATTACCTGGAGAAATGATTAATTTCCTTCAGAGTTCAAGCCCTACACAATTATCTACTTTGCCTATATTTAAAGCTGGCTTGAGTTAGAGGCAATAGAATATCTACATCTGAGAACGGATTAGTTAAACTAGTGTCTAATTCCATTTGCATGCTATCCTCAGTCTCACGTCCTCATAAATCTGTCAGAGAGAGAATTTAGGCGCCATAGCCCCAGGGTGACTTGATTACATTCCTCCAGGAGAGCCTGCACTTGTTTCTTTTTATTCATCCTCTTGAAATAAGAGATGTCACCGCACTGGTGGAATACTGAGGGGTTAAATGGCCAATTAGCCAAGCAGAAAATTAAGTCTACTTAGATGACAATTTCAAAAAAAATAATTTCAAAAGCAGATCTTAAATAAGATTATGAATAATCACTTTTGTATACTTTTTATAACGTTTTATATAATTTAGCCCACACAGTACAAGGAAACAAGGCTCCTTTTTATTATTGCTATCTATATTGTTATTACTGTCACTTCATTGTAATTATTAATAACAACTACTATTGTACTTGTACTGTGGATTATATGGACACTACTAAAACAATGTCTTTAATGATTACTACCATCTTCTTTTGCAGGGAGAAGGTAAGTGGTGGAGGGGCAGATAGAGGGGACAGAGGATCTGAAGTGGGCTCCACACTGACCTCAGCCGAAGTCAGACTCTCAACCAACGAAGCCACCCAGGCGCCCCTCATCTTTTCTTTCTTTCTTTCTTTTTTTAACTGAAGAAGCTTAAACACCACATAGCTTATATAAATTGTCAACCATGTACAACTAGTAAGGTACGAAGACAATGCTCAAATTCCAATTCCTCTGACTTGAAAATAGCTCTGTACTTTTCTCGGTAAGTACCACTGCTTTGCTTTAAAAAAAAAAAATTTTTTTTAAACCTATGCAGAAGTTGTTTTCCATTGTTCTACACTGTTTTCATCCCCTTTGGAGAGAATATGTGCAATCTAACTTCGACTTCTCCAAGATTAACACCGAATGTAAAATTAAAGCAATTAAATATTAAATTCAGAAAGTAAACCAATAACTTGGGACTTCGGATGTTTTTGTGTATTTAGACGTATATTAGAAAATTTGTATTTTGCAATATTGTCTGCCTTCTCTCGTTTCTTTGATACTTTAGATTTATGTATAAAATTGAACACAGAAATGTTTAATTAGTTTTAGCTTGATCAGCAGATAAGTGTTATTTCCCACAAGCAACCAAAGAAATGGTAAGTATTTTTGAGATGGTAGGGAAAAGGAGGCACATAAAGAAAAACACTACAAACAATTCTATCAAAATTTACATTGGCTTTCTCTTTAAAGTGTTTTGAGTTAATTATGCATTTCTGAAAACCTCAGCCATGATCCCACAGAGGAGGAAAGTCTTTGCCTCACACAGCGGGAAAACATTTAAGAACTGTATTTTGAAGAGAAATACATAAGAGGAAATAAATTTAGATTCATCATGTACTTGATAGTTTTGAAAAATTAGATTTTTGCCAAATTAAAATATCCTGAGGATAAATGCTTAGTTTTTTCCTCCCAAATTAGTTAAATCTTTTAAGTCATAATCAAGAACAATTGGTAATTGTGAGGAAAGATCTGAATACATAAAAGTAAGCTAAGTCAGTCCTGAATTCCTGCCAGCAGTTTATTTGGGAATATTACATATGGATGAAAGGTTTTTAAATTCAAATTATCTTTTAGTATTTATTGATTCAAAATTCAACTTTTCTATTTCATTTTTGTAGTCTATTTTATCAATTTATCCCAAATCATATCACTCCCCACAGGGAAACATTATCTTAAAAAATACAAATTTATTTGTATCTTCCACTGGACTGTATGACATTTGTGGGCAGATAGTATGTATTATTTTGTATCCCCAGTATTAATATTTTGTCTGGAGTATGGTAGGCATTTAATGCATATCAACTTGAAACTAATTGCATGAAAAGATACCCAAGTTTCTCATTCTTAGATTATATTGCCTCTAACATGACATTCCAAATTGCATCACTGTTTTCTCCTTGTGGTAAAGTAACTTTAGCATATTTTGATAAGCTTTGCTTTCTAATTTATTATTTTTAATTGAGGTATAATTGACGTACCATATTATATTACTTTCAGGTATGTAACATAATGATTCAACATTTGTATATTTTGGGAAATGGCCACCACAGTAAGTCTAGTTAACATGTGTAACCATATGCAGTTACATAATTTTTTTCTTGTGATAAGAACTTTTAACATCTACTCTCTTAGCAACTTGCAAATAAGCAATACAATATTAACTACAGTTGCTATGCCACACAATACATCCCCATGACTTATTAATTTTGAACTGGAAGTTTGCACCTTTTGACCCCCTTTACTTACAATAAAGCTAAAAACTAACTTTACTTTTAACGAAGCTAAGGTATCTTCAATGCTTCTTACCACTGTGCAACAATAATTCATGCTATCAATTATTTATTCAGAGTATAGCAAGTATCTGTTCAACATTTTAATCTTAATTTTTTTTTTAGCTTTTACTGGCCCCTTGTCCTCTTTCTTCTTCACTAATAAGCTCTGTGTTCACTGTTGAAAAAATATATTAAAATTGCATCATAATATACTTAAAAGCAAACAAATGCGTATCTTATTTGCACATGGCTATCACCTCAAACTACTTGGCTTTCTTCTTCCTTCTGTATTATTCAACTCGTGAGTCCCACAGTCTGTAGCTAGGGCCTCCATTTATTCTCACTTTTCCTCTTTCTCTTTCCATTTCGCTCAATTCTTTTTATTTGATTAAAAATTTTTTTAAATGTTTATTTATTTTTGAGCGCCAGAGAGATATAGTGTGAGTGGGGGAGGGGCAGAGAGAGGGAGACACAGAATCCAAAGCAGGGCTCAAACTCACGAACCATGAGATCATGACTTGAGCCAAAGTTGGACACTTAACTGACTGAGCCACCCAGGCATCCCTCACTCAGTTCTTTTTAGAGCAATTATCTCAAAAGTCACCAATAATTTCCCATATACTAAAGTCAATACACTGACTGCTCGTCATCATTTTTAATTGCCTTTTAGCATTTGCTAATTTATTATCCTCATTCACCTTCAAACAGCCTCCTCTACTGTCTTCTGCAGCAAGGGATAACTGATGATGTCCCTTGTGTTCTCATTGCTCCTTCTCTGCTTACTTGTCCTCTTCTCTCCCTACCCAGATGCAGTGATTCTCACAGATCCCTTCAATCACCATTTTCCTTCTCTCACTTTTAAGCTTTCCACTGTAGATAAAATTATCTCTTAGTTTTAAATTGTTAACACCATCTAATTATACAAGATTACTAAATTTATATTAATAATTTGAACATATAAACTATTCTATATATTTCTAACTGCCTAAAGGTGCTGTCTACCAAAATATCGTTACCAGCAAATAAAACTCAATATAGCTAACACCAAATTAGTCATTTGTCTCTCCAATTTATCACATATCTACCGTTTAATTAATAAAGGTCATTCACTCCAGCACAGATGTATAAAGCAATGAATCATTTTCTGTGCAAATGGAAGCAGCCTCTGAATAAATATATACATATATGTAAAAATAATATAGATAATTTGAGAATTTGAGATATTTAAGAAAAATAAAAAAAAATTATGCAATCACACCAATCTCTAAAATTGGCACAGTATTTTTGTAAGTTTCCATTAAGGAATGCACAGTAGGAAAATATGCCACCTAAAAATCACAGCAACCTCATCAGGGCATTGGGTATTTATCTAACAAAAATAAGATATTTCTCTTATCTTTCACTGATTGCATGGTACTTGTGAACAGTAACATATATAGGATTGACTCCTCAATGTGTTCTTTTCTGAGAGTTGCTCCAAGAGTGTAAGAATTGAGGCCATCATTTCCTCCACTAGGGAGTTGTCAGAAAACTAATGAACAATAAATGTCATTTACTCAAATATGTGAATTCAATGGTTGCCATCTTCATATTAAATCGTAATTCCAAAGTAAGCTGATTCTGATGAAACAAATATTCCAGCTGGTTATAAAAGACCTCAAGGAAGTGCATCTTAATCTTGACTTAGTATCACCTTGGGAACTTTAACAATAATCTTAAAGCCCAGAACAACTCTCCAGACCAGCTACCTCATAATCTCTGGAGATGGGACTGAGCCAGCATTTTCATAACTTTCCAGGTGACTCCATAGAGAGTTTAAGTAAAAAATCCATATTTCAGTAAAAATAGTGTGACAGTTTATGTATTTTACTGTACCACTCCTATAATGAGTTGAGAGATTTCCACTGTTGTTGTTTTGTTTGTTTTTGTTTTATCTGGAATGGTGAAAAGCCACACCCTCACATATGTGACTCATACCCCAGAGTCTGAATGATTTTGTGGGGGTGATTTTGCTCCTGGCAACAGAACTTTTCAAACTTGGTACTATTGACAAATTAGACCATATACTTTTGGATACTTTTGTGACAATCATAAACGTCTCGGGACAATGACAATTGTCCTCTAGGCAGCAAAATCACTTCTGGAGCAACAGCCACTGATATAGAACCATAAAAGAAAATGTCTAAGATTATAAACAAAAAGGAATTGTGCAGGAATGAGAAAAAGTGGCTAAACAGTATTTTGTTACCGGCAGAACTGGAGAAAAGCTGATTCAAAATAACATTTTATTCAATCTAAGATGTCAGTGATATTGAAATGTACCACTGAGTTAAACAGAAAAACTCTACCTATTAAACGATAATAGAGTATCTGTTATTACCCTGACATTGGAATATACAATGTAAGAAAATGTAGAGCTCAAAAATCAACAAAATCCTGTACATTCAATAGTTTATATATTACAATTTTCAAGGCTGTGGAGACCTTAAAACTTATACATATCACATATAGATATAGAGATTTAATTATATTAAGAAATTATCACATTGCATGAATTGCTTATAATTTACTCTCACTTAATATTACATTATAACTATTGTGCCATATGCAGTAATTATTAACATTTTATTAGAATGTATCTCAATGTATTAAAATAAATAAAGCAGTCTTGGGGTGCCTGGGTGGCTCAGTCAGTTGACTGTCCAACTCTTGGTTTGGCCCAGGTCATGGTATCACAGTTCGTGGGTTCAAGCCTTGAGTCATGCTCTGTGCTGACAGTACAGAGACTGTTTGGGATTCTCTCCCTCTCCTCTCTCTCTGCTCCTCCCTGCTTGTGCTCTCTCTCTCTAAATAAAGGAATAAACTTAAAAATTAAATTAAATTAAATTAAATTAAATTAAGCAGTTTTTAGCACTTTCCCCACTATGAAGTCCTATTGTAGAACTTTCTTAAAACCCTGGCAAGTGTAACATTTTGGAGTTTGTATTATCACAACACTGGAGAGTCAACTTTATAGTTGTTACACTTCATTTAGAAGAAAAGAAACCCATAATTGAAATAACTTGCTGTTAACACAATAATTAACAACTTGCAATAAAGTTCTTAGCTCTTGTTAGCTCTTCTGTAGTAAAGGATTTTAGCAAGATCAAGAACCTTGTATTCTCTAAATTCTCTACTCACTCCCTTCCACCAGATTTAGGAACTCAACAGCATAAGGGATGGTCCAAACAAAAGCATACTGTTAATTGCTGGAATGCTTTGTCCCAAAGTCTGAAATGGAGACCCTAAGTGAGTCAATTCCACATCTGATCTTGATGTCCCAAGCCTTCTATTAGGCCTACATCTTTTTTTTTTTCCCCCTCTCAAGTTAGTTAACATATAGTGTAGTTTTGGCTTCAGGAGTAGAACCCAGTGATTTGTCTCTTACATATGACATCCCAGGGCTCAACCCTAAAAGTGCCCTCCTTAATGCCCATCACCCATTTAACTCACCCCTCCACCTACCTACACCCTCAGCTTGTTCTCTTGGAGAGACTCTTGAAGAGTCTCATGGTTTGCCAATCTGTTTTTATCTTATTTTTCCTTCTCTTCCCCTTGTTCATCTGTTAATTTTCTTAAATTCCACATGAGTTAAATCTTATGATACCTTTCTTTTTTACAAAACTTTTAATGTTTATTTTTGAGACAGAGAGAGAGAGACAGTCAGACAGGCAGACTGTGAATGGGGGAGGGGCAGAGAGAGGGAGACAAAGAATCTCAAGCAGGCAGCAGGCTGCAGGCTGCAAGCTGTTAGCACAGAGCCCGACACAGGGCTCAAACTCAAGGACCATGATATCATGACCTGAGCCGAAGTTGGAGGCTTAAATGACTGAGCCATCCAGGTGTCCCATATCTGTCTTTCTCTGACTGACTTATTTCACTTAGCATAATACCCTCCAGTTCCATCCATGTAGTTGCAAATGGCAAGATTTCATTCTTTATCATAGCTGAGTAGTATTCCATTGTATATATATACACCACATTTTCTTTATCCATTCAGCAGTTGATGGACATTTGAGCTCTTTCCATAATTTGGCTATTGATGACAGCACTGATATAAACATTGGGGTACATGTGACCCTTTGAATCAGTATTTTTGCATCCTTTGGATAAATACCTAGTAGTATGCAATTTCTGGGTCATAGGGTAGTTCTATTTTTAATTTTTTGAGGAACCTCCATACTGTTTTCCAGAGAGACTGCCCAGTTTGCATTCCCACCAACAATGCAGTAGGGTTCCCCTTTCTCCACATCTCCCTCACCAACATCTGTTGTTTCCTGAGTTGTTAATTTCAGTCATTCTGACAGGTGAGGTGGGATCTCTTTGTGGTTTTGATTTGTATTTCCCTGATGATGTATGTGTCTGTTTGCCATCTGGATATCTTTTTTGGAAAAGTGTCTATTGATGTCTTATGCCCATTTCTTCACCGGATTATTTGTTTTTCGGATGTGGCATTTGGTGAGTTCTTTATAGATTTTGGATACTAGCCCTTTATCTGATATGTCATTTGCAAATATATTTTCCCATTCCATCAGTTGTCTTTCAGTTTTGTTGATTGTTTCCTTTGCAGTACAGAAGTTTTTTTTTTATCTTGATGAGGTCCCAATAGTTCGTTTTTGCTTTTAATTCCCTTGCCTTTGGAGATGGGTCAAGTCAGAAATTGCTGCAGCTGAAGTCAAAGAGGTTGTTGCCTGCTTTCTCCTCTAGGGTTTTGATGGTTTCCTGTCTCAGTTTAGGTCTTTCATCCATTTTGAAATTATTTTTGTGTATGTTGTAAGAAAGTGGTCCGGTTTCATTCTTCTGCATGTTTGTGTCCCAGCACCATTTGCTGAAGAAACTGTCTTTTTTCCATTGGAGACTCCTTCCTGCTTTTAGCCCTTGAAGTTTTACAACTTTATGATCAGAAGATGAATGGGGGGAAAATAAAGAATATCAGGGAGAGAGCACCAACATAAAATGATTTTTTTTTCAAATATGATTACAGGACTGGCCTGAATTCCCTACCTAATAGGAGAAGGCCCTCCTGATGCAGAGGAAGTTTTACTCCCAGTTTACCATGCCGGTCAGGTAGGAGGAAGCATTCCCCCAGAAAGGGTAAAGCCGAGACAGCATGAACACAAGGTAATTTTATAAAAAGTATTCTTAAAGAGGTCACAGATTATATAATACAGAAACACAAGATTTTAACATCTTTGACCATCAAACTAGTATCTCCAACTTTAGTCAGTAATGCTAGCATCCCCGTTTTTAAACCATGACTCCTAGGCAAGAATGAGGAAGATGGGAGCTTGGAACAGCATCAGAAACAAAGGAGGATCACTCTTCCTAGAAGCAGGAGTGAATGACTCACAAGCCTGCCTCCATCTCCTAATTCCTGACCCCCACCTTGTCTTCCTCCTTCCTGTGTTGCTGGGGGTAGAGGCTTTTTTTTGCACTCTCAGAGGTGAAAGAAACTCTTCCAACTTCCACAAAATGGGGCAATTTTATTCTCTCATTGCAATTCTTAAAAATGATTTAGTATTTTCCTGAAGGAGAACTTTTTCATGTAGCTATAGGAAAAAACAGACTCTCCACTTACACATTTAAAAAATGGAAGCCATATTGCTCTGATATGATAAAGCATTAAGTAGGATATCTCAGGTCAGAATTAAATCGAGAAAAGGATTTTCCATGCTCTGAATGTTTTGTAATCATTCCACCCTGCTCAGAAAGACAGACTTTAAATGAAGTTGTCTTAATGATTCCAATATTTATCAAGATATTTTTAATTTCTGTGAAATTCTGAAGTACTCTGATTTATCATATTTGTTTTTGAATATAGTATAAGTAACAAAATAGAAATAACTAAGGGAATACAAGATTGTATAGACATATCCACAGCAACCAGAGTCAGGGAAAAGGATCCTCATTAAATTATTTAGACACAGGCAAAAATTAAAATCATTTAGTACAGTCCAATGTGCAAGTACTAGAGGAGTTGTTCTTTCTCTACTTCCTGCTAGTTGCCATAATAATAATAATAATAATAATAATAATAGGTATAATATGAAATTTGAGATAAAATATTACTCTACTGCTATACTATAAACCATTCATTTGATATTTATATCCACTTTAAACCTAAGAAGATAATGTGGATCCTAAGAGTATTACAGTTTTGCTTTCAAATTTGAAAACACACTTTTGAATTATATTATAGCTTCTATTTAGTTGGACTTCTTTATACTGTCAAAGCCAAATGGAATAGTGCTCACAAGCTGTCTGATTCTAATGAGTGCCCAGGGGTTGGGTGGTGGGGAGCTTGTTGAAAGGATTTTAAAATTATAAGTTCTTTAGGGCATGGATTTATCTGTATGCTAACCTTTCTGAGACACTATTTCCATTTACATCACTTTATGAATAATGAATAATAATGACAGTGCAAGTTCTATTAAAGATTTTAGTGCCTTGGTAGGTGAATCAAATTACTACTTATAAATTAAAATCACCATTCAAACAAGCTGTAACATTCTATACTGGTGCTTCTCTAAAATGTATGAAAGTTTTCTTTCTCCTTGAAAATATTTTTTCCTCACTGATACTAGAAAACAAAACAGAGGATTTGGAAGTCCATTAGAGTACTGTTTTATTTGTTCACAGTGGAAAATGATGGCAAGATTTAGACATTAGAAAACATAAATTGCAATAGAATTATAGTAATTATCTACTTATTAATTTCTGGTAGTAGGTCTATTAACAACTCACAATTAATTTCACCACCTTAAGTTTCTGTTGAAAGTCTTTTAAGTTAAATAATTAAAAGTCATCTAGAGTGACATCTGCTTCCACTATGATGGAAGAGCTGGTGTTGGGCCAGCACCCAAGGTAAACAAACCACAGCACTGGACAAAATATCAGAGAAAACTGTTTTGAGGCAGCAAGAACCATAAAACTGTGATTCACAAGGGAAGGAAACTTCTGTGAAGAACCCCATTATTACTGAGGTTCTCTAACGGAAGACATTGGAGACCTTTAGTGGAAGATGCCAAATTTCAAGCTTAACAGGGTGGTGCCCCTGAACAGAGGAGACAGATTAGAGCTGGGGACCCAGACATTTCTGTTATCTGTGGACAACAGTGCAGGCGCTGTGAAGCAGGAAGGGGAAGTCAAAAAGTAGTCTGTAAGACTATTCCCCTTGAGCCCTGGGTGGGGGGCTGCTAAAGCTGACAGAGGGAGCCACACAAGACTTACCAGAAAGAGAATGCTACAGAATTGAGAACAGAAGAGAGATAATGAGGGTCAGATTTAACCTTATGCTGTTAGGAAGAATCTGTGAAGTGACCAAGGTATTTCCCTCACGTCTTCAACATGGCAGGACTCAATGTCCAGGCCTCCTCATGCTTACTTTCAGGTGCTGCATCCACCGTGCCCTACCTTTATAGACTCCTGAAGAAGGTAGTAAGCAGGATACAGCTAAAGTAGGGCATAGTGAGGAAATTATAACTTTTCTTAACTTGGGAAAGAAAAAAAACTTAAAATTTATGATGTAATGGAATATTAAGAAACAAACAAACAAAAAAGAAATAAGAACAGCTAATTAAAACCAAAATAGGTAGAAGAAAAGAATGTTTTAAGAGGCCAAAATTTAGTTCTTGGAAAAATTCCATAAAATGGTTAAAACTGTACAAATGCTAATGAAGGCAAAAGAGAAACATACCCATGAAGGTGCATTTGGTAACAGGAATGAAAGAGGGTATCACTAGAACTCCTACAGCCATTAAAAATACAAAGAAAAAAAACCCCCACAAAACACTATGATCAAAATCATGGTAACATTTTTGCCAAAAATAAATAAATAAATAAAATGAACAAGTCTTTAAAAAACACAACTTAGAGGTGCCTGGGTGGCTCAGTGGGCTGAGCATCTGACTCAGGTCATGATCTCATGGTCCGTGGGTTCGAGCCCCGCGTCGGGCTCTGTGCTGACAGCTCAGAGCCTGGAGGCTGCTTCGGATTCTGTGTCTCCCTCTCTCTCTCTGCCCCTCCTCTGTTCGTGTTCTCTCTCTCTCTCTCCTCTCTCTCTCTCTCTCTCAAAACTAAATAACATTATTTTTTCTAAATGCAGCTTAACAACAATGAACAAGTCCTTAAAAAATACAACTAAATTTTGATGCAGAAGATAACCTGAATATTCCTATAGCCAGCAAATATATTAAATCAAGTATTTTCTTATAAAGACAATCAAATCCCCATATGAATTCACTAGTGACTTGTGCCAAACATTTTGAGGAAAAAACAAATAAATAGCATACAAAGCCCTTCAGAAAGTAAAAATGAATGAGATTCTGTTTCAGTCATTTTATGAAGACAATATTACCAGGATACCAAAAACTGACAAAGATCTCACATAAGAACGTTACTCTTTATGAACGCTGGCAACAAATTCTCAACAAATATTATCAAAAATATCAACAAATCAAGTCCAGAAATATTTATAAACACATAAAATATTTTAGCTAGGATTTTGAACCCAGTAAGTACAATTTAAAATACCCAATGTGAGGGCACCCCGGTGGCTCAGCTGGTTAAGTGTCTGACTCTTGATTTTGGCTCAGGTCATGATCTCACTATTGTGAGATTGAGCTCAGCATCAGGCTCTGTGCTGGGCACACAGTCTGCTTAAGATTCTCTCTCTCCCTCTCCCTCTGCCCCTCCATTGTTTGCATTCTCCCTTTCTCTCTCTCTCAAAAAAATTAAAACTTGACTACAATTAAAAATTCAAAGAACGATAGTACCAAATATTGGCTAGGTTTTAGAAAACTCCAACATTCATACATTGCTGGTAGAACTCTAAAGCTAGTAAAGCAATTGTAGAAAACAGTTTGATACTTTCTTTAGTTAAATATACAGTTACCATATGATCTAACAATTGTACACCCCAGGCATTCACCAAAGAGAAATAAAAACAGATGTCCACAGGAAAACAGCAACATACAAACACACATACAAACATTCAGACAAATTGTCATGACAACTTTATTTATGATAGCAAAAACTGAAAACAGCCCAGTTATCCACCAACAGATGAATGAATAAACAAACTGGTACCCATTCCATGGAACACTGCTCAGAAACTTAAAAAATAAAAAGCAGAAAATTGCAAAAGCATGAATGGATTTCAAAGTCATTATGCTGAAAGAAGAATTCAAATACAAAACAGTATGTGTTGTATGATTCCATTTCCACAGTAAAACAGATCACTGTTTACTTTGGAGAGTAAAAGGGAAGCCATGAGGCGACTTTCCGGAATGCATCTGGATTTGACTGAGGACTACTTAAATGTGTACATTTTGACATTTATTGAACTGTGAAATAAATGTCTGTTCATCATATGGTATGTATATCATACACATGTATTGTTTATATATGTTCAATATTGAGTTGTATGTACAGTTTATTATGTATAATCTATAACTGTGTATGTTGTATGTAAAGGTCATTTTATATCACGATTATTGCTTCCACCCACAATCAGCATAAGACCTCAAGGCAATCGCTTATATTTTTAACAAAATGTTAACTTCATCAACTACATGGTTGGTAGTCAAAATATTATCTTTCATTTCAATGAAAGATATAAGGCACAACTAATGATATAATGAGGCCCGACTAATGATCTGATAATTAGAATTAATTTTCAAAGGCTTGGTTTATTCAAACTACTCCATAAGTAATGTACAATGTTGGCAACAACAGTATCATAACTGTGGTACAGGCCTCAAATTCCACAAAGTAATACGTCACCTACCTATAGAAATTCTCATGTAGAATTACAAATTTAAATTAGGAACTGAATTGTTACTAAAATGCATTATGTGTAAGCTTTATTATGTATAATTTCACTTTATCTCATAGTAGACAATAAGGGATAATATTATATTTTAGAGACAAAGATATATTCCGCTATTTAATACATTTTCAATAAAAATGTAATTTGCTCTCCATTAGAGTTGGAACTAAGCACATAAATGTCTTTTAGTTTACCTTTGCACAACTACAAAAATGTTTGCTAATTATATCCAAGGTTTTAATCTATTATTTCAATTTAAGCACTAAAACAAAACATTAAGACTTTCTAGAAAAGTGTATTAAACTATGAAATATAGATGAGTAATAGGTATGCATGAGAGTTTTACTTGGAACCATTTTACAGAGCAATTAATAACAATGTGCACAGAAATATCAAATCAGCATTCTTAAAACATGCAAGACTCTGGTCTAGAGTTGATGAATTCTTAAACCCAACGTAGCTTTTGAAGCTATCTAAAGAAAATAAATGTATCAATTTTCTTATTGAAAACCTAACCTTTACCTAAAATGTTAATCAGACAGATAATGCATATGAAAAAGAAAGCAACAAAACTATAGTTGACAGTAAGGCCAGCAACCTGCGGCTTAATTGAGAATCAAAAAAACAGACGTATGTCCAGTAAGTCATCAGACTAAGTTCAGTATTACAATGTCTCTGCAAATGAAAGATCACAAAAAAAGAGCAGGTACTAATCCCCAACTTCACTGTGAAAAGTGAGGCAGCATCAGCTACACTCTCCCTATTATGTGTGCATGTGTGTTTGTGTGTGCATAAACTGATTTTTAAAAATTAATCTCATATTCTGAATCATGGAACCAACAGTCTCTACTATTACTGGTAGGCATGTTTTTTTTTTAATTTTTTTTTTCAACGTTTATTTATTTTTGGGACAGAGAGAGACAGAGCATGAACGGGGGAGGGGCAGAGAGAGAGGGAGACACAGAATCGGAAACAGGCTCCAGGCTCTGAGCCATCAGCCCAGAGCCCGATGCGGGGCCCGAACTCACGGACCGCGAGATCGTGACCTGGTTGAAGTCGGACGCTTAACCGACCGCGCCACCCAGGCGCCCCGGTAGGCATGTTTTTTAAATCACACTCAGTATAACTAAAGTTACATTTCTAATACATAAACCGTGTGGGTTATTGAGTCAGTAATATTGCTTCATTTTATTACAAATTCAAAATAATGGGGGTTAAAACTTCACGAGTAATATTTTTTGAATTTACATCATGTAGTGGGCAATAAGGGAGGGGCTTTCAGATATACTGTTTTGTCTCTAATATAATCCTCTGAAGTAGGAGTTATCATCCAGATTTTTAAAATGAATAATGTGACTAATTTCTGGAAGACTGCTCTACTTAAAGTGGTAAAGCCAGGATTCACATGCTTACCTTGTCAATCATACTGCTGGTATCATTTCAATACACTAATATGCCTATTGGGGAAAAAAAAAGGAAATGATCTTTAAGTTGGAATGACTAAAAGTAAAAGCATCATTTTTCCTAACATGTTAATATATAGTGACAAACTCATCAGGAGGAAATTTGGCACAAAGAGCATTGCAGAACAATTCAAATTTACATCATAAACTTGGCTGATGACCCCTCTTATGGAAAAATCAAGTCAAAGAGAGTTCAACCCATTTTACTTCAGACCCATAAAGTTTCTAATCTAATGTAAACATTAGATTATCTGACCAGGTAAGATATATAAATTAATCTTAAAATACATTTCAATATGAACTGTGTAATGTGTCAAATGCAAAATTTTAACCCTATACTGAGATATCTGCAAACAGAACTGTGAACCAAAGCTAGGACATATTTATATCTGTTTTATTCAATATCATGCAGTCTGTTAGAATACACATTACTAAATATATGTGACATAGTAAATAAAATTCCTTATTGTGCAACTTGCAGAACATGTTTACAATTACAGTATATATATAATTTATATACATTATATATAATATATACATATATAAGTGACTTAAAGGGCATATGAAATAAAACAGATTACAATTGTCATGTAGCAGTGATATATGATTTTCCTTTGTTAATTTTACATTTATCTATGTTTTAATATCACTCACTTGTTAACATGTACACAGTAAATTTTATGATTTCTTATAATGTAAAACTCTGCAAGGTATATAAAGCCACAGACAAATTTAATAATTTGGGAAAGGGAAACAATACCTATTTCCTGGATGATACAAATGGTATAATCCCTAAATGCATTCAGCTTGTATTGAAAGTTGGGTGACTATTTTCAAGACTGATGGAATGCTGGCTCATTTTTTCTACTTAACTCTGACAGTCACAATGCATGCTTCTAGCATACTTTTTAAGAAAATGTAGAATTTGTTAACAAACAATACAGGCTGGAAAGTGCTAAAATGTTAATTTTATGAGGATAAATACAAAAAAGCTCTAAACTTTCAAGTAAGGTAACAATTACTTCACAAATGATATCCAACTCCTACTGAGAGACACATTCAAAATGTTATGTCATTTAATGGGTTTGGACACTTACTAGCAAGAACAACTGCTAATAATTACAGTTACCAGCAACTGAAAACCCAAGGGAAGATGTGATTGGGTTCATGCCCAATAGTGGAGTAGGGGGTAGTTTCTGGTACTATGTGAAGTTCAGCTATAAAGAATCCACTTCAGGGAATGAGAGTCCCTGGTCCTAGACAGTTTATTAAGAGTCAACTCAAAGAGAATTTCTGGGGTCATGCCCTTACAATTCAGTAAGAAACCCATTTTGTTTCTCCAAATCATGGGTCAACAAAGTTTGACCTATGCACCAAATCTAAAGATTGGGAAACTGTGTTTAGCATTCGACTCATTTGAAATTAAATGTGGTAATGATCTCATTACCTTCAGAAAATTGGGAATCTATAGCCCATCATATGCAGTGGCCATCAGACTGTTGAATAAGCAGATTAATTTAAAATACAACTCTAGTTACAAATCAACACCACCTCACATCTATCAGAATGGCTCACATTAACAACTCAGGAAACAACAGATGCTGGTGAGGATGTGGGAAAGAGGAACTCTTTGGCATTGCTGGTGGGAATGCAAACTGGTGCAGCCAGTGTGGAAAACAGTATGGAGGTTCCTCAAAAAATTAAAAATAGAACTATTGTACAACCCAGCAATTGCACTACTAGGTATTTATCCAAAGGAAACAAAAGTGCTGATTCGAAGGGGTACAGGTACCCCAATGTTTACAGCAGCATGATCGACAATAGCCAAAGTATGGAAAGAGCCCAAATGTCCATCAACTGATGAATGTATGAAGATGTGGTAGATAGATATATACACACATGCACGCATGCGTGTGCGCCTGCATGTGTACACACACACACACACACACACACACACACACACACACACACTGGAATATTACTCAGTGATCAAAAATAATGAAATCTTGCCATTTGCAACAGTGTAGATGGAACTAGAGGGTATTATGCTAAGTGAAATACGTCAGAGAAAGATGGGTATCACATAATTTCACTCATATATGGAATTTAAAATACAGAACAGATGAACATAAGGGAAAAGAAGCAAAAATAATATAAGAGCAGAGAGAGAGAGAGAGACAAACCATACTAGATTCTCAAATACAGAGAACAAACTGAGGGTTGCTGGTGGGGTGTTAGATGGGGGAGGGGCTAAATGGGAAATGGGCATTAAGGAGGACACTTGTTGAGGTGAGCACTGGTGTTATATGTAAGTGATGAATTACTACATTCTATTCCTGAAATCATTATTAGTAACTATATGTTACTAATTTGGATTTAAATTAAAAAATAAATTAAATAAATACAACTCTAGAAAAGAATATGCATATGCCTATTAGATATTCCCGGTTAACTGAAATTATTTCTTTCATTTCTCAGATGATTCATTTTAAGTCTTTCTGTTTAGTGACAGTTTGGCTGGAAGTATTTGAGTGTTAAACCAAAAAAGAGCACAAACTTTGAATCATTAAGAGTTTTATGTATGTGTGTTTGGTACATGTGTATTCAACTACCGTGCCTAATGTTTTTTAACATCTGTTACCTGACAATGAGTTATTCAACTTAGTTTTCACTTCACTAAGTATGCAATAAGCCTTTTCATGAAAGCAAAATTTGCTGAGTAAAACAATTCTTCCTTCATGTCTGTATATACTATTCTAGAATTGAGTTTTATCATAATCTTAAAAATACCCTAATTAATGCATATACACTCACAGAGAATATTCCATGGGATATAAACAAGTAAACAAATATTCCATGGGATATAAACAAGATAATCTGACAGTCATGGATGACTTCATACATAACAAAGAAAACTGAAAGTAAGAATTCTATTTTAAATTGTATCAAAAATAAGAACTTTCTAACAGGTTTCTACATATAATGATTTAATGGATTTTATTGTAAAAAACCTAGGACTGTACTCATTTTTGTGTATTACAGCTATGTGTACTTTTCTGTGTTGGTATTTTTGTGTGTGTGTATTTTTATTTTTATTTTATTTTTTTTAATATATGAAATTTATTGTCAAATTGGTTTCCATACAACACCCAGTGCTCATCCCAAAAGGTGCCCTCCTCAATACCCATCACCCACCCTCCTCTCCCTCCCACCCCCCATCAACCCTCAGTTTGTTCTCAGTTTTTAACAGTCTCTTATGCTTTGGCTCTCTCCCACTCTAACCTCTTTTTTTTTCCCTTCCCCTCCCCCATGGGTTTCTGTTAAGTTTCTCAGGATCCACATAAGAGTGAAACCATGTGTTGGTATTTAATGTTACACATGTCAAAATAAAAATAAAAGAAAAAAATAAAATGAGAAATTCCCACAAAAAAATGAACTTGAGGGAGACATGATAAGAAGTTAAACAGAAACTACTCCTAATTCTCATATACTCTCTTCCTTCTCAGTGTCCCTTACTTTGTAATATCCTACATTTGTGTGACATATTTTTTTATAATTGAAAAACTAGGAGATACGTTATTATTAACTAAAACCCATCATTCATGTTAGTGTTCACCTTTTGTGTTGTAATAGATCTATGGGTTTTGTCAAATGCATATCATACATCCACCACTCCAGTACCATACACAATATCTTCATTTCCATAAATAGCTCCCGTGTTCCACATATTCATCCCTCTCCCCTCTACCTGGACTATTTTCTCAAGAATTATCTAAGCAACTTAGTCATATGGTGGACACATTAGAAAAATAAAGTCTGTGCAGAAAGAAGAAATTGGAAATGGATGCTGAATCAAGAATAATCACTGTCCACTGTGGGAGGAATGGAAGTTTGAGTGAGGCAGTGACTATGTTACTATGTTGCCTACTGAGAGCCAACAGATATTCAGAAAAAGTTTAAGTAAACACCTGCATACAAGCACAAGCTCTTAATTCGACTTATTGTCCATACTCTTTTTGGTTTAAGATTCAAATATTTCTAGCCAAGATCATATTACTCTGAAATAGTCTTTATCATGGATATGCTATAACTGTAAATATGAGCAGATTAACACAGAATATTTAACTCCAGAAAAGAAGAGGCACATGATATCCCTCACTAAATAAATACTTCCTTCATTTTCCCAATGATTTATTTTACATTCTTCAAAAATGTACATTTCCTGAAAATTAAAATTAAATTATAGCTATATACATTAAAATGCAATTTCAGATTATCTAAACTTTAAAATGTATACAAATTTGAAGCTCTTCTAGTTATTACAAGGCTTATTGTACTTCCCTGAAAGGTGATTAAAAATCAAAAAATCACAGCAAAACCTAAGGGAGAGTGCTTAATTCTAAATACGAGATAAACTCATTCAATTATTTGAAATGCGGAGCCCTCTGTGTATTGGTGGATTGTGTTTGTTTGTTTTAGAGAATTGATTCATTTGAATTATCTTCTATTTTCATGTAAATACTATGTACATTTATCTTTACCACTTTCTGTATTTTCCTTTCTAGGTGAGTCACTGATTATCTGAATTGTCTAGGAAGCCATAGGCATAAGAAAAATAATTAAAAGTAAGGAAACAGATACCAGAATCTGTTCTCTTCTGCTCTGTTATCTTTATGGATGGCATTTTACTTACAAAACATACATAGGTAACCTGGAACTGCCAACTCCGAATGAGGAAATATCAGTATCCCGAATAGTTCCATAGAATACAGATAGGTTTCTTAGACTTCAGGATTTTTGAATGGCTTGAGATTGAGTCAGAGTTTCACTGTGCATTTCTGGGTTCCTACTTATTTTATGATTTCAGAAGGTAGGTCCTCCAAGATGAGACTCAAAGGATTATGCCTAGAACCAAGGAGGGACTGAGACTTGTGGAGTTTTTCCAAAAGGGATAGATTGAAGATCCATTAATAGAGGTAGAGAGGACTCTGCCTGGAACTGAAGCATTCTTTGTCCAATAAAGGTGCCATTACTTCGTATTTCAAAGAAAATCTGAAGGATGTTTGAAAAATGTCAATACCTCATGAAAAACAGAGAAGATTTTAAGAATTCTCTTTGCTCTTATAACTTAGAGTTTCATTAACCTCTACAATCAGACTAGGTATCCTTTCCAGAATATGATTTGAAGTACCCTGCTGTGGTGGAGATAACCAGTGCTAACTCTGTATAAGTTTTCTCCTGGTCAAGGCAAATGGGATAATCACACTTCTCTACCCTTCTTGAAATCTAATTGATATTATAAATTCTGGTCAATTAACTTTGAGTAGACATAAATGTAATCTTCACTTCTGAATTAAAGCATTTAATGGATAGTTCAAGGCTTTCTAGCACTCCCTCCCCTTGCATTGTGATATCCATACATTGAGATGGATATACCATGAGGTCAAAGTGTCACTGAACTACTATACAGAGGACAGCTTGTATGTAACATCACCCAATTTTAAATGTAAATTTGCTTTTATGTGCAATGTTTTCCTGTTTTGGCAGAGAGATTTCTTTGCTGTTAACGCAACACAGCCCATCTAATCCCGATGTGATACTAGTCCAACCACAATACTACACATCTTTAAAATCAAATTGTTGGAGTAAACACCTGCTGCTTCTAGATAGCAGGAAGGTGGTGAAGACTAGGGGGAGGGTGGCATATGCATGGCTTTCTTGCTAATGAATTTCATGCACTTTAAAGTACTGGTGCTTGTGACCTCTTATTTGAGTAAGATGGTAGAATAAAAAAAAACTCCTTAAAACATTAAGAACTATGAGAAATTTCAAAATATACTCTTGTCAGTCAATGATGCCTAAAAAATTAATTTTCCTTGCCAGATTTTTAGGAAAAATAGAAATGACAGAATGAAAAACTTCCCATCTCTGATGCTCTAAACAGCTTATTTCTGGTCTTTATAGATGGCTGCATTAGAAATTACACAAAATTACACAAAATAAGCAACCAATCAAGAAAAAGTATTATTTCTACAGAAATAACATTTGACCTGTGCAATATAGTTTATGTAAAATCATGTGTTCATTTGCATTAACAAGAGTAAATGCTTTAAAACAAGAGTAAAGAATGCTTTTGATTTAATGTTAAGTAAAAAAAATCAGATTATAAAAATAAAACATATGTGCATAAATTTAATACATGTATATATGAAGACAATAACTAAAAGGTATCATGGAAAACAAATGTCATTATATTTATTATATATAATTCTGATAATAAATTAGGGTATGTGAATACATAAATATTGTGTAAAATTTGTATTTAGTTTTAAATATATTTAACAAATAACAAAGATATACTATTATAAATATAAATCACTTAAAACTGCCAGGTAGAGCTTATATTATTTAGGACTTATGAATGATATTTACGGACATAAGAAAGTGCACATAAGGAATTACTATTCCTTAAAATGTTTACTTTTCTCTTTTGAAAAGTCTTTCTAGAATGCATTTTGATGTCAAGGAATAAGCAAAATCATACATTTACACTTGAAGATTTTAAAACATACTTTCAGGGGACTGATTGCTTCTTTCAATGTCATTATTTAAAATCTGACTTTCTTATACACATACTGGGTATTTAATCACATCACTGTTAGAGTCTCTATGATTTGTAAGTTTCTTAACAGCAAAACCTCTGATTTTAATATCCCCTACCATGTCCCGCACAGAGTTTTGCAATAATAGAGCTTAATAAATCATGTCAGATGACTGAACTGATTGAATTTTATTTAACAAATGTCTTTCTCTAGCTTATATTAATAGTGAGAAATTTGATTTCATGTAACGTTTTCTTTTAAGAGCTTTGTCCCAAACTTGAAGTTGGGACTAGAATACAGGAATATTCATTTAGGTTATGTTTATATATATTAGGTTTTGTTTATGTATATTGATACAATAAATCCCTAAGCATATTTAAAGATATTTATTATAGGCCCATAAATTATGAAAAGCAATTCATTATAGGATGATGTGTATTTAATTTGATTTAAATCTTTTCCCCCATTTAAAATTTTCTTTAAAATAGTTATATAAAACATGTATCAGGTAGAACTTTAAACCAGTCATCTACTGTTTGCTGAACATAAATATATTCATATTCCATAAATATATTCATTTATCCATAAAGAGAAATTATGGAAATTGCCTTTAAGAAACAAAGGCATAGAGGAAATTGTAATGAGAGGAATATTCTACATGTTAAAAACATAGGGGAAGACTGGCCTAAGATCTAGGATGAGATAAAAGCTGGAAGCAACTCACATTAAGTACGTATAAATCTTAAAATGAGGATGAGGCACAAAAAGTATTAAAGATGGAAAGCTGCAGGTGAGGAGCATACGATACAAGAAGTGCCCCCGTAGGCAAATAATGAGAGCCAGCAAGGGAATAGGAGGAAGATCAGAGGAAAATAATATCCAAGAAGTTAACATGTTCACATCTGTAAATCTGCCCTTCGTCCCCAAAATCTCATGCTAAAACTCACACAATTAATTTTCCATTTGCCAATTACTCTACCCTCAGCTTTTATCTTAGGTTATGGCAACCCATTTTTCCAGACATTCAGTCTAAGCATCTTGGTGGTACCCTTGATGTCTTTTTTTTCTTTCTCACCCTGTATCTACTCTTGTAGGAAAACTCATAGATTAGTTTTCCAATGATATTTAGAATTTGACTGTTAACTCTTTCCCTGCCATCACTGTGGTGCTCGCTAACATCTCCTGACTAGATTGCTGTAATAGACTGGTAATTGGTCTTACTTCTATGCTTGCCCACTGACAATTTATTCTCTTCAGAAAACCAAAACAAAAACAACAACAAAAATCAAAAACTCCCCATTTCAATAAAAGTAAAAGCTGTTGCCTTAAAATAGTTCATGCGGTCTTTCAGGATCTAATTTTCCATTGACCTACTCTCTCGATTCTTTCCTAAACTACTGTCCACCTTGCTTATTCCACTGCAGCCACCTCTGACCCCTTGATATTCCTCATAGACCAGTTGTGCTCCAGCCGTAGGGCCTTTGCATTTGCTACTCCCCTCAGCATAAAGTACTCAGATTTTACAACTGACTTCCTCACCTGGTTAGATTACTTGCTCTATTAGCACTTTTCATTGAGGCCTACTCTAGTCACATCATTTAACACTAAGTACTCCACGCCTTCAGTAATTCCAATCCTGTTCATCTTGCTTCACTTGTCCCTTTTTTGCAGCAGTAATTTAATAATATGTATTGATTCTTCTCTTTTTCTCACTCCATAAACTCCAAAAAGGAAGAGGTATCATTTTTATATTGATGTATTCCAGGTGCCTAGAATACAATCAAAAACACAGTATGGGTGGAATATACTTCTTAACTAGATTGAACATAGGAGTAAAAATGACAAGAAAGATGTGGAAGGCAAATTGCCAAAACTTATAAAGAACTCAAGTAAAATCGAGATTGGTGCCTGAAGCAGCCATGGTTCCTTAAAATAAAAAAATAAAAAAAAAACAAAGATAATAAAGATGTCAAAAAGAAGATAAAGAAGGAGAAGATGAGGAAGGAGGAGGAGAGGAAGAGGGAGGAGAAGCAGGTTTTCAGAATAGGAAGAAATGTGATAAAGGACTCAGAGGCTTACACAATAATGAGAATCCTTAAAAAAAAAAACTCATGAAGTCTGGGTATCGGAATCATGGAACACCAAAATGCGAGATTTTCTGGAAGATTCTCTGAAGCCAGTGACAAACCTCACAAACTGTCTGCCAAGACCCAGAAACCTGCCCTAATTTGCCTCTTGACAAATCTCTTCTGCCTTCCAAATCTCAAATGAATGTGTTTCATTAGTGGAACATATCTAAAACCCTACTAGAAAGGGAGTCTAAAAATCTAATTTCTGGGCTTTCAGATCCTAGTGTACTGGGAGGAGCAGCAACCACTGAGAGAACCATGTTAAAGATGAGCACATGAGAGTGTTTTGAGGAGATTTAAGAAAAAAGTATGAGATTAAGAACACAGAAGGAATATGTACTTTAGACAGGTTGAAAGATCATTCTTTTACTGACTTAAGGCATAAGCCAATACATTTAGGTGTAGATCATTAATTGCAAAAAAAAAAATTTTTTTTTCTTAGAAAGTCACTTTTTTTCTTTGAATGAATGAGAAAATGATTACTCAGAGCACTGAGAAAGAGAATGAAATCCCAAACGGTCAGAGTATATCCTGAGGCACAAGTGCTAAAGGGGCCATGAATAATTTCTTGACAGTAAGTCATAATCATTAGTTATTGAATGAATGAATTGGGTACTGAAGGCTCAGGGAAACACTAGAATTTTTTTTAAGTTATTTGGTTAATCAGATTTCTTTGCTTAATCAATGCTTTGTACATTTATTTAACCACAGATGCTTTATTTTTCCACTGCCTATTATCAACTTACAAGTTAGTTCTCCACAAAACACATACTGAGAAACACTGTCCCAAACATACAAATTGTGAATAATTACTGAATTAATATAGAATTGTTGTAAATCCAATAATGAATTCTATAGAATCTCATTATATTTTCCAATACCCGGTGCATATATATATGGTTGATACTAAAATTTACTTATTTTTAGACGTTCCTTACTTGGTGAGAATTTTAATTTGGGGAGGATATACATTTATATTCCAAATCAAATGAAGCTCCCATATTTCTGTTTGCTATATCTTACTTTCATTTTTGCCTTGATATCCCCAAAACGGTCCATGAACAAGAAACTTTCATCCCAGCTTCTATTCTCACGGCCATCGCTGACCTCTCATTCCTTCAAGAAAAATGTCTTTGTTCCCTGATAATTTCTTGTTTGTTACTTTCCATTGTAAATTCTGAATGAGCTCAGAAGTGGGAGTAATACGAATGCTAACTGGAAATTTTGACACCAGACGGATTAATCTTGTCAAGCAAAGATTCTAACAAGTCCTTTCCTATTTCCAGCAGGAGTATAATCTTCTCCCCACCTGACTAATTGTGCTGTTCTTAGGTCTTCACCCCTAGTAGAATCAACAGCCTTATGAGTGAGAAGCATTCCTCTGCTCCTCCATCTGTCATTTTCACCGTTCAGTCAAAATGAGCCAAGTCATTTTCTCTTCTCTGTTTTAGAATTGACAGAAGTGTAAAAAAGAGAGGGTGGGAATTATGAGCAACTATCACCATTTTATATCTATATATAAGATTTCAGCAAAGATAAACTGGTCTGGAACAAATATTTGAACACAGCAAAACATAATTGAAAAAGTCTAATACAAATAATACATCTTCAAACAAGACAGGAAAGGCATAGGAAGTATAAATAAGGCATAAATGTCTGATATCCTCAATTTTCCATTTTGCCCCTGTAGACTTTTCGTAAGTGTAAAAGGAAAAGATTGTCCCTTGGTTCTTGCTCAGCACCCCATGAAGCCAATTGGTAGGGAGTTCTTATCTTTCAGAAAGGACTTTGTAGTGATGTGAGCATTGGAAAGCATAAAAAGAGACACAGATGAAAGAAATGCAATGTAGAGATACGTTTGATTAAAAGAATAAGCACCATAATTCTTTGAAATTCTAGTAAATTCAAAGGAAATTTGAATACTTATAACTGAAAAAAACTGATTACAAAAAAAATGGTAAAAAAAATCCAAGTTAAGTACTCTGAAAATTAACAAATTGAAATAACCTCTTTTTATTTTACATGAATTATTTGGAGAATCACTTATCTTCATCATCCTGCATTTTTAAACATACCTATGAAATTACCCAATAATTGTTAATTTTATGGTGTGTTCTTGAAAGGAAATGTGCATGTGATTTATATTATAGAAGGATA
Source organism: Felis catus (assembly GCF_018350175.1). Classification (NCBI taxonomy): domain Eukaryota; kingdom Metazoa; phylum Chordata; class Mammalia; order Carnivora; family Felidae; genus Felis; species Felis catus. Next base: position 38,783,296 of record NC_058368.1, on the reverse strand, counting down.
AATTAAACTTTTAAAAAAATTTTCAACCTGTTAAATATTATTTTAGAATAGGAACGACACGGGTCCCTCACAGGCTGTCTGTGAAAATCTACAAACGTTTTATACACTTGCCTAGTTTACTATGCTGAAAATATTTGTACTCTTGCCCCATTTAATATGCTTAAGATAATTTTGACATACAGTGGCTACAATGAATAATTTTATAGTCCAATGCTATATATCTTTTATTTAAATAACCTCTTGTATATATATTGCTCAGCGTTTTTAGTAGCTCTGCACATTTCTGTGTGTGCTTGCTTTTATATTCACTTTACATTCTTTTGTTGTTTAATTTTTTGGCCCAAGAATTAACAGTATGTTAGTTTCCAATCATATTGCATCTATTTTAGATTCATTGCTAATTTTTTACATTTTTCCCTAATGAGAATACAGACTGAATGAATGCCATTGATCTTTAATAACCACTTTTTTTTTGCCTAGCATGTTATTTATTCTTTTTTTATTACTGTCCTGTGGCATGTTTTATATGTGTGCTCACAGGAACTGTTAAATATTTGATACATCTGTTAATTTGTTAATGCTTCATTTATAAAGTTCTCTTAAAATCTTAACAGATCCCAAATACATTTTTTTTAAACTGATCTAGCTCCCTGTACTTTTGTCAGCTTTGCTTAATGCATTTTGTGGGTCTGTAAGGTTCATAAATACTTGTGATGGATGTATATCTTTGTCCCAATGTTAATTTTACCAATAAATAAGGCTAAAATATTTTGCCTTTTGCTTGAGCATTTCCCATTTCCTACCCTCTATGCATGTGCGTGTTTAAATGTGTTCATTGTAAATTTTAGATAACATACTGTCCAATCTTGTTTTATCTAGTCTGGAAATCTTTGGATTTTAGTTTGTGAGTTTAAAACATTTACTCTATATGTTAATGGAAGATTGTTAAAGGACTCTTCTCTCACGTTATTTCATATTTTCTATGCATAATACTGTTTTTGTTAGCTCCCTCCCAACTTTCCCACTTTATAGTGAGAAGCTCAAGTTTTCTCCATTGGGTTAATAGTTATGCACTCCTTTTTTGCACACATATTATTCCATTACTAGACAATTATTTATGTTAATTTACCGTGTTTAATCACTATTACATATATACACACATACATATATACTTTAACAAAACTAGTATTCTAAAATACTATTATTTTCTCATTTAGCATAAAAATGAAACCTAGTATGGAATATTATTATTCTTTGATAACTCCTTGAAAATGGTAATTCCTCGAAAACTCCTCGAAAATGATAATTTCTTGAAAATTCCTTAAAATTGGAAATAATAAACTGGTTTAAAAAACTATTAAATGCCAAAAATTTTTATCACACTTTCTATAACTCTTCAAGCATTTCCTTAATTTCTTTCTCTGAATATAAATATCCTCCCTCCAAAATATTTTCAACATGGATTTTATATGGCAAAACCAAGATGACTTATACATCTGATGACGTTTTATTAGTTCCCACATTTAAATGAAAATTTGAGTAAACATTAAATTTAGGGGCAAAAGTGGTGTTTTGCAAGGAAAGACACACACACAAAACAAAAACAAAAATCATCTTCATGCAATCAATATTGCTGTTGAGAAATCTGATACCAATGTGATTCTTAGAATGACTTTCTGAACTCTCACAAAATTTAAAAATTTTCTCTTTGGCCTTCTATATTCTTAAATTTCATATACTATATATAGGATTGGGGTTTATTTTTCACTCCTGTTTTTTATTTTATGAAATCTTTCAACATGGAATCTGGGAGTCATGATAGAAAAGTAGGTTAGCACATTACTGTAGAATCAGATTCCTCATATTCAAAGCACACTGCTGGTAAGATTTACCACGATGATATGCAGGAAATTTACTTAACATCTTTATGCTTCAGTAAAAAAAGGAAAGTACTCACTAGGTTTCATGAGGATTAAATGTGAATTATCACAAAGAATTCATAGATTTTGTTAATGTCTCTATGTTCAGATTTAGAAAGTTTGAAGATATAATCAAGCAAATTACAATTTTCCTTGGAAAAAATTATTTCTAGTATTTCTACAAGTTTCTGACTTGTAAATTGAAAATAATAACTATTTGTTATAAGGTCAAATTAATTCACATAAAGTTAAGATAATTACATATATCTATAATAAATATATATACTAAATATGTATGTACATGTATACACACATGTATACACCTACATACACACACACTACACATATACATGTACAAGTGTACTTATGTGTATGCATTTGTGTGAAAATATCAGTTATGTCTAGCACACAGCAAGGACTATAGAAATCTTACTTGTAGCTATTATTAATGTCCAAAGGAAAAGTTAAATGCCAATCATGATGGGTTAATGGAATTGGGGAAAAGGTGAAAAGTAGAGATCCTCATACATTATGCTTTATTATTGTTGTTATTGCCCTTTACTATTTTAAATAATGTTTTTTAATTTAGAATAGTTTCATATTTACAAAAAAGTTGTGGATATAATACAGGACTCACATAAACCCAACACCCAGTTTCTGCTATTATTATCTTATACTAGCATGGCATATTTGTTATAATTTATAAACCAATATTGATACATTATGATTAGGTAAGGTTTATGTTATTTTTCATATTTTAGTGTTTTACCAAATATCCTTTTTCCATTACAGGATTCTATTCAGGATACCCCATGACATTTAGCAGTCATGTCACCTTAAGCTTCTCTTGGATGTGACTGTTGTTGAGTACAGGTGAAAGACTTTTTAGAATGTTCCTCAGTTGGGATTTGTCTGCTGTTTTTCTCATGGTTACAGTTATGGAGTCTTTGGAGGAACACCACAGAAGAAGTGCAATTTTTAATACATCATATCAGTGTTCCATACCATCCATCTGAGCTATCACTATGATGCTAATCTTAACCATCTGGCTGAGGGAGTGTTTATCAGGTTCCTTTATGTAAATTTCCTCTTTTTTTCCCCCCTTTCCATAACGTATTCTTGGAAGAAATTCACAAATCACACTTAAAGAGTAAGGAGTTATGCCTAACTTCCTCAACAGCAGAGTATGTACATAAATTATTTGGAATTCTTTTGCATAGGACATACGTCTCTTTCTCCCCATTTATATATTGATCCAATTATACATTTATGTCAGCATGGATATATATTTTTTATATTGGGCTAAAATTTAATATTACTTTATTTTAAATTCTTGCTTAAATGGTTTCAGCCTTGACCACAGTGAGCCTGAACTTTCAGTTGGCTTTGTGTCCCTGTGACATACTCTCATTGCTATGGGTTCATTTGTTTAACTTTCTAGAGCACATTCTTACTCTACCACTATAAGATGTTCAAAGTTCATCTTGTATATTCTCTGACCAGCCTTACATTCATTTTTCCAAGGATCCCTGGGTTTCTTTTATTGGATAATGCCATTAAAACCAAGTTTGGGCTCTAGGTTTGCTTGTTGCTCTGGAATGTCATTGTTTCTGGGCCTCTCGGTGACAGAGCAATGAAGAACAAATTTGTATACTAATAGGATTATATACACACACATATTTCTTTTTTTTAATGAGAGAGAGAGAGAGAGAAGAGGGAAAAGTGGCAGAAAGAGAGAGAGAGAGAGAGAGAGAGAGAGAGAGAGAGAGAATGAATCCCAAGTAGGCTCCACACTCAGCATGGAGCCCAACATGGGGCTCAATCTCATGACCCTGGCATCACGACCTGAGCTGAAATCAAGAGTCAGACGCTTAACCAACTAAGCCATCCAGGTGCCCCTCATACATATTTCTATCTGTAACCATCTCTATCTATATTTAGCTAAACACGAGTTTATACTTTTGTTTCAAAATCTAATCCGTTGCCCCATGGACAATCTAACTTCAATCTCTTGCTTATCTCTCCTCTAATATCCTACTCTAATACTAAGAAGCCTGACTCCCAAACGTTTGGCATCTATTTGCTTAATTGCTCAATTCCAGATTATATGTAAAATAGTTTCAGAGTTATTAACTCATATTCCTGTGGAAAACACCTTATCGACAAGTACAGAGTACTTATGAACAGTTCGTTTTGCCTTTAGTCTTACAGACGTCATTCATTTCTGAAGTTATTTAGATTAATAACCTGTAGTGAGGTTATATATTTGTAATATAGACTATCTTATCAAAATCTGCATCCCATTCTGGGATTCCCCCTGACCTTCAAAATAATTAAATTCACATAAATTAAGGTTTAATCTTTGTTCTGTGAGTTTTGACAAATGGATAGAATCATTGATCCTCCATTGTAGTATCATACAGAATAGCCCTCTAATCTAAAAATACTCTGTGCTTCATCTCTTGAAATCACCCTTCCCAAACCCCTGGTAACCAGTGATCAGTTTAACATCTTGGTAGTTTTGCCTTCTTCAGAATGCTATAGAAATGGAATCACACACAATGTACGCCTTTAGGTTTCTTTTTTTTTAAGTATATTTATTTTTTAATGTTTATTTAATTTTGAGAGAGAGAGAGAGGGAGGGAGGAAGGGGCAGAGAGAGGGAGACACAAAATCTGAAGTAGGCTCCAGGCTCTGAGCTGTCAGCACAGAGCCCGACGCAGGGCTTGAATTCACAAACCATGAGATCATGACCTGAGCTGAAATAGGACATTTAACCAATTGAGCCACCCAGGCACCCCAAAAGTTTATTTATTTATTTTGAAAAGAGAGAGACAGAAACAGAGATAGTGTCAGGGAGCGGTAGGGAGGGAAAGAATCCCAAGCAGGCTCTACAAAGTGGGGATTGAACTCAGGAACCATGAGATCATGACCTGAGCCAAAATCAAGAATCAGATGCTTAACTGACTGAGCCACCCAGGCACCCCGCTATGTACCCTTTTGAGACTGTTTCTTTGATTTAGCAATATGCATTTAAGATTCAACCAGGACTTGACAGTTTTTTTTATTACTGAATAGTATTGAAATATATAATAATGTCTTAGGTTGTCAATCAATTCAACTATTAAAGGACATCTTATTTTTTCCAGCTTTTGATGATTAGGAAAAAAGCTGCAGTGAACATTCATGTACATGCTTTTGTGTAAACATGTTTACTGACCATTGGGTGTAAATCAGTAGAGCTATTATTGCTGGATCATAAAGTAAATTTATGTTTAACTCTGTAAGAAAATACCAGTCGTATAAAATGTCTGTAACATTTTCATTCCCATCAACCATGAAGAAAAGTTTCTATTGTTTTGTACCCTCACCAGCAATTGATACTGACAGGTTTATAGATTTTTCCCATTCTAATATTTCTGCAGTGGTATCTCATTATTGATGAGCCTAAGGAAACTCATTCATTTTCAGTTTTCTTCGAGTTTTGGAAGGATGAGAGTGACAACTTCCAGGTTCTTTACATGTCATAGTTAAAACCAGAAGTCCAAAGAAAGGCATTTTTCATCATTCCTGCTTGCTGCCACCTGGCCAGGCATTTCCTGTAGTCACAATGCCACTTTTACACCTTTAGAGAAAAGAAGTACAGAGAGTCACCCACTCATTTCTGTCCAGCAGCTCTTCCTCAACAAGGGCTTCCTTGACACCTGCACTGGCACTTCTGAATGAGCTGCTGCTGACTTTAGAAAAGTGGGCTGGCCTTCACTGTACTGAAGCTACTCAAGTGTGTACCAACACTATCAGAACTTAAAAATATTTCAAAAAAAAAAAGAATTTAAAAAGATTTCCTCCAGCTTCTCTCCTTAGCAGGCTTTAGCCACCTGCCCCTCCCTTAAATAAGTGCATTGGAATTCAATAGTATCTCTCACTCCTCCATATATATATATATATTTTTTTTTTTTTTGAGAGAGGGGGTGGGAGAGAGAGAATCCCAAGCAGGATCCATGCTGTCAGCACAGAGCCTGATGTGAGGCTTGAACTCACGAACCATGAGATCGAAGAATTGAAATCACGAGTTGGACGCTCAACCGACTGAGCCACCCAGGCACCCTAGAGTTTCTCATATTTTTATAGTAACTTTTCAATAAAATGCTCTTGAGTTTTCATAGATCGTATCATATAGTATGTGCATATATATATATATATATATATATATATATATGCTTGTGGATTTAAAAAAATGAATTAAATGATAATTCAGATTGGCTAGTCATGTACTCTAAGGGTAATCAACTATTATTTTAGCAGAAAGAACAAACTCCAGATATGATTCTTACAAATATTTCAGCCACTTTAATTTCTGATCAAGTCCAGAAATGCTGCTAATTAGCATATGAAGGTCATACATAGGTTTTTCTTGGTGAAGTTAATGGTTGATTAGTAACCATTGCAAACATTAGATATGAGTTCCCATTAGCAACATTAAAAGTATTCAAATTATGAAATTGGGTAAAATATTTTAGACACTCTAGATATGCAAAACTATGTGTCACCTAGATCTTTAGTGAGGTCACCTGTGCTTAATCCCTAAATTCCTCTAGTCCAGTTACTGGTATGGAGCATTTCCTGTCACCTCAAATTGACCGTAGGAGTAAGAGAAACCTGACTCTGAAAATGAACCCAGAGTGAACCCTTTCCGCAACTCAGTGGTTGAAGTATCTTACACAACAGCAAACTAGGACCTAGTCAGGCTTTGTAGAACAAGTTTTAGGAAATTTCTGTGTATGTGTGCAGGCTTACATATAAAAATATTTGTCAGATAAATGTGATGATGGCAACATTTAATCTATAACCTCCCCCCTTCATTATAAACTATAAGCAAGGTAGTATAGGAGATAACTACATCTGTTTCAAACTTAACCAATGGAAACAATTATTCTCAAAAGAAACTAAGAACTCCATATAACCAAACTAAGGTTGATGTGCAATATTTAGTTCATGAAATTTGCATTCATCTTTAAATCTACTGCTCGCCAGGACTGACCAGAAGACTAGCAATAACTTTCTGTGTTTACAAGCCTGGAAGCACTGTTATTTTTCTTCAACATAAAATTATGTATTTTCGGTTCAACATAGTGTTGTATGCTTTCTTCCAGACAAAATTATATATTTAACTCACTTGGTTTAATATTCTGCTAAGTGAAGCATTTGATTTTAGATTATTATTTAGTGAACACTAGAATTTATTATCAGTAGTGTGTTATAGGAAGTTTGTTCTAACTATTTTCAGTGGGATTTTTCTTGCCTATAATCTGAATTTTTTATTTTATATAATTTCCTTCTTAAAATATTACTTATTAAAATTGCGTGTACTGTATGCTACAGACAGAAAAATTTCCCCTTTCATATCTAGAACTAAATCTTGTAAACACTCTACTTTTCTCTACTTATGAATATTGAAATAGTTACACAGCCTCTTTAGGAATATTTTCTAGTTTTCACATGTATATTGCATAAGAATTTATCTTAAAATACACAGTTATTTCTCTTAGTTTCACTAAATCCAATATAATTGAAGGAAAATAGGAAGTGAAGATACTTATAATTTCTTAAAATTTTTGCATTTTATGGCATGCTATTGGTATAGAAAATAAGTAGGGAGGAAATTAAAAACGTAGTTATGATGTGTAGATATTTCATTGTCCATCTAAAAACATAGTGGATCCAGTGCTTTTATGCTAAGATTATTTTTGTCTGATGGTGTTACCTCCTTGTTTCCACAAACCATGCACTAAGCAATAGATCTTGGACGATCAATAAGTTCTATAATTGATTTAGACAATACTGCTATGTCTAGAGGTTTTGAAATCCATTAAGAACTTTTTCCAACTCATTTTAATGTTTAGGATAAGACAGTTTTGGAATTGATCAGGTTTTAACTTAATGATTCTGTAGAAATGTGACAATAAATGAGTGAATCGTACCATCTGAATCTTTTTGCTGTTTTCAAATAAATCCATGTTTTCAAAGTCTGGGCCTGAAAATGGTAAATTCCAATGAATAAAACACAACCAACACACCAGAGACCCTCTTGTGCACCTTCTCAGTAACCATCTACTCCAAGGACAGTACTGTCATAACTTCCAACACTACAAACATATTTTGTCTGTATCTCACATTATTAATGGAAAATGTGACCTATATTCTTTTGTGTATGTCCTTATACATGCAAAATTATATCTGATAGACTCATCATTATACACAAAGTTCATTCTCAATGTTATATAATATTCTATTACATGGATATAATGATATACATTTACCGGTTGATGAATATTTCGATTATTTAAAGGTTTTAGCTATTGCACATTTTATGAGACCATAAAATTCCTGGTTATGCAATTTTACATATACAGATATATGTTTGGAGAGTATTATACCAGGGCTAGAATTTCTGGTCTTTAGTATACATATGTTCAGTTTTAGTAGGTATCACTATACACTTAAAAATTCTCATAAATCAGTAATAGGAAGACAGATGACTCATTTAAAAAATAATGTGGGAGAATACTTAAAGAGACATTTTACCAAAAAAATATATTTGAATGACTAGGAAAGATGTGAAGATCTCATTCTCATGAGAATGGGAAATTCAAATTAAATATACAAGGTATTTTGTGTTTCAACAGCTCATTCTCTCTTCTACCCGGAAGTTTCCAGTCCATTTCAAAGTAATAGCCTCCTACAAAACCTTTTACAAAACTACCCACTTAAATGAAATATGTGTCTAGACACATACTGTTAAGGACATCACAGTATTAAAGTACATATACATATTCAACCATGACCTAGGTCCTGAACCATTTCAATTTTGCAAAGAGATATATTACATACATACTACACCCCAACCAATGCATCTGTAGTTTTTGTAGTAATACTGTATTGTATATGAGAGACATACTTCATAGTGTCGATATTAAAAGTATGTATCCTTGAGAGTTTTATAAATGTATGTGTGTTTGTGATGTTAGCATATAATTGTTGAAAAAACATAGGGTTGAGTTCTAAATAGATCTTTAAATTTATTACATTCGGGGTGCCTGGGTGGCTCAGTCCGTTGGGCGTCCGACTTTGGCTCAGGTCATGATCTTGCGGTGAGTTCGAGCCCCACGTCCGGCTCTGTGCTGACAGCTCAGAGCCTGGAGCCTGCTTCTGATTCTGTGTCTCCCTCTCTGTGTCTGACCCTCCCCTCCTCATGCTCTGTCTCTCTGTCTCAAAAATAAATAAAACATTTAAAGAAATAAATTTACTACGTTCTTTTATGAAGTGTAACATACAGTGTTTTATTCATTTCAGGTATAAAATGTAATCACTCAACAATTCTATACATTACTCAGTGTTCAAGGTAAGTATACTCTTAATTCCCTTTATCTAGTACCCCCAATTCCCCACCTGCCTCAACCTCTGGCAATCACGTTTATTCTCTGTATTTAAGAGTCTGGTTTTTTGTCTCTTTTCTCCGTTTTTGTTTCTTAAATTCCACATACTAGTAAAATCATATGGTATTTGTCTTCCTCTGACCAGGTTATTTCACTTAGCCTTATACCCTCTAGGCATATTCATGTTGTTGCAAATGGAAAGATCTCATTCTTTTTATGGCTTAGTAATCTTCCATTGTATATACACACCATCTCTTCTTTATCATCTATCAAGGGACATTTGGCTTGCTTTTTTAAAAATGGTGCAATAAACATAGGGGTGCATTTGTAACTAATGCTGCAATAAACACAGGGGTGCATACATATTTTTTGAATGACTATTTTCATTTTCTTTGGATGAATACCCAAATACTATAGAATTACTTGATCATATGGTAATTCTACTTTTAATTTTTTGAGGGACCTCCACACTGTTTTCCATAGTGGTTGCCCCAATTTGCACTTCCACCAACAGTGCATGAGGTTGCTTTTTCTCTGCATCCTCACCAACACTGGCCATTTCTTGTCTTTTTTATTTAAGCCATTCTGACAGGTGTAAGTTGGTGTCTCACTGTAGTTGTGATTTGCATTTCAACCAGTGCATTCTTGAAGGAAGACTTTCCTCTTCAAAGAGACAGAAAATAGAAAGTTCATCTACTCTGTTTCTAATGTAATATATACTATTGAAGAACATATGTTCCTTGGAAACCAGAAATTAATCATGTATTTAAAATAAACATGAGCTCAATGAAACATAGGTTTTCCAAATCTAAACCATTATTCTTAAAAATTCTGGAGATATTTTACTTCCACATATCTCTTATAATTATCATATGTACATGTTAAAACATATGTAGTGTATTACACTCATTTCCAGAATCATTTATCTTTCTCTCTTTCCTGTCTGAATTCTGTAGCTCTATGTCAAAACTCATTTTTGTTTTGAAATGAAAAAAATACATTTTTAAAAAAGGGCAATTCTACCATTGCCATTTTGTTGCCTAAGGTATGAAAGCTATATAAGTGCTCATAAAATTCTGTAAAGAAATGAAGACGACCCTGTAAATCAACTTTAAGGTCAGCTCTTTTATCCTTGATGACAGAAAATGCACTTGGCCTTGAGATCCTTGAAAGCAGAGAAGCTGGTAATTTCCCATACTTGTTGCCTGATGATACATTATAGTTTAAAACTTGTTTCTTTCATCATTCCAAAAAAGTATCAAATCCTAAATTTCAATTTCTTTAGAAGTTTTATTTTTTCTATTTTATCTTTCTTTCCAATATATATTGCTATCTCCATATTGATTTCAGAAGATTGCTTAAGCACTGATTCACACAGAGCTTAATGTTTTATTAAATAGTTTTAAATATTTTAACAAATAATTTCACAGTTAAAGTATAGTACGTTGATCAATAGTTGAACAAATTTGGTATTATCTTTGTCTATTTTGGAAATCATTAAATTCAAGGGAATTTTATTACTTGGGTTTAAGTTAGTTTTTTAAAAAATTTATAACTAAGCCAGTATTAACATTGGGAGATTCCCCTCTAAGTACAGCCTCATTTCTCCATGTAGGATGGGTTACTACCTTACCAACTGCTTTTACAAAACATCAGTGACCTGGGGAGCCTGGGTGGTTCAGTGGGTTAGACATCTGACTTTTGCTCAGGTCATGATCTCTTTGTCCATGGGTTCGAGCCTTGCACTGGGATCAGTGCTGACAGCTCAGAGCCTGGAGCTTGCTTCAGATTCTGTGTCTCCCTCTGTCTGCCCCTCCTCAGCTCATGCTCTTTCTCTTTCTCAAAAATAAATAATTTTTTTTAATTAAAACAAACAAAAACAAAACATCAATCACATGGCTAAGAGCCTCTATCTGATTTTTGCTCTCCTACTTCATGGTTCTTGATCTTTAGAAAAGCAATTTGACCTTCAGTTTCCACTTCCATTTCATTACTTACATCAGAATCATGAACTCTTATTTTCCAGACTGGTTCATAAGTTTCTTCACCATCAAATTCTCAGAGTTTTATGTGGTAGTAATCAATACAGACGTCATTCATTGCTCCTCAAAAGGACTAACAAAAAGCTCCTAAGTATTCCTGAGTTAACAGATTTTGATAAAGAATTACCTCTAAAATCTGAATTTCTTAAACTCAGAGGAAAATCCTGAATCTAACAGTGTTCACTTATTGTACAATGTATTCAAAACCAAAATAACTGGAGTTGGGAGAATGTAGTTAAGGATATGCTCCAAAATTCAATGTTAAAACCTCAAATCCCCATGTGATAGTGTTAGGAGACGGAGCTGGGAAAGGTAATTAGCATGAGATAAGGTCATAGAATGGAGCCCTCATGAATGGGATTAGTGCCCTCAACCAAGTCAGGAGAGGTGGTGCCTCCCCTCCCTGCTGTCTGCCCTGTGAGGATAAAATTGGAAGTCAGCAGTCTACAACCCAGAAGAAGGTCCTCACCAGAACTTGACCATGCGAGCACCTTGATCTCAGACTTCCAGCCTGTAGAAGTGTCACCAATAATTTTGTTATTTCTAAACCACCCAGTCCACGGTATTCTGGTACAGCATTTTGAACTAAGAAAATAGAGTATTTTTTCTCCCATGTCTATATACAATTATTGTGCTTGGTACTGCTTTTCCCACATCTTTTACCATACGGATAAGGCTATATCTTTATACAATCCAGTTTTCCTGTGGTTCTCTCAGCCATTATCCTCCCTGGATTTGCTAGATACTAAGGAACTTACTGATTTTTCAAACACTACACTTGATTCTTCCAGTCTTTTCTCTGCATTTCATTATATTAGTGATTGTGATTTAATTTTATCTCACAACACTAATATTTACACCATGAATAAAAAATGCTATAGGTAATATGGGAATTACATTTGAACAAGGGAAAAAGGTATTCACTCATCTCAGGTACATAGCAGCATTCTCAGGCCCAGATCCCAGAAAGTGGGAGGTTGGGTACTTTTAATAAGATTTTCTGGACTCTATGATGTATCCCTATTTACTAATAAAATTTCTGTCATTGGGGGAAAAAAAATGGTTTCCTGCATTTGTCCTGTGACAAGTTAGCAATTTCAATGCTTCACTGGGAGCTTGGAATTTACAATTTTAAAGATATTTTTATCTTTTAGATCCCTAGAGCTTTATGTTCTCTCAATTTAGAGATATGAAACACTGAAAATAGAAAGCAAATGTTGGAAATCAAACTTGCTTGCTTCATCTTTTTCATTTATTATTAATATAATTGGTGAAACAATGCACCCTAAACATACACTTCTAAGCTTCTTTCTTAACAATAATAAGAAACAAGTATGGCCTATTGTCGTCATCAGGAAAACAATTCTTTATATGGGGTCAAATAATCTAAATGTCATTAGTGCTCAGTACAGCAATTCTATCTGGCACCTAAAGAGGAAGGAAAACCTGGAATACAGAAAATCAGAAACAACTTGGCAAAGGAACTTTAGGAACAAAAGAAACTGTGGTCTAGAATAGCTAGCTAAAGCCTCCAGGCTATTTTAATCCAAGACCAGGATGGTGCAGAGAGCCAGAATTCTGACCCAGCAGAGCATCTAGCTTTAAAGCCCTACTCTGACACTTTCATTCTGGGCTACAGTAATGAGCAAGACAGCTTGATAATCTAAAGCCTTCTAGATATTGCAGCTTTGTGTCAATGGGTGTCATCTGGAGGTTACTCTAATCCCCTTTCAACCAGTTTTCTACTCTGCGAAATCCAGTTAATCTAAGTACCTACCTCATAAAATTGTTGTGGGGTTAAATAGTAATTGACAGAATGTGTTTAGAAAAATAGCTTCTATTTTAGAAAAAGTCTTCTATTTGACAATTTAGAAAAATAGCTTCTATTTTAGAAAAAGTCTTCTATTTGACAATGCCCATACTTTATCACAGCTGCTACCACAAACAGACTGCATCTCTCTTTTATCTTCCAGAGCTCTTCATAAGTACCCCTCATTGTTAAATTCAAACCAAACGCTACATACAAATAAGTTGAGGAAATATTGTTTCCAGTCACTTCATACCCCTCAACATTGTTCCTCCAGGGGAGAGTGTAAAAGGATGAGGAAGGCGTTGAGTACCAAAATCAGTACCCTTCACAGAAAGGTTTCTAATCACTCTGCTGAGACAATCACCCAATGACTATCCAGTGGGACATAAATATTTGTCTTCTCTCCTTTCATAATTCCACATAAGAAGTTCCTAGTAATCACTGGAAAGAAAGAATGTGCAGCTCCGTTTTGGATTAGCAATTGTCATAAAAACAGCACAAATAGCATTAGAGAGTCAAAGGTGACCTTAAAAATGGGTAGAGCTCCTGAAGAAAAGGTTCCGCTATTTTTCTTCCAAGGTAAAGTCAAGGATCACAACAATTATGTCTAATTACAACAAAATGGGAAGGATTCATTTATTCCCAAACCCCTCCATAAATGTCCATGAGCCTGGGCATTGGACAAGCCATTCTTGTCAAGCCATTCTTGTTACTTAATCATGAGACAAGATAATTCTGGCTTTTCACACAATACTCTAATCATTGGGAAAGTTCTAATTTGGTTGAAGATACTCAATAAAAGATCTAAGACTTACTGTCATCAACAATTAGTGAATACATATGCATAGTGCTCTCTATGTATACATATGTGTGCACATGCACACAGAAAAAATATATGGTAAAATGAACACACATATGCAGCAATATACACATACACACATATACAGCAATATATATATAACATATATATATCCTAGCTTTCTGGCTATCTATGGGGGGGCCTGGAGGAGGGGGGCGGGGAGAGAGAGAGAGAGAGAAAGAAAAAGAAAGAAAGAAAGAAAGAAAGAAAGAAAGAAAGAAAGAAAGAAAGAAAGAAATTATTTGAGTAGATTCTAGGAGAAGGAGAAAAATATCTACTTTGATTTTACCAGGCAAAATGAAGGACATCACATTTTCTTTGTTGGCCCCAACCAGAAACTTGGACACTCTAATACTATGACATTTCTAGATACAACTTTAAAGAGAAGAGAAGCCAAATTTTCTGTGCTCAGTACAGAGAAAAAATCACAACTTTATCTAAAATCAGCACAAAACAAGTGTTATTTAACTTTTTTTTACATATCCAAGTATCCCGTGAAACCTCTCTGTCTACAATGGTTAAGCAAAGTGAAAAAGAAGGGAGTGTTCCACAAAGCGCTGTCTTCAATCTACTTATGTTCTATCAAAGGCTCTCTTTGGAAAAAAAAAATCTTCTTTTGGAATAATTGTTTACCTCATGTTATGTGTTATGTGTTATGCAGAACATCCAATATATTTAACTCGGTAATCACAACAAAATAAAAGGAAATTATCATAAGAATATGTCACTTTACCTTTTGGTACATGGTAGGAAGAAAAAGGAGGTTAATGCTCCAAAATGAAAATCTTCCAATCTCCTAAGCATATGTACATCATTTTTATTTTAAACAACTATTTACATCAAAATTTCACATTTAGCATTTTATATAAATAGCTGATAAAATCATTTTAATGTCACAATACATTTATTGCATAAAATAGATTATCCCTTCCAAACTGCAAACTATGAATACCTGAATTGGTCTATCCTTATGTAACCAGTAGAAAAAAACAAAACAAAACAGACACAAAAACATCAAAGAGATCAGACTTGTAGTTACCAGAAGTGGAGGTGGGGTGGAGGAGGAAGAATTGGAGGGGAGTGGTGAACAAGTACAAACTCCTAGTTATATGATAAATAAGTATTAGGGATGGTAATGTACAACTTGATAAGACTATATCTAATACTTACATGATATATAAGAAAGTTGAGAGAGTAAGTCCTAAGAGTTCTCATCACAAGAAAAATTTTCCTTTATTCTTTTCTTCCTTTTCTTTTTACTCTTTCCATATGAGAAGATGGATATTACCTGAGCCTATTGTGGTAACCATTGACATTACATGTAAATCAAACCATCATACTGAGTACCTTAAATTTATACAGTGACATATGTCAACTATTTCACAATAAAACTGGGGGGTGGGGAGAAAGTTCTCATAAAAAAAAAAGAACTTGTCAACTATTTGTATTACTCCTCAGTAGTCAGAAACCATCTCTGGAGTTTGCTAAAAATAAGTCATTTCTAAAGTATTACTTCTAGAAATAAAGATGTCATTCACTTGCATTTATTTTGTTCTCTTTCCTACTCTTCCTCCTCACCATTTTCCATCTAAATGGCTCAAATAGAGACAAAACAAGTGTATAACTAGGTCTTTCTTGATCGTTAGAAATAAGAGTAATCAAGGAATATGATTCACAATGACACAGGCAGTAACAAAAAGTCACCATGATCTTTGGCATGAGTCCCACTAGAACAAAAACTGGAAGTCAAGCCTTCCCCAAGGCAATTTCAAGCCACTTAGAGTTGCAATAATCTTAAAAACTAGATCAGCTTTAGAAATTGGTGTTCAGAATTACCCCCTTTTTGAGGGGTACTTGAGCGGTGCTGTCATCAAGTTTCCATGGTTACAGAATTTCTCAAGCAATTATCCTTCTTCTGTAGTAGTAGTTAAGATTTTGGTATCAGATATCTAAGTCAAAGGCACTGTCATTCTTTGAGGAGTTTTTCTACCAACTCCTCTTCATCCCATCCTCTCTTACCTGCACTCAAAGGATCCTGGCCACTATGGCCAATCCACTAGAAAAATGAAACCTAGGTCCAGACATAAATCCAAACCCAGGGGAGGGTTTGGGCCCAAATTTCATAGCAGTTCAGCCAAACATTGAGATTAGGATGCTTGTTAGTGTGCTGACAAGTGATGACAAATGCTGAAGCAAACACTAACAACCTAAAATATAAGAAGCTATTCATCCGATTTTCTATATAGAGAAAATATATTTAAAATTCTTGTGTGAACTTTATAGGCTTAAATCACCATACATGGCAGACAAACCATTTCTAACTTAATTTAAACTCTATTTATATCCTGCTCATATGGTGTAGTAATAAATACATGTACTCTTGATTTTCCTAAAATACTACTGTTTCAGGTAGTGAAAACAGTATAAATATGATAATACAGCTACAAATGAAAACCTATGTTACCTATTATTAATATAATGGATACAAATACATAAATATGTAATATAATTATATATGATACAGTTCATTTTAAATCTCTTGCAAATGGAGTACCTATTAATTAGTATAATTATTTTCAATTTGCCTTAAATGCATATAATTATTTTTCTTTTATTTTGATAAAAGGAGTTGAATTATAGTATGTTTTTGAATGCTGTAGGTGTTCCCACCTTATTACAATAACTGGTATTAATAACAAGTTAGTGCTAATAACAACTGGTATTAATTAATAACCTTTATTACAGGTGAAACTAAATGAGTTACACTTTAGGTAAATAAAAGCATCACTTATTGAAATAATATTTTATTACTCATTAACTATTAGACCTTTGCATAGTATTAGTCTCTGGAATCAAACGTGAAACATAAAAGCAAAAACAAGCACTACTTCTATGTGATTTTTAAAATTTCATTCATTCAAATGCAAATATGGTGTATTTAAAAGGTTATCTGATTGGTGGAACAAAATAAACTGAATTTATTACAATTATATAAAAAGTGTACTTTGTAATCTCAATAAAATAATTATTTATAGAAATTGGCTACTTATAAACCACTTAAATCAATTTTATTTAATGTAGCTTTTTTGCAATGCTATAAACTGGTGATTCACCATCCAAGGTATGCTACACATGACCTTTAAAAAACATATCCCTGTTTTCAATATATGTGACAACAGGGTAACTTATAAAATAAATTACTCTCAAAACATACTGTTAACATGTTGCTAATGCATTGCACTGGGTAACTACAAGTCAGTAAATACATACTTGCACTCATACAAATATCACCAACAACATTTTAAAGGTTGGAAGTCATTACTAAAGGACACATTAGTATAGTCTGAGAAATGACTAGGAAGACATTAATACCAAAATTGATGTAAGTACTAAAAGTCTTGCTACATTTTAAATATAGGTTATTAAACTTTTCAAACCTTTCCCTTTGCAAATCATTTTTAGTTTTATATTAATTCTACCAGGAGGATAGATCATTCATCTAAAATATTTAAGATACCTTAATTTTAGACAATTCTGATTTAAAAGGAAGCTGAAAATGGCAGAAGCCATGATTGATAAAATACTATATTTCTAATTAGTTTCTGATTTTATATTATATCTTACTGCTTGCAAAATGATATTACACCATATTTTATTATGTAAAACCTCAATTGCTAAAATTAGGCTCCTTCTCTAATACCTTACATTTGTCTTAATTTTATAAAAGTTTACATGAAAATTTAGCACACATTAAAGCCTGACAAACAATGTCAACAGAGACAAGTGTTGATGATTTTTTGTAGTTCTATATCTGTCTTCTTTTCACGTTAGTATCTTGAAGCAATCAAGAAGACATATTTATGAAATAAATTATGGTCTAACTAAATTTCTTAGAGTAGAAAGCATTTATGACAGTTCAGACCTAGTATAGCTGAATCAAATGATTTCTTCTGACAGGCCCAATAAATTCTGACAATACCAAGGCAAGGTAAAGGACTTACAGGATTCAGATACTTAGGGTTTTTTCTTTTCTCTTTTTCCTTAGCAGATTGATACAATAAAACAACCCAAGAAATGAGCTTGGATCTTTAAAATATCGGACCTTTGCCTATAGGGCTTAAAAGTATTTTCAGTTCTCACTATATAACCCCATATAATATTATCAATTCAACCTATTTCCTGTTAAACTCTCTCAATTAAAGCAGGAAAATTTTAATATCGTTATAGTCACATCCCTGAACTGCAAGGTCATAATGGAGTTATAAGGCATGTTGTGTCAGCCCGTGGAAAGCTGTGGACAGAGGTTAGGACTGATAGGGAAACTCTGCTAGAAGTGCTACTCCTTCACTGTGGAGACAGGACCTTATGAAACTTCATAGGCTGTACTTTCTCCGAGTGCAGTAAATGGCTTTTGCCTTGGTCTTCAGCAATCTCCATACTCCTAACACAAATCCGTTTTCCGTCTTCATGTCACTTGAGCTATCATCATTTGGGATACTTGAGCACCCACTTCTTGAAACAATTTCTTTAAGTCAGGACAATACCTTCTGCTGGCTTCTCATCTATTTCTTGAATCAACCATTTCTTTCTCCTCTTCAACTCCCTTACTTTTAAAATTGGAATGCATCCAGTAAAAACTGCCGTTTCACAAACATTCTTCACTTAGATTCCTCCCTTTAACTTGAGACTTGGATGTTAAACAGACAACTCCAACTCAACATATCCAACACAGAATGTCATTTCTCCCCTGAAGGTTCTTCTGCTCATATACTGTCAATCTCGATTAATAGCACCTCTATTTATCCAATGACTCAGATCAAAAATTTGGAATCATCTTTGATTACCAACTTTCTCTAGCATCTCACATTCAATTAGAGGACAACTGATAGCTCCATCCTGAAATCATAACTGTAACCCGACCAGTTTCTACCTACCACTTCTAGTGCTATTACTCCGGTCCAAGCTACAAATATCCCTCATTTGTTTTAATAGCTTTTTCACTGGTTTTCCTCTTTTATGCTGGCTAATTCTCTCCCCAGAAGTCAGAATCTAGATCATCTCAGTCCTCTGCCCAAAACCCTATAACATCATCCGATCACTCAGAATAAAATTTCAATGTTCTTTCAATGTCTTCAAAACCTACATGACCTGGCCCCATTTCTTTTGTGGCCTTATCTCTTACTATTGTCCCCAGTATTCACTCAGCTCCAGACACACTGATATACTTCCATTTCTTATAATATGCTAAAGATTCCTGTGCCTTGGAGATCTGCACTGGCTGTATCCCATGCCTAGAACTCTTTCCCCCAGCTTATTCCCTCCCTTTGGTTCTCCACTTATATGTCAATCCACCCTTCATCTTGTACTTGATAACACTGCAGAAAATAGGCACACCTTTTCATACACTTTCCTACTTAGCAATCTTTATTAACCTCCACAGCATTTACAACTATCTGATATTAAACACCACCTTGCCATGTTATATATGAGTATTTATTTATTGCCTCCTATACGCTCATGTATCAAAGTGAAAATCTAAGCTCTTACAACTTTCATGTTTCACTGGAAGGGCACAGGTAAGGTAATAATTTTTAAAAATTAATTCATTTTATACTTGAAAAGTTCCACTAAGTATAATATTAAGGGAAAGAGAATAACAATTGTGAAAAGGAGGTGGCAATTTCAAATATCATTGTCAGGAAACGATTCATTAAGAAAATGTATCTGAAGAAAGACTGGAACAAAGAAAGTGAACGAGCGATTTATACATCTAACAAAAGGCCATTCTATACATATGGAGTACTCAGTGAATATTACTGCTTCAAAAATATTACTGGTATCTTTGAGAAATAGCACAAATGCTGATGTGAGTAGATATAGTGATAACAAGGAGGAACTGAAAGTACTGTGTTCAAGCATACTTTGTAGGACAGGCTTCCCTGTTAAGATGCATTTAAGAAAAGCCCTGAAGGAAGTCATCTATAGGGAAGAGCATATCAAACAGAAAAAAAGTGCAGTTTCTGAAAGAGGAAGATGCCTGATACACTGAGGGGACAGGTGGGGGGAGATGAAGTCAGAGGCATTTGGGGCCAGATCACATAGAACCTCTTTCAGCACAATGGGAAGACTCAGCATTTTGCTCTGAGTGAAGTAGGAAACTACTGGAGGGCTTTATGCAGCGAAGTGACATAAACTAATGTACATTTTAACAGTATCCTTCAGGCTACCATTTTGAAATACTCCTTAGGTGACCCTGGTAGAAACAAGAAGAATTTGAAGTCTACTGCACTTGGATTAGTGAGAGACAGATTAGAGATTCTAATCCAAGTGACAGATGATGGTGGTTTAAAGCAGAATGTTGAGATTTAAGATACAATAGGAAAGAGAATACCAGGAAGATGGCAAAGAAAGAAGTAAAGACAACTCTTTCAAGGATTTTTGCTCAAAACAGGAAGAAGGAATTGGTGCAGATTCTGCAGACAAAAGTGCAGTCCCCGTGGGGAGAGAAGCATTCAAAATGAGAATAATAACAAAGTGTATAACAACAGAGGAGGTCAGAGATTAGATATAATTTGAAATTAAGATAACACTCTGTTCACATTTGTCTACCACACTTGAATGAGTACCATGAATACAGGTACCTCATCTGTTTTGCTTATCCACATGTCCTCAGGGCCTACAAAGTGCCTCATACCTAAAATGTAATCCATAAATATTTATTGATTAAATAGCATGAATTATGGAATTGCTGCTTAACTAAATATAGAATTTTTTTTAAATGCTACTCTCAGTATCTCAATGAGAAGGCCCTGAATATGGATTATGAAGCAGAGCTGACGAAGACAATTACATTATGGAGAAATAAACTTCAGATATGGCAATATCTGCCATATCTGCTACTGTGTAATTCAAAGATCATATATATTCTTCAATATTCTGAACAGATTTTACCAAGTCCACTGACATTTTGTGCATGCCTACTATGTACCGGATTGGAGAAATACAAGGACGAAGAAAATATAGCCCTTGTCCACATAATTTAAACAGTCACAAAAATTACTTCTGCCTTAAGTAGGCTAAATCTCAGAATGGGGCCACACTATAGGAAGGCTTTTACAGTTGGGTAGGTTTTTTGTTAGATGGAAATAAAGAATGTCATCACAGACATAAATAATAGAATTTATAAATATAACTCATGCATAACTGGGTGTGAAAGAATTAGATGGCAATATTCCCTGATCTGCAGCTAGACGGGGGTTTTGTGGTGTAAAACAAAGTATAGTTTAGCATCATATAATGGAGGAGAGTATTTTATGTGTAGAGCCTATCTAAAGTGATTTTTTTACTCCCAAATAATAGCAACAGCAACAACAACAACCACTTTTAAAGCAATTCTCCCTTTCCTGTAGTCCACAGAGTACACAGTAAATTGTGCCTGGAACACTTTCAGTTTATTTTGCATCCAGACATCATTAAACCTTTGATGAATGCTATAATCTTTTTCCACAAAAATTTAATGTACATTTGTGCATACACACAAAATCTTGCACACAGTTTCATTTGAATTATAGGAAGTCCATGAAACACAACAATGAATGACCATTTCAGAGTAATTATACATGAGACCTACATTTTGCAAAACCCACTGAATGAGGCAATCTTCCTAAGCAATGAATTGCTAAGGACTACATCATGAGGAAAGTTGAAGCTTTTGCAGATGGAAAAATTGAGAGATGTTTCATATGGTTTTAAATAATTAGAAACAAGAATATTAAGAATATCATTCTTCCAGGAGCTTTTACAAGTTAACTATTTCCTCTTCAAAACAAACTTTTGTACTAAGATGACGATGATTATTATTTTCTAAGGAAAATAAGAGATAAATTTAGCAATCTGTCATAGTTACGTGTGAGTAAATGCAGGAGTTGAGCCATAAAACTAGGGGGTTTGTCACAGACCCTGCTATGTTAAACAAATACTGTATTTCTTTTAACAAAGAGAATCAATAAAAACTCAAAAAGAATCATTAGAGTAGATCAAAGCAGAGATTACTACCTCTCCCACCCGTGGCTAAACATCCAAGCCAAGTTTGAGGGAAGAGAAAGTTGATGTTTTTCCCAAATCTGCTGAGGATATGTGCCTCCAGTATTGGAGGGACAGCTTGTTACAGAACAATTCACCCACTGAAAAAGGAGAGTGAGATAAATAAATGTCTTTGAAAATATCAGAGTACTATCAAGGAACTTCAGGAACCAAGATGCAGGAGAAAAGAGAATCACAGAAAGGTGAACCTCAAATTTTGCACTTCTGTCTTTGAGGAATTTATGGAGCATAATCTGTGGCTGAGTTTGAGAAGTTAAGCCACCACTACCATTGTCCAGGGATAGAGGGAAAAATACTGGAGTTCAGAGTGCACTCACTAGTAAGGAGAGGGTTGGTCAGCTCCACATTGGAGATCTACACAAGTTCAAATCCTAAAAGTAGGGATAAAACCCTAGCAAAGACTGAATATCAGTAGCCAAACAGTCAAATCTATAGTAGAATTAAGGGTGTTCTTTCACTGATGCTAATTAGCTGCACTAGGAACGTGAAGAATGAAAAGTACAGAGAAAACCATGCCTAAACACTCAGTAACAAAACTACCAAAATACAAAGCAAACAATTAAAATGAGAAAGTAAAAACATACATATATTACATTCAAGGAAGAAAAGCAAATTCCCTTCCTAACTAAAACAAAAGGAGCTAGAGAACAAGGAAATTATATATTCCTAAAGGAAAAAAAGAAGTCAGAATTAGACATCCCATAAAATTCCTCCAAAAATGCAGGAAAGTAAAGATATTTCCAGGCATACAAAGTTGAGAAAATTACAATAAAGGTAAGTTCCACATGAGAAAGCAATGATCTCATGGAAAAGCCCAGAACTACTCAATAAAAAATATAAATATATAAATAATTCTACATGAGCATTGCCTATGTAGAGCAAAATTAGTAAATAAATTCAATAAATAAATAAATAAATAAATAAATAAATAAATAAATAAATAAATAAATAAAATTAATGTCAGTTACAAGAAGGAAAGAAAAATACATTACAGGTCTATCAGGAATGTTAGGGTGGCACAGATGTAGTTAAGAGTTTCTACTTGCATTATTCAGTAGTGGTAAAGATCAAGATTGTATGCCACAGAGTAACACTAAAGAATTAGTAACTATTGTGTGTGTAACTATGTATAAGTAATAATTGAGTGGAAAAATCAACAGCAATAAATACATTGTAATCTAAAAGAAGACTAGAAAGGAGGAAAAATATAGAATGGTAAGACATGAAAATAACATTTTAATAAAGCAGACTTAAATCTGAATACAATTATTAATTGTAAAGATGTCAGTATACAAATTAACTTTAAAGAAAAGATATTAGGATATTTTATTCTCACAGTACAAATAACTCATTCCTGTTCACTGTCTCAGTATAAAATTGATGTAGTGTTTTACTTTCCTTTTTATTCAGTATTTTCAAGCTTGGTATATTACAAATAAACCCATATTATCACAATGTTGTTCAACATGTTCAAATATGTCATCAATTGAGCAGATGCTTCAATCTATAATGGTGGGAAAAAAATCTCTATAGGAATTACATTTGGGACTTTTTGTAAATGAATATCTTCCCCCATCACAGTCTCAAACAAATTTGGTTGCTGTTTTATAATTGCCTTTTGTTTAACTCTAATAGCACAATTGTTGATATTTCACATGCTAGTTATTTCCATTTATTAAAACAAATTTGCCAAATATTATTTAGAGGATTTTAATATTCAATCATATATTAGGTTTATATATCTAATTATACATTGAGTATTAAATATGTTGGATATCAAAATAAACGTTAACTTCAAAAGCATTTTTAATCTGTTATAAAGCAAAATAACAAAATACAAATATGATTTGTTTTGTTGTACTCTTTTGTTAATGTCATTAATGATAACACCTCAGACAAATCAATATGAAAAATAAAAGTAATAATTAATTTTAATTATCTCCAAATCTCATGAGTTTTTTATTATTTGAGAAACTTCTATTGCTTAAGTGCATACCATATTTTAACTAACTTATCTAATCAGTTTAATTTATCAGGTATTTCCATCACATGTCTGAGAGTGATTCTAAGTTGAATTTGTGCTTCACTAAACCATTGTATTGACCCTAAAATATTGTGTATATTGCTTGAATTACTCTCAATATATCACTGCTGTGAATATAATTGAGACCATGTCTCATAGTATTAAATTTAAACAATGCATCCTATGTTAAACAAATATTTTGGCTTCTAAACTTATTGGATTACATGCCTGTTGTTTTACTACATTAGCACTATTAACAATGTAAACTCACAGGTTTACCTCAACAATCTGTTAAATCAATGTGAAAAAATAAAATTTGGGTTTTCTTGCTATTTATTTAAGTATGCGTGTATACTTTGTAAACTGGTATAAAACAATGACACATATATTAATTCCAGTATTATTTTTCTCTCACCTCAACAGAGTATTATTCCCTTATTATATAAGGGGAAATACTTATATAATTATTATATAATTATATAATAACTTATATAATTATTCCCTTATTATATAAGGGGAAATACTTATATAAATAATGTTATATATACTTATATAAATAATGTTATAAATACTTATATAAATAATGTTAACTTATTAATATCATTAATACTCTTATTTTGAAATTGTCAAAGGTTTTTAATTATTTTATCTATGTTATATTCTCACTTACCCTATTGCCAAATTTCAAGATCATAATCCATGATATCTCTAAACACTGTGTTCTTAGTGCCAAGAAATTTATTTCTATGCTTAACATTTTTGGTTAATGGCTTATGTATATTCTCTCACCTAAAAATAGTATGAAAACTTTCTCTATATTTACTTACAAGCATTAAATACGAATAGTGTTGTCTTTATACAATATTTTCTTCAGTTCCACAGTTTTATATAAAAATGACATTTACTATAATTCGATTTGAGAGCTTAAGTATTTCCACTATAATACCTGCATAGGTACTGCTTATATTTAAAATTGGGGTGCCTGGGTGGCTCAGTCGGTTGAGCATCTGACTTCGGCTCAGGTCATGATCTCACAGTTTGTGAGTCCAAGTTCTGAGCTGTGCTGACAGCTCAGAGCCTGAAGCCTGCTTAAGATTCTGTGTCTCCCTCACTCCCTGCTCTTCCCCTGCTTATGCTCTGTCTCTCTCTCCTTAAAAAATAAATAAAAACATTAAAAAAATTTTAAATAAATAAAATTGGTTTGGGGTGCCTAGGTTGCTCAGTCAGGTAAGCGTCCAACTTTGGCTCAGGTCATGATCCCCGCGTTTGTGAGTTCGAGCCCTGCATTGGGCTGTGCTGACAGCTCGGAGCCTGGAGCCTGCTTCGGATTCTGTGTCTCCCTCTCTCTCTGCCTCTCTCCTGCTTGTGCTCTGTCTCTCTGTCTCTCAAGAAAATAAGTAAATGTTAATTTTTTTAAATTGGTTTTGAGGTACCTGGGTGGCTCAGTCAGTTAAGCATCCCACTTCAGTTCAGGTCACGAGCTTGCGGTTTGTGAGTTGAAACCCCAGGTGGGGCTCTGTGCAGTCAGCACAGAGCCTGCTTTGGATCCTCTGTCCCCGCCCCCCTCTCTGCCCCTCCCCTGCTTGCACTCACTCTCTCAAAAATAAATACACAGTAAAAATTTAAAAAATAAAATTGGTGTTGAAAGAGGTAAAAATTAATCCTATCTTTTTAGTTTGTTTTCTTTTTGTTATGATAAAAATACACCTGTCTTTTAAGTTAAAATATAAATATAGTTTCTACATTTCCTTTCTCCATTTCTCAATATTTTAGTATAACATAAAACAGTAAATTTTCAGTCATGATCCTCCAATGGAAAAATCATGATCACTAATTAGAACCAGATAATGTCTTTTTAGAAACATCCCCAGGCTGTCATAAGGATGACTTGGCAGTGTTCCAAAAACATAATCTAATAAATATATTAAAGCATCAGAAGCATGAATTCTCTTGTTTAAATTACCAGTTTCATGAATATAAAAATATTCATGTACTAAAGGGAAATTCAAAGATACGTATGTTGCAGCTGAGTTGTGAATATAAAAGGGATATCTGTGTGCATTCTCCTCTTTTTAATAAGTAACGAAATCATCTTTAAACAGAATGAGAAGCTGCAAAGATTTCATCTAACTTGTCAAGTTGTGCATTTGATGAAATATTTTGCCAAATATCCATTATTATAAATAGTCAGAAGATATTCTCATTCAATAAAAAACGTGCAATGCGCTCTTTGAATAAACTATCTATGTAATGCTGCACAAAATAAAGCAAGATATATGCTTCAAGAGGAGAATACAACTTTAGCGGTACCTGGGTGGCTTAGTAGGTTAAGCATCTGACTTCAGCTCAAGTCATGATATTGTGGTTCCTGAGTGTGAGCCCCACATTGGTCTCTCTGTTGTCAGCTCAGAGGCTGGAACCTGCTTCAGATTCTGTCTCCATCTCTCTGCTGCTCCCCACTAGTGCTCTCAGTCTCTCTCTCTGTCTCTTTCTCTCTTTCTCTAAAATAAGTAAACATTTTTTTTTAAAGAGAAGACACAACTTTACAAATAGGTCAGAACTCCCTAAGCTAAACTATAATTTTAACGTGATCTAAAGAAAAATGTAAATAGGATGTTTTGGAACTAAAAAGATGAATCTACAGTTCATATAGAATATAAAAAAGTACAAACAAGGAACTTCTGAACAAAATGATCAATGATTTACCCTACTTAATATTGAGATATATCAGGGACACCTGGGTGGCTCAGTCAGTTGAGCGTCTCACTTTGGCTCAGGTCATGGCCTCTCAGTTCATGGGTTCAAGCCCTATATCCGGCTGTGTGCTAACAAACAGCTCAGAGACTGGAGCCTGCTTCAGATTTTGTGTCTCCCTCTCTCTCTCTCTCCCCCCTCCCCTGCTCATGCTCTGTCTCTCTCTGTCTCTCAAAAATAAATAAATGTTAAAAAAATAATAAATAAATAAAATATACCATAAAACATCACTATATAAACAGTGGGGTACTGGCATGTGAATACATAATGAATAATAATTGAAACCCTAAACATAAACAAATACTATATTGATATATGTAATATTAATACTTAAATTTTCCAGTATTAATATGTAATATTAATATGTAATTAATATGTAATTGATATTAATATGTAATATTAATACTGGGAAATTTTGAATTTTTAAAGAAGGAGGAATCTAGATAAAAAATTCTTACTTCATAACCCACAAAAAATAATTTCCATATTAACCACATTAAAAAAGTTTTTTTTAATGTTTATTCATTTTTGGGACAGAGAGAGACAGAACATGACGGGGAAGGGGCAGAGAGAGAGAGGGAGCTGTCAGCACAGAGCCCAACGCAGGGTTCCAGCCCACAAACTGCGAGGTCATGATCTGGGCCAAAGTCAGATGCTTAACCCACTAAGCCACCCAGGTGCCCCAACCACATGTTTAATTTTAAAGAAAGTAAATCATTAAACACACTAAAAGAAACTAGGGGTTTTACAGCCCTAGAATGGAAAGACCTTTTTAAGTAGAACATAAAACTTCTGAAACCACAAAACAAAACATATAAATAAAAACATATATTAAAGTTTTCGACATAGAAAAAATTATTATAAGCAAAATCCAAAAAACATATTCAGAATTAATAACAAGAAACAATGCTATTTTCTTAACACTGAACCCTATAGGCCACTGAAAAGGGCCAATATAAATTAAAAAAAAATCAAAGAATATAAATGGACAAACAAAAAGAAATTCTAATGACCCTTAAACATACTAAATACAAACATTCCTGATTAAAGAAATAAAATAAAAATGATATAGGCACACCAATGTTTGTTCAGTATACTAGAAAAGATCCAGAAGTTGCATAAATAGTATAGTTTTAGGAGGGTATGAAGATACCATGAAGCTTAGTTATATCTAATTGAATTATAAATGACTGTAATCTATATGAAGTGCAATTTTGCAGTGTATGTGAAAATAATGCACATCCTAGGAATTCCACTTCTAAAAATTCTTCCATTAATTTATTAAAGTAAGTATGAAATGACATATATAGTGTTAATCACTGCATCTTGTAGCATTATGTAACAGTAAAATATTGGAAACAACCTGAATATCTCAAAATAAAAGACCAGTTAAATAACTGTGGTACATCCATTAATGGAATAATTTGTATCCTTGAAAAACAGTGAAAGAGCCCACTATTTTACTATAAATTTTTTTCCCCAAAGATATGAACAAGTATAAATCAAAGTATATAGTTAGTGGTATAAAAAGGTGGGCAAAATAAACATATAAATGTGTGTTTATATGTATACAACTTATCTGGAAGGATGTCCAATAAACTAATACCTGAATTTATTCTTGAAAAACTGAACATTAATAAAACTAGTAAAAATTAATAAATTAAAAATTAAAAATCAACTCACTGAACTTTTTATGAACTACAAGTGCCCAGAAAGTTATACAAATCACCTAGGATATCATTAATTGAGAGGAATGGGAATTCTACAAAACATAATGAAGGTTGAGATTATAGACAGCTAAAACTTTTCCACGTTCTACTTCCCTGAGTTAAGTCTGATCAATAAAACCATTTTAAAGGTTTTTAAGGTGAAGTGTAATGATCCTCTCTGCGAATAGGCGTGCTTTACTTTTCTGTCACGTCTGATATAAGGCGTAGGAAAATCTCTGCCATTAAGAGGAATGCTGTGGTAAGAAAGGCTACCTTCTTTCTGTCTTTCTCCCGATCAAATGAAGGGTTTAATGCATCTAATATTTTTAGGTAGACTCCACCAGTTGTACGCTGGTCACATTTTGGGGAATTTATATTTTTAAAATAAATTAATATTTATTTCTTTGTTCTTATTAAATTCACATTATTTTTCCCTTGATATCAAAAACCCTGGATTATTTATGACATCTAAATTTTAATTCTACAAGATTAAATGCAGAGTAAAAGGCAAAACTTTTAGATTGTGTATATTTTAGTATTAATTAAACCCTATCTTACGGATCTGATCTCTTTTTTTTCTTCCATTATATACAGTCCTTTTCAACCTGGTAGGAGAAATAGTCATTGACAGCTCCTAAGTCTTGTATTTCACAATTTCTAACACAGTGAACTTTTCCTCTGAATTCTATCTGAAAACATTCTGGGAAAGCATTATAAGACAGTTGCCTACCCTTGAATCAATCAACCATTATTATAGCAGTAGAACCAGTTAAGAGCTTGGCATTCTCTCTCTAGAATGAATAATGTGCAGGTCCTCAAAGAACCATGGTTGTTTCTAAAAGAAAGGGGATGCTTAACAACAAAAACAAAACAAACTAAAAGTAAAACATAAATACAGAGGATAGATAGATACACAATTCAAACATACAGAAAATGATATATACAACACACACATCAGATTTATAATCAATTATCTGTGGGTAGTAATATGTGAATGGCTATGTATGTACCAAATTTCTACCCACCCAAAAATATATTAAGTATAAAATCAGAAAAGAGTGAAAATACAAATGCATGCACTTTATAAATGGAAGACCAAAAAAATTTACCAGTAATATATGACATTTTAGTGTAAAAGAAAGCTTTGGTTTGGAATCACTTGGACAAATTTGAATTTGAATTATTTAAGCCTTCTCATCCTCAGGTTTTTACAAACTTATCTGAAGAGTAACTTTGGTTTAGTAAATGAGAAATGAGAGAAAAATCTATGTTAAACATCTAGGACAATGCTCAATAAATATGAGTTCTGGTTTAATACCAAATTTTACTGATAAGATTACTACATATCTTTAAAAAAAACATGCCGGGGTGCTTGGGTGGCTCATTCAGTTAAGTATCCGACTTTGGCTCAGGTCGTGATCCCACTGTTGGTGGGTTCAAGCTCCACGTCAGGTTCTGTGCTGACAGCTCAGAACCTGGATCCTGCTTTGGATTCTTTGTCTCCCTCTCTCTCTGTCCCACCCTCGCTTGTGCTCTGTGTCTCTCTCTCCCTCAAAAAAAAAAAAAAAATAAAAAAAATAAAAATTTTAAAAGCATGCCTGCAACTTAGAATTAATCTTTAAAAATCAATGTACAATCATCATTCAGAATTAAAATAACTTAAATGGTGGTAACTGACCCACCTGAAGATGTAATATATTTTCTAAGAAAAGTTATATTACTGCCACAGAATGTCTAAAATTACAAGGACCTTCTGAGCGTATATTTCTCTAACTCTTATGGTTATTTATGGTATCTGAAAAAATAATTCATATATATATTAATATGATACATAACCAAAAGTTAAGTTTCAATACTTCTTAATCTTATAGCAATTAAGAAAGTCATTATACTACTGCTTTTATTTTTGCTCTCTGGTATGGGATATTTGTGAGAGAACTTTATTTAATAAACTAAATGCTCTCTGCTCCATAATGCCACATGTTCAAGTTCCTCGGTTTGAATCCAATCATTTTCATGAACACTGAGCACAATTTATCAATATGTTTTGTTGCCTTGAGTGACACAAATTACTTTCTAGGGATCTCTGCTTGGGGATCAGTGAATTCCCGGTGTTTTGTAAGTAGGGCATTTACCATCTGGCATATTTGTTTCATGTTAATGGAGAGTTAAGAACATAGATATTCATGTACTTTACTGATACTTTTATTTTTAACTTTCCCTTTCCCTCTCAATGAATATCAGTGTTCATGTTGACAGCGTTTCTCGGAGAAATAAAAGATTGTTTTCCATATTCTCAAAATCTCTAACATAATGAAGTTTGCAAATATGTCAGAGAATGTTCTTATCAGTGATACCCAACCTTTTGTGAGTGGAAGTATCACTGGGGAGCTTGTTAAAATGCACATTACGTGAAACTATCACAAAAGCTTGGGAGGTTTCAGGATCTGCATTTTTATAAATCATCCTGGATGATGCTGTCAAAGGTCATCCACATACAATTAACTTACTCAAAATATTAGTGTCTATGGCATAATCAAAAGCTCTAATTTTGTTTATCCATTAAAAAAATTTTTAATGTTTGTTTTTGAGAGACAGAGAGGGAGAGAAAGCGAGTGGGTAAGCACAAGCAGGAGAGAGGCAGAGAGAGAGAGGGAGACAGAATCTGAAATAGGCTCTAGGCTCCACGCTGTCAGCATAGAGCCCTATGTGGGGCTGGGACTCACAAACTGTGAGATAATGACCTGAGACGAAGTCGGATGCTCAAGCAACTAAGCCACCCAGGTGTCCCCTACACTCTAATTTTAAAGCCATATTTTAAAAATCCATAAGATTAAAAGGACGACAAGAAGAAATCTTGGCCAAACTTCTAAACTTGCTAATGGAGAATTTTTCCTGTCTTTGAAGCTATGAATGTAAGGAAGGTTACAAACTTACAATCTTGCTCTACTGTACTTTTTATTGTTGTTGTTGTTGTTGTTTTATTGTTGTTGTTTTTTATAATCCTTACTATCTGTATCAGAGAAGATCACCTATTGCTTTCAAAATTCAGAAATTATTTATCTCCATGCATGTAAGAGCCAGAGACACACTGAAACGTGATATTGAATAAAATATTTGTAGTTCAGTGATATCTTAAGGCTAAGGGATTACTCAATAGCAATTTCAAGGAAGTTCAACAGAGTTTGTGTAATGAAGCCTTTGTATTTCATTAGAAAGCAGCAAATTTTTTATTGAGCAAACTCAATAAGCAAAAATAAACTCCAAATGGGTTAAAGATTTAAATATAAGACCTAAAACCATACAAATCCTAGAAGTGAGCACAGGCAATAATTTTTCTGACATCAGCCGAAGCAAACACTTTCTGGATATGTCTTCTGAGGCAAGGGAAGTAAAAGCAAAAATGAACTGTTGGTCTATATCAAAACAAAAAGCTTCTGCACAGCAAAGGAAACAATGAATAAAACTAAAAGCCTACTGAATGGGAGAAGATATCTGCAACTGACATATCCAATAAAGGGTTAGCATCCAAAATATATAACTTATAAACTCAACACCCAAAAAACCCAATAAGCCAATTAAAAAATGAGCAGAAGACATGAATAAGCTTTTTGCCAAGAAAACATCCAGATGGCCAACAGACAAGTGAAAAGATGCTCAACATCACTCACCATCAGGGAAATCAAAACCACAATGAAGTACAATCTCACACCTGTTAGAATGGCTAAATTCAAAAACACAAGAAACAACAAGTATTGGTGAAGATGTGGAGAAAAAGGAACGCTCATGCACTGTTGGTGGGAATGCAAACTGGTGTGCCAACTCTGAAAAACAGTATGGAGATTCCTCAAAAAATTAAAAATAGAATGACCTATGATTCATTAATTGCATTACTGGGTATTAACCTAAATAATATGAAAATGCTAATTATAAAAAATATATACACCCCTGTGTTTATTGTAGCATTAGTTAAAACAGCCAAATTATGCAAACAGACCAAGTAACCATGGATAGGTGAATGGATAAGGAAGAAGTGGTGTGTGTCTGTGTGTGCGTGCGAGCGCACACACAGACACACACAGACACACACACACACACACACACACACACTGGAGTACTATTCAGTCATAAAAATGAATGAAATCTTTCCATTTACAACAACATTGATGAAGCTAGATAGTATAATGCTAGGTGAAATAAGTCAGAGAAAGACAAATACTGTATGATTTCACTAATATGTGGAATTTAATATACAAGACAAAGGAAAAAGAGACAAATAAAAAAAAAAGACTTTTAACCATAGAGAACAAACTGGTGATTACCAGAGGGGATGTGGGCAGGGGCAGAGATTGGGTGAAATAGGTGAAGGGAATTAAGAGTACACTTATTGTAATGAATCCTGAGTAAAGTATAGAATTGTTGAATCACTATGTTGCATACCTGAAACTAATATAACTGGAATTAAAAAAAAAAACTGGCTCTGTAAGTAAACTGTTCAAATAAATTACTTGCTGGAATTGTAGAGGTTTATCATTTTGTATACAATATAGCATTAGACACAAAGTGAGGAAAGTAAGAGGGACAAGTTAAAAGAGATAACATGCATGTAATAGAGAAGTCCCAGAATTTTCATCATGGGAAAGAAGAAAGTTTAGAACATAATACTCAGTGACTTAAAAAAAAAAAATCCCAGAGATGAAGATGCCCACTGCAGTGGAATTAAAATAGCAAAGTAGGGGCACCGGGGTGGTTCAGTCAGTTGAGCGTCTGACTTCGGCTCAGGTCATGATCTCATGGTTTGTGGGTTTGAGACCCGCATCAGGCTCTGTGCTGACAGCTCAGAGCCTGGAGCCTGCTTTGGATTCTGTGTCTCCCCCTCTCTCTGCCCCTCCCCTGCTCTCTCAAAAATAAACATTAATAAACAGAGTTAATAAACTCTCTCTCAAAAATAAACATTAAAAATTTTTAAAAAATAGAGTAGTGCAAATCCAAATGTATTACTAAAACTCAACAGACTATAATAAAATTTCAGAATACCATTAAAACTCTTAAAATACCCAAAGATAAAAATAACAGAAACAAAACTGGCAAACTCCAAAGGAAACAAAATATATTCAAATTTCTACCAGATATGTCACATAAGACATTATTTAAAAAGTATGAAATTTTATATAAAAACATTTGGCAAGTTCTAATGAGCAACTATTGTGAATTTAAAATCTGACTCTCAGTCAAGAACTCACTCAAGTTGAGTAAGTATCTACAAACACAAAACGTTAAAATTAATAAAAAAAATGTATATATATTCATCCTTACATACAGACATAAATAGGTGTAGATTTTACATTCTGAAAGATTATACTTGATCTTACCATAATAATAATAGAATGGTAATTATGTGACTTGATGGATGTGTTCACCAACATGTGGTGACCATTTTACAATATATACATGTATCGTATCATCATATTGTATACCTTAAGCTCACCCAGTGATATATGTCAATTATATGTGCTATAAAGTGTAGCCATTGGGGGGAAAATAATTCCAAAGGGAAAATAATTATATTCTATAATGGCCCATTACCAAAATGAAATAAAATTAACCAATTTCAGTTTAAATATTTAAATTAATTTTGTGTAATAACAGAAATAAACTGCAGTTTTAAACTACTTAGGAATAAAAAATGGGAGAATTTAATATAAAAAATGAGAGACAAAAATCTCACAAAAGTATATAGATGAAAATAAGCATATGGAAAGACACTGCATATTTTAATGCCATCAGGGAAATGCAACTGAAAACAACAAGGTACCTCTACTACAGGTCTACTAGAATGCTCAAAATCGGGAACAATGACAACACCAAATGCTGACCAGGATGTAGAGCAATAGGAAACCTCAGACACTGTTGGTGGGAATGCATAATGGTGCAGCCACTTTGGAGGACAGTTTGACAGTCTTCTATAAAACCGAAGTTCTCTTACCATACAATCCAGCAATCACATTCTGTGGTATTTATCCAAAGTAGGTGAAAACTTATATTCACAAAAAAACCTGCATAAATATTTTTATAGTTTTTTTCATAATTGCCAAAATTTGGTAATTCCCAAGATGTCCTTCAGTAGGTAAATGAATAAACAAACTCGAATACATTCAGATAATGGAATATTATTCATCACTAAAAATAAATGAGCTATCAGGTCACAAAAAGACCTGGAGGAATTTTAAGTGCACATTAGTAAGTGAAAGAAACCAATCTTGAAAGGCTACATACTATATGATTTCAACTACAGACATTCTGGAAAATGCAAAAGTATGGAGATAATACAAAGATCTATGGTTTCTGGGGATGGGGATAAGGAGATTAACAGGCAAAAACAGATGATTATAATGATATTATAATGACTGGTATATTCCATTACACATTTGTCCAAACCCACTGAATGTATAACAGAAAGAGTGAATCCTGAGGTAAACTATGTACTTTGGGTAATTATGATGTATCCATGTAAGTCCATATTTGTTTAAAAAAAAAAAGAAAGTATCATTCTGGTTAGTGATGTTGATAATGGGAAAGTTTTTTTATGTTTGGGAGCAAAGGGTATATGGAAAATCTCTGTACTTCTCTCTTAATTTTAATGTAAACCTACGACTTCTCTAAAAAACAATGTCTAAAAAAATCAGAAGTATGGAACCACAAAAGACCCTGTAATGTCAAAGCAATCTTAAGAAAGAAGAACAAAGCTGGAGGCATTATATTCCCTCACTTCAAACTCTATTATAAAGCTATAGTAATCAAAACAGTATGGTATTGGCATAAAAACAGACATAAAGATCAATGGAACAGAAGACACAGTCCAGAAATAAACTCTTGCATATATGCTCAGTTAATTTATTAAAAAGGACCCAGGAATATACAATAGTAAAGGGACAGTATTCAATAAATGGTGTTGGGAATACTGGACAGCTACATGCAAAAGAATAATATTGGATCATTATCTTACACTACACACAAAAATTAACTCAAAATGAATTATAGGCTTGAATGTAAGGCGTGAAACCATAAAAATCCTAGAAGAAAACATAGATGATAAGCTCCTTGACACTGGTCTTGTAATAATTTTTCAATCTGACACAAAAAGCAAAGGTAACAAAATAAGGGGGACTACATAAGTGGGACTAGGGACACCTAGCTGGTTCAGTCAGTAGACCATGTGATTCTTGATCTCAGAGTGGTGACTTCAAGCCCTACATTGGATGTAGAGCTCACTAAAAAATAATTATATAAATAAAAAAATAAATAAGTAGCTACTTATTTAAAAAAATAAGTGGGCCTATATCAATCTAAAAATTTTCTGCACAGTAAAAAACTAGTGAAATGAAAAGGCAAGCTACAGAATTGGAGAAAATATATGCAAATCATATATCTGATAAGTTAATATCCAAAATTATATAAAAACTCAATAGAAAAAGCCAACAATCCCACTTAAAAATGGGTGGAGCATCTGAATAGACATTTGTCCAAAAACATACGTATGGCTAACAAGTATAAGAAAAGATGCCCAACATTTCTAATCATGAGAAAAATTCAAAGCAAAACTACAATGAGGGATCACCTCACACCGACTGGAAAGACTCTTATCAAAAAGAGAAGAAATAAGGGCTGGTAAGGATGTGGGTAAACAAAACCCTGGTGCACAATTGGTGGGAGTGTAAATTGGTGCACCCAGTACAGAAAACAGTATGCAGGTTCCTCAAAAAATTAAAAATAGAACTACTGTAAGATCTAGCAACTCCAATTTTCGGCATTTAACCAATAACAAAAACACTAACTTGAAAAGATACATGCATCCCCACATTCACTGCATTATTTACATTAGCCAAGATATGGAAACAACCTTAAGTGTCCAGTGATGGATGAATTGATGAAGAAAATGGGGTCTATATACACAACAGAATGTTATTCAACATAAAAAAAAAAGACTGAAATCTTGCATTTGTGACAACATGGATGGACCTTGAAGGCATTATGCTTAATGAAGTAAGGCAGACAGAAAAGGCAAAAACCATATGATCTCACTTATATGTAGAACCTAAAATAAACAAACAAACCTAAGCTCATGGATACAGAGAACAGATTGGTGGTTGCCAGAGGCAGAGGGTTGGGGTGTGAGAAATGGTGAAGGGAGTGAAGGGTACAGTAATACAATAAGTAAGTCACTGGGATGTAATTTACAGCATGGTGACCATAATTAATAACTTTATTGTAATTGCTTCTCGGCCTTTTGGCTAAGATCAAGTGTAGTATCTGTTCTTATCAGTGTAATAACTTTATTGTATATCTTAAAGTTGCTGAGAAAGTAGATCTTAAAAGTTTTCATCACACACACAAATTCTGTAACTGTGGTGATCATTTTGCAATACATACAAATATCAAATTATGTGGTACAGCTAAAATGAACAAAACATTGTATGTCAATCATACCTTAATTTTAGAAAACCAGAAGCGTAACAAAAAAAGCTTTGAGATGTGAGATGCAACCAAACAATACTCACGGAAAAATTTATAGCTATAAAATTGACCCAATAAATAGAAAATACTTTTCCTTTCTTTCCTAGATATTAGAAAACTAGGTAATTGCAGAGTCACACCAGGGATAGTACCATAAACATCTTCAGGGGTCAAAGTATAATTGAGATATAATAATATGATCAACTTAACAGATGTCTGAGCCGAGAAACAAATTCCTAACCATTCTTAATGTCTTCAGTTAGCAGACTGCTTCAGTCCATTGACTTAACTCCCTTTGAATAAAAAAGACACCAAATACACTCAAGGAAGTACCTGAAATCATATCAGAAGTACATACCTTAAAATTTCCCTTAATCTTTTAAAGGCACCTCCTGCTATCTACCATCATAACGTACACAAGAGAAAAGGAAATGTCCAGGTATACATGAGATTATCAGATACCAATTTTGAGATGTTAATTTCATAGAAATAAGAATTACTGTCATCTACTTCTTGCAGGTGTTTTGTGAAGGTCAAGTGATAAATGGGAAAAAAGAGTTTCTTCACTGTAGGCCCAGGGTGTCCCTGCATTAATCCCAGAGTCAACGCTTCACATACTTGGTTTTCAGTTGTAACTATAATTGCCGTAACATATTAAGTCTCTAAACTGAAGGCTAAGATCAATTACAAAGGAAAAAGCAAAATAAATGACCTGGCACAATTTACCCCACTCAAAATACAAGATTCAAAATAATAATGTAAAACATAAAATCCCAGAAATTAGTGACAGAATAAGAGACTATAAGGATTGACCAAAAAAAAAAATGATTCTCATTACACTTATAATGAATTCTCCAGGCTGAACTATATTGAATATGGTTACTTCTTAGAAATTAATGGCACACTATTAGAAACATATTAGGATGGTGGCCTCATACACAGATGCTTTTCCGGGTGGACTTTCTCTTGGAGCAAAAACATTTCGCCTCTGGTTTATGGTATAGAACTATTATCTGAAAAATGTTTTTGTCTTCATCCCATAAATAGAGAGCACCACAATAGGATTTCCTTTAACAGCAAAAATAGTCAACCAAATAAAACTCACACAAGTAATAGACCCAATATCAAACCTATTCAATATAACTCTTATCCAAGAAATGCGTTTTGCTAAAAATGAAGCAGCAATGGGCTAATCGACTACATACTTCATTCTAAGTAGAATGCTTTATGTAGGGATGTTGTAGTGAAAACGATGAGAGGAATAGGAAAAGGAAAAAACTAGAAGAGAAGCCAAATTAGAGAGGGTGGATAATAGATAGTGGAATAGAAATAACCATTCTCCTTTTTGCGATAATCATAACCTTGCACTCAATGATAATTTTACCAATTATGGACACAACCATAAACAATATATTTTAGTTTAGACTATATCTGACTTTTACAGTATGGGTTTATTTTTTGTCTTGTGTCTTTTCCTTAATATTATTTTATGTGATTTTTCACAGTTGTTGCCTGTAACTGGAATTTGCTCATCCTTCTGTTACCAAATAGTATCCTATTGTATGAGGAGACTAAATTTTTTTAAATCCATTTTGATGTGGGTAAAAAAAAAAATATATATATATATATATACATATATATATGTATACATATACGTATACATATATATATACATATATATATATATATATATATATATATATATATATATATATATATAGTTTTCACATTTTGGAACCATAATGGAAAGAAAGGATAGTATGAACAGTTGAGAACATATCTTAATTACATGAATACTTGAGTTTATTTGAGATATTTATGTAAGAGGGGGCCACAGGCTCTGGATATCTTTACTTACCTAGACAATGTTACATTATACCCAAAGAAGTTATACCAGTTAATAGCAGAATACTAAGAGTTGTCTTTGGTCTGTGAGCTCACTTTGGCATTGCCACCTGACTCTAGAATGTGCCTACTGTGATTACATTTTAATGGCCATTTTGATTTCCTGGAATAAAATGTCATTAATATTTTTTAACACTTGGATTTACTGTATTTGTAGTAGCTTTTAAAGTCATTTGCCCATTCTTTAGAGTATATTTTAAAAAAATTCTTTCATATATACTTCTTTCCATATTTTGATCACTTGCCATTTGTTGGTTCTATGTATTGAAAAATACATGTTGAAAATACCTTCCTACACACTTGGCTTTTTCACTCCCACATTTTGGCTTTTGCACATACTGTCACATTTTCATTCTCTTTTTGGCATATGGTGATTAACTTAATTTTAATGTACTATCTTTTCCTTTAAGATTAATAGTAAAGAAAATAATTTTTTAATTCTTTACTATGGTTTCATTAAGATAGTATCTTATAATATTTTTTAACACTATAGTTTTGCTGTTTACAATGAATAACTGATTTACATGGAAGGGATTTATTTTATGGGCTGAGACAAGGACTCACTTTAATTTTTTAATGTTTATTTATTTTGAGAGAGAGAGAGAGAGACAGAGAGAATGAATGAGAGAGAGAGATTGAGCAGAGGAAAGGCAGAGAGAGAGAATCCCAAGCGGGCTCCATGTTGTCAACTCAGAGTCTGATGTGGGGTTTGAACCCATGAACAGTGAGATCATGACCTGAGTCAAAACCAAGAGTCAGACGCTTAACTGACTGAGCCACGCAGGTGCCCCCATTTTAATTTTGTAATGCATTCCCACTATGATTTGAAAAGTCTACCTTTTGGACAGAACTGGAGAGTGTTATGCTAAGAGAAACAAGCCATACAGAGAAAGACAGATACCATATGATTTCACTCTTATGTGGATCCTGAGAAACTTAACAGGAACCCATGGGTGAGGGGAAGAAAAAGAAAAAAAGAGAATGGTTAGAGTGGGAGAGAGCCAAA
Source organism: Felis catus (assembly GCF_018350175.1). Classification (NCBI taxonomy): domain Eukaryota; kingdom Metazoa; phylum Chordata; class Mammalia; order Carnivora; family Felidae; genus Felis; species Felis catus. Next base: position 38,743,216 of record NC_058368.1, on the reverse strand, counting down.
GCATAAGAGACTCTTAAAAAATGAGAACTGAGGGCTGATGGAGGATGGGAGGGAGGGGAGGGTGGGTGATGGGTATTGAAGAGGGCATCTTTTGGGATGAACACTGGGTGTTGTATGGAAACCAATTTGACAATAAATTTCATATATTTAAAAAAAAAAAGAAAAGTCTACCTTTACCCATTTTCCTCAGCGTTACTTCTATCACCTATCTATGAATCTGTAGGTTTGTTTCTGTGTGCACAAGACTATTACATGGATCACTATATATGTGACAATATATTATAGAGCATGGCTTCATAAAAAGTCCTATTATTTCTAAAATAAATTCTCCATTTCCTTTACCCCTCCTTTTTTAGATTGGCCACTTGTTTGTCTTCAGTGTCAACTTAGTTCTAGGATTATTGGTCTCTCCTATTGTTCCAATTGGTATCAAACCCAAGGACTAGGCAAAATATGAGGGAACTGTTCTAAGGTTCTCATTGGAGTCTCTTCTCTCTGGTAGTGGAGGTGTGGTTGATGTGAATTGAAAATTCTCACTTGGATGAGTAAAGGAATTGACTCTTGCGTGCAGTTATGGAAGGTGGGTCAGGAGACATCTATACTTTGAAGCAGCACACTACTGTTATAAGCTGTTTCTGTCTTCATTATCTTAGTGTTTTGTAACGTAGGGTAGCCGTGAGCAAATTCTTGGTTCCTCATTTCTCCGCTTACCTCATTTTGCAAATTAGATAACTGAATTCATTTCAGTCTTAGTCCTAATGTACACAAATTAGTTTCTATCTTAAAGACAATGTTGAAAAATATGTTTTCTTGGTACTTTAAACTGATGTTTTTAAATGAATGTATGCATGTACATAAATTGCACAAGGCCCTTTGCATATCTGTCCTTCTGAAAAACAATCTTTAGAAATTGCTTTATTATACAAGGAACATTTGGGCCCAAAAAATTGTTTTTATTTAAGCATTGATAATTTTATGGTGAAATAATCCATGTATTTGTTCTCCTCAGTGTATCCTTTGGCATTTTAATTATCATCCACTTCCCAGGAATGTACACAACAGTAATTAGTACACAACAGTAATTAATATAATGGTACGATCATATAGAATAAATGTAAGGTAACCAGATTGTTCCTGTTTTTGGACATTTTAGAAATGTATAAGAAAATCCATAAATTATTATGTGGTCTATTGAATGTAAATCTTTCAGAATCCAACTATTATCAATGTGAGAATTATTGTAGTCTTTGTATTTTCATTTCTTAAAGAATACAATGCATACTAAAATAGAGCAGACAAAATTGCTCATTTTGCCAAATTGGCTATTATCTATATATTGATTATACCACAAACTCAGTTTCCTTTTTACTGGATAAAAACATTATATTCTGAAAAGCATATTTTTCACCCTGAAAACAAGTCAAAATATGCAAACTCAGTATATATTTCTAACTAGGGATCTATCAAAATCATCCATGGGACACCTATATTATAAACCACTAATATAAACATTTTGTTATCAATGTCAGCTTTTATCTCCCTGAAAATAGTCATCTTCTTGAGTCAGAATGCTCTGTTACATTGCATCTTTTTAAAGTCTTGGATCGAATAGAAATACCATTTTAACATATTTCATATTTTAACCTGCCTGGGCTCAAAATGTGCTCATTTCTAGGGAAGAAAACTATAAATAATCTTCTGACTTTTTTACAAGGTTTTAAATCAACCACATGCAGAAAGCTGATAAGTAAGGGGAACAGAATAAATTGCAATCCTATTATGTTCTTTTTTTTTTTTTTAGTACACATTTCCTGGTAGATTGTTTATGATGTGTTATCTCCTGTTCCCAAACTGTCAAAATGGTGAGTAGAGATACACGGTGTGACTTCCACTGACTTTAACAGGAGTGGCTGGGCGATTTTTGACGTGCCAGTCATCTGGCTACACAGACAATAGGATTAGCCAAAGTGGCTCCTGATATGACAAATGAAGGAGATGAATTTCTCATTCTAATTCTGCTTATGTCAAATGAGTTTACATGCAGAAAATAGTCAAAATCATGGTATTTTTGAATTCACATTAAATCTACATTATATTTTTAAAAATCACATGGATTTTCATAGACTCTGACTAAAGAACAACCACTTAGGGAATAATTATTCTTTAAGAACTCTGAAATCATTTTTTAGGCAAAAAGAATCAACTAAAAAGGTAGAATTTGTTCAAATTTTAATGACAAAATTTCATACACAAAGATAAACATTAAATGTGAATACTAAAGTCAATTCTAAACCAATCATTTCGTTCAGTTAAAATTAAGAATTACATACTACGTAGTATACAGTTACTTGTAGCATGTGATGCATGGAATGTAATGTGATACCACGGAATGTATATGAACTTTGGATTCAGGGTTTGGTTCAAATCCACACTGCCAGCACTATACTATACGTGTGGTACTGGTGAAGTTCCTTATCCTTCCTGAATTAAATTTCTTCACTTGTAAGTGGTAATGACATCACCTATTATACAGAGTTATGAAAGTTACACAAAATTAAACTGACTGATGAGTTCAAGTCACCTTGTTCTTACTGGTAGTAGATGCTCAATATATTTGCTTTTTCCTCTCAGTGCCATATGTATTATGATACCTTTTTACTCCTTTTCAAATCTCACACACATATCTTATTTCATTTTAACAATCAACCAGCTATATTTTATTAAACTATTATATCTGTTGGGGGAAACTAAAATTTAGAAAAGTTAAGTCACTTACTCAAATATCATACTCCAGATGTGGAGTTAGGTTCTAGGATATAGCAATTAAAAAAAAAAAAAGAAAAAAAAAAAGGACTAAATAGTATGCTTATAATGTAGCAGGGAAACTAGCTTAAAACAAATAATTAGAAAAACAATTCATTAATGTTATAATTGATGTGATCAGTATGGATCCAGCTACTAAGAAAAAGAAAGTGGGATTTGATACTAAAGCAGCTTACTTACTTATTTTACAGAACCTAACTAGACACAGGTGATACACGGCCATGCAGTGACTCCACAGTGGAATGACTGTCCCATATTCCCTCCATCTTTCTGTTCTATAATTCACAGCATTTCCTTTCAGACTGGAAGGACATGGAAAATTACAAAGAGTAAAACTTCTTTCCCTCAGTCAACTAACAGGAAAGAAAAGAGAAAAACCCTGAATCCCTATTAATCATTTAGACAAACAAAAAAATCACAAATTTCAAATTAATGGCGCAAAAGATATGTCATCTAAAGTCCAATAATACCATATTAAACACATCACTTTGTCTGTGAATATAATTTATGCTATTTTAAAAATGTTCCAGCTCATATTGTCTCAGATAAGTGATCAGTGCATTACTTTCCTACTGCCGCTGTATAAAGTTAGCACAAACTTAAAGTAGCTTAAGACAACATAAAGTAGCATTCTATAGTTCTGGAGGTCAGAAGGTTAAAGTGGGTCTTGAGGTATGTTTTCATTCTCAAAGCTCTTAGGGGAGAATCCATTACCTTGCCTTTCTAGCTTCTGGATATTGTCTGCATTCCTTGGTTCATGGCCCCACTCTCCAATTTCAAAGCCAGTAGCGAAACATCTTCCAACCTTCCTCTCTCTGTGACCTCTCTTTCGGTCTTCACATTTCCTTCTCTATTAAGCCTCTCTCTTTCATCTTTCAAAGATCTTTGTGATTATATTAGGCTCACTTGGGTGATCCAGGATCATCTCTCCATCTTAAGGCCCTTACTTAATCATATCCTCAAAGTTTTTTTTTTTTTTCCTATCCATCTAAGATACTATACTCATGGTTTCCAGAAATTAGAACATAGACATCTGGGGGTGGAGGACTAATAGTCTATTTACCACATGAAGTGAATTACACATCTGAACTTAATTTAACATATGAAGTGTGTAATAAAGATTCTACATATCCAAACTTAGCCCAACAATTACACAGCTCTCCATTCAACAAATTGAATGTTGTCTTAGATTTATGTCTCATTCCTTGCTTTACTAAATCTTGAAACATCCTCTTTGTAAAATTCATCTATTATTTATTTATTTAAGTTTTTTTTAGGAATAAAAAATTTCAAATTCTATCTTGTTACATGCTTTTTGATAAAGCACATAATTTTGTTATTTTGAGAGAAAAATATAGTTGAATGTCCTGTAATTAACATATTGATATTGCTTCAACTGAGACAGAAATGCTTATGTCTGCCACAAGGGTTTCTCTAAAGTACCCACTCCAATATAAAAGTTTATATATTCATTACAATTCACAAACTCTTATAGAGTAGAGCAAAGCCTATTGGACCTTAAATTTATCTCCATTATATTTTTTCAATACTAAAAGAGGTTATAAAATGTTAGACTATAAAGTTATTTGCACAATGACCTAATCCTGCCCTGACCTCATGATATTCTTCATCTAAGTGATTCCTCACAATTGGAATCTGCTTAGTTCTAGAACCCAACATGCATAGTTAGTTGCTCAACTCATAACACAGGTTAATCTCATTACTCATTGTTGACTATCCAATGAAAAACTATTTTTGGAAAAACTAATGAAAATACCACATGTGCAAATAATTTTTAAAAGTTTAATCATTCATGGGTGACCTGTCTTAAGCTGTGAATCCTGCACTTAAAACAGTATTTGAGACATTACAATATGTAGGCTTTGAAAGCTGAGCAATTCCACAGGGCTATAATAAACACTAATTGCTTTGCAGTTTCCAGAAAACATATGTAAATAATAATGCTAAAATGGTTTACAGTTTTTCAACAATTATTCCATAGATGACTAGCCACATAAAAAATTTTTTTTAACTTCACTTCATTTTCCATTTAATCTATTTCATCTTTCTTTAACCCTAAGCTAAACTTCATATTTATCTCTCCTGAAGCAAAATAAACTTAAAATGGTAAAATATATTTAACTCAGAGTTTAGGTGGAATGAGAGTGGAAAAGAAAGAAATGTAAAGAAAATGATATTTAAGTTGAGAATTCCCTAGACAATAATAAAATTTAAATTAAAGTTTATATCACTTTGTTCTACCTGAACTCCACTGGGAGATATAAAACTCTTCATATACATAAGGACATGCAACATTATTCATGATATTTTTCTGCCTAAAGAAAAGTACATAGACAATACATGGGCAAAATGGTGAAGCACCCACCATAAATTAGAAAATCAGGAGGGGCGCCTGGGTGGCTCAGTCGGTTAAGCGTCTGACTTTGGCTCAGGTCACGATCTCACGGTCCGTGAGTTCGAGCCCCATGTCGGGCTCTGGGCTGATGGCTCAGAGCCTGGAGCCTGTTTCAGATTCTTTGTCTCCCTCTCTCTCTGCCACTCCCCTGTTCATGCTCTGTCTCTCTCTGTGTCAAAAATATATAAACGTTAAAAAAAATTAAAAATAAAGAAAATCAGGAATATTTATTGCAAGGTAGCACATAAAAGATATATGCTGCAGGCATTGCTCTAAATATATAACTCATTTTAATATCAGACTCCCAGGTTGTAAAAGAAAATAGAAAGAAATTATATATTGTGTATAGAACTCTTTCTTCATTCATTCATTCATTCATTTTAATGAACATTCATCGAAGAAGGACTACCTAGACGTTAAGCACTGTTCTAGGTGCCAAATGAAACAAAGAAGTTTATGACTCAATTGGTGAAATATAAAATAAATAAGTAAACAAAATAATCAAAAGATAATTACAAATTTGGATAAGTTCACTGAAAATGAACAAGGCTAGTGAGCCAGGGAAAGAATTACATAATATAAAGTTGTAGAATTTACGATGAAACCAGACAGTGCATAATTACCTAGACGATAGCAGACTGTAACATTGCAAATGGTATTCTTATATTTGAAGAAGTGTGGTCGAAGTAAATAGAAAACATACATGGAAACTAGAGAAAGAGAGTCCCTAAGATGAAATGTGGCATTTGTTACCTAATAGCTCCAGTAGAGAATCAATGAATCTTGCTGTTAGTACTGAAGTCTCTGCAGAAGGGCATAGTTTTTTTTTTCATAATCTCAGCTCCATATTTGTTTTTCTCTCACTCATACCCTCAGAATAATTCTGAGCATAGAAGAGTTAAAAATAAATATATGCAAAATAAATAAATGAAATAATAAAACAATGTTTTACTGTGGTCTTAATGAACTCTTCCTCAAAATTCCTAATTCCATGTTGTTTATAACCTAAGCTCATCAAGCAATCTTCCATATGGTGCTTCAGATTTGTCTTATGAAGAGAAAAATTATTGTTTCTCTGTCAATAAGTTTTCTCACAGAAAAGATTTACTCATTTGGCTTAGAGCTTAAACATTTTTTATTGGGTTAGTATGAATCAACTCCCCCAAAATTAATCGACACTTGTATCTTGGGAAACTACAAAATTTGATGAACACTTTACTGTACAAGATACAAACGCTATTCTTAAGAGAAAACGCAATGTGTCCTAAATGACCCTATTTTATCATAAGTTTAAACATCAAGTTTTGAAGGGAAGACATCCCCTCACTATTGCTAGCAGGTACTTCCAGTATTCCCAAACATTTATTAATACTAAACCTGAATTACAACATTATGAACACTGATGACCTCATCTACTGTCTATACCCGTGACACTACATATGCAGAATATGATCTACTCTGTTTCTTTACAACTTCTATAAGGATCTGATCAAATACAAATATTTGATAAAGTTGTGAGAAAAAGGCTAATTTGGGCAAAAAAATACTCTGTGTCATTGAGAATATATTCATGGTATATAAGAAAAGTTGACATATCATGGACTTGAATAAGAATTTGGATGATGATAGCTAGCATTTTACAGGGCTTTCAAGTGCATTCCCATATATCATTTGGTCTTAACAAACTCCATATAGTAGTCAGGATACAAGATATTATGCACATTTACAGATGATGAAACTAGTACTCAGATTTATAATGAGTGCTTTTAGAGTGCAGTAATACAGGGAACAAAACAGCAGATTGGAAAAGGCACAAGTTTTGAATTTGATAGTTCTATGTTGAAAGCACAGCTGATAAACATAATTAGCCATGTGGCTTCATCAACTTGTCTTCTCAGAGTTTACTTTTTAACTCTCACCTCCGGATTAGAGGTAATAATACCTTTCCTTATTTGTTTGCTAGGAACATAAGAGGTAAGGCTAGTATAGACTTGGCACATTAGAGTCATTTATTAAATGCTCATTGCCTTTATTATTAATCATATTCTGAATATTGTTATTAACTCAGAACCTTCATTTTATATGAAATGTTCCTTAATTAAGAAATAAAAGGTAAAGACAAAACGAATTCCCATTTTCTCACTTTGGACATACCAAAAAATAATATGCAACATAATTCTTTCATTCACTATATTTTAACAGCATTACTGACGTATAATTTATGTACAATAAACTGCACATTTAATGTTGACAATTTGGTCATTTGATTTATGAAATCATCACCGCAATGAAGAGAATGAAGATATCTGCCAAATAAACCCAGTAAACATTAATTCTAAAAACATTATATACAGCTAATATAATAATGTTTTTCCATAGGAATTATATTACCACTTTCACTTGACTCACATCATTTTTTTTTGTCATTTTTTCTAAACTGAATTAGACTTTACATTCTTATTATCTATTCCATACAAATTCTACCTGATTATCTAATATATGAACACACACCCACACCCAATTGTTTGAAGTTGTTAAAAACACTGTTGTATCAGGTTTAACAGACATCTCTGCAGTGACCTGAGTAGTACAGACAATTCTCAAAAATAAAAAGTGTGGTCACAGGCATTTCAACTGATGCACTGACTTCTTTATCATGCCATCAGATACCCAACCTTAGGAGGTACTTCTGTTTTTAAGCCTGTTAATCTATTGTCACAAGTTGGCTGCTGTACTTCTAGGCAATGCAAGAAATTTCCAAAGGGGGAATTGGAATCACCTGTGATTCCTGAGTCATGCTTTTCCTTTCATTAGGAAAGCAAAAAGTTAACTAAAAACCACCAATGTACTTTCTTTTGGGACTAATTATCTAGAAATGGGTCTTAGGGACACCTCTGAATACAGGGAGTAGGAGAAAATGAGTTCCCAGCAAAGGAGAAAAAGAATGCCATGGTTGGATTAGGTCGATAATGATGCGACAATTGCATAGGAACAGTGCCACACTTAAAAGATATTGGATCTTCTAACAATAAAGAGGGAATGGAAAATAGAGACAAAATTGGCATGTCTGTCACAGTTATACTGTATCTCTATGTGAAATCCAGGATTCATGAGAAGATGAAGTCATAGAGTATTCAAAATGAGGCTTGACTTTTTCTAATACAATCATAACTGTTAACTACTATGGAGTATGAGAAAACATGACACATAAGTACTTAAGAAAAAAGGATTTTAAAGCATAAAAGAAAACTGCTATTAGTAGAAACAATATAATTAAAAATTTAAGAGGAAATATGTGAAATATATGAAGAAAGTGTTAAAGTGACATTTTTTACGGAAAAGGAATAAAACATCATAATACCTCTTCAAAAGTAAATAAAGTAAAACACGATTTTGTTAATATAGCCTCACAGAGTATTAGACAGAGAAAAGTCCCTTGTTTCTATTCTAAGACCAAAGCAATTTTTTTTCTTTTTTTTTCTTTTTAATATGAAATTTATTGTCAAATTGGTTTCCATACAACACCCAGTGCTCATCCCAACACGTGCCCTCCTCAATACCCATCACCCACCCTCCCCTCCCTCCCACCCCCCATCAACCCTCAGTTTGTTCTCAGTTTTTAAGAGTCTCTTATGCTTTGGCTCCCTCCCTCTCTACCCTCTTTTTTTTTCTTCCCCTCCCCCATGGACTTCTGTTAAGTTTCTCAGGATCCACATAAGAGTGAAAACATATGGTATCTGTCTTTCTCTGTATGACATTTCACTTAGCATAACACTCTCCAGTTCCAACCACGTTGCTACAAAGGGCCATATTTCATTCTTTCTCATTGCCACGTAGTACTCCATTGTGTATATAAACCACAATTTCTGTATCCATTCATCAGTTGATGGACATTTAGGCTCTTTCCATAATTTGGCTATTGTTGACAGTGCTGCTATAAACAATGGGGTACAAGTGCCCCTATGCCTCAGCACTCCTGTATCCCTTGGGTAAATTCCTAGCAGTGCTATTGCTGGGTCATAGGGTAGATCTATTTTTAATTTTTTGAGGAACCTCCACACTGTTTTCCAGAGTGGCTGCACCACTTTGCATTCTCACCAACACTGCAAGAGGGTTCCCGTTTCTCCACATCCTCTCCAGCATCTATAGTCTCCTGATTTGTTCATTTAAGCCACTCTGACTGGCATGAGGTAATATCTGAGTGTGGTTTTGATGTGTATTTCCCTGATGAGGAGCGACATTGAGGATCTTTTCATGTGCCTGTTGGACATCTGGATGTCTTTAGAGAAGTGTCTATTCATGTTTTCTGCCCATTTCTTCACTGGATTATTTGTTTTTCGAGTGTGGAGTTTGGTGAGCTCTTTATAGATTTTGGATACTAGCCCTTTGTCCGATTGTCATTTGCAAATATCTTTTCCCATTCCGTTGGTTGCCTTTTAGTTTTGTTGGTTGTTTCCTTTGCTGTGCAGAATATTTTTATCTTCATGGGGTGCCAATAGTTCATTTTTGCTTTTAATTCCCTTGCCTTTGGGGATGTGTCAAGTAAGAAATTGCTGCGGCTGAGGTCAGAAAGGTTTTTTTTTTTTTTCCTGCTTTCTACTCTAGGGTTTTGATGGTATCCTGTCTCACATTCAGGTCTTTCATCCATTTGGAGTTTATTTTTCTGAATGGTGTGAGAAAGTGGTCTGGTTTCAACCTTCTGCATGTTGCTGTCCAGTTCTCCCAGCACCATTTGTTAAAGAGACTGTCTTTTATCCATTGGATGTTCTTTCCTGCTTTGTCAAAGATGAGTTGGCCATACGTTTGTGGGTCTAGTTCTGGGGTTTCTATTCTATTCCATTGGTCTATGTGTCTGTTTTTGTACCAATACCATGCTGTCTTCATGATTACAGCTTTGTAGTAGAGGCTAAAGTCTGGGATTGTGATGCCTCCTGCTTTGGTCTTCTTCAAAATTACTTTGGCTATTCGGGCCTTTTGTGGTCTCATACAGATTTTAGGATTGCTTGTTCTAGTTTCGAGAAGAATGCTGGTGCAATTTTGATTGGGATTGCATTGAATGTGTAGATAGCTTTGAGTAGTATTGACATTTTGACAATATTTATTTTTCCAATCCATGAGCACGGAATGTTTTTCCATTTCTTTATATCTTCTTCAATTTCCTGCATAAGCTTTCTATAGTTTTCAGCATATAATCTTTTACATCTTTGGTTAGGTTTATTCCTAGGTATTTTATGCTTCTTGGTGCAATTGTGAATGGGATCAGTTTCTTTATTTGTCTTTCTGTTGCTTCATTATTAGTGTATAAGAATGTAACTGATTTCTGTACATTAATTTTGTATCCTGAGACTTTGCTGACTTCATGTATCAGTTCTAGCAGACTTTTGGTGGACTCTATCGGGTTTTCCGTATATAATATCATGTCATCTGCAAAAAGTGAAAGCTTGACTTCATCTTTGCCAATTTTGATGCCTTTGATTTCCTTTTGTTGTCTGATTGCTGATGCTAGAACTTCCAACACTATGTTAAACAATAGCAGTGAGAATGGACATCCCTGTTGTGTTCCTGATCTCAGGGAGAAAACTCTCAGTTTTTCCCCATTGAGGATGATATTAGCTGTGGGCTTTTCATAAATGGCTTTTATGATGTTTAAGTATGTTCCTTCTATCCCGACTTTCTCGAGGGTTTTTATTAAGAAAGGAGGCTGAGGGGCGCCTGGGTGGCTCAGTCGGTTAAGCGACCAACTTCGGCTCAGGTCATGATCTCGCAGTCCGTGAGTTCGAGCCTCGCATTGGGTTCTGTGCTGACCGCTCAGAGCCTGGAGCCTGTTTCAGATTCTGTGTCTCCCTGTCTCTCTGACCCTCCCCTGTTCATGCTCTGTCTCTCTCTGTCTCAAAAATAAATAAACATTAAAAAAAAAAAAAAGAAAGGAGGCTGAATTCTGTCAAATACTTTTTCTGCATTGATTGACAGGATCATATGGTTCTTATCTTTTCTTTTATTAATATGATGTATCTCATTGATTGATTTGCAAATGTTGAACCAGCCCTGCCTCCCAGGAATGAATCCCACTTGATCATAGTGAATAATTCTTTTTATACGCTGTTGAATTCGATTTGCTAGTATCTTACTGAAAATTTTTGCATCCATATTCATCAGGTATATCATAGTTCTCTTTTTTTTTTTTTTTTTACTGGGTCTCGGTCTGGTTTAGGAATCAAAGTAATGCTGGCTTCATAGAAGGAGTCTGGAAGTTTTCCTTCTCTTTCTATTTTTTGGAATAGCTTGAGAAGGGTAGATATTATCTCTGCTTTAAATGTCTGGTAGAATTCCCCAGGGAAGCCATCTGTTCCTGAACTCTTACTTGTTGGGAGATTTTTGATAACTGATTCAATTTCTTTGCTGGTTATGGGTCTGTTCAAGCTTTCTATTTCCTCCTGTTTGAGTTTTGGAAGTGTGTGGGTGTTTAGGAATTTGTCCATTTCTTCCAGGTTGTCCAGTTTGTTGGCATATAATTTTTCATAGTATTCCCTGATAATTGCTTGTATTTCTGAGGGATTGGTTGTAATAATTCCATTTTCAGTCATGATTTTATCTATTTGGGTCATCTCCCTTTTCTTTTTGAGAAGCCTGGCTAGAGGTTTGTCAATTTTGTTTATTTTTTCAAAAAACCAACTCTTGGTTTCATTGATCTGCTCTACAGTTTTTTTAGATTCTATATTGTTTATTTCTGCTCTGATCTTTATTATTTCTCTTCTTCTGCTGGGTTTAGGCTGCCTTTGCTGTTCTGCTTCTAGTTCCTTTAGGTGTGCTGTTAGATTTTGTATTTGGGATTTTTCTTGTTTCTTGAGATAGGCCTGGATTGCAATGTATTTTCCTCTCAGGACTGCCTTCGCTGCATCCCAAAGTGTTTGGATTGTTGTATTTTCATTTTCGTTCGTTTCCATATATTTTTTAATTTCTTCTCTAATTGCCTGGTTGACCCACTCATTCTTTAGTAGGGTGTTCTTTAACCTCCATGCTTTTGCTGGTTTTCCAGACTTTTTCCTGTGGTTGATTTCAAGCTTCATAGCATTATGGTCTGAAAGTATGCATGGTATGATCTCAATTCTTGTATACTTATGAAGGGCTGTTTTGTGACCCAGTATGTGACATATCTTGGAGAATGTTCCATGTGCACTCAAGAAGAAAGTATATTCTGTTGCTCTGGGATGCAGAGTTCTAAATATATCTGTCAAGTCCATCTGATCCAATGTATCATTCAGGGCCCTTGTTTCTTATTGATCCTGTGTCTAGATGATCTACCTATTGTTCTAAGTTGAGTATTAAAGCCCCCTGAAATTACCACATTGTTTTCAACAAGGTTGCTTATGTTTGTGATTAATTATTTTATATAGTTGGTGGCTCCGTATTTGGTGCATAGGCATTTATAATTGTTAGCTCTTCCTAATGGATAGACCCTGTAATTATTATATAATGCCCTTCTTCATCTCTTGTTACAGCTTTTAAAGTCTAGTTTGTCTTATATAAGTATGGCTACTCCAGCTTTCCTTTGACTTCCAGTAGCATGATAGATAGTTCTCCATCCCCTCACTTTCAATCTGAAGGTGTCCTCAGGGTAAAATGAGTCTCTTGTAGACAGCAAATAGATGGGTCTTGTTTTTTTATCCATTTTGATACCCTATGTCTTTTGGTCAGCACATTTATTCCATTTACATTCAGTGTTATTATAGAAAGATATGGGTTTAGAGTCATTGTGATGTCCATAGGTTTCATGCTTGTAGTGATATCTCTGGTACCTTGTCTCACAGGATCCTCCTTGGGATCTCTTGTAGGGCTGGTTTAGTGGTGCTGAATTCCTTCAGTTTTTGTTGTTTGGGAAGACCTTTATCTCTTTTTCTCTTCTAAATGACAGACTTGCTGGATAGAGGATTCTCGGCTGCATATTTTTTTTCTGTTCATCACATTGAAGATTTCCTGCCATTCGTTTCTGCCCTGCGAAGTTTCAGTAGAGAGATCCGTCACTAGTCTTATAGGTCTCCCTTTATATGTTAGAGCACATTTATCCCTAGCTGCTTTCACAATTTTCTCTTTATCCTTATATTTTGCCAGTTTCACTACGATATGTTGTGCAGAAGATTGATTCAAGTTATGTCTGAAGGGAGTTCTCTGTGCCTCTTGGATTTCAATGCTTTTTTCCTTCCCCAGATCAGGGAAGTTCTCAGCTATTTTTTCAAGTACACCTTCAGCCCCTTTCCCTTTCTCTTCCTCCTCTGGAATCCCAGTTATGCGTATATTATCATGTTTTATCGCATCACTTAGTTCTCTAATTCTCTCCTCATAGTCCTGGATTTTTTTATCTCTATTTTTCTCAGCTTCCTCTTTTTCCAAAATTTTATCTTCTAATTCACCTATTCTTTCCTCTGCCTCTTCAATCCAAGCTGTGTTCACCTCCATTTTATTTTGCAGCTCATTTATAGCATTTTTTAGCTCCTCCTGTTTCTTAGTCCCTTGATCTCTGTAGTAACAGATTCTCTGCTGTCCTCTATACTTTTTTCAAGCCCAGCAATTAATTTTATGACTATTATTTAAATTCATTTTCTGTTACATTGCTTAAATTGTTTTTGATCAGTTTGTTAGCTGTCACTACTTCCTGGAGTTTCTTTTGAGAGGAATTCTTCTGTTTTGTCATTTTGGATAGTCCGTGGAGTGGAGGGGAACTGCAGGGTTCTTCCTCTGTGCTGTCTGGAGTAATTTGGATTGGTGGGCGGGTCCTCAATCAGACCTGATGTCTGCCCCCAGCCCACTGCTGGGGCCACAGACTGGTGTGTCCCTTATCTTCTCCTCTCCCAGAGGCAGGTCTCACTGTTGAGTGGTGTGGCCCCTGTCTGGGCCACTTGCACACTGCCAGGCTTGTGGTGCTGCTTCTGTGAGATCTGGCTTATTAGCCAGGGTGGATCCGCAAGGTGCACAGGGGTGGGAGGGGCAGACTCAGCTTGCTTTGCCTTTGGTGGTCCGCTTCAGGAGGGGCCCCTCTTCTGTGGGCCTCTTGTCTATGCTTGGCTCTGGAGAATCCTTTCTGCTAGTCTTCTGGCCGATGTGGGTGGAATCTAAGTGATCAGCAGGACAGGATGAGCCCAGCATCCTCCTATGCCACAATCTTCCTCCCAAGACCAATGCAATTTTTGAGATAAATAAAAGATAACAAAACTAGCAACATGATGTCTATAATTAATAACCGTTAGGTAAAAAGAGACAGATGGTAACAACATTTATGGTGAGCATAGTACAACATACAAGGTGTTGAATCACTATGTTACCTGAAACTAATGTAACATTGTGTGTCAACTATACTCAAAATTGTTTTTATTTGTATTTTTTTCTTTAATGTTTATTTATTTTTGAGACAGAGGAGACAGAGCATGAACCGGGGAGGGGAAAGAGAGAGGGAGACACAGAATCGGAAGCAGGCTCCAGGCTCTGAGCCATCCAGAGTCCGACACGGGGCTCGAACTCACAGACCGCGAGATTGTGACCTGAGCTGAAGTCAGACGCTTAACCCACTGAGCCACCCAGGAGCCCCTCAAAATTATTTTTAAATTGTTAAGCCAAAATAAATAAGAAAATATTTAAAATGTATTTATGTTATTTTCTTTAATTATATCAAACGCAATTTTAAAAAATGATAGGTAGTGTATTTCAAAAACAAATCAAACGCTAAGTAAATTTTAGTAATGGTTATTCATTTAGATTTCCAAAGTGTATTCCACAGCACTTATTTAAAGAATTAACAAACATCAAATACTTCTCACTAGAAGACAAGATTACACTTAGATAACATTTTAATAAATCCAACTATGCTAAAAAACAATTTTTTAAAGAGTTAAGCAGTTCATGACTAAGTGACACTGACTCTGACCAAGGTGGCACATTTATATTTTAATACCTATTTTTTCAACTCTGACAATACTGTTGGAGTCAAATCATCAACTCAAGAGTATCATTAAATGGATAAAATTAATAATGGCAGCACAAGCACTATTAAAATGAAAGCCCAAAAATATAATGTTGTCTGGGAGAAGTTAAGCAGACCCAATATTGATTTCAGAAACATTTAGCCAATATGATATGTGGCTAAATTTTAAAAATGGGAAATTAAACCATAATAAGGAACATGATGGTCAAGTTCATATAATTTCCTATACGGTCTCATTAACAGGATCTATGAATGAATAAGTACCATGTCCTTATATCCCTCAAGAGATTACTTTTCCTATACAGACCTAAATGCAAAGCATCTTGTGTATAATCTATTATATATTGTATGTAATATACTGTTAAGGACTGAATTGTACCCCCTCTCCTAAATTCATATGTTGAAGTGCTATTTCTTAATATGACTACATATTAGAGGGTGCAGAAAGGGTCTTCAGGAAGTAATTAAGATTGAATGAGGTCATAAGGTTGAAGCCCATAAGACTATGGCCTTATAAGAATAGGTAGAGATCTCTCTTTCTTTGCATTCTTAGAGAAAAAGTCATGTGAGGACAAAGTGGCGGTCTGCAAGCCAAGAAGAGAATTCTCAGCAGAAATTAAATTGGCTGGAAACTTAATCTTTGCCTCCAGAATGGTGAGGAAATAAATTTCTGTTGTTTAAGCCACCCAGACTATAGTATTTTGTTATGGCAGTTTGAGGAGAAAGAGGCAGCAAGAGCGTTAGATTTAGAGATACCTTTTTTTTAATTAAAAAAAAGAAAAATTAACAATACCAGAATAATAGGGTTTTTAAATAAGGAAAAACAAAATAATAGGCTACAGAATAAATGCATAAGTATTATGTAATACAAAGCACAGAAAACTTTAGCCTGATAGAATGCCTTACCATTTCTTTGAAAGCTAATGGCATATAGATATCTATTGTGAAAATTAATAGAGGAAGGCTTCAACAAAATGGACTTGGAGGGCTAGAAGGGGAGGCTGGAAGAGGGAGACTTAGGTGGATTACTGGAAGAATTATCAATTAGGAATCCCAACAGAAGAATCCTAAACAGGTAAGAACTCTCAATTTCAGGTCCCAACAGGAAAACTGGGGCACCTGGGTGGCTCAGCTGGTTACGTGTCCAACTCAGGTTTTGATCTCATGGCCTGTGAGGTCGAGCCCCGCATAGGGCTCTGTGCTGACAGCTCAGAGCCTGGAGCCTGCTTTGGATTCTGTGTCTCCCTCTCTCTCTGCCCCTTCCCCACTCACACTCTGTCTCTCACTCTCTCAAGAGTAATTAAAAAACATTACAAAAATTTAATGAAAAGAAAAGAAAAGAAATCAACAAGCAACTCAGCTAATGAGAAACTGTCATCATTGTGAACTCTTACTTTCTCTAGTGGATTTTTCTTCAAAACAACACCTCAACTTTCTCCTCCTCCTCTGTAAAATAACATTTCTCTCCTTCTTTCTTGAATTTGCCTATGGTTTTTCCATAGCTTTCATGTCCCAAACTGCAATTCTCTATTATTCCCAAATAAACCCATTTTTGCTGGTAAAGTAGCGGTTATATATTTTTAAGGTTAAAACTATTATAAAAGAACACATTTATATAAAAGTTATGACTTTTTTTAATCACAAAGCTACTATATATTGTGTGGTTGTACAAATATTTCATCAAGATTTTCAGAGAACACTGCCAATGATATTCTTATTTACGTTCACCTCTACAATACACATAAAATATATTTTTAAACCTTACGAAACTAGAACTGAGCTAAAACATTTTTTTAAATTTGTTTTGAGAAAGAGAGCACAAGAGAGCACAAGTGAGGGAGGGAGAGAGGGACAGAAAGAGAATCCCAAGCAGGCTCCACACTGTCAGTGCAGAGCCAAATGCAGGGCTTGAACGCACAAACCATGAGAACATGACCTGAGCCAAAATCAAGAGTCAGACACTTAACCGACTGGGCCACACAGGTGCTCCATAATTTCTTAAAACCTATAGAAGTATCTCTGTGGGAGAGGAGTATAATCAATACACAGTAGGGCTGAAACGATGTACCTGCAGGGTTTGGGGTACAAGAGAAGAGTAGTGGATTAAAGTTTGACTAAAAGTGTCCATAAGAAAAGAAAATGTGTCCCAGGTTAATTAGGTCCTTTCATTTGTGAATGAGTAATATGAAAAATACAGATTGCTGACATTTCCATTGTTGTATGAAAGCCTGCACAAAGCTGTGTGGATTGAGGAAGTAGAGGGAACAAAATAAATCCCCTTAAATGGAACTGAAAAGTATATCCACTGGCTCAAAGAAAAATCTGTGATTTCCCGTTATCACAACAGATCCAATTTGCCATTTTGTAATCTAATAGCACCTGAGTGAGCAGGGGCCTAGACTAAGAAAACTACAAAATGAAAGAAAGAAATTCCCACTCAAAACAAGACAAGCTTGTAAAACAAAGTAAGTGCCAAAATGGAACTAATGTTAATATAAAATCATTTCACATAAAATTAAAGCCACCAATAAAATAATTTTTTGAAGAAAAAAGGCAATTAAAGACAAAAATGCATAATTTCATCAGAGTGTTAGGGCCAACTAAGATTTGTAGAATTATTTTTATTCGAGGTAGAAAGAATAGACATTTTCATGTTTATAAAAATCTGGATTGTTACTACCTACAAAACATAACCAGAGAAAATTTTATGAGAAATTCTGCATGAAGAAAAATGACCCCATATGGAAAAAAAAACCAAAACACAAAAAACAAGATACAAAAAATAAAACAAAAATACTGTGCAAACATATTAACAAAATCTTTTTAATTTTTTTTAAGTTTATTTTTTGAGAGGGGCGGTGGAGGGGCAGAGAGAGAGGGAGACACAGAACCTGAAGCAGGCTCCAGGCTCCAAGCTGTCAGCACAGAGCCTGACATGGGGCTTGAACTCACGAACTGTGAGGTTATGACATGAGCTGAAGTTGGACACTTAAGTGACTGAGCTACCCAGGTGCCCCAAATGTATGTTTTTATTTTTTTTTTAATGTTTATTTTTGATAGACAGAGTGTGAGTAGGGGAAGGGCAGAGAGAGAGGGAGACACAGAATCTGAAGCAGGCTCCAGGCTCCGAGCTGTCAGCACAGAGCCCAACGTGGGGCTCGAACCCATGAACTGCAAGATCAGGACCTGAGCTGAAGAACAAAATATTTAACATATTGACTATTAAATATAATTATAAATAGTTTTCCTTGGGACGGGTACTCACTGAAAGGGGGAAAAGGCAGGATCATTGGAGAGCTAGGAGCAACGTATCTTGTTTTGGGTATTAGTTTCATCAATCCATGGTAAATCAAACATGCAAAATATTCTGTCTGCATATTCCATGTCAGTAAAGTGTTAACACAAATGACCATCTCTTTCTGCCTAAAAAAGAGAGTATAAAATCCTTGACAAAAAATAACACTGTGTGTGCTGGGGGTGTGTGCATGTGCACAATGGCAAGTTCAACTGTGAATCATAATAGGCTAACCTCTATGTCATGTCAGAGGGTAAAAATGCCAAATCAGTTTAGATTTTAAAAGGCAATTTTATATAAGTATATATGAAAGTACTTAAAAACATTTTAGTAACCAATATTAAAATTTAAATAAAGATATCAGTATGTGGAAAAGGAGGGGGCAATGTAGAAACTTTAAGCCAAAGATTTAGGAAAGAAGGAAAAAATAATAGAATTTTTTTAAAACTGTAACTAGAAGAAAATAAGATTTTAGAAATATATCAAACACACAAAAAAGAGACAACCTCATTCATGAGAAGACAACTGTTATCAGCTATAGCGTGTTTACAAAACACATATAAAATTAATAAAATATATGTAATTTTCTTTCATGAAATTGTGTGTACATTATCATGTAGAACTGTTAGAATATTGTTTAACTATATATAATGTTGTTAATATTATAATATTATAACAGTATTTTAATACCATTTGTTTACTATCATGCTAAGCTGGAAAGCAAAAATTATGATTTCTGTCTTCTTTGCAGCTACGGCCCCACATGTGATATAGGTTTTGCCAAATCAGGACAGATACATGAAACTTAATTTTAAAATGAGTTTCATGGAAATCCGTGCAGGGTGCCAAATGTTAGTAATGATACCCAAAATCATGGTAGAAAGGAATTTCTGAGGAATCTAGCAGTTGAGGAGGCTTTTTCCCGAATCCATCATTTTTAATTATTCCAAGACAGCCATGTCCTTAAGGAATCATTGTGAAAATGGTTTTGAAAGGTCAGCCTAATTTTTTCTCTTTCCTCTGATGGGGCTTAGGGCAGGCTGCCCTGAAATATGCTAAAGTGGCATATTGATTATTTTGAATTAAAGTTACTTGAGAAGCAGCTGGTTCAAGTGGGACACTCTGACCGTCCTCTCTGTCCCCCTGAAAGCAGGAAATAAATCTCAAGTGACAGGTACCCTCCCTGCAGCAGGAGGTGGAGTCACATCCTTGTATCCTTCTCCCCAGGGATACAGGATACAGTGCTAAGAATCTATGTAAACAAACTCTGCTTAGTTTCTTCACTAATCAGTACCTAAGCCTAAGTTTTCCTTCTCAGTTCTTCACAAATTTATTGTCTAAAAGGTATATGGACATCTAACCTCAGTCACTTCTTGGGTCCCGTATCTATGAGAGCATACATATGAAATTATTTTTCTCTCCTGTCAATCTGTCTTGTGTCAATTATTAGACCAGCCACAAGAATGAAGAAAGGAAGCGGATACTTCCCCTCTTCTGATCCCTTCCAAATATATCTATATCCTTTAACAAATACTTCTTTGCTTGAAATAAGTATAGTGTAATCTGTCATATGCAACTAATCTCCCGATAATAGACTAGCATACCATAGCAAAAGACGGCTGGAAAGGACTTGAATATGAATATTATCTGTTATGGGCTGAATTGTGTTCCACCGAAAGTCATATGCTTAAGTCTGAACCGCTACTATCTCAGAAGATGACTATTTGGGGATAGTTCCCTCTTAAAAAGACTCTTAAAAGTAAGCCAGCCATTAGGGTGGGCCCTAGTCACTATGACTGGTGCACAATAAGAGCAGGAAATGTGGACAAAGACATGTACAGAGTAAAAACCATGTGAAGACAACAGGAGGAAGAAGCCCATAAAATCAAGAAAAAAATGCCTCAGGAAAAAACCCGGCCGACACCTTGATTTCTGAATCCTAGAACTTGGAGAAAACGGATCTCTGTTATTCAAGCCATCCAGGCTGTGGTATGTGGTTTTGGCAGTCCCAGTCATAGCAAATTAATACACTGTCCGATTCTTCACACAACATAGTCATCTCTATTTGAAATTCAAGAGACTCCACCAACTATTCAAACTAAAGGGAGTTATAAATATTTGCATCATAAACAACAAAAACCATCCTTCTACATGAGAAGAGAACATTAAAAAATGAGCTGGAACAAAATGATTCTATTCCAAAGGGTTAAGAAAAAGTATATATTATTTATGATAAAATCCAGTAATATACTTGGAAAATATTAATGTTTAAAATGTAAATACTTGATGAAAGACATAAAAGAAAAACTGAATTAAGGCCCAGATGAGGCACGTTCACAGGTAGAATTACTTATTATCATAATGATATACAATTTCCCAAAGGATCCAAAAAATTCAATACAATAAAAATAGAATTATCAGAGTATTTTTAATTTTTAAAGACTTTGAGAAAAGCTAAGATAGTTTTAAAAAGGGAAACAATAACTTAAAAAATTAATCCTAAATAATATTCAAATAATCCAAAAGACAAGCAGAACATGAGGAGCAGTGAAGAAAAATTAACAAGGGATAGGCACAAAACAGTAAATGGTAAAATGTAATATGCCCTAAACAATAATTATAACATATGATATAAATATTTATCTGTGCTTATATATACACACACACACATACAGAATTTACTGTTTAAATGAGATATATTTTAATATAAAGATACAGATTAAAGACAACAAATAAATGAAGAAAGGTGTATCATTCAAATAGTAAGCAATAGAGCCAAATTGGCTACATTGATACCAGATGAAATAGACATCCAGGCAAAAATTATTACAGGAATAAAGAGGAGTATTTTGTAATTACAAAAGGGTCAATTCATTAGTCATAAATATGTACGCACCTTCCATGGAACTGGTAACATTCTTAAAAATTTATTCATCAGGTTATAGCTACTCATATTCTCATTTTATCAAATGAGAATAAAAAATAATTTATTTTATTTTAAAATAATAAATTATTACATAGTAAAGTAATGCTGCATTATTAATATAACATAACTGTATTTTCAAAAACAAAAATTTAGAAGTTTGCTTTATTTTTTTAAATTTCTTTATCACATAATTTAATAAAGACAATCTAGGTTCTTACATCAGCATCTATATTCATCTGTTGCAATTATGTTGTTTAGTTAGTTGTATATGAAAAACATCTGGCCTTACACATATATGATGTTTATACAGAAGAAGTCTTTTAATAACCATCTTAGGTAATGCTAGATATTCTTTTTTGACACTACATCAAGCCACAGCAAGTACCTTTTAAAAGTACCTTTTAAAGTTCATTGTAATATGAAAACTGAAGCCATATTAGTGACATTTTTAAATTAAAACCCAATGCTTCATCTTGCTTATTAAATGGACCTTTTGAGAGTTCTTGATGGTCTACCTGGACCACACTTTTGAGAACCAATGAACTATACACAAAAAAACAGCAAATGTGGGGGCGCCTGGGTGGCTCAGTTGGTTAAGTATCCGACTTCAGCTCAGGTCATGATCTCGGGTCTGAGAGTTCAAGCCCCATGTTGGGCTCTGTGCTGACAGCTCCGAGCCTGGATCCTGCTTTGGATTCTCTCTCTCTCTCTCTCTCTTTCTCTCTCTCTCTCTCTCCCTCCCTGCTCGTGCTCGCTCTCAAAAATAAACATTAAACAATTTTTAAAAAAACAAACAGCAAATATGTAGACTGTCTGATGGACATTATCAACCCACCATGATGAAATTAGTATATGGAATACTATACCCAACAACTGTATAATTCACAATCTTTCCAAATGTACATGATATATTTATTATGGATTAATCATCTTCTTGGTCCAAAAATAACAAATGTAGAATGATTATACAATATTTCTCTAGCCACAACAGAATTAAATTAGAAACCAATACCAAGAAGATAGCTAGTAAAATACCAAATATTTGATAAATTCAGAAAATAATTTTCCATATAATCCCTATACATAAGAAGAGTATAGGAGAAAAATTAGGAAAAAATTGAATTAAATGATAATGAAAATAAACATGAAAATGTATGGTGCACGGGTAATTGAAGGCATGAAGGAATATTTTTGGTTATATGGTTATTACTTTAAAAATATAAATTCAATGATGTACACTTCCACCTTAAAAGCCTAATTAAAGGAAAGTGAAGAAAACCCAAAATATGTGGAAGGAAGGAAATAATGAAATAAGATCAGAAATTAACATGTATCATCAAAAGGCAGTCTACTGGCAGAATTCCTTCTTCTGGGGAACAGGGCAATCCTCTTTCTCTTAAGGCTTCTAACTGATTGGATGGGACCCAGCCACAGTATGAAGGATAATCTTATTTACTCAAAGTCTACTGATTTACATGTTGATCTCTTCTAAAAATTACCAGGATAACAACATCCAGACTAGTGTTTGACCAAATATCTGGGCACTGTGACCTAGGCAGGTTGATACGTAAAATTAACCCTCACAGTGCATTTCTTTGTAAGTTTTACATTTAAAACATTACAAATAATTATTGAACTTTAGCTAAGACATGAATGTCAAAGTACTGGATGAGATTGGATGAGTACTGGATGAGATTTTAATTTCTGCAATTTACTTGCAATGTATCAGAGAAATCTGGTGAAAGGGTATAAGAACAATGGGGAAAAAGATTAATAGATGTGATAAAACAAGTACTATGGAAGGTTAGAATTTAGGTTGTAGGTGTATGGATGTCTATTGTAAAGACATTTCATGGTAGAAGAAATAATTTATGTGTTGAGCATATATTTCAGGGTCAAATTAGTGGGTAAAGGACTTAGAGGAAGAAGAATCAACATGGGATCATTTAGTCATCTCACATTTGAAGCATGACCTCGACAAATGAGAAGAATACAGAAAATCAAAGGGAAAATATTGAGAAATAATTCTTAAGGTAAACACTACTGAGAAAAAAGAATGGATACTCTGCTGGAGTAAACTATGTGGGAAAATGGCAATATTAATATTCTTCGTATCTATTCAATAAAACCTATACTGGTTAGCCTTCCAGTTAAAAACCTGAGAGATCTGAGCCCCTTCTCCTCTCCAACATTAGCCTCTATGACTTGCATGTATGAATCACTTCATCTATTGATCAAATTAGACTCCAACTGAACTTTTGTAAAGATTTCTCATCTGTAGACCTCTCCTCAACTTACTGAAACATTCTAGAATAGTTTCTTCTCTCCTGCACAGACTTTCCTTATATCAATAATCTGTAACAGTTTAAACTAATATCTCATCTGATTTCCCAAGATGCTCAAGTTATTCCTCTTCCTAGTGACTAAACCACTTAATTTGTATTATTTTATAACTTTTGTCATTTTATGTTTTGATTCATTTTTGTTATTTCAACCACTTATTCAATTACTATATATATATATACATATGTATATATATATATATGATCTTATTTGCTCAGGAACTGTGCCTTATTTTTCTTCCTTCATAATTCTCACTGTTCAACCTTATCTACTTTATATGGTAAAAAAATATTTAGTGGGTCTGTTAGTTTTACCACAAATATAACAAAATAATACATTTATTATTTCATGATCAGAAGTTCAGGAACAGCTTAAATGGGACCCTGAGCAGTCAGGGTTTAACAATGCAGCAATTAAGTTGTCTACTAGGAATGTGATCCTCTCTGAGATCCTCTTCAAAGCTCACATGAATGTTACCAGAATTTAATTCCTTGCATCTATAGAACTTATCGTGACTTGTTTCTTCAAGGCCAGCAAGTGACAGAAAGTCTCTAATTTCTCTTTCTCTAGTCTCTAGATCCTCTTTTATAGGGCAGATTCAACTAGAAAAACTACCTTTTGATTTGCTTAGAGTCAACGGATTAGAGATCTTAATTACATCTGAGAAATTTCTTAACCTTTTACCATATAATGGAATATCATCACAGGAGTGACACCCTCCCTACCCACTTTGCTACACCCTATGAATAGAAAAATGTTGCAAGTCCTGCCTTCAGTAGAGGCTTGTGCAAGAGTGTGGGGCATTAGGGGTATTCTTAGAATTGTGCCAACTTTAGGAACTAAAAAATAACACTGTTATGTGTATAATGCGTTCACAATGTTGACAGACCCACTGCTGCAGTTGCATATATTATATCATTGAACAGATTGGCAAGGAATGGACAAGGGGTTTTCCCAAAGCACTCGGTACATATTCCTGTCACAACACTATAAATGTGAGAAAGAACAGGACTCAGGTCCCCTTAATCCTATTCACCAAATCTGCATAACTTGATACCTCAAACCCTATGCCCCTTGAGTAGATCTCCCAGGATAGCTAAAACTCTATGCCCTTCAGTTAGCATATCTTGCAGGAATGCAGAAGCAGGATGCTTACTGAAAGGAGGGACTGGACTACAAAGACTGGTGCACACCTAGTCAAACCAGTATATGTCAAGCTGGTCCCAGTGCTGAACTTACACTGACTTTTTCCCTCATTAGAATACAAAAATCACACGAGGTGGAGATTAACATACTAGACATGTGACACATGAAGAAACATGATCATTAAGCGTGCAAGTGCTAATAAATCTCCACCTCTACATGCTTAGACATCACCCTTTTCTCACCTAAGTTTCTTTAACAAACTCTCCCTGACCTCTACTGGAAGTGTCAGCGTGAGGACTTTCCTTGGTGCTGCTTTGCTTCTACATAAACTCCAATAAAGCTTAGCCTGAAACTCCCATCTGGCCTCTTACTTACTTACTTACTTACTTATTTATTTATTTAAATTAAAGTTAGTTAACATACAGTTAGTACTGGTTTCAGGGGAAGAACCCAGGGCTCATCCTAACAAGTGCCTTCCTTAATGCCCATGACTCATTTAGCTCCTCCCCTACCCACCTCCCCTCCAGCAACCCTCAGTTTCTCCACTTTAAGGGTCTCTTATGGTTTGCCTCCCTGTTTTTATTTTATTTTTCCTTCCCTTCCCCTCCCCTATGTTCATCTGCTGTGTTTCTTAAACTCCACATATGAGTGACCTCAACCGCAGTAACTTCTTACTAGACATGTCTCCAAAGGCAAGGGAAATAAAGCAAAAATGAACTATTGGGACATCATCAAGATAAAAAGCTTCTGCACAGCAAAGGAAACAATCAACAAAACTCTTATCAATTTCTATTGTTTAGAGAGTCCAATGGCCAGCTTTTGATCACTTATTTCCCAAGAGTTCTTAGTTTCTTAGTATAGTGACATGTTTTTAAATGTCTTCCAGTGCCTAATGATACGCCTGGTTTATAGTAAGATTTCAATCATAGAAAATAGATTTATATGTAAAATGTGTAAAATATCAAGAATGATCTTTGGAGGGAAAACACTGCATGTTAGCTTATGTAGGATGATAAAGGATTTCTGTAACAGAAGATACTGAGGTGTAAATTTCTTAGCATAAAATTTTAGTAGACTAGCTACAATTGAAGGCATTTCTGCATTCAGACTTATTTGCTCTTTATAAAAACTTTTGCTCAATCTTGCTAACGTGTCGGAATGTGAATAACGCCATATTTTTTCAAATTAAAATAGCATTTTGTAATATCAATGGAAACAGAAAGAAGTATCCATACTACAAAGAAATTTCCTAAGGGCATAATGTATTTATGGCTCAAAGGATTTTATATTTAAGGGTTTCTGACTGATTTACAATAACAGTCTATGCTTAATGAGCTAACAAAGCACTTAAAAGCATGTTTTCTCACCTCCTGCATGCAATGAGCAAATAAAAACAAAGCTCCAAAGGGAAAAACAGTATTGGCCTTTTTTCTTTGTTGTGGCTGGCAGAAAGTAATTGGCTGAGTCCCAATTCATAGAATGTTAATGCTGCATTTAAACAGCACATTAGCACATCCCTTCTATAGAAGAGAATATATTGCCAGTATTCTCCTCTTGTGAATCCCTTCTCTTTGTATCATAACATAGTTGTAAATATAAGTATGGCAGAAAAAGTGGAGTGAAATTGTTCCATAATGTGTTATATTTTCTCATGAATTGTTTATTTTATTAAAAGCAAAGCAGTTTTGCAGAATCATCTTAAAGAATCTGTGGGCAAATTTTATTATATGACTTATTTTAAAATTCAGAATTAATGTTTAATTACCATAGCAAATTCAATTTCAAATAGGATATATATGTATTGAAAGGGTAATGTGGTGTACAACTAAAAGATGATGTTTGCAGTTACTAGATCAAATAAACCAACACTTAGAGCGTTTTATTTTTTAACAATTACATTTTTATGAAGCTATTAAAAATGGCACTGGCTATGTGAGATAAAATACTCATTCAGGCAAAGAAATTGCTCTGAATACAGTCCACCCCCCCGACCTATTTATACAAATTAAACAAATATTCATCATTATGAGTGAAATGCTTCCAAGAACACAGAAATTGAGTACAGACGGGTGGTGTTCAAACCTGGTTTTGGTGGTTACTAGTCATGTAAGCCTGAGCACATTATTTAAACATTCCTTGCCTTGGTTTATTTGCAAAACAGAGATGATAAAAACACCTGTACTTATATAATTGCTGTAAATGTTCAATGAATAATTACATATGAAACGTAGAATATGCTTCATGACAAGCTGTGTAAGCATTTTAAATACTATATTGTGTTTTGCTTAGAATGTTTCATATGTGTAGATACATGTTCTAAATCCTAAAATAAAAATTTATAATGTCATTTTACACTTCAGTGATATCACAGTATAGCAATACCTAATACAGTAGGAAATACACAGATCAATAATAGCAATTTTAGTATATGCTCCTCAAACAGATTACAGTAAATCCTTATGCCTAAATTGTAGCAAATCAAACACTCTGCAGATCAAGATGCTGAGGGTAAGTACTGATTACAGACTTGCTTCTATGTCACACAAGTAAGTGAGAAAATTGAGACCAACTTTGGTTTCCAAATTCAAACTCTATACTTCTTATTCTACTTGAAATATGTAAATGGAAACTGCCATATTTTTATTATTATTGTTTTTATTATTTTGCTACACATAAAATTCATGGTGATGAGTGCTCCTTTATTTTAAAACTAGATTCTTACAGTGAAATTTTAATACAAAATGTATGAAGAGGGGTAATTTTTCAGTTAAACAGAAATCAAAACTGAGAAGGGTTTTATTTTAAACACAGACTTTCGAGTTGAACATATTCGGTTGAAATGAATTGAACATATTTTATTTTCCTACACATGTAATGAAATAGAATATTTTTATTAACAAGCTTCACCACTGAGACCTGAAAAGAACGGCAAACATAAATTGCTTAACTTAAATTATTACATTTTATGAACTCTGCATTGAGAGTAAAAACTAAACAGAAAAAAAAATATTCCACAAAATTGGGCCTAAAGTTAATAAAAAAGGTTTCTGAATATTGCTAAACATAAAAAAAAGTATATATTAATCAATCATATGGGTGTCAGGAACACACTTCTGATACATATATACATATATACACATGTGAATAACTCCTCTCGCATAGTGACTAATGGAAGTTTATTCTGTTCCATTTTTTGACAGTAGCTATTAGCTTTGCATTGTGAAAATATAAAAGAATACATTTATAGTTTGATATGAGAACACACAGTAATCATGGTTCTTTCAAAGGAGGATGTTCTACTGATATTACTTGCCTCTGCATAAACAATCATATGGAACTACTTTCTGCTCTTTATTATAATGACATTTAGTACAGTCTCTAGGGAGCTAAACTTGCCAGATGCACCTTGAAAGAGAATAAAGGACAGTAGAGAGCTAGGGCATAAGTTAGTTCTTTGACATAAGAACCCACCAAACACCGTTCACCTGTATGGAAAGAATAGTCTCATTTGTAACACAAACATTGGGTTCACCACTTACTATTATCTGAACCTTTTGATTCTGCTTAAGAAAAACTAACAATTCTAGTAACATACTTACATTTATATTGTTGATTTATCATGAATAAATGCCTAGGTAGGAAAACTACCATGCATTTTATACCCCAAAGTTTCCAATGCTGAGGGGTATGGGATGGAGTGTGGAATACAGTGTGGAAAAAATATAAAGGAAAAGTATATTATTTAACAGCTGAAAAAATTAGCTTTGTTTTTATTTATTTTTATTTTTTTTAACATTTATTTGTTATTGAGAGACAGTGAGAGACAGAACATGATCAGGGGAGGGGCAGAGAGAGAGGGAGACACAGAATGCGAAGCAGGCTCCAGGCTCTGAGCTGTCAGCACAGAGCCCGACACGGGGCTCAAACTCACAGACTGAGAGATCAGGACCCGAGCCGAAGGTGGTCGCTTAACCGACTGAGCCACTCAGGCGCCCCAAATTAGCTTTGTTTTTAAAAAGTCTTAATAAAATTCTAAAAGAACGGGGAAATCTAAGAAGGTTATTAGGCAAGTGCCAAAAGATATTACAGAAGTTAAATATTGCGTGTTTCTACTTTTGAGAGACAGGAGGTACAAAAGAGAAAAGGCCAAAAACCAGAGCAAATAAAAAAGTTATAGCAAGATGGTAAAATCTTAGAAACCTAGGAACTCTCTATCCTAGTAAGATAAATGAGGAAAATGAGGAAATTTCTCTCTTTCACAACCAAGCTTAATGTTAATTTCAGACTGATCTCCTTTTCCTCATTTTCCTCATTTCCCTAACCTCATTAGGCTTAGGCTTTCAGTCCTATAGCACATGCAAAGTGGCTCTCCTTGATGTCAGGAATAACGAGGACTGTATGATACAACTACCGAATCAGGCATTCTTGAAAGTAGAAAGGAAATGATTAATAATCAGGCGAGGCAACGACATAAACCAGGATCTTCCCAGTCAAACCTGAATCCTTGACATCATCTTATTAGATTTCTAAGCAGTGCTGAACACTGTTGCCAACTTCTCTTGCGGCACTCCCTGCTCAGAGTCTAAGTGTACTCGTCTCCTGCTTTTCCTTCGCTGTTCACTAAATTTCAGTCATCTTTGTAGGATTACCTCTTTCCTGTTCACAAGGAACAGGAGTTTTAGGACCTCACCTCTTTTCACTTCATGTGCCAATGACATAACCCTTTCACTCACATTTCTTTGGCGGGAATCATATGGCTCCAATTAAACACAAATGCTCTGCTTGTGGTCTACAAGTGTGCTAAGGAAGAATCAAACATGGATATGTGTATTAACTGGCATTAGTGAATTATAGCTGCTACATCAATTATATTACTAGGGCATTTATAACAGTGCCCTAGGAGTTATACTTGGCTCAGACATGCCCAAAGTCTCGGAATTCAACTATCTGACAGAACATGAAATACAATTTCATGAGCCAGGATTCAGCACTCAGTGTTTACTAAGTACTAACAAGAAATAAGCATCTCTTTAGATGTGATAAGATTTACTAAAAGTTTGTAGCAAGCAATTAACTATGTGTCAGTATACTGACTGGAAAACAAAACAAAAGAGCCACATTAGATTAGAACAAGTACTTATGCCCTTTACAGAAAATTTCTGATACAAGTTCCTGGCCCTGGATTTTCCTATACATTAGGTTAATTGGACAATATAGTTATATTGGCCAATCTTGGAAAACAGAAAAGAACATCTCTGAAGTCACTGATTTTTGAAGTGGGAGAAGATTAACTAAAACTTACAAAATGAACACACATAAACTTGTGGGATGCATCTGGTTTCACTGCTAAGTATGAAATATGTATAAAACTTTTTGGTGAATTCCAAACAACCATTTCATTTTCCTAGAAAACTTTTGTTGATTTTTGCTGAACTTTGGTATCTGTAGCTATTATATGGTTGCACTTGATAAGAGGATACAGTTCTGACATGAATGTTCCTGATATTTTCATTTACATTCATGAATAAGGGGAAAGCAAAGCAGCTAAGATAAATGTCGGAACTTCTGTTTCCAATGACAAAACCGTATGCTTAACAATTTAGCATAAATCCTCATAAGCCGAAATACCAAGGGTTGGTTGTATTTTGTTTACAAAATGTTCTGATACTTGTCTTTTCTCAATCTATCTTTTTAAAAATTTAATTCCATGTCAGTATATAAATATCAGCCTCATTATGATTTATTGCTGAATAATATGAGAGTTTCATTAATTAAACATTCTAATATTGATGAACATCCAGTTGTTTCTGGCCTCATCTATATATTTTTTTTGCCTTATCTATATTTTTGACCAGGTTTTTTTCTATCAGTATAAAACTTGCTGGTTC
Organism: Felis catus; assembly: GCF_018350175.1. Classification (NCBI taxonomy): domain Eukaryota; kingdom Metazoa; phylum Chordata; class Mammalia; order Carnivora; family Felidae; genus Felis; species Felis catus. The sequence goes on along the minus strand of NC_058368.1, from coordinate 38,712,406 downwards.
ATAATGAACAAAACAAAACCCATAACTTTGTCGGCATTATTAAATAATAATTTAACAAGGTGTCATGCTCCTATGTAATAATATTGATTTTCTAACACATAAGATAGTTCTGAAATGAGGTTTTATCCTCCTGTATACTATTTGACCGTTAGTTCTTATTGTGACTCAGTTCTTATTGTGACTCAGACTTGTTCAGGCAATGACTTGGTTCGCAGAATGGAGACAGAGAGGAGAAAGAGGGAGAGTGAGAAAGTTGAGAGAGAGAGAGAGAGAGAGAGAGAGAGAGAGAGAATTTCTACCCAATATTTTAACAAGCTGATCGGTGTAGAAACTTCTCAAAACATTACAACTTTCATTGTCTATTACTTTAATTATTGTGTGCCTGAGCTACCATTTAGCAAACTGAGTTATACCTGGCATGGTTGTGATTACTTTGATACAACAAGGAAACCATTCCACATATTTTACAATTTAAGACTTAAAAAAAATAACTGTGCTTTCTGCATCATCTCAAGTTAAATGATGCATCTGGAAATTCTAACACAGGGAACTCTCTCTTCTGTTCAAATATGGCTTGACTGATGTCACCCTGCCTCAAGTGTATTACTTAAAAAACAGAGTGCAAAGAGAACAGCTGTCAGGGTGAGAAGTCTAAACACATTTCTGCAAAGTAACCCAGTGCTGACAAAATGCATTTAATCATGCTGAAGCTTCATGAAATTGAGTTCATTATGTTAGGATTGTTAGTAATTATGGCTACGAAAAAACATTATTTATATCTAAACTATTGAATAAGGCAACCATATAAAGCTATCTAAGGAGATGTAAATATTTTAATAAAATGGGTTAATAAATGTTTCTTTCAGCATTTCAATTTTTTTTTCAAGAAGCTGAATTAGGAGATCCTTGACAACTCGTTTATTGCACTGCAGTCTGAAATTGTGAGAGAAGACGGAGCCTGGTACTCTGAGCATTGACCTGTTTCTTTTTCTTCCCTGCTGAACTTAACAACCTCATTTGTTTTCATGGGAATTTTGTGTGACACCATGAAGATAATTGTGCCATAGCCTGAGATAAGACATTGAAATCTATACCCCTGAGAAGCTACTAGAATTCACTTAGGGGAATAAAAACTGATTTTCTGTATTAACATTCAACGGTTTCCTCAGTACAGTCCAAGAAGTTCGCATCTTTTTACAGAATAATTAACTCCTAGAAAGATACCTCCCAACCAATAGTGAAATATGTCAACAGGAAATACAATTAACAATCACAACACATACATTTACTAAGTATATGGAAAAGTATCAAGTAAATATTGGGATAAATATATTCTGCAAGGTAGCAAAACAAAGCTTTATTTGATAACTGCATTTATACTGTAAAATAAAGGCAATCACATTTTACAGAAATGAATTTAACATCATCAGACAGCTTTTACACATTTTGATTTCTCTGGAGATTACCCTTTGACAAATATGGGATGCTGCATTTTAAATTTATCTGACATGTGTATTGGCTCTAAGTCTCTGATTAGGAGAATTTTTTATGAAATATAACTTTCTTCCCATTCTATATTTTCCTTGTTGAGGGTATTCAAGTAATGCAGTAGAACACCTTTAACATTAATTAATTAACATTAATGTTAATTAAAGTTAATGATCCAAGCCATAAAAGGCTCTTCTTTTCTCACAGTGTCCCCGAGGTCTCAGTGAATGTTATTAGCAACCATTTCATTTTAGTGACTATAACTACCAACCGACTTCCCACCCAGTTGTTTCATGGCTGACATATGTGGTGACATATTTTGACATGTCACTCAGAATCATTTCCTCTTTAGTGTTTATAGATCCTTAAGCAAACAAAAACATAATAAACAATGCCAGTTCTCTCAATGTAAGCCTCTTCTCATTATTTGACATCCCTTACACTTTCATATGCAGGAATCGCTGCACTGTTACCAGGAGAGACCCTGAAAATCATTCCTCTTTATCTTCAAGAAACTGTCTTCATGTCTGTGAAGAATGATATGCATTGCATTTTTCACATCCAAGAGGCAGGTTCAGATCCTGATTAAGGTACTCTTGGATATGGCAGATTTCTCCCTTTGTGGTCTTCATCCCTGTATTGTGAAGCTTATTCCAAAATTTTAAAGGTTCCCTTTTCCATCTCCCCAAAGAAGATAAAGGGCTTCATGTAACCACATTCCAAAGGGCTCTTGTCTGACATGTCGAAGTTTCTGAGGTATGCAGATTACTTTGTAGCCTTTGCTAACCATCAAAAATTTAAAACAGTTTCTGAGGAGCATGTAATCCAAAAATGAAAAAGAAATGAAGGAGGGAACAAAGGGGGGAAAGGAAGAAAGTTAAGAAGACAGAAAGAAAAGGAAAGTGGAGATGGAGTGAGAAGGAGAGAATAAATACAGAGGGCAGGAGACAGATGAAGAAAAAAGGTAAGGGAGTTTCTGGGGATGGAGAAAAGACCTACCCCCAACACCACACACAGTGAAATAAAGCATGTAAGTTTTCAGACTTTAAAACAGACTAGTTGGATTCACATCTGAGTTCCACAACTTTATGACCAAAACACGGTGAGAAGGTATTTAACTTCCTCAAGCTTCATGTTTTTCAATTTAAAAAGGGAGGGACAGTACTACATTATGGTAAGCATTATTAAAGAAAGACCCATTGATGTGCGTAGTCTCTGTGCTCAAGAGGAAGGAACTAGTCCACATATCTTTGTGCCAAACGAATAGATACTTGTTGACTGCTGAGCGATTTACAGACACAGGTTCATTTCCGTTTACTTTAGCCACACACAGAAAAATGATTTTTCCAGGGACTTGTATGACACACTATTAGAGAAGTAGGAAAGATGGATAATTTGTCAGAGGATAAAGTTTCTAATGTACCCTTCTGTTTGCCATATAATCTCCTATCTTCCTTTAACCTGACACTTCTTCATCTCAGAGTGATAGATCAGATCACCCATGATCTGATGATCATGCTATCATTGTATTTTGTTCCTCTGTTATACACTATATTCTTACAGAATATTATAGAATGTGGTTTCCTGGGTTTGACTGTCTTCTTTAACATTTAATATATTGAGAGTTCATCTTAAAAACTGGGACATAAATACTCTTTTCTGAAACTTTCAGTTTTAGAAAAGTGATAGTTCACCAAAAGAAAATAAACCACATGTGGCTGTAACCCATATGTTCAGCTGGCAGCCTCTGTCAGTGTATAGATTTGGGTGATATTACATTGAGTCCCTCCTTTTCAAATGGGCTTCCAAATCCCTCCTAAAGATATTAACTCCAACATGCACATCTCCTTATATTTCCCCATTATTTTGGACCACCATGGATTATTTGCTTCCTTTGTCCTTTAACTTAACAGCTCTGTCGTAATATTCAGATTTCCACAGTTTAAAAAAAAAAAATATATATATATATATATATTTCTCAATGAAAGTTTTTTAGTTTAATGGACTTTGGTAGGGGTTCAGAATATATTACTCCCAAACATGCCACATTGGCACACTGATTATTTTGAATTGAAGATACTTTCAAAACAGATAGTAAGAGAAAGACATTCTGAGTCTCCTTTGTTCCCCTGAAAGGAGATAAATCTCCCACACATGAAAGATATCCTCCCTGTATCAAGAAGGTAGAAGGGATACTTATCATCAGAGACAGAGAACTGAGCACCAAAAAGGTTATAAATAAACCTTGTTACTTCTTTCTCATTTTACTAAACCTGGCCCAAACCTCTCTGTCTTATCAATTCTTCATAAATGTATTGGTTCTTTGTCTAAAACATATAAATGTTTCCTGCTCTGGTCACTCCTTGACTCTCATATCTTTGTGGGGCTACTATACGTGTGTGTGTGTGTGTGTGTGTGTGTGTGTGTAAATTTGATCTTATCCTTTTATCTTTATATTGGGGAGCAAAGGTGCCTTAGCCAAGAACCTAGAAAAGTACAAGGAAAATTATTTTCCTCTTCTGCATTTTACTTACAATTTTTAGATTCTCCCAAGGAGTGGAACTAGTTCATAATTCATAGTCTTTAATTATCCTTCTGAGTCCCTACACTTTTCTTACATTCCTATGTTTTATCTCCATTGCCTCCTTCTGAAACCAGCCTTACAAACTCCATACATGATCAAGACAGCAGAGAAAACAGACCAGTTTCCAAAACCCATTCTGTACCACAATATTTAACATATTTAAAAACTGTCCAAGACTTCCTAACAAAAACATGATATTTACATACACACATGTGAAAAGAAAAGAAACCTGAATAACTGTGATTCACAGCATATATGTAGTATGGGATAGTCATTAAATGTTAGCTAATTTTAGAAAAGAACATTCATTTGTCATTGAAACATTGAGAAAAAGACTCACAGGACATCCCTGGCCCAAACCCACTCCAAACCTAGCTTCCTACCAAGGCAGCCCTGACTTGTACCCACTGTAGCTCCAGCCATCCTGACAAAGTGGCCCTGGCACAGAACACCTCAGAACCCACTGAGCCCACACCCAACTCACTGCCATCAAGGAGGCCGTGGTGCAGAGTGCCCCAGGCCCCACCCCCCCTCCCCCCACCCATACCTGCTCCTGCTGTTTGATCCAACCAAGATGGGCCCACACAGCAGACCTGGGACCAACCCCCACCAACTTCATTCAACCCACCAAGATGGCCCTAGTAAGGTGCAACCTAGGATCCCAACTGCACCTGCTCCAGACCCAGATGGCCTGCCACAGCTGTCAGGCACATGCAATCTGACCAGGATATGTTTCTATAAGAGGCCACTCCTTCAAGACCAGGAAAGGCAGCTGTTCCACCTCATTCATAGATATAAACACAGAAAGTCAAACAAATTATGGAGCAGAAGAATATATTCCAAAAAAGGACAAGATAAAACCCCAAGAAAAGGCCCTAATAAAATGGAAGTAAGTAATATACCTGATAAAGATTTCAAAATAATAGTCATAAAGATGCTCACTGAACTTGGGGAAAAAATGGAGGAACACACTAAAAACTTCAAAAAGATAAAATATAAAAAAGAATCAAAGCTGATGAATACAAAAACTGAAATGCAAAATACATTAGAGGGAATCAAAAGTAGATTAAATGATACAGAAGAGCAGATCGATGATCTGGAAGACAGAAGAGTGGAAATCCACAACAGAACTGTAAAAATATTTTTTTACATGAGGACAATTTAAGGGGCCTCTGAGACAATAATCAAGCATATTTAACTTTTGCATGATAGGGGTCCCAAAAGAAGAAAGAAAGAAAGAGGCAGAAAACTCATTTGAAGAAATAATAGTTGAAAACTTCCCTAATGTGGGTATAAAAACAGACATCCAGGTCTAGAAAACTCAGAGAGCACCAAAAAAGATGAACTCAAAGAATCCACACCAAGACACATTGTAATTAAAGTGACAAGTTAAATATAAAGAGAGAATCTTAAAGGCAGCAAGACAAAAACACATACAAGGGAAGCCCCACAATACTATTGGCTGATTTTCAGCACAAACTCTGCAGGCCAGAAGAAGTTGAAGGATATATTTAAAGTGCAGAAAAGTAAAAACTTACAACTAAGAATACTCTACCCAGCAAGGTTATCTTTAAGAGATACTCATCATCAGTAAATCAGCCATATGAGAAATGTTAAAGCATCCTCTTTAAGTGGGAGAAAAAGGCTTTAACTAGAAATTTTAAAAAAATATGAAAGAAAAAAACACACTGCAAAGGTTAATCCATATTAGAGGCAGTAGATCGGCCACATAACATCTAGTATGAGGGTTAAAAAGCAAAAATAGTAAAGTCAACTATAACTACAGTAAGTAGTTAAGGGATACACAAAACAAAAAAATGTAAAATATCATGTCAATAACGTAAAACCAATACTAAGAGATATATGCACCTCTATGTTCATAGCAGCATCCTTTACAATAACCAAGATAAGGAAGCAAGCTTAGTGTCCATGGATAAATGAATGGACAAAGAAGATATAGTGTAAACACACACACACACGGGAATATTACTCAACCATAAAAAAGAATGAAATTGCCATTGGCTACAACATGGATAGATCTAGAAGAAAATATGAAAGTCAGAGAAGACAAATCTTATTTGATTTCACTTATATGCAGAATTTTAAAAAATAAACGAATAAACAAAACAGAAACTTACTCATAGATACAAGAAACAAACTGTTGGTTACCATAGGGCATAGTGGCTGGGGACAAGTGAAAAAGGTGAAGGGAATCAAGAGGTAAGCTTCCAGTTATAAAATAAGTTACAGGAATGTAATATACAGCATAGGAAATATAGTCAATAATAAACACTTTGTACAGTGGCAGATGGTAACTAGATTTTTCAAGAGGATCATTTCATGATGTATAAAAATACTGACTCATTATGATATATACCTTAAGCTAACAGTTATGCTTAAATAAGAAGTAAAATAAAAAACTGAACAACATAGCTTCTTAAGCGGATAAATCCAAATATTTTTAACAGTGGGACTTTAAATTTCTATGAGAGTCTGTCTCATAGAAAAATTATATATATATATAAATATAAATATATATAAAATATAAATATAAATAAATATAAATATATATAAAATAGATATATAAATATGTATAGATATAAAATAGATATATAAAATAGATACATATATATGCATGTGTATATGCATATATATTTGTACACACACAGAGGCTTTTCTTGCCTCTCGAATTCTAATGTTTATCTTAAAGCATTAAGTAGGCATTATCACACTTCCCACAGCTGAAATTCCTTAAACTTGCCTAATGGCTTCACAGTCAAAGCAATTATCTCTATCACTGCCTAACTGGGCAGCTTGTTCTCCAGAGCAAAATTAATAGATATCATTTAATGGTCAGAGCTGTTTGTGACCTTCCCATGACTCCAGGACACTGACACTGTTGGTTCAATCTACCGCACTCACATAAAAAGCTGCTGCTAACCGCTTGGATTTAGCATCAATTTGACAACAGAAGGTCTTTCTCAGCAGGGTCAGCACACTTGGCGTGGTGCAGTGCAACAGCAACAAGAATTGTCGATATTATGAAAATACAACTCAGGACACTGATGTTAAGAAGAAAAATGTGTAGAACAGCTTCCTCTCGAGAAGCTAGGATATATACTGTCACTGCACCTACGCTAGCATGTATTTTTAAGCATGAATCAATAAAATAGGTAATAAACAGATAGATGAACTATGAAAACAGTGTAATTTAAGAATGTAGTGAAGCAAATCAGATTACAAAAATACAATAGTTTACACTTGATCCTTCTTGTAAATGTATTTGTTACTAGAAGTGAGAAAACATTTCCATACATAAAAAGTAAGTAAAAGTGTATATAGCTTCTTGAAGGTTTTACTTTTTGGTGAACATACATGATAACAATATTAAACTGAGAAAAAATGTGAAGGCAGGAATATTTTTACTCAGAACACAATGTAAGAGCATAGATGCAGTATTAGGAAAACACTTAGCTACATATTTTTTCATTAGTGTCCTGAGAGGATTTTGATCCTGGAAGTCCCTTGTTGCCACTTTTCCATACATTACTGTAGGGAGCTGACCCCTCTGAGAAAAGACCTATTATAAAGATTGGATAAATATGATTGTATTTCAAATATGAGTCACATTTTCTTTTTAAATAAATTTTTAAATAGAAAAATTACATATAAAGCTTTAGCTATTTATGATATTTTTATAAAGTTACCTATCTATGAAACACACCCTATAATGTAGCAATGCATTTTCTTGCATCTATTAGTAATATAGATATTTTTAGATAACCAGAAAATATCCTTTGACGTGGACTATTACTGAATAAATTGTAATCATTAATATTACCAACCATAAAAAGTTACAAAAATAATATAATCAGTCAACTATAAAAACATTTTAAAATTTACTTTGGCAATAAAAACTCAGGACAACATGTATTTTTTAATGTCTTAAGTTCTCACAAAAAAAGGTACTCTAAAATAGATCATTAGACATATTAAAATGTGACTCTTGCTAGCCCTTTCTATAAATGAACATACACCATTGAATATAATAACAGAACTATCTAAACCCACTAATATCTGAATTCTAACAGAAAGTATGGATTTAAGTTATTTTAAAAAAAGTTATTGCAAAAAGATTAAGTTGAGGAAGAACTGAGTGCAAATATCATGAACAAAAACCTTGGTTTTCCTAGGTCTTTATAAATTGAATCCCAACGTTGAACCCTAACTATTTTCTCATTTCTTTCTAACTTTATTTTATTAAGTTTCCCCCAGATTCTTCTGTTTGGTGAAAATGAAGGCTTTAAAATTGCTGATCTGAAGATGAAACTGCCAGAAGCAATTTTGTTAATGGATCTTTTAAAAGTGGTTTAGTAAAAAAAAAAAAAATCCCCAAAAAACAAAAACAAAAAAAACAAAAATCCCAACATGTTTATGCACCTAGTCTTTTAACTAAATATATTTTCTTTTTTTCTTTTTAATTTTTTTTTTCAACGTTTATTTATTTTTGGGACAGAGAGAGACAGAGCATGAACGGGGGAGGGGCAGAGAGAGAGGGAGACACAGAATCGGAAACAGGCTCCAGGCTCTGAGCCATCAGCCCAGAGCCTGAAGCGGGGCTCGAACTCGCGGACCGGGAGATCGTGACCTGGCTGAAGTCGGACGCTTAACCGACTGCGCCACCCAGGCGCCCCAAATATATTTTCAAATAAACAACTATTAATATGATTACTGAAACTTTGGAGCAACTAACAAAACATAATTCGCTCTTGTAGAGAGTCATAGCATTAACATTTGCATTTCTTTCTACTGAAAAAGGGCAAATAAAATATAGACAGTAAATATAAAAAGAATTTTCTGACTTTTCCTTGATTGCCCTTGTTGGTGTGAACTTCAAGGTATCCATTCATTGTCTGAACAATGGACTATCAGTAATATTAGCTCTTTGAGAGGAGTTTTAGCATCTTCAAAGATATCTTTTTATTTTTATGACAATCAAACAAGCTTATAAATTTTTCATCAGAGGATGAGGTGTCAGGTAGCCTAATTGATTTACCGGTTTCCTAAAATAAATAATTGCTCAGAAATGATCATTTTTGCATCTCTACCATAGCCTTATAAATGTCATTTAGACAATGAAACAGAAAATCCATTACTGTATATTTAGTTGGCAGCTCTGAATGCTGTGTAATATATTTTTAAATATCTATTTGATTGAATTAGTATTGCTATGTCCCAGTCCATTGAAATTACATTTAAAGTTACGATGGATGGTGTGCTCTCATACAAAGTCACTTTTCATTGTAAAACCATAATGATTATAATCAAAATCAATTTCAAGGGCTCCAAGCCCTTTAGGACTACCACACTGGCCAAAATAATGGAAAATTAAAATGATTTAAAATCCATTTTAGCCCTGTGTATCTTAAATATTATACTTTATCACATTATGTAAATTACATATATTTGCAACATAGTCTAGTTTAACAGCCTCTTATGTCCTCATGCAAGTGATAAGGGTGACATACTATCCACTTTGTAATGAGTGCATAAAATGGTAATTTTGTAGGCAAACATTCCCATCTCTCTGGCAGATGGCTTAAAAGGCTGTTCAAGAACCCTTTCAGAGCAAGTTGAAATAGTCTAATAATGAATAAATAGCAGATGTTGTCATTGTAAATTCCAGAACACACAAAATACTCACTCAGGCAAATTCTTCTGAAAGCAAACTTGAGTCAAATTTGTACCAATATATTTATTTTTAATTTAACTTTCTCGTTACTTCAAATGGGTCAGAACTATCAACCATTATCACAGTTATTATAGGGGATGCTCTTAAATGATCTACTAACTATATTTATGTATTCTATAATCAGACAAGAATATGCAGTAATTGTTCTAAGTGTGTATGTGTTTGTATTTAGTAGAAAATATGTTGTATACTAAAAATATACCTGCAATTCTGCCTTCAATTTAACCCTTCCGTTATCTGAAAATAAATGTTCACAGTTTTAGATAGCAGGTTTATACATTTACTCTCAGCAATGTCTTTTTCAATGAATGGACAATTAATATGCATGAATTCCAGAAATAATTTATCTCCATACTTTTCTTCAGAAATACACTGATGACTTACTGGGATAATGTGAATTTGGGCCTTTGGCTTTATCTGTTTATTTTTGGTTTGGGTTGACTACCTATTTTATGACTTTTCATGCCTTCTAATCCTCTAAAGAGGCACTGGGGTGGCTCAGTCAGTTAAGTGTCCAATTCTTGATTATTTGTGCTGAGCTTGGAGCCAGCTTGATCTCTCTCCCTCTCCCTCTGCACCTTCCCCTCTCACTCTCTCTAAATAAACATTTAAAATAAAGCCTACCAATGGACTTCCTTTACTTTTAGTTTACCTCAAGGCTCTGAAATTTTTAGCACAGTGCAGATTTCGGTGACAAACGTTGGGAATTTTGGGATAGGTAGACTATTGCCTGGTATATAACATGACAGTTGAAAAACTTCATAAAAACCTTAATGTAAAATAAGTCAGATGGAGAAAGTCAAATACCCTATTACTTCACTTATATGTGGAATCTAAAAAACAAACAAACAAACAAACAAAAAGCCAGACACTGAAATACAGTGAACTGGTGGTTGCCAAAGAGGAGATGGGTGGGATGTGTGAAATAGGTAAAGGGGATTAAGAGGTACAAACTCCCAGTTATATAATAAATCACAGAGATGAAACGTGCAGCATAGGGAATATAATCAATAATATTGTAATAATGTTGTATGTTGACAGATGGTGACAACACTTACTGTGGAGAGTACCGAGTGATACATAGAACTGCTTAATCAATATGTTGTACACCTGAAACTAATGTAACATTGCATGCTAATTACAATTCAATAAAAAAATAAGTAAAAATTAAAAACTTAAGTTTGGCTGAAATTATTCTAAGAATTACATAAACACATACTATATGTTGGACAAGCAAAACAGTAATAATGGTTTTAAGAATATTTGAAAGGCACTTATTAGAAAGTGGACTATAATTTGGATCAAGTGTAATTTGTAATGATAAACTTGAAAGAATCCTCTACCTTAGTTGAGATCTTTCTGCTTAAGTCAAAATTAAATTTCAGGCATTGTATGAGTTTAAATTGTTAGTTCACTGTGTAGTAGATGGAGGTATGGTGGTATTAAAAAGAGTCCCATGAGTTTTTGTCAATTGTATTATAAACAGGACTCCCAGCTGAAAGAATTTTTCCTTTTGTACTGCCCCTGAAAATAGATACTACTTTGTGGTATTGAAAATCCCAAACTCACTTTTTCTACAAAAGTGATTTTTTCCTGGTATATTAAGTGATTTTTCCATATTCATTATGGAATTTAAAGAAATCCCAATGATATTTACTTACTGCATAACTCAGCCTATATAAAAATATTTAGATGGAAAGCACACTGTATGTAAATATTGTATTTATCAGGTTGCTATGATGACATTTGCATTAAAAGTATGTTAGTATACTCAGTTTGTTATGAATTATTCTAATGGTAAATCTATACTCTGCTTGTGGTTAGTTAGGTTTGACATACCGTGGATGAACAGACCAGAGGTAGTTGTTTAAGCACTTCAAATACAATTATCAAAACCTATCCCAAGACATTTGTTAAATAACATAGGTGAAACTAGTATTATTTCATGGATGTGTTTGACCAGTCAGGCCATAGATGCCAACTGCTTACCAAAGTCATGCTGCCACTTTCACAGCATACACTGTGTGTAGAAATGCAGATGTCCAGCCAGGTACTTTGTACTATATTCCCTTTCATTTAGTTATGAGCTCTTGACTTATTTCACCAGTGCAGTGTGAGAGGAATTATTATGTACATTTTCTGTGCCTGAGGTACATTTCAAAAGTACCTTCACATTCTCTTTTCTTTTTCCTTTAATTTCTGGATATAAAAAGTAGATGTGCATTCTCTAACTCTTTTCTCCTTTAACTTGCAAGCACAGACAGTAAGATGATCTTACAAGATGACAAACCACAAAATTTAACAAGCCAGGAGGCACCTCACTACAGAGATTGCATGAGCCACTTTCATTGCATGAACAAGGCATATGAATCATGCCAGCCCAGCAGTCAAATACCTTCAGAACATCATGTAAGAATTAATATCCCATTGCATCTGTATTCTCCCAGGGGTCTTCTGTAGAGATCAAAATATTTTGCATCTTGGAAGAATGTGTTTTCCCAGACTGCTCGAGGTGCCTAGCCTTGCAGAATGGGACTTTACCAAGAAAAAGAAAATTTATACTGCACACACATAAATCTTTAAACATACAGAAGAATTGGGTCCAAAGGCTGGATTTCATTTAAATATTATACCAGGTATGGAGAGCCTGGATGGCTCAGTGGGTTAAGTGGCCAACTTCGGCTCAGGTCATGATCTCGCAGTTTGTGAGTCTGAGTCCTGCATTGGGACCTCTGCTGACAGCTCGGAGCCTGAAGCCTGTTTGGGATTCTGTGTCTCCCTCTCCCTCTGCCCCTCCCCTTGTATACTCTGTCTCTCTCTCTCTCAAAAATAAATTAACATTAAAAAAATTTAAATACTATATCAGTTAACAAATTATTAAATAATGGATATGTAGCTTTCATGTATATCTTTAAATAGTAGGTTATTGACATATATTCCAACTATGTAACAATAGCTAAAGAATTCAGTGAACTTCAAAGCAAAATTTTGTAAATGTTAAGTATGAACAAAAATATCATTTCAATATGACTTGAAGTTAAGAAAGAAGTAGCCATGTTAGAACACTGAGTGTATTTTTAGTGTTTTTAATATTAAAAAATACATTAATAATTTCCCAGTTTTTACATGAACTGCTTGGATTGTAGTTTCTAGAGTGGCAGAATTATTATACTTGGTAATGCAAAAAATGAAATATTAGCTTACAGCTTTTGATACTCTTTTTCAGAAGTTTTAAAATCTGAAAGTTTCGGTGATAGTTTTTAATCTCTTTTTCGTAAATATTGTTTGGTAAATGCTTTATAAAACATACAAACAGAAAAGAATATGGAAAGGGCTTTAGTAATATAATGACTCTTTTTTCACTAAAATATTTTTATTCTGAGATAAAGAGTGGAGGAAAAATCATAATAGTCTAATTATCTAAACCAATTTTCTCAATACCCTTCATTAATCTTTGATAAATGTATCCTAATAGCCTTAAAAACGATTATTCATCCAGAGTGATAGATATTTCAGTTAATTATTCTGTAGAGTTCTTTATATCTTTGCTTTCCTTTCCTTTCAGAAATTCCCTGGTTACTAAGACAAAAAGAAAAATAGAAACCTCACTCAGGGTAGCAAAAGATAGAAAGTGTAAGTAGTGGATTTGCAAGTAATCAATCTGGGTGTTTACATTTAGATTGTTCTTTAACCTTTCACATTAGAGAACTAAACACCCCTTAATTTATGGAGGAAGCTAAAATTAAAATGGTTTAGAGTTTGCTTCAGCTCAATATTAGAGCTTCAGTGTCTGCAAGTCTTTTTAAAAGGGTTAAGGGTCACCAATAGAGATCATTTGTTTTGGATCACCAATCCTGAAAGGATTAAGGAGAAAGAGATCAGGGAAAGGTAAAATAATAATAATTAAAAAAAATGAATGACAGATTGCACTTCTCCTAAATTTAATGAATATTTTGGTTATTTTCTGAATATTTTTCTTTGAAAGTGGATGCCAAATACATAGAAAGAAGTTTTTCCCCAATCTTTCATCCAAAATGCCATATAGAATTAACAATTGTGAATGGAAAATGGTAACATGGGAAATACCCAGATATATGGTTTTCTCAGCAAAATATACTTTTGACTTAGGTAAGGGAAATTATTGTATCCACTCTATGCAAAACCAGGTAAATAGCAAACTTTAACTGTCACTGAACTTTACCAACCAGGAGACTAGAGAAATGGTAATTTCTGTCTAGCACTTTTTTGATCCTCACTTACTATTATCTCCTTGAGAGGGCAAGAAATAAATTCATCATTTTTTCCAGCCCTTTTTCTGGGTCAAATTCCTTTTAAGGCAAGGAGTTCAATAGCTTAATCTAGGTATAAACAGGTACAAACTAAATCTTCAGAAATCTGTATTATGATCACAAGGATTCTTTTTCTTCCATTGCTACTAGTTTAAAATGCTTTTTGTTTGTTTGTGTGACATATTGGCACCAAGTATAACATGGCAGAATGCCACTGCATTACTCTTCTATAAATTATAATTTCTCAAATACAGCAAAAAAATATGTACCAAATCAGCAACAACCAGTAACACTGGCTTTCTGTAGAAGAATCATGTGGATCAAATCATCTTTGTAAACAGTGTCATCATGAAATGACCTTGAAGTGCATTGCAGGCCCATGATACCAAGATACTTTTTGATGTTCCAAGTTGTACCTCTGAGTTAGCTAAATATTTGCTGATGAAGTTCAGGATTCATTGTTTCATAGACAGGGTGAATACTGCACCTTTCACTCCATTAGTGACTGCCAGATTCATTTTTGATTTGACATTCTCTATCTAATTTGACACCAAATAGCTAATCTCTTTACCCTTTAAATTTCTGATGTGTCATATTGCATTACATTTCTTCTGTCACCTTCCATCACTGTATATTTTGTCACATAGAAAAGCCAATGTGATTTGACATAACACAAGAAGATGAGATCCAAGAGATTTAAAGCAATGCTAGTCAGTGGAGCAGAAATGTGACACATTGCTTCAAATGTGCAAATACTCATTTTTTGAAGAGTAGATATCTGCTAAAAGCAGGTATATAGGGTAATCCATAATAGTTTCGGGAAAGATATAGATTTTACCTTTTAGTGGCAAATTTAAAACCCTGTGCTGCCCTATATAAATAACAGAAAAATTGATTCCAAGTGACAATGGCCAGAGAAAAATTAGGTTGATTCTATTCTATTTTGTGTGGTAAGCATTCTTCTAAGCTCACTAAATAACCCATTGAAATGCCTCTCAAAGTTTCATCATTTTACTTTTAGACCAAATTGCAAATAAATTGCATAAGTTTACATCAAAACATACATTATCTATGTATTTTAACACCTAAAATAGTAATTAAAAACACAACACACGGAAAAGAAACACATTTCCACGCTGCTTAAGTAACTTTCTAGGCTCATTTTTCTCCCACATTTTCTTTAAACAATATTTAATTTTGAAACAATAAAATAACTCCTGCTATTTTCCAAAGAAAATTACAAAAGAAAAGAAATATGTCAATAAAGTTTATACCAGTTTTACCTTTTTTTTTTTTAATACTAATTAAATAAAAACTATTCCCTGAGTCCTCAATGTCAGTCATGGACTACAAATTTAAATTTCATGGTATTCCACTGAAAAGATTGTTTAAAAAAAATGCTCAGGAACTTTGGTTTGATGAATCTGATACGGGGCATAAGAATATGTACTTTTTAAGTTTTCCCAAATGCATATAAGAAGCTATTTCAGGGCATCATTCCTACAAAATAAGAATGATCAGGCTGTGTCTGTATTTCATTCCCTGAAGCACTCTTCTCTAAATACCAACAAACCCCCATTGCAACTGATTTCTAACAAGAAAGTTTTGTTCAATATAATGAGACTAATTATATACCATACATGTTAGTTGTTTAGGACTCTGTGCCTTATTAACTGGTTTCTCTGTTTTTAATGCTTGAATCCCTGCTTCAGATGTATCAGCAATTCCCTTCTCCCTTGAAGGACCCTGGGGCTGTGTGCTGTGCAGCCAGTTCCAGATTAATACTGCTATGTTTGCTGCTAATGGTTAATGAACTCATGCTAGAAAAACAGCAGCCTGATTAATTCTATGATCACCAATGCCCAGCTCTCTTGCTGCCGTGCTATGGTAGGGCAGTCTAAGGTAACCTCTTTTCTTTGGTTTGCATTTTACTCTACATCCAGACTACCAGTTACCTCTGTTTTCATATCATGAATCCCAGGCCCTGCCTCTCAACCTCAACTCTTCCCCATTATCTATGCCCAGGTCTCTCACTCACACAGGGATCACCTCAGCCAATTCCAGTTCCTGATTTTGGCCCTGCCTGCTCCGTTTCCAACACTTTTAATCTGGAACATGGAGCATGATCAACTGTAATTGCCATATAAAAATTGAAAACTCTGATCTCTATATAATTAAAGTATATTTTAATTGCTAAATATGAGAGGATATCTTATTAACAAAGGGCAAACAATAAAGTTACTCTCATCAAAAGTACAAAATATACTATTGAAGAGGAAGTAGAGGCTTGTAACTGTTAGTCCCGATTGACATTTTATTTTGTGTCATCAGAAGTATGACACACGATATTCTATTAGCCGGACTAAATGTAATCCTCCCAGAGGGACCAATTTTCTACTGGGAACTTACTTAGGCTCATCAATAGCATGACTTCACAAAAACTTTTCAAAATACTTTAGTGCTTTCAAATTATCACCAAATGTGAGTAAGTTGATACATCTTTCCCCCAAGTTATTTTATTTTGGAAAAGAATGAAAACTTCCAAGAACAATACTCCTTGAGCTTACAGAAAAATAATAATATTCATTCAATGTAGGAATCTATGTACACACTCCTGGTACTAATTTAGTCAAAGTTTTTCTCCAAATGAGAATTCAACAAAACAGTGAATGTATGGAGAACAGCTAAGAATTTTTTTTAACAGCTCACACAATGTAATTATTTTTTACTATACTTAAGAAGAAATTAAACTTTTTAATTAGAAAGTTACATTGTAATTTGAATCTAAGCAACTGTTCATAAAATAGCCACTGGCATTGTCATTAAAGTAAAAATAGATTGAATTTAAATTAAAATAAATGTCTTTTTAGAAAACACAGCTGGATGCCTAACACCATTTTCTCCATAAAGTTTCCTAAAATGAAAGCAAGCTCTAAATTGTTGGAATCATATATTCCATTTTATTAGTTATCAATTTTTTAAAAATATGCTTCTATTTTGTTGACTTAGTATTACATACACTGTTGTTAGTTATAAGAGTTATTACCCGAAGATGCTATGTGAATCTTAAGTGCATGAAAAACCCTACTCTTTTACATTAAAAAAAAATTCAAAAGTCTGGTTGAGTAAATGGAAGGCTTTGTGATACACATTTTAGTTCAATTATAGCCAGTGATGGCATGAATATTACAGGTTAATGGTTCTAATTTTCCCATTAATAGTTTATCAGTTTTATTGAGCAGTGTAAAAAGAAAGTACAAATAAATGTTTCACAATAAATATTTTTAAAAAGCATATAAAATGGTATTATAAAGTTTAAACCTTGAAATGTTATACCACTGATAATGGGAAAAATGCAGACAAATATTCCATAGAGAAAATAGTAGGTAGCAGGGTATCTAAATTTTAAGTTAAAAAAAAATATGCTTCAATTAAAAGACATTTTGTTAAGTTTCTGTATACCTTAGTGGAAAAGACATTATTCCTGTCTTCAAGAACCTTTTCATTAAGTTTGGTAAAAACAAGAAACAACTAATGAGCAATCAAGCATTTATATGTAGTCTATGTGCTACCACCATTTATCCTACAGTAATTTGTATATAACTTCCACTGAATTTTTAAAAAAGAATTTGAAAAGAGAAAGTACAGAGAGCAATGTGGGTTTAGATCTTTCCGAAGGTAAGGGAGAGGTCTCTCACCTCATTAATTTCATTCCACTTCTATTTCTTACAGGGTAGCCAGTAAGAAGGTGAGACCAGAAGGCCAGAAGGCACTACAGATAATTTCAATTTCAGTACAGGCTGAACGGTTTCAGTTCAGAGGTGAGTAGACTTGGGACTAGAGTCTACTCTGAACTTCAGTGTCTTTGACAAGGAAAGGAAAGTGGCTCAGAGTACTAAGGAGAAATTTAACAGAAGAGGAAGGACTACACTGGGCGAAGGTGGTGAAAGAAGGGTTCAGAAGAGAAAGTCTATGACTATAAAACAAAGAGAAGATACCCAGATTGTTTCAGAAGATGTCTATGTTCTGTACAAAAGGTAGAAAATAAAAAATAGATAATGTACTTGTAAAGGACTAAAGAGAGGGAGGTGGACTGTTTTATCTTTTGAAAAAAGAAGCCCCTCCCTCACCCCTCAACTTACTTCCCCACTCCCTCTCCTCCCACACCCCCTCTTCCACTCCTGTTACTAGGAAAATGGTGTAGGAAAATGGTGTGATTAAAATTTTTTCAGCTTTGTTTTTTTAAAGTATATTTAAAATGTTTATATTAAGTGATAAAAATACTTAATAGGAAATCTATCCTCTGAATTTTTAAGTATTCATCACTGAATTGTTAACTGTCACTCTGTGTACAACAGATCTCTCTAAAACTTATTCATTTTGCAGAACAGAAACTTTATACCTGTAGAACAATTCCTCATTTTCCCCCTCCCAAGCCATTGTGCTGTTTCTATGGGTTTATTTAGGTAACTCCTATAGAAGGAATCATGTACTATCTGTCCTCCTATGGCTAGTCTGGTTTCACTTAGCAGAATGCCCTCTAGTTTTGTTCATGTTGTATAGGTCAGGATTTCCTTCTCTGTAAAGACAGATTAAAATCCCACTATTTGTATACTGTTTGTATATTTTTTTTCTTCAGCATTAAGATATAATTTACATATAACAAACAATGTGTAAGTGTAAGGTGTACTTGTGATCATTTGATACACATATATATTGCAAAATGATTACTTAATGAGGGTAATTAACACACCCTTCACCTCATATATTTACTATTTTTTTGTTGTTGTCACAGTGAAAACATTTAATATCTACTCTCTTAGCAACTTTCAAGTACTGTTAACTACAGTTACCCTGCTGTACATAAGATCAACAGAGTTCATTATTTATAACTATAAACTGGAAGTTTATACCCTCTGACCAACATCTCCCCATTGCCTCTACTCCTTAACCCCTGGCAACCACCATTCTACTGTCTGTTTCTTTAAGTTTGGCTCTTTTACAGTCCACATAGAAGTAATGCCTACAGTATCTGCCTTTTTCCATCTTATTACACTTAGCAAATTCCCCTTCAGATTCGCCTATGTTGTAAATGTCACACTTTCCTTCTTTCTTATGATGAATAATATTCCATTGTTTATGTATGTGTGTGGGTGTTCATTTTTTTTTTATCCAATGACAGACATCTATGTTGTTTCTAAATCTTGTCCATTGTAAATAATGCTGCAAAGAACACAGGGCTGCAGATACCTCTATGAAATAGTGATTTCTTTTCCTTTGGGTATACCCAGGAGTGCAATCCAGATGCTGAATCTTATGGTAGTTCTAATTTCTTGAGGAACTTCCATACTATTTTCTAAAGTGGCTATACCAATTTATATTCCCACAAATAGTGCATAGGAGTTCCCTTTTCTCCACAAATCACTTGCATTTTTCTCTTGCATTTCTGATAACAGCCATTCTAACAGGTCTGAGGTGGTATTTCATTGTGGTTTGGATTTGCATTTCCCTGATGATGATCAATGGCCTTGAACACTTTTTCATGTGCTTTTTCGCCATCTGTATATCTTCTTTGAAACTAAAATGTTTATTCAGGTCCTTTGCCTACTTTTTACTCTAGCTATTTGTTTTTCTTGTTTGTTTGTTTGTTTTTTGTTTTTTGGCTGAGGTGTAGGAGTTCCTCAAACTCTTCCAAATAATTGAAGAGGAAAGAACACTTCCAGACTCATTTTATGAGGCCAGCATTACTTTGATAACAAAGTCAAACAAAGGCACAACAAGAAAATTATAGGCCAATATCCTTGATGAACTTGCATCAAGGATATCCTTGCACATATTAACATCCTAAATGCAACGGTGCAGCATATTAAAATGAACATACACCATGATCAAATGAAATTTATTTTTTGGATGAAAGTGATTCAACATGTATAAATCAATTACTATATTACATTAACAGAATGAAGGATTAAAAATCATATGATCATCTCAATATATACAAAAAACATTTGATGAAATTCAACACCCTAAATGATAAAAACTCAACAAATTTAGCATACAAAGAATTTTCTCTATATATAATAATGGCCATATATTATAAGCCCACAGAGAGCATCATACTCAATGCTGAAAAACTGAAAGCTTTTTCTCTAATATCAGCTACAAGACAATGATGCCAACTCTCACCACTTCTACTGAACATAGTACTGGGAATCCTACCCAGAGCACTTAGGCAAGAAAAATAAAAGACATCCAAATCAGAAATGAGGTATAACTGTCTTTGTTTGCAGATGACATGAACTGATATGTAGAAAATCTCTGTTAAAAATAATCAAGTCAGTAAAATTGCAGTATTCAAAACCAACATTATTTTTTATTATAAATGCCATTAGAACTATGTTGTTTTTGAGCTTCTATTGTTGTAAATTTGGCACAGTAAGATAAAGCTATTAATTAAAGGAAGAGTGTTAATATATTTAAGCCATCATCCCTTTTCTGGTACCTAACTAAAACATATGGGTCCAGTGGCTATGTTTTTTCACACCTAAATATCAACTAATTAAAACTCTCTCCCTCTCCTGGATTGGTCCCACTTTCAGCACAGTGATTTGTGGTAGGTTTCTTCTCTTTTTCTAACTCTTCCTCAACTGAAAAATTTGATATATATACAAGGGAATAGGGGAATCTTCTCAATTAGAACAGGATGAGGCACATGAAATGAGGATAAGGAAAGGTCTTATTGATTAGTGCAGTGGTTATCAAACATTCATACCCTCTGATTGGCTCTCTCTCTAGTGGGATACTTTTATGGGTTACTTGGATGACCCTCATTATTTGGAGAGCCTAATTAATGGAATCTCTTATGGAAAGTTTTCTTGGATTTTTTGATGAGCTGTTTACTCCTTTGACATTCTATTCACCTGGCTGGGGTCCCCTTACCCTTCATGGCAGTCTTTTTAGAATGGGATATCACATCCTCGTTATCCACCATTTTCTATCTGGGTACACCAGGACAAGAGAAATAAAAGCAACCTGGTCTGACCACATTCTAAAAATATAAGCCATTTCCAGTCTTATACTCCCCCGCCCCAACTTCTGCTCTGAAATATGATCCCTCTGGCTACATTATCTTTATTTAGACTTTTCAGGGATGAGTTACTTATCAGTTTTCATGTTGACTTAATTCTTGGGAGACATACATATCAAGCTCTCTGAAAGGTATTTGAAGACTCCTTCCTCTCTCCTGTGGTGGTAAACATCTTCCAAATATTTTCATTCTTTTATCTCTTGTACCTAAAAATGAATCTTCCCTCCCAATAAAGTCTTTCTCTTGATGAATCCTAAATAGTCCAGAAGTAAGTGATGGCTCTTGTTAGCAAAAGGAGTTTACAGAATTAGCATATCTGCAGTGACAGATGAGTTTCTCACATTTGAAGCCACAGGTAAATGGAATTGAC
Organism: Felis catus; assembly: GCF_018350175.1. Lineage (NCBI taxonomy): Eukaryota > Metazoa > Chordata > Mammalia > Carnivora > Felidae > Felis > Felis catus. The sequence goes on along the minus strand of NC_058368.1, from coordinate 38,690,836 downwards.
TCCTGTTCTCAGCACTGGGCCTTGTCCAAAACAGGGCTACAGAAAAGCCACAGGTTAACATCTTATTCTGTCACCTGTGTAATCTTAAGAGTCATGGAGTAGCAATATTCTATCTTGGGAGAATAAAAGAGATAAACAGTGTGACAAATAAACCTACTGACCCAATCAAAGGAGGACATAGAGACATGGAGCACAGTGAAGCAGAGCTTTAATCAACGTTCTTGCAAGAGTGGGTGTCTAATGCACAGGCACACTTGGGGCAGTTACAGCAGACAATTTATCTCCTATTGTGCAAGTCCCTCCCCTAATTCCTCATTGGCTGAGTACTACAGAGGTTACAGCCTTACCTGGAGTCGCCTATGCCCAGGTAAGGCAAAAAGTAGCCTGATAGGAACAAAGGTTCATTCCTTGAGGTGATGCAGAGACCTCAGCTCTTTGGCACATGCTCATTGCAAAGCCAGTGAAAAATAAGCCCGCGAAATGAAGAGGGGAAGAAGAACCAGGAAGTGAAGTGTCTAAGGGTTAGGGACTCCATTGGGGTGGGGGTGGGGGAGGGCAGTTCACACATATTTCTAATAGGTTGTAAAACTATTGCTAACTAGACAGCACAGCTTTTATTTGGTATTTTTAAAAATGAATCATCTCACTTCTCACAAAGAGATATAAAGAAACACAGAAAGAAGAACAAAATCAGAACAAGGGAAAAACAAGAATCCTAGCTATCTTCTTACTCTTGGAATCTATAAAACACCTCTTTTAAGTCATGTTTGTATTTAATTTATAATCCAAAGAGCTCTAATTAAATAAAGACCATTAATTATATGCTTCTTTCTTGCTTTTTTGTCATTGTTTTGTTTTTGGTTTTGTAAGATTATGGAAACAGCAAAGCCTATCTGTTGAAAAGCAATGTCACTTCCATATTCCCTTTTCAATCTTTCAGATTAGAGCTAGTGACTCTGCAAAGCTCGAATTAATTTTAAGAAGTCTCATTCTTGACAGTTAGTTATTAGTAAACAAAAAATTATTACAACTTAAAACAATTTTGATAAATATTATTTTGAAAAACTATTTGACAAACATGTGCTAGACTGATAAACTCTGACTGTTAAGGACATCCAGATTTAACATTAATCTGCATTTAGTCTTCATAACAAAATAGTCTTTCAAATCAACTGTGCTTATGGATCCATATTTTTTTCTGAACTTCTATAAGAGATCTAATTGTCAGGGAGGTAAATGGTCTGATAAGAGTTTCAAAAGTCAAAAAACTTGGACTGAAGATTAGCTTATTTCTAAAAGTTATAAGGGATTTCTGACTGACTGGGAAACACAATATCCCAACTGTGCTATCTGAATCTTGGCAGAACGAGCATATATCCTCTCATGATATTCTCTCCTCAGTTTAGAGACTTGTGTCTTTTACCATCAGAAAACTAGGCAGCATGGCCTAAAAATTATTCACACACATCTGAACATTATTTGGCCAGGAGCTGATGAATATTGAGTGCTTAGTTTAACAGTACCAGATTAAATACAAATTTGCTAAACACTGATGATTGTTCTAGAAGTTATATATAACATTTTTGTCCTTCTGAAGTGAAGCTAAGAGGGAGATTAAAAAATAATTCAAATAAAAAAGTACAGGATCAATGATAGCTAGCATTCCATGTGAGGGCAAATACTTGTCTTATTTAATTTTTAAAATTCTTGTTTGTGGGTAAACAGGCAAAAAAAATTTTTTTGACTCCCAAAATCTAATGCAAATCAAGGGGGGGAAATCTTAATTCTGAGGACCCAGAATAAGAAGTTGTTGTGAAATTCAAAAGTATTCAAGTCCATGTGCTTTTTCAAAACTATGACCAGTAACCACAGTAAAAGAGTAAAATGGTATGAATTAGTCAGAGAAAGACAAATATCCTATGACCTCACTCATATGAGGACTTTAAGACATAGAACAGATGAACACAAGGGAAGAGAAGCAAAAATAGTATAAAAACAGGGAGGGGGACAAAACATTAGAGACTCTTAAATATGGAGAACAAACAGAGGGTTACTGGAGGGGTGTGGGAGGGGGGACAGGCTAAATGGGTAGGGGCATTAAGGAACCTACCCCTGAAATCACTGTTGTACTATATGCTAACTAACTTGGATGTAAATTAAAAATAAAAAATAAAAAAGGATAATAAAGAGATGTCTTCTGGGTAAAAAAACAAAAGACAAATGAGGTAATAAGCAAGAGAGAAGACACAGAGAAAAATAAAAGATTTCATATTGATGACTAATTTTAGAAACACCTGCAGAAATTATAAAATACAAAGAGATAGAATGGATTAGAAAGCCACTGATAGCCACTAAGGGAATGATGAAGCATGAGTTTGGTTTTTTTCAGATTGACTTTAGAAACAATTAAATTTTTGAATGGCTATGAGAAATCTAAAATGCCTCTTAGAGCTATCTGTAGCTCCCTTAAAAAGAAGCATCAGTGTACAATATTTACGGTAGCTAACATGAACCAAAACAGATGGAATATAATGTAGTGTATCAGTTATCACCCTCAATGTAAATGGCATAGACTTCCTTACATAAGAGATTACTTATAATTAACAACCCCATTATTTTGTTTAAAGAAGTATTTTTTAAGTTTTTTTTTTAATGTTTACTTATTTTTGAGAGAGAGAGAGAGAAAGCACAAGGGGATGGGGGAGAGAGAGAGGAACACACAGAATCTGACAGGTTTCAGACTCTATACTGTCAGTGCAGAGACTGACATGGGACTCGAACTCATGAACTGCAAGATCATGACCTGAGCCAAAGTGGGACACTTAACCAACTGAGCCACCCAGGTGCTCCTAAAGAAGTACTTTAAAGGGAAAGGAGAACTTGGAAACAAAGAGATGAGCAGGTAATGTTTAAAAATACCCAAGATATTATATTATGTCAGCTAATATGACATATTACGTCAGCTAATTATCATTCAGAACAAAAAGGTCTACTAATAAAAACACAATTTATGAGTAAGACATTAATCATAAAATTGTGTACAACTATTAGAATGACTATTATTTTAAAAAGAGATAACAGGTGCTGGTTGAGGATGAAGAGAAAACAAAACCCTCATGCACTGTTGGTGGGAATGTAAGTTGTTACAGCCAGTATGGAAAATACTATAAAGGTTCCTCAAAATATTACAAATAGAACTACCATATCATCCAGTAATTCCACTCTGGGTATATATCCAAAGTAAATGAAATCAGGATCTGAAAGAGATAGCTAAACCCTCATGTTCACCACAATATTATTCTTAACAGCCAGGACATTAAAAAAAAAAAAAAAACATGCAGCAATTAAAACACAAATTCAAAAAGGTGGATGAACATATAAAGAAAATATTATATATAGATAGATATAGACATAGATACATACAACTGAATATTATTCAGCCATGAGAAAGAAGAAAATCCTGCCATTTGCAAAAACATGGATGAATCTGCAGGGCATCATGCTAACTGAAATAAATCAGATCGAGAAAGACTAATACTATATGATCTAACAACTACTTGTGGAATCTAAAAAAGCCAAACTCCTATACAATGAAAGTAGATTGGTGGTTGCCAGGTGTTGGAGGATGGAGGATGGGAAAAATGGGCGATGATGGTCAAAGAAAACCAACTTCCATATAAGGTAAGTTCTAGAGACTTACTGTACATTTTGACTATAATTAGTTCACTCAGTCGACTATAATTAACCATACTGCACTGTATACTTGAAAGTTGTGAAGGGAATACATCTTCAAAGTTCTCACTACACACACAAAGAATAGTAACTCTAGTGCAGTGATGAATGTTAACTAACCTTACAGTAATTGTTTTGGATATCAAATGCATATCAAATCATGCTGTATACTTTAAAAATACACAATGTAGTATGTCAAATATATCTCAGATTTTGGAGGAAATCTGTAAAATAAATAAATGCCTGCTGACCCAAATATTTAATTTATGTGAATTTATTTTGCAGTATCAATAACTTATTTTCTAAGAGTTTCTCACTGACAGCTATTTAAATGTAGGGCTTATGATTTCAACTATATATTTAGCCATGGCTGCATCTAGTGATTATAATTATTTATTTGCATATGTACATGTACAAATATACAGATACATAAATTTATATACATACATAATTAAATATATAATGGAAGATACAGAAGACACTGATAGGTTTAATAAAAATAACATTTTACAGAATTTATATACATACATAATTAAATATATAATGGAAGATACAGAAGACACTGATAGGTTTAATAAAAATAACATTTTACAGAATTTATATACATACATAATTAAATATATAATGGAAGATACAGAAGACACTGATAGGTTTAATAAAAATAACATTTTACAGAATTATAACAAATAATACAAGAAAATCAAAGACAACACCATGTAAAAACCTAAATGTGTGAACAATTCTGAATTATGGGAAAAGCTACCTAATCATGTAGTGTTTGGTGCATTCAGATTTTGTTCATGCCATATTTACATAGTACTTAAAACGTGGCATTCCAACATTCTTAGTTGGCAATTAATTATTAAGAAATATTTTGTCTCTCTTCTCCCAAGGGTTCCACAGTTGAAAATAAATAAATACATACAAGTCTTTCACTTTTCGTTCCTGTGTTTGCTTGTTAATTTTTCCCTAGATTGACACTCCTTAAGATTCACTTTGTGTCTGCTCCATCGTTTACCCCACTTCCCTTTTCCACAGTCTGGAAAGATACCTCTCTTCCATCTTTAGGACTAATTAGTCTAGTTATATGACTAATTTTGGCAACTGTGTAGTCAAGATTTAAAATGAAGGAATTGCTAGTATGGTTTCTCTCATGGGACTACAGAGATTCCAAAACACATGCCTTAGTCTATTCAATTTCAAAACTTAAGAATTTTTTTTTTCTGGATGTCCTATGATTGTTATTATTTGTGCTTTGTAGCAGAAAAAAATGTTATTTCTAGAATTTTTCCATTTGTCTCTTTTCCTTAAGTAAACATACAAATATCTATTAAGTTTATAAGTATCTTTCATTTCTATTTTTTTAATTTATTTTTAATTTTTGAGAGAGAGAGAGAGAGAGCACGCGCATGCGCGCACGTGCCACAAGCAGGAGAGGGGCAGAGGGAGAAAGAGTATCTTAGGCAGGTTCCATGCCATGTAGAGACCAATGTGGGGGCTCGATCACATAACCAGGAGATCATAACATGAGCCTAAATCAAGAGTCGGACACTTAGCCAACTGAGCCACCCAGGCACCCAGTTTTATTTCTTTGAATAAGCAAATTCCATGTTAAGCTGAACTAATTAAGGAATGCATTATAGTCACAAAATATTCAACTTTAAACAGAATTAATAGAGTCAGAGGTGTTTATTGATCTACCATGTCACAAAGCTAGAAAAACCACAATGGTAGTTACTTCTGCATTTATTTTACTTCCAAATTTTTTGAAGACAGTTATGGCGTTTTGGTGAATTTTCTGTCCACAGACTTGGCAAAGCATTTTCAATCAAGTTTCACATAAGGGATTTTATGATAGTAAGTAGAATGACGAAACGTAGTAATGGATTCATATCTTACATGAAACAAATAAGAATAGAAGACAGATGAGCAAACAATATATGGGACTCTGTAAACATGAGGTATACGTTTGACCACAAAAATGTGTAAAGCTTAAGAAGAGTACTTTCAGAGGCAACAGATGTGATCCTGGAAACCAATGTTTCAAGGTGAGGTGGTACTGACACTCCAATAAGGATCACACTGTGGGGCCAAGACTCCAGGCTGAGAAAGAGATTACTGCCAAATTTAACCTTATGTATACAAAGAAGGTTAACACATTCCAGAACCCTATCCTGCTTGTCACCTTATCTCACCATGTTCTGAGATCACTTCTCTCCTCTTTTGAAGTTCACCATTTTCCATCTTGAATCTTGCTTCATTTCAAGCAGTGGCATAGCTCACTCTGGGCTAACTTGCTATGGCCATGTGTCACAGGCAGACACATCTCTTACCACAGAGGGTTAAGAAGGGAATATAATATATAACAATTCTCCACGCAGCAGATTTTACAAGAAACAAAGTCCATATATATGTAAAAAATTAAAAGTGGATACAAAATATAAAATATGACCATTTTTTGCATCCATAACCTAGGCCTCACAGTTTTCCAACAAATACTACTTACTCCATATCTTAGCATAATTCATTTATGTCTAGAGTCTAATCTCTAACCGCCCAAGAAATAAACATCAACAGCTTTCTTCTCTACCTCAGACTTGCCCTGAAATCAGCTGCCGTTTCTTGATAACCTTGATTTCTATTTTTAGATAAGACTCTCTTCAGGATAATAATTGAATGAAATGCAAAAAGCTTATTTTGCTCAGACTGTATGCCAGTCAATGTTTTAGGAATCATCAATACACTATTGAACAACGTAAAAAAGATTCATGTTCCAGTGGGAGATGATGGATGTTACAGTAAAATAACCTCTGAGCAGTCAGCACAGAGCCTGACACGGGGCTCGAACTCATGAAATGTGAGACCATGACCTGATCCGAAATTTGATACTAAACCACTTGAGCCACTCAGGAGCTCCTAGATTCTTTCTCACTATTAAATATTTTCCAGCTATTATGTATGTTTTTTAAATATATGCATAGTATTATTTAATATTCATTTTAGACCCTATTATTGACTTTCTACTGTGAGGGATGAATATGTAGTTTCCCTTACCCCCTTCCTCACCTACCAGGCCTCTTCTGCATTTTTTCAATATTGTTCTGGTCATATTTTAGTTAAAATTACCTTTATATGATTACACCCTTGAGAAAATTACTGTGTTATAATTGCATTATGCTCTTCTTCCTTTTCAAAATTAATTTAATCTTAATAGCCTTATTTGTTGCCTTTTGTTTTCTTTGCATTATTTATCCATTTTCTTCCCTCATTTGAACACTTAGAAATATTTAAACTCACATTTAGTACTTTATTAAGTCTGATTCTTGCAACCACCTTCCTTAAATAGGCTCCTGCTTTCTGACTTCAATCAAAACTGTTTGCTCTCCATCACTGCTGTAAATATCTCGTACTGGGACTGGCTTTGACTTCAGCCATGGATCACAGGCACTCAGTACTGATTCATTCTTTAGAATACATACACCAAAATTTCTAAGGAGTAAATATGTGCAAGGACCTTGAATTTCTGAAAAATGTTTTTATGCCATCTTACTCAATTGGTAGCTTGGTGAATTATACAATTCTGAGTTAAAACAACAACAACAACAACAACAACAACTATCTCATAGAAACATAAAAGCATTGCTACCCTGCCTTCTGGTATCTAATGTGTAGTTCTTGAGATGTTGGCTGCCATTTTATCAGTAGATAACCTGCTTTGTCTTTCTTCATTCTATTTATCTCTCTAGCAGCTTTTATTTTTTAGTATTCCCCAGATTTACTAAAACTTGATGAAATATGCACTTAGGTATATATGTTTGTGTATTGGTCCTTAGTCTGAAGAGTTCTATAATTTTTTCTCAAATATTTCCACTACTGTTTTGCAGATATTTTCTTCACTCTATTTTCTCTATTTTATAAGTTAAGAAACAATGTATAAATTAGATGTTGGAACTGCTGAAAAATCTCTGTTTTTGCTATCATGTTTCTTAATTGTGTATCTTTTCTTCTGTTTTCTGGCAGATATTTTAACTTATTTTTCTAGAGTTTCCAATAATTGTGTGTGTGTGTGTATGTATACATATATATATATACATACACTTATATTTTTCCAGAAATATATTTCCCAGATTTCCCCCCATACCTACTCTTTATTTTAGAGGCACTGATTCCAGGAAATTCCTTGAAGATACTCATTAGAGGGGTGTTTGCTGTTTCACAGCCTAGGAGAGAAGAATGTTGTAATAGCTCTGTCCATGGAAAAGCAAAATAAATAAAAATCTCTTTTAGAGCAAATCCCAATGATTGCATCTCTTAATCCAGGGCCACATACATATGTAAAGCACTAAAAACTGGGACAAAGATAAGGGATTCAAGATAGAAGTGATGGAACTATCTGGAGAAAGAACATTCAGAAAAGGAAAATATCATTCAAGAATAGTGAACTTGAAGACCTACCTTGAGGTAGGACTGTGTCTGTCATGTTAAAGGAATAGTAATAAAGAGAGCACACCTAAGAGTGTGAGAAAGATCATGTAAGATTTCATAGTCTACTGAGATTTAGATTGTTAATCTAAGAGAGATGGAAGTGTACTAAAGAGACTTGAGCAAATGAATAATGAGATTTACTCGCATTTAGAAAGGATCAGTCTGCTTGATGTGTTGGGAATAGAGTTTAACAAGGCAAGGACAAAAAAAGGACAATTAGATAGTTCTGTACATTTAAAAAAGATACACCCCTTGCATTTATTTAACTTAATTATAAAATGCATTATGTTTTTGTTGTTAAAAATTTATATAATATAAAGGAATTTGCTACCATGATTGGACTATTTCCATCAGTTTGATTATCATCTCTGATCCAGGAAACCACAAGAGCTTTGAGAATTTAATGAGGTTCACACAGCTTCCTCAAACATTACCAATGCTAATAGGATAATGGAGTTTGATTAAATTCCACCTCTTTGGAGCCAGGGCTATTACACATCATTTTATTTATTTATAGTTATAAACAAAAGGCCTGTATAAATTTCCCATATGGCTATTAAAGGAACTATATACTTAGTGCCTATTAATAGTATAGGTATCTGTCCAACTATGTAAAATTACATTAATTTTGAATAAAAGTAAAACCCATCCTTAATTAGAGGAATGGGAATATATTATAGATGAGTCGGAACAAAATAATAAAGTTACTATTAGAAATAACTGCAAAAAGTAGAGAGTAAGATGGCTGACTTAGAATAATCAAATGTAGATGATTATTAGGGCATGCTTAGAATGGCTGAAATTTTAGTTAAGAATTATATTTGGGAAGAATAACCACTGAAATAAGTTGAGAGCAAAAGCATGATATAAAGCATGAAGGAGGTGGGGGTTTTGCTATATAGGGTCTCCAGGAAATTTCTGAAAATAGCAAGCACATGATGTTTATTTTCTGGATCAAAGACACAAGGTTTCTCTTTCTCAGAAACTACAGCCTTACGTCTTGTTCAAGTTTTACATTCATCTGGAGAGAAGAAGATGGTGGCAGAGTAGGAGGACCCTAGGCTATTCTTGGCCCACAAACACAACTAGATAACTATCAAATCATCCTAAATACCCCAGAAGTCAACTTGAAGACTGACAGAAAAAACTCCACAACAAAAGGGAGGAAAGAGGCCACACTGGAGGCAGAAAGTATGGAGACATGGTTTAGGGAAGCAACAGATAGCAGATGATGTGGGGGAGGGCACTGTGGTCAAGGAGCAGGCCAAGAAAGAGAAGGACAAACAAGAATGCAGGAGAACATCTCCTCAGTCATTGGCTTGAAAATGAGAGGGAGGGGCTTAGTGAGTTCTTTTAACTAGCCCGGCTTAGAGCCTGGAGTTTTAAAGGTCAGCTAGCTTGATTGGGATGGAGCCAGGAAGGCACTGAGCTGCTCCTGGAGAGAAGGCATCCAAACAATGCAAGGGGGTTATGTGTGCAGGAGGCAAGGAAGCAGACAGATTAGAAAGAGCGATCTAAAGAATATCTGGGGTTGGGGCGCCTGGGTAGTTCAGTCGGTTGGGCGTCCGACCTCCACTCAGGTCATGATCTCACGATCCTGAGTTTGAACCCCGCGTCAGGCTCTGTGCTGACAGCTCAGAGCCTGGGGCCTGCTTCTGAGTCTGTGTCTCCCTCTCTCTCTGCTCCTCCCCCACTCACACTCTGTGTCTCTCTCAAAAATAAAAAAAGATTTAAAAAAAATTTTTAAGACTATCTGGGGCACACAGTGGGGGAGATTATTTGCTCTTTTAGAAGCATGTCCCTGAGAGGTAGCTTTCAGCAGCTTTTTTCCAGGAAAAAAGGAGCTGGCCCTCACCATTTCCACCCCTCAGCATTTGCCTACCCCTCAGCAGAAACATAGAGCCACATGCAGGAAGCAGCTCGGCACAGGCAATGACTGCCTAACTTGCTTACACCAAGCCACACCCTCATGTGTTCTGGCAGTACTGCCCACCTCAGCCACCCTTGCCTCAGTCCCAGAAGGGTGGGCCCCTTCTAGAGAAGACCAGCACAAACCCCCGCCACACCACATCGATGGCCCATCCAGAGAGTTCTGCAAGTGGGTGAGTAGAGGTGGCGACACATCTAATTTCACAAGAAGACCAGTAAAACTCACCACATTCAGGCCAGTAGCAGTGTCCATAGCAAGCAAGGAGAACCTCTGCAGATGACTGGCCTGAACGACAGAGCAGCCAAACCACAACAGCAGAGGGCAGGCAGCGCACACTGGGACACTTGCTGAAGCACCAGGCCCTGGGCACTGCATGACGTGTTTTTCATAAGGCCATTACCTTGATGAGCAGGAGACATAACTGGCTTTTCTAACACAGAGAAAGCAGAGACTTAGACAAAAGGCCAAGACAAAGGAATTTAAGCAAAATGAAAGAACAAGAGGCTATGGCCAGAATCTAAGCTAAACATATAAGACATGCTTGACGGAGAATTTAAAGCAATAATCATAAGGATGCTCGCTGAGATTGAGAAAAGACTACATGACATCAGTGAGACCCTTACCACAGTGATAAAAGAGTTTAAAAGGAATCTATCAGAGATAAAGAATGCAAAAACTGAGAATGGAAACAGGCTTGATGTAATGAAAAGCAGGTTAGGAGAAATAGAAGAATGAATTAATGATACAGAGGACAAAATAATGGAAAATAATGATACTGAACAAAAAGAGAAGAATTTTGGAATGCGAGAGCAGACTTAAGGAACTCAGTGACTCCATCAAATGTTACATTAAGATTATAGGAGTCACAGAGAAACGAGAGAAAAAAAGGCAGAAAATTTATGTGTAAAAATAGCTGAAAACTTTACTAATCTGGGGAAGGAAACAGATATCCAGATCCAGGAGGCACAGAGAGCTCCTATCAAAATCTATAAAAGAAGACCAACTCCAAGATATATTATAATTAAATTTGCAAAACACAATGATAAACAAAAAAATCTTAAAAGCAAGACAAAGGAAGTCCTTAACTGAGAAGAGAAAAATCCATAACGGTAGCTGCAGATTTCTCAACAGAAACATGGCAAGCCAGAAGGGAGTAGCATGATATATTCAAAGTGCTGAAGGGAAAAATCTGCAGGCAAGAATACTCTATCCAGCAAAGCTATCATTCAGAATAGAAGGAGATAATGAGTTTCCCATATAAACAAAAACTGAAAGGGTTCTGGATGACTAAACTAACCCTGCAAGAAATATTGAAGGGAGCTCTATGAGGGCAAAGGAGAAACCAAAAGGGACAAAGACAAGAAAGGATCAGAAAATACCCAGAAACAATGAAAAAAGAATAAAATGACAATAAATACATATATACCAATAATTACTTTGAATGTAAATGGATTAAATGCTCCACCGAAATACATAGGAGGCAGAATGGATAAAAAACAAACAAACAAGATCCATCTATATGCTGCCTGCAAGATACTCATTTTAGACCTAAAGACACCTGCAGATTGAATGTAAGGGGATGGAGAAACATGTATCATGCAAATGGATGTCAAAAGAAAGCCAGGGTAGCAATACTCATATTGGACAAACTAAACTTTAAAAACTGTAACAAAAGTCAAAGAAGGGTAATATATCATAAAAGGGGACAATCCAAGAAGATCTAACAATTATAAATATTTATGCACCCAACTTGGGACACCCCAAAATATAAAATAATTAATAACAAACATAAAGAAACTAATTGATGATAATACAATAATAGTAGGGGATTTTAATACCCCATCTACATCAATGGACAGATCATCTAAACAGAAAATAAACAAGAAAACAATGGCATTGAATAACAAGCTCTACCAGTTGGACTTAACAGATATATTCAAAACATTCCATCCTAAAACAGAATACACATTCTTTTGAAGTGCACAGGGGACATTCTCCAGAATAGAACACATATGAGGTCAAAATTCAGGCCTCGACAAATACAAAAGGTTGAAATCATACCATGCACATTTTCTGAACACAAGGCTATGAAACTAGAAATCAAGCACAAGAAAAAATTTAGAAAGGCCACAAATACATGAAGATTAAACAACATGCTACTAAACAATGAATGGGTCAACCAGAAAATCAAAGAAAAAAAGTAAAAAATACATCAAAACAAGTGAAAATGAAAACGCAACCATCCAAAACTTTTGGGAGGCAGCAAAAGCAGTACTAAGAGGAAAGTATATAGCAATACAGGTTTACTTTAATAAGAAAGAAAAATCTCAAATAAATACCCTAGTAGTACACCTAAAAGAGCTAGAAAAAAAGCTTAAAGCCAGAAGAAGGAAATAAATAATATTAGAGCAGAAATGAATGATATATAAACTAAAAAAAAACAATACAACATATCAATGAAACCAGAAGCTGGTTCTTTGAAAAACTTAATAAAATAAATAACCCCCTAGCCAGACTTATCAAAAATAAAAGAGAAAATGCCCAAATTTAAAAAGAAAATCACAAATGAGAGAGGAGAAATCACAATCAACACCACAGAAATACAAACTATAAGAATATATTATGAATAACTATATGCCGACAAATTGAACAACCTGGAAGAAATGGATAAATTCCTAGATACATATAAACTAGCAAAACTGAAACAGAAAGAATAGAAAACATTAACATTCTGATAACCAGCAATGAAATTGAATCAGTAATCAAAAAACTCCCAACAAACAAAAGTCCAGGGCCAGACACTTCACAGGCAAATTCTACCAAACATTTAAAGAAGAGTTAATATTCATTCTTCTCAAACTATTGCAAACATTAGAAATGAAAGGAAAACTCCCAGCATTACCCTGATACCAAAAACAGATAAAGATTCCACTACAAAAGATAATTATTGGCCAATATCCCTAATGAACATGGATGCAAAATTCTAACAAAATATTAGCAAACTGAATCCAATAATACATTAAAAAAAATCATTCACCATGATTAAATGTGATTTATTCCTGGGCTCCAAGGGTAGTAATCAAAACACTATGGTACTGGCACAAAACAGACACTTAGATCAATGGAACAGAATAGAGAGCCCAGAAATAAAATTACAGTTATATGGTCAATTATTCTTTGACAATGGAGGAAAGAATATGCAATGGGAAAAAGAGAGTGTTGGGAAAACTGGATAGCTATATGCAAAAGAATGAAATTGGACCACTTTCTTACACCATACACAAAAATAACTTCAAATGTAATTAACGACCTAAACATGGGACCTGAAGCCATCAAAATTCTAGAGGAGAAAACAGGTAGTAACCTCTTTGACATCAGCCGTAGCAATTTCTTTCTAGATATGTCTCCTGAGGCAAGGGAAACAGAAGCAAAATTAACCATTGGGACTACATTAAATACAAAGCTTTGCACTAGGGAAATAATCAGCAAAACTAAAAGCAACCTACCAAAAGAGAGAAGGTATCTGTAAATGACATATCCTATAAAGGTTAATTATCCAAAAAATATAAAGAACTTATACAATACAACACTAAAAAACAAATAATCCAATTAAAAAATGAGCAGAAGACACGAACAGATTATTCCTCCAAAGAGGACATATAGACGGCCAACAGACACATGAAAAGATACTCAACACCACTGATCATCAGAGAAATATAAATCAAAACTACAATAAGATAGCACCTCACATCTGTCAGAATGGCTAAAATTAACAACACAAGAAATGAGGTGCTGGTGAGAATGTGGAGAAAGGAGAATCTTCTTGCATCATGAGGGGAAATGGAAACTGGTGCGACCACTGTGGGGAACAAAATGGAGGTTCCTCAAAAGTTATAAATAGAACTACCCTACAATCCAGCAATTGCCCTACTAGGTATTTACCCAAAGAATACAAAAATATCAATTTGAAGGGATATATGTACCCTGATATTTATGGCAGCATTATCTATAATGGCCACATTATGGAAGCACCTCAAGTGTACATTGATAGATGAATGGATAAAGAGCTCATATAGATGTATGTACATACGTACACACACACACACACACACACACACACACACACACACACACAAATACACACACTGGAATATTACTTAGACATAAAAAATAATTGAATCTTGCCATATTCCACGACATGGATAGAGCTAGAGAGTATTATGGTCAGCAAATTAAATCAGAGAAAGACAAATTTTATATGATTTCACTCATATGTGGAATTTAAGAAACGAAACAGATGAACATAGGGGAAAAAAGAGGGACAAACCAGAAAACAGGCTCTTGACTATAAAAAACAAACTGAAGGTTACTGGAGGGGAGGTGGGTGGAGGGAAGGTTTAAATAGGTGAAGGGGATTAAGGAGGGCATTTATTGTGATGAGTACTGAGTGTTGTATGAAAGGGATGTATCACTAAATTCTATACCTGAAACTAATATTACACTGTGTGCTAACTGGAATGTAAATAAAAATTTTACTTCATCTAAATAATTTTAACAAACATGAGGGCCGTAGGGAAGGATACTTGGGCCTGGAATAAAAAAGGACATGAACCCACAAGAAAAAAAATAGGTCTCAAAAAGTCAAAGACATGGGGCGCCTGGGTGGCGCAGTCGGTTGAGCGTCCGACTTCAGCCAGGTCACGATCTCGCGGTCCGTGGGTTCGAGCACCGCATCAGGCTCTGGGCTGATGGCTCAGAGCCTGGAGCCTGTTTCCAATTCTGTGTCTCCCTCTCTCTCTGCCCCTCCCCCGTTCATGCTCTGTCTCTCTCTGTCCCAAAAATAAATAAATGTTGAAAAAAAAATTTTTTTTAAAAAGTCAAAGACAGTTTAATGGAGAAAAAGGTCAAGTCAGATCTTGTGGTTTATAGAAATTACAGTAGAGCTCAACTTTGTGGATTATTTTGAACGTACAGGGTCTCTATAAATAGAAATTCTATTTATATTGATATAAATATAAATATATATTTATATTGTTGACTGTTGGGGCAGTCAACATAGAGAACTAGCCTAGTCTTAAACTTTTGTAAAAGGGCTTTGTGATATTATGGGAGGGTTTTTTTGTTTTTTTTGTGTATCAAATACTATCTTCTGACCAGAATAAATTTGAGAATTTTTGAAGGGGGGATTATATGTAATCATTCATGATTAAAAATTTCCCTGAAAACATAAAAGAATAATGAACAATGAATGTATGTGAACGTATGGATAAAAGGGAAGAAAGGAAGGTAACTCCAACAAATCCTTAGAATGTTCACACTTATGTATCTTAAAAATTGTATATGAACATATAACTCAAAGTATACAATAAAAATAGGTAGGAAAACAAAAAGAAGAGAATGAGCAAATATTTCTGATTACCTGTATAAGGCTTCACATGTAAATCACACAAACTGACCGTGGAAAATTTCAAGACAAAATATACTTGTTAGTAAAACTGTATGTAACCTACAGGATCTTTGGTAGAGAATTAGATTTGGAGCCATACCATCTGGACTCACAAGTTCACGTGACAGAACTGGCTCAGTTAGGCACTACTGGCACCTCTGGGCACCATACCCACTAGCTGGATGATTGAGACCATGGACACTGGGCTTAACACACTGCAGTTTACATCACTAATACTACTGATTCTGGCCATTGAATGATGTTGATAAAATTACTTCCTTTGGAAACTAGATCTTAGAAACATCTTTTTTATTTCCCCTTCAAAATGAAAGAAAGCACATATTGGAAAATGTTTTGATAGTGGCAATAGAAGAAAATTTTCTAAATTTATATACTTAATATTTGGAGAAAATACACAATCTCTTTCATCTGCAAGATAAAGTCTTAAGATGAAAGGAAACTAGGGACAGAAGATAATAAATAGAGTAAAAGTATCTAACAAAGTTGGTACAATAAGGAACAATAACAGAGTGTACTGAAATGTAATAGAATTAAACTACATATTGGGATAAGCAAGTGCATCCTTCATATTATTAAGAAAATTAATTAAATGTAAAGCATCCTGAGAACTCTTCCTGATAGCCAAAGGGAAATGACAACAGGATGAAAACAGTGAGGAATGAGATAATACATCTGAAGGGCAGGGAACAAAAGTTTCAAAAAAGAACAAAAAAATCTTTGAGAGACTGTCATAAAATCTATAATGGCTGAAACATTATAGCATTGAAAAATAAACTGAATATGTACATTAAAATTCTGATCCTGTTTTTTTTTTTAAGAAACAATCATCTAGAAAAATCCTGTGATTTTTTCAAATTACTGGGATGCCAAAAATTTGGACAGAAAAGAGACTTTTTTTTTTTCCAAACTGGATAATTACCTCTCAGCATCACAAATTTCAGAAGAAAATGAAGCAATTGCTACAGAATTTAGAACAAAGTTTTTTGACTTGAGAGTTCTGTATTCAGCCAAGCTTTCATTTTTATGTGATGAACATGATACACAGGGATTCACAAATATGTCACCAACAGATAAATCTTTAGAAACTGAATGCAGCAGAACCCCAACAAGATATTAATAAATATTTATATCTTGAGAAGGGATACTTGTGTAATAGATTCTTTGGCATGTCTTCCTCCATTCAGTTAAAGGCTAAAATCAGGAATCTAAATGTACAATACGAAAGTGAATTATTGAAATGGAGACCAACCTTGGCCTTGCTTTACTTCCACATTTGCATTTGTTGCCTCCCCTCACTGTCATGAAGTGTTGTTTCTTTATCCTTGTCTAGATATCAGATTTGAATTGTATGATTTAATTGCTTAAGCCTTAGCAAGTACTGTTTAAATACACCTTTAATAAACATTCTGGATTATTTATACAGCTATTTGTACACTGGATAGATTATTTTTTAAGTTTATTTACTTATTTTGAGAGTGTGTGTGCAAGCAGGGGAGGGACAGAGCAGGGGTAAGGGGGAGAAAGAGAGAGAAAGAGAATCCCAAGCAGGTTTCGACACTGTCAGCATAGAGCCCTATGTGGGGCTCAGTCTCAGGAATCCTGAGATCATGACCCGAGCGAAGATCAAGAGTCAGATGCTTAACAGACTGAGCCACCCAGGCGCTCCTGGGTGAGATTATTAAACACATTTATATTCATTGGTTCATTAGGAACAGGTTTTATTTTATTCCAAAAGGGTCTTCTTTATTATAGAAGAGTCATGATATTTTCCATCTTTTGATTTCACATTGGATAACCTGAATCATTTTTTAATTAAAATCTTTTTAAAAAATAGTTCCTTGTCAGTAACCTAGAAGGAACTGTGAAGGTTTTGGGATAACAAACTCAAATGCATACAATGTGATTTCACAATATTTTAGGCAGAAAAAAATCACCAAAAACAAAATATAAAAATATAAGTTGCTAATAATATTTATATTTGGGTGATATTTAAATTCAAATTTTTATATTTCTCATATTTGGCTTATCAGAAAATCATAAATAGTAAAGGCATGTACAATCTTATATGAACTACAACTGTAATCATATTATATAAAACTATTATTAGTGGTGGACAATCAGCAAAGAGTAAACACAATGAAAAATAGCAACTGCTGATTACTTTTAGTGTTTATTATAACAGAGTATCTGAAAGACATGGGAATGCCCAAGTACTTGAGGTTCTAAATTAAAGTAATTCAGTTATGATAAATTTAGTTTCTTGACACTTTGTGCTTTTCCCAGTCCTTCAGTCTTTTAACCTGCTTATTCTAAATGCTTACTAAAAATGCCCATTTATAGATGACTGTCTCAAATGGAAGTATTCCATAGGTATTATTTTCACTTTGATCTATGCTACTTAGTTATTTTAAGAAGTTAAAGATTTCTAGTTGTATTCATGACTTTTTTATCCCCTTCTCCCCACTAATTTCTCTGACCCTAACACTAATATTCATTCTATTTTCAAACTGAGAGATTATTTTAAATGCTGGTGACTGGGCTCACTGAGCTCCATTCACCATTGTAAACAGTTTGCTTTATCATCTTTAAAGTGGAGAAAATAATTTTTAACAATCACATATGGTCATTAGACATAAAGTTAATTTTCTTAGAAACATACAATTTAAGGGTTACACAAATACTAAGCTAACATTTTCCCTCTCTTTTTCCTACCTCTTTTTCCTTTCCTCTTTTTGACTACCATATTTTAACTAGTACATGGGAAAAGACACCTGTGTTTTGAGTTCACTTATAAAACCACGAGCAGGAAGGTGGCATGGCCAAGAATTCACAAGGGAAAGAATCAATAACTGATACAGATATAGAAAACTGGGAATTCTGATGGTCTGACTCTCACACACACCCAGTCCCTCCCACCCCCACACACATACTCCTCTTGCTTATCACTGCATATCTACTTCATTCCTCCTCACCCCATAAATCTCAGACCATAAGGTCACCAAATAACTGCCACATTTCCCAGTTTATCTCACTGGGAAAGGCTGTATGACTTTCTCTGCCACGATTACAAAAACATGGAAAATATTCTTTCATTAATATGGGCTAGATAGTACACTGTCTTATCATGTTGTCCTATCATTAATGGTCAGAAGACAAGTTTCATACTGGTACAAACAGGCCTTTTAATTTGTGCTTCTTCTGTGGACATATTTACCAAATTATACAAGGACACTGCAATCTGGGCACATATCCTAATACATTTCCATTCCAGACTTGGAGAAATGTTCCATATACTTGAAGCATTATTAGAGATCACTAAAAACTATAAAAGTTGATAAGTTAACCCCTTATTTCATTTCTCTTTTATATATCTTAGCACTAATGAAAATATTCAAAGACTAATCTTAGTGGCCAAAATTCTCATGATTCAAGAAATCAGTAACAAATTCTCTTAAAATATATTAATGAAAGACAATATGAAAGAGATTTTATTAAACTTTCTTCAGTAGTATAATTGGCCTTAAAAATCAACAATGGTACAACATATTCTTTATGAGATCATCAGAAGAACGTGGATGCATCTGTTTTATAGTGAAGAAATTTTAGGCACCAAAACTTAAGCCTCTTTAGTATTGCAACCACACTGGAAATAAGTATTATAAAATTTAAATGATATTTATGTAGATTTTAAATGTAAACAATAAAAATACTTTAATATGTTTCAACATGTTTCTTCAAGAGTCAATAGTTACCAAACATGTATGTTGTTTTGTTGGCAAAAATAAAATATCCAAGTAGCATTTCCATAATTTATAAGATAAACCAAAAGCTTTCTAATCTTGAGAGAAATGGACAGAGGCTGAGTTTGCTGCTATCCCTGAAACATCTTATCACGTGTGAGTAGATTTCATTTGTATACAGAAAATATGAAAGAGGGCAAAAAAGAGAATTAGGAAGTAAATATAACCTATTATGTTCTCATTATATTCCTTCAAAGAGCATAGCCACTTTAAAAGTCTCTATCATTATCAAACTGCATACTTTTAGAGGCAAAAATTATGATTCTTCTCGTTGAAATAGCCATATTTAGAAAGAGTCTGTGTGTGTGTGTCTCTCTCTCTTTTCCTTCTCTCCCTTCCCCATCCAGAAGGAAGGAAGGAAGGAAGGAAGGAAGGAAGGAAGGAAGGAAGGAAGGAAGGAAGGAAGGAAGGGATGAAATGCTTCACAAGAATTGTATTCTTTAAAGGAAACTACAATTACAATCCAATCACAGTACAGAAGTAGAAATTTGCTAGTTTTGAAATCTTCCTTTTTATGT
This sequence comes from Felis catus, assembly GCF_018350175.1. NCBI lineage: Eukaryota > Metazoa > Chordata > Mammalia > Carnivora > Felidae > Felis > Felis catus. The sequence continues at coordinate 38,670,904 of NC_058368.1, read as the reverse complement.
AAATCCTTGCATATGTGAACTATGTAACAGTAAATTTGACTTTCCTTGGAAAATAGAGAAAGTGGTCTTTCGTCAAAGATCTAGGAGATCTTACACTGTCATTTCATAGGTTTAGGGAAAAAAAGTCTATTTATATATTATTCCTCCCCTTCATAAATACATCCCTCCACAGTGAAATTCTAAGCAAACTATCTCACCTCTCATGCTTGCAGGCCACAGAAAGGATGGCATGGCCACAGCCTCATTTCTTTTTCTATATTTAAAAAAATTTTTTTAATGTTTATTTATTTTTGAGACAGAGAGAAACAGAGCATGAGTTGGGGTAGGGGCAGATCGAGAGGGAGACACAGAATCTGAAGCAGGCTCCAGGCTCTGAGCTGTCATCACAGAGCCCTAAGCAGGGCTGGAACCCACCAACCGTGAGATCATGACCTGAGCCAAAGTCAGATGCTCAACCGACTGAGCCACCCAGGCGCCCCATCCTCATTTCATTCTCTCTTTTTTGTAGAATGTGAACTCATGTTATTTAACTCCCCTTCCCTTCCCTTCCTTTCCCTTCCCTTCCCTTCTCTCTCCTCCCCTCCCCTCCCCTCCCTTTTGAGTGCAAGAGTCAGGGAGGGGCAGAGAGAAGAGAAGAGAGAATTTCAAGCAGGCTCCAAGCTGTCAGCAGAGCCCAACACAGGGCTCCATCTCACAACTGTGAGATCATGACCTGAACTGAAATCAAGAGTTGGATGCTCAACAGACCGGTCCACCCATGTTATTTAACATTTTAGACTTCAATTTCTCAAGAGTAGGGTTAATTTACATCCATCACAATACTAACCACAGCTCTGGGGCTGTATATTTGAACAAAGAGAGAAGGAAGAAAAGTAGGCCTGCAGCCAGTCTATCCTACATTTATTAATATATAACTTAGGTCAGATTATTGACTATGTTCTATACAACATAACTCACACATTCCCAGTGAGCTATGTTTAAAATACATGATGAATTGAAATGAGTTTAAAAAAATCTTAAGAAATTAAAAAAAAAATAACCACTGACTTTTAAACTACACAACATCTATACATGGAAGACTTTATCTCATATTAATTAATAATAATTAATACATTTTTAATGTAAGAATAATAGATTTAAGTCTATTTTATGACAGGTATTTGTATAAAGACGTCACAGAGGAAATTACCCTCCCCAGGGTTCTTGTTGTTGAAAGCAACAAAAACTAAGTAGCAAATGGCTTGAGTGAAAGGATGTCAGAAAGCTCACATTATTGCCATAAGGGTAGTTGAAACATGTTTTAGAATGAAAAAAGAAAGCAAGCCATGCAGAAAAAGCCACTCTAAAGTGACATCTGAGAAACTGTCTACTTAAGGAATGCTGCTATCCCTTTCCACTGGGGGTCACCAGCACGACTGGACATCTGACATTAGACACGATCCTACTGTTCTGCAGCCACACCCTTTATAAATGAGTTCCAATCTCTAATTCTACACTCACATGAGTCAATCCCACATGAAAGCACTGAATGGGAATCAGAAAGGTGGAGTCCTGATCATAATCTGCACCTTAGCTACAGAGACAGAAGAGAGGGAATACTGGGCCTTCTGCAATTTGTACAATGGAAGACTCCACTGAAATAAGGATTGTGATGAAAGGAATATCATTTAATAAACATATAATTAATTCCTTATTTAAATAATTTTTCTAATTAACTTTGAAGATGAAGATACTGAACTTAATTTTATATTTATAAACAAAGTCACAGAAATCAACTATTAAATATGTAAGCAAACATGTCTTCTTTGGCTACTTTGTGACAGTGAACATCTCTGCCTTATACCAAAGAAACAAATTGCTGCCACATTAAGGTATAAGCAGAACTGAATATATCCTGGGATAAAGTGTATTTAAACTACTAAATGCCAACATACTCAGCTGGATATTCTTTATATATTTTAGAGAAGGAATTAGACAAGGGACATCAATCATGTTCTAGTCAAGAAAGTAAAGTTGTATAATTTTCCAAACCATTCAAACATTATTTTATAATAATGTTTGATATGTGATATGAAATAAAGATTAATTTCAAAATTAATATTTAAAGTTAGAAAAAATATTTATTTCTGTGTTTTACCATTTATTTTTTAAGTTTTTATTTAAATTCTAGTCAGTTAACATATAACATAAGAGTGGTTTCAGGAGTAGAATTCAGTGATTCATCACTTACATATAACACCCAGTGCTCAACACAAGTACACTCCTTAATCCCCATCACCCATTTAGCCCACTCCTCCACCCACCTCCCCTCCAGCAACCTTCTGTTCTCTATAGTTAAGGGTCTCTACGGTTTGCCTCCCTCTCTTAAAATGATATAAAATAATATTTAAATTAAAAAGAAGTAAAATTTAAAATATTTAAAATATTTAAAATGCCAAAGATAATCCTATTTCAGCTCAAACATGAAATCAAATGAAACTTTAAAAGTGTTTTTAGATACATATTTTAGCATTTTTTTGAAATTATTTAATAATTTAAGGCTTTCTCAGAAATATAAAAATAGTTTGAAATGAAAATAATAATGAAACTCTTACTATCTTGAGACAAATTTACATGTACGCATCTGGGGCTATGGTTTCTTAGTGCTATTAATGTGCATTTTAATAGCAACATTTGGTTGACTGCACACAGAAATCATAACACATTTTCACTGATTCAATTTTGCCCAAGAGATGAACTATCTACTTTATAGCCATTTCTTTGTTCTCTCCTATGTAAAATAATTTGACATTGTCAAACATACACAGAAGTCTCTTAATGTTGGAGCCTCTCCTGGCATAGTACAATAGATATATTCTCTTTCATATCATACACTTTATTTTTATAATTAATTATGTTTATAATTTTTTTAAAAATTGAGATATAATCTTCACCCAACAAAATGCACAAATCTTGGCTGAATGGTTTGATGGGTTTTGACAAACACCAAGTAACCCACATCCCTATCCAGATATGGAATATTTCCAGTTAGAATACTGCCAATAGAGAGTATTTCCAATTAGAATATTTACATTCTATATACTTATAGTGTATATATATTTCCAATATAGAATATTTCCAATGTCTCACCAAGTTCCATGATCCTCTGTAAGAATTCTTCCCCTGCAGAAGAAATTCCACTTGCTCTACTCCAATGAATCAGTTTTGCCTTCTAAAACTTCTCATGAATAGAACTATGCAGTAAGTATACATTTGTGTCTAGCTCCTATCAATTAGCATAACATTTTGAGAATCATGTATCTATTACTGTGTGCATCAGTATATTATTACATTTTGCTGTAGAATTCTATGATTATACTACAATTTGCTGATCTATTCTCCTGTTAACGGACATCGGATTGCTCCATTTCTTGACTACTATGAATAAAGATGCTATACACATTTCTGTACCACCTTTTGTTTGTTTTTGCTTTTGTTATTGGCATAAGTTTTCATTCCTCCCAACTAAATACCTAGGAGTGAAATTGCTGGAATACAGGGGAAGTGAATGTTTAAGCTTAGAAGAAACTTCCAAACTGTTTTCCAAGATGGTTATAACCATCTTACAGTTGCACCAACAATATCTGAGCCTTCCACTTGCTCCATACCATTGCCAACATTTGGCACTCAGTGGTTTTAAGTTTAGCTATTCTAGAAGAAGTACTGTGGTATGTCATTGTGGTTTTAATTTGCATTTCCTTGATTAATACAATGCGGACCACATTTTCATGTGCTTATTGGCTATTTGTAGATCTTCCTTTGTGAATTGTCTTTTCAAGTATTTTGAGTATTTTTCAATTGGATTTTTTATAAGAGTCTTTTATATTCTGGATACAAATCTACAGTCATATATGTGTATTGCTAATATTTTCTCTCAGTCAGTGGCTTGAATATTCATTTTAACAGTGTATTTTAATAAGCAGGAAGATTTTTTTTTGCTTTCATGAAGTTCAGTTTATTATTTTCTCTTTATTTTTTATTTTTTTTCCAGTGTTACAGTTTTACTTTATTTTTTTTATATGAAATTTATTGACAAATTGGTTTCCATACAACACCCAGTGCTCATCCCAAAAGGTGCCCTCAATACCCATCACCCACCCTCTCCCCCCTCCCACCCCCCATCAACCCTCAGTTTGTTCTCAGTTTTTAAGAGTCTCTTATGCTTTGGCTCTCTCCCACTCTAACCTGTTTTTTTTTTTCCTTCCCCTCCCCCATGGGTTCCTGTTAAGTTTCTCAGGATCCACATAAGAGTGAAACCATATGGTATCTGTCTTTCTCTGTATGGCTTATTTCACTTAGCATCACACTCTCCAGTTCCATCCATGTTGCTACAAAAGGCCATATTTCATTTTTTCTCATTGCCACGTAATATTCCATTGTGTATATAAACCACAATTTCTGTATCCATTCATCAGTTGATGGACATTTAGGCTCTTTCCATAAATTGGCTATTGTTGAGAGTGCTGCTATGAACATTGGCGTACAAGAGGCCCTATGCATCAGTACTCCTGTATCCCTTGGATAAATTCCTAGCAGTGCTATTGCTGGGTCATAGGGTAGGTCTATTTTTAATTTTCTGAGGAACCGCCACACTGCTTTCCAGAGCGGCTGCACAAATTTGCATTAGCACCAACAGTGCAAGAGGGTTCCCGTTTCTCCACATCCTCTCCAGCATCTATAGTCTCCTGATTTGTTTATTTTGGCCACTCTGACTGGCGTGAGGTGATACCTGAGTGTGGTTTTGATTTGTATTTCCCTGATAAGGAGCGACGCTGAACATCTTTTCATGTGCCTGTTGGCCATCCGGATGTCTTCTTTAGAGAAGTGTCTATTCATGTTTTCTGCCCATTTCTTCACTGGGTTATTTGGATACTAGCCCTTTGTCCGATATGTCATTTGCGAATATCTTTTCCCATTCCGTTGGTTGCCTTTTAGTTTTGTTGGTTGTTTCCTTTGCTGTGCAGAAGCTTTTTATCTTCATAAGGTCCCAGTAATTCACTTTTGCTTTTAATTCCCTTGCCTTTGGGGATGTGTCGAGTAAGAAATTGCTGCGGCTGAGGTCAGAGAGGTCTTTTCCTGCTTTCTCCTCTAAGGTTTTGATGGTTTCCTGTCTCACATTCAGGTCCTTTATCCATTTTGAGTTTATTTTTGTGAATGGTGTGAGAAAGTGGTCTAGTTTCAACCTTCTGCATGTTGCTGTCCAGTTCTCCCAGCACCATTTGTTAAAGAGGCTGTCTTTTTTCCATTGGATGTTCTTTCCTGCTTTGTCAAAGATGAGTTGGCCATACGTTTGTGGGTCTAGTTCTGGGGTTTCTATTCTATTCCATTGGTCTATGTGCCTATTTTTGTGCCAATACCATGCTGTCTTGATGATGACAGCTTTGTAGTAGAGGCTAAAGTCTGGGATTGTGATGCCTCCTGCTTTGCTCTTCTTCTTCAAAATTCCTTTGGCTATTCGGGGCCTTTTGTGGTTCCATATGAATTTTAGGATTGCTTGTTCTAGTTTCGAGAAGAATGCTGGTGCAATTTTGATTGGGATTGCATTGAATGTGTAGATAGCTTTGGGTAGTATTGACATTTTGACAATATTTATTTTTCCAATCCATGAGCACGGAATGTCTTTCCATTTCTTTAAATCTTCTGCAATTTCCTTCATAAGCTTTCTATAGTTTTCAGCATACAGATCCTTTACATCTTTGGTTAGATTTATTCCTAGGTATTTTATGCTTCTTGGTGCAATTGTGAATGGGATCAGTTTCTTTGTCTTTCTGTTGCTTCATTGTTAGTGTATAAGAATGCAACTGATTTCTGTACATTGATTTTGTATCCTGCAACTTTGCTGAATTCCTGTATCAGTTCTAGCAGACTTTTGGTGGAGTCTATCGGATTTTCCATGTATAATATCATGTCATCTGCAAAAAGCGAAAGCTTGACTTCATCTTTGCCAATTTTGATGCCTTTGATTTCCTTTTGTTGTCTGATTGCTGATGCTAGAACTTCCAGCACTATGTTAAACAGCAGCGGTGAGGGTGGGCATCCTTGTCGTGTTCCTGATCTCAGGGGAAGAGCTCTCAGTTTTTCCCCGTTGAGGATGATGTTAGCTGTGGGCTTTTCATAAATGGCTTTTATGATCTTTAAGTATGTTCCTTCTATCCCGACTTTCTCAAGGGTTTTTATTAAGAAAGGGTGCTGGATTTTGTCAAAGGCCTTTTCTGCATCGATTGACAGGATCATATGGTTCTTCTTTTTTTTTTTTTTTTGTTAATGTGATGTATCACGTTGATTGATTTGTGAATGTTGAACCAGCCCTGCATCCCAGGAATGAATCCCACTTGATCATGGTGAATAATTCTTTTTATATGCCGTTGAATTCGATTTGCTAGTATCTTATTGAGAATTTTTACATCCATATTCATCAGGGATATTGGCCTGTAGTTCTCTTTTTTGACTGGGTCTCTGTCTGGTTTAGGAATCAAAGTAATACTGGCTTCATAGAATGAGTCTGGAAGTTTTCCTTCCCTTTCTATTTCTTGGAATAGCTTGAGAAGGATAGGTATTATCTCTGCTTTAAACGTCTGGTAGAACTCCCCTGGGAAGCCATCTGGTCCTGGACTCTTATTTGTTGGGAGATTTTGGATAACCGATTCAATTTCTTCGCTGGTTATGGGTCTGTTCAAGCTTTCTATTTCCTCCTGATTGAATTTTGGAAGAGTGTGGGTGTTCAGGAATTTGTCCATTTCTTCCAGGTTGTCCAATTTGTTGGCATATAATTTTTCATAGTATTCCCTGATAATTGTTTGTATCTCTGAGGGATTGGTTGTAATCATTCCATTTTCATTCATGATTTTATCTATTTGGGTCATTTCCCTTTTCTTTTTGAGAAGCCTGGCTAGAGGTTTGTCAATTTTGTTTATTTTTTCAAAAAACCAACTCTTGGTTTCGTTGATCTGCTCTACAGTTTTTTTAGATTCTATATTGTTTATTTCTGCTCTGATCTTTATTATTTCTCTTCTTCTGCTGGGTTTAGGCTGCCTTTGCTGTTCTGCTTCTAGTTCCTTTAGGTGTGCTGTTAAGTTTTGTATTTGGGATTTTTCTTGTTTCTTGAGATAGGCCTGGATTGCAATGTATTTTCCTCTCAGGACTGCCTTCGCTGCGTCCCAAAGCATTTGGATTGTTGTATTTTCATTTTCGTTTGTTTCCATATATTTTTTAATTTCTTCTCTAATTGCCTGGTTGACCCACTCATTCGTTAGTAGGGTGTTCTTTAACCTCCATGCCTTTGGAGGTTTTCCAGACTTTTTTCTGTGGTTGATTTCAAGCTTCATAGCATTGTGGTCTGAAAGTATGCATGGTATAATTTCAATTCTTGTAAACTTATGAAGGGCTGTTTTGTGACCCAGTATATGATCTATCTTGGAGAATGTTCCATGTGCACTCGAGAAGAAAGTATATTCTGTTGCTTTGGGATGCAGAGTTCTAAATATATCTGTCAAGTCCATCTGATCCAATGTCTCATTCAGGGCCCTTGTTTCTTTATTGACCGTGTGTCTCGATGATCTGTCCATTTCTGTAAGTGGGGTGTTAAAGTCCCCTGCAATTACCACATTCTTATCAATAAGGTTGCTTATGTTTATGAGTAATTGTTTTATATATTTGGGGGCTCCGGTATTCGGCGCATAGACATTTATAATTGTTAGCTCTTCCTGATGGAGAGACCCTGTAACTATTATATAATGTCCTTCTTCATCTCTTGTTACAGCCTTTAATTTAAAGTCTAGTTTGTCTGATATAAGTATGGCTACTCCAGCTTTCTTTTGGCTTCCAGTCACATGATAAATAGTTCTCCATCCCCTCACTCTCAATCTAAAGGTGTCCTCAGGTCTAAAATGAGTCTCTTGTAGACAGCAAATAGATGGGTCTTGTTTTTTTATCCATTCTGATACCCTATGTCTTTTGGTTGGCGCATTTAATCCATTTACATTCGGTGTTATTATAGAAAGATACGGGTTTAGAGTCATTGTGATGTCTGTATGTTTTATGCTTGTAGTGATGTCTCTGGGACTTTGTCTCACAGGGTCCCCCTTAGGATCTCTTGTAGGGCTGGTTTAGTGGTGACAAATTCCTTCAGTTTTTGTTTGTTTGGGAAGACCTTTATCTCTCCTTCTATTCTAAATGACAGACTTGCTGGATAAAGGATTCTCGGCTGCATATTTTTTCTGTCTAGCACCCTGAAAATCTCGTGCCAATTCTTTCTGGCCTGCCAAGTTTCAAAAGAGAGATCAGTCACGAGTCTTATAGGTCTCCCTTTATATGTGAGGGCACGTTTACCCCTTGCTGCTTTCAGAATTTTCTCTTTATCCTTGTATTTTGCCAGTTTGACTATGATATGTCATGCAGAAGATCGATTCAAGTCACGTCCGAAGAGAGTTCTCTGTGCCTCTTGTATTTCAATGCCTTTTTCCTTCCCCAGTTCACAGAAGTTCTCAGCTATTATTTCTTCAAGTACCCCTTCACCACCTTTCCCTCTTCCTCCTCTGGGATACCAATTATGCGTATATTATTTCTTTTTAGTGTATCACTTAGTTCTCTAATTTTCCCCTCATACTCCTGGATTTTTTTATCTCTCTTTTTCTCAGCTTCCTCTTTTTCCATAACTTTATCTTCTAGTTCACCTATTCTCTCCTCTGCCTCTTCAAGCCGAGCTGTGGTGGTTTCCATTTTGTTATGCATTTCGTTTAAAGCATTTTTCAGCTCCTCGTGACTGTTCCTTAGTCCCTTGATCTCTGTAGCAAGAGATTCTCTGCTGTCCTGTATACTGTTTTCAAGCCCAGCGATTAATTTTATGACTATTATTCTAAATTCACTTTCTGTTATATTATTTAAATCCTTTTTGATCAGCTCATTAGCTGTTGTTATTTCCTGGAGATTCTTCTGAGGGGAATTCTTTCGCTTGGTCATTTTGGATAGTCCCTGGCGTGGTGAGGACCTGCAGGGCACTTCTCCTGTGCTGTGGTGTATAACTGGAGTTGGTGGGCGGGGCCGCAGTCAGACCTGATGTCTGCCCCCAGCCCACCTCTGGGGCCACAGTCAGACTGGTGTGTGCCTTCTCTTCCCCTCTCCTAGGGGCGGGATTCACTGTGGGGTGGTGTGGCCCGTCTGGGCTACTTGCACACTGCCAGGCTTGTGATCCTGGGGATCTGGCGTATTAGCTGGGGTGGGTAGGCAAGGTGCACGGGGGCAGGAGGGGCAGGCTTAGATCGCTTCTCCTTAGGTGATCCTCTTCAGGAGGGGCCCTGTGGCAGCGGGAGGGAGTCAGATCCGCTGCCGGAGGTTTGGCTCCGCAGAAGCACAGAGTTGGGTGTTTGCGAGGAGCGAGCAAGTTCCCTGGCAGGAACTGGTTCTCTTTGGGATTTTGGCTGGGGGATGGGCGGGGGAGATGGCGCTGGCGAGCGCCTTTGTTCCCCACCAAACTGAGCTCTGTTGTCCGGGGGCTCAGCAGCTCTCCCTCCCTTTGTCCTCCAGCCTTCCCGCTTTCCGAGCAGAGCTGTTAACTTATGACCTCCCAGACGCTAAGTCGCGCTTGTTGTGGGAACACAGTCCGTCAGGCCCCTCCGCTTTTGCAAGCCAGTCTCGGGGGCTCTGCTTGGCCGGCAATCCGCCCCTCTGCCCCAGCTTCCTCCCGCCAGTCCGTGGAGCGTGCACCACCTCGCCTCCCTTCCTACCCTCTTCCGTGGGCCTCTAGTCTGCGTTTGGCTCCGGTGACTCCGTTCTGCTAATCCTCTGGTGGTTTTCTGGGTTATTTAGGCAGGTGTAGGTGGAATCTAAGTGATCAGCAGGAAGCGCGGTGAGCCCAGCGTCCTCCTAAGCTGCCATCTTTCTATTATTTTCTCTTTATATAAACTTATTTTTTTGTGTCCTGTCTAAATATTATTTGCCTACCCCACAGTAAAAAAATGTTTGCTCCTGGTTTTTCCTAGAAGCTTGATGGTCATAGTTTTTTATGTTTATGTATGATTCAAATTGAATTCATTTTCATGTAAGATATGAATTAGAAGTCAACATTCATTTTCTTCTGTTTGGTAACCACTTGTTCAAGCACCATTTAGTGAACAGACTTGCCTTGAGAATATTTATTAAACAGATGTAAGTAGAAAAAAACCTGAAAATTTGAATAGCCCTAAATTTGTTTTAAAAAACTTGAATTCAGAAGTAAAAGCCTCTGGAAAGAAAACACCACATCCAAATAACTATGTTGGTGAATTTAATCAAATAGGTAAGAAGGAAATAATATCACTCTTTCACAAACACTTTTGGAAACTAATAAGGCAGTACCAATCTCACTAGACCTTAAAGAATGTCTATGTTCATGAGATACCAGTATCCCTCATGAATATAGATGGACAGAATATTAGCAAATGAATTCAGCAATATGTAAAAGTCATAATACAGAAAGACCAAGCGGCATTTATTTCAAGAAAGTAAGAATATATCAACATCTAAACATTAATTAATGTAATTTACCACATGTACAGAAAATAGGAGTAAATGTGTGCTCATCTTAATAAATTCAGGGTTACTTCTGAAAATGTTCAACACATTTGTGAAAGCAAAGTGTTAGTAAAGTAAAAATAGGGAGAATTTCCTCAATCTGATAAAGGGTGTCTTCAAAAACATCTCAGCTAACATGATACTTACTGGCAAAAGCTCAAAGTCTTTCCTCCTATATTCCAGAAGAAGAAAAAGACATCTCTTCTCACCAGTTCTTTTGTTTTATGTGTATTTATTTTGGGAGAGAGCGTGTGCACGAACACGCATGTGCGAGAGGTGCACAGAGAGAGGAAGAGAGAATCACAAGCAGGCTCCGTGCTGTCATCTGCCCTGTGGTTGGATCTCACAAACAGTGATATCATGACCTGGGCTGAAATCAAGAGTCAGACACTTAACTGACTAAGCCATCCAGGTGCCCCTAGGCATTTTTTTTCTTTTTTTTAGAGAGATCTAGCGAGCAGAAGAGAGGGGCAGAGGGGGAAGAGAAAGACAGAATCTTAAACAGGCTCCATGCTCAACGCAGAACCCAATTGTCTCACCAATTCTATTCAACTTTGTACTTCAAGTCCCAGCTAGTAAAAGGCAAGAAAATGACCTCAAAGGTATACAGGTTAAAAACAAAATAAAATAAAATCACCTTTATTCTCAGTTTCTATATAGAAAGTCCCAAGCACTCTACAAATGAACCACAAGAAATAACAAGTAAATGTAGCAATGTCACTGTATGTAAAAATCGACTGTATTTCTATTAATTACTCATGAATAATTGGTAAAGAAAATTTTAAATAATACCATGTGCAAAAATATGAAAACATAAAATACTTATGAATAAATGTAAAGATGGGTATACAAGATATATAAACTGTAAACTACAAGATAATCATGATAAAAAAAAAGAGGCTTTAAATAGGACATATATCATAATAATTGACTGAAAAATTCAATAGTATTAAGATGTCATTATCCCCAACTGTCCTATAAATCCATGCAACCTCAGGGTGCTTGGGTGACTTGGTTGGGTGTCCTGCTCTTGATTTCAGCTCAGGTCACGATCCCAGAGTTGTGGGATTGAGCCCTATGTCCACACCAGGAATGGAATCTGCTTAAGATTCTCTCTCTCTCCCTCTGTCCCTCCCCACTTGCCCTCTCTCTGAAGTAAAAAATAAATAAATAAAATGAAATAAAAAATCCACGCAATCTCAATCAAAATTGTAGCAAGCACAGTGATAGCAACTGACAAGGTACTTCTAAGGAATTATAAGAAAGAGCAAAGGACTCAGAATGACAAATACAACTTTGAAAAGAATAATATTTGATGACGTACACTACCTAATTTCCAGACCCTCTACAAAGCTATAGTGATCTGAAAAGTGTAGTTCCAGCAAAAGTGTAGACAAACAGCCAATGGACAATAATAGAGGGCAGAAATAGGCCCACACATATACAGTCAACTTGATTTACTACAAAGGTACTAAAACAATTCAATGGGGAAAAAAATCTGTTTACTTGTACTTTAGACTGAAAAAAAAAATGCCCTATGATGGTTTAATGAATATATAATTATCTCTTAACTCATAAAAAATTACTCTAAAAATAAACATGCTTCTGAACTGAACATTTAACCTTTACACATTAATATTCATTAATGAAAATATTGTTCTTTGGAACACAATTTGAGCATGGAATATATGTAGTTATTTTTTAATGTTTATTTTGAGATAGACAGAGAATATGAGTGGGGGAGAGGCAGAGAGGGAGAGAGAGAACCCCAAGCATGCTCTGGTGCAGAGCCTGACGTGGGGCTCCATCTCACTACCCTCAATATCATGACCTGAGTCGAAATCAAGAGTCAGACACCTAACTGACTCTGCCACCCAGGTGCCCCTGTTGCTCTTGTTTTTTCTTCTTCTTTAAATGTTTATTTATTTATTATTGAAAGACAGAGAGAGAGAGGGAGTCAGAGAATCTGAAGCAGGCTCTGAGCTGTCAGCACAGAGCCTGATGTGGGGCTCGAACCACAAACTGTGAGATCATGGCCTTAGCCAAAATCAATTAACTGACTGAGCCACCTAGGTGCCCCCCCCCCTTTTTTTTAATGTTTATTTATTTTCAAAAGAGAAAGTGTAGTTCTTTTTTTAATCCCTTTTAATAACTAGACATTCACTTTAGTCCTTTTTCAATATCATAATTTTGATTGCTTTAATATGGGGCAGAAAATCAAGCAAAGGCTTAGCATTTGAAGGAATACTTTTCCGTAGTTTACTGAAACAGAATAAGTGCTTATGATATATAAGAAGAGTCCTAACGCATATCACCATAAAATGATGGTCAACTGTTTTTTTTTTCTTTTCCCCTAGCTTACCAGATATAATACTAAACAGAAGTTATATGAGAACAAGGATTAAGCCTACCTTAACTTTGACTTTACAACTGCTATGTGGTACATGATAGTACTATATGCATTTTGTTATATGAATGAATATGTGAGTCATTCACGAAGAATGAATCTCCATGTGTTCTTTCCCTCAGAAATCTCTTAATAAGACCACCAGCACAATGTGGACCATGTGGATGCCCTTTACATCACTGCATAAACTTTTAGATAAATTTGGTACTCCAGAATCATTTTACTGTTACTTCCTAAAACAATAAACGACATGCTCACATGAGCCAAATGAATCCAAATATACAATTCAGTTATACACCTAAATAGTAAAAATAGTTTTATACACAATTTAGGAAGAAACATGTCTTTGTAAAACGAGATTCTGTAAACAAAAACTGCTGTTTGTGTCATCAAAGTCTGACCTGCTCTGACTAGCCTGAGTCCCACTCAGTCTTCTCGTGACAGACAGCTCAGCAATCAATAACGGGTCACAAGAGCTGAAGGTCAAGAATTCTACATCTTGAGGTCTCACATTTATTTTCAGTTCTTAGCCCCAGTATGTTTGGAACTTATTTCTTAACTCTTACATATAAAGCAGAAGATGTTTTTCAATGTATTACATCCAATGTATTGATGTGTCTGAATGTGGTCAGGATGTAGATGATGCATTTCGATAGAAAAATCAAACTAAGAATGGCAAAAGATATTAAGTTTTTGCAAAACCAGTTCTAACTATGACCAACTTAGAGGTAAATATAGTCTACCCTTGTATGTGTCTTTAATCCAATAACTCTCATTTGTTTCCCCAAATTAACCTGAAACATTTATGCTGCCACTGAGTCGCTTTGCTTATTCAAAAGAAATCGAAGGACAAAAAAATATTTCCAGAAGACAGGTGGACTATAAAAAGGTAGTGAAATAAATTTCGAATAATAACGGTTTTGAATCAGAGTTTGTTTGTTTGTTTGTAAATCAGAGTAAATATGGCAGCTATTTTTCTTCAGTGTCATGAAAACTACTCAGTAAATTATCCTACAGTGAACTAAGATTGACAACATTATTCATTTAGGAATCCTAAATGAACTTTCTTGAATGTGCTTCCAAGCTAAGCAGTCATGTGACACTCTACATATCTAATGTTTGTACCTTCTGCAGTTGTATTGTTTGTTATGCAGACAGACACAGACAATTAAGTTCCCCAGGAGAGCACTGTTGGCACAACCCAGCAGAAGTTTCCTTTATGCTGAAAACATGAAACAACAGACTAAATGGCAGCCAAGAAGAGGAAGTCATGACCTCTGGCAGTACACTCTCACTCATCTTTCTCTAGTGAATTAATTTGCCATGAACACTAGAAATAGCATCCTTCATGTCAGAAGTAAAACCATTAGATCATCATCCAGAGAACGGACAGGAATTATACAAACCTCTAGGAACTCTAATGCCACGGTAATTATAATCTTCAGTAACTCAGTGGCTCAAGAGTTTTACTCATCTGTTGTTTTAACTGATGGACATCTGTCTGTTAAATCTATGGGCCCCATGTGGCTATTTAAAATACCAACAGATGCAGGATAACCAACATGAACAAAACTCAGTTTAAATGACACAAAAGTTTGGTTGCTATCAGAAATAAAAATAGATAACAGTTAAACAGTGATGAGAGACACTGATAATAGAGAAATACTGTCTTTTATTTCATTTAGTTATTCTATGCTCATCTACCCTCTCATTGCATGGCTTCTGACATCATGACAGGACTTTATTCACTGGTGGCTATGACTGATGTAGTAGCCACCTCACATGTATGCCTTAGTCCTCCTCCTCAGCCCTTCAACCTACCCTCCGTATCAAAACCAGAGAAGTTTTCCAACAATCGTACTATGAGTGTGCCATTTCAAAAGAAAGGTCTTCATACTTCATAATCTGCAGATCAACCTCGACTGCCATGTTTCTCTCCTGCACTGACCAAGACATCCTTAATGTTCCCCTCAGCTCCACTAAGCTTCTGAAAAGCTATTTCTTGACTATAGGCCTCTGACCTCCCTTTTGTTAGATCATTTACCTTAAAAAAAACTTGTGATTTTAAATTCTTTCTCTGCTCCACTGAAATGTAAATCTTCTCCCAGCCTGTTGCAGGATTACAACCCATGAATGTCTTTAGTTAGGACCACAAAGCCATCCCTTTGAAATCCTCAAGGAGATAGATCCCCTATTTTCCAGACTTTGTGGGAAGGTAGAAGTCTAACTTTGCTAAGCACCAATTAGCAAACACAGATGTCCTAATCACACTGACCAATCTCCTTTCTAGGGCTCTCCAGTTCTTTTCTATTAGCTCAACCCAATGTTTAAAAACCAGTACAAACACTACCTTCTGTTTCAAGTTGAGTTGAGTTTGGTCCCTCTCCTCTATTGCAAGAGTCTCAACCTCTAACGCAATAATCTTAAGTAAAGTCTTCCTTGCCTGTTTAACTCCATTGGGTGGGATTTCTCTTTGACAGCACTTCCTCTGAGCTGTTTCTTATGCCTCTTTGTGTGTCCTCCCCAGTCTCCCTTTCTTGAGACCCTAATTATTCTGCAAGACCTAGATTAAATGAGAGTGGAGTTAGCTGAACTGAAAGTACATAGGAACGGGGGAGAGACAGTTTATTTTGTTTTACTAGGTAAAACAAAATCAACCACTTTGCCCTACATGATTTACACATCCTCTCTCAATACTCAGTATCTTTAATGAGAGATTGGAAGATTGGAGAAAATGTCCTTTCTTTCCTAGCAGTTATCAGGACATTTCTTGGGTTTCCAATCTTCACATATTCACTTAGAAGGGGACTTACACTTAGAAAGGAAAAAAAAAATGAATTAGAACACTGTGAAATTTGTCTCGCTGAAACATTTTTCAGTTACTTAAAAGACGAAGAAGACTATCATCTTCTCTCTCACCAGGCAACTTCCCTTCAAATGACTTTGTAATGTCACTGAATATAGAACTCTGCTGAGCAGGGAATAGAAACATTGATGTCTGTGGAAAAGTGCTAAAGAACTCCTTGACATTTTGTGTCTGGCACTGTAAGGAAGTTTGCTTATGAGAAAAGTTTATTGTGATGCTCATCAGGCATCGAATGTTCTATTTTTCCTCACACAAAAATGTATAATTATGTACCGTAGTGTATATGTACATCTGAGTAGAAAAAAATAACACAGTGGGAAACGAGGGCAAGCATGAGAGAGGGGTCATGTGTTGTTTTTCCTTTCATCCTGAGGCTCGACAGAGGAAAAAGATTAAATGGAAACAAAAAAAACATGATGACCACAAATCTGTAAATTAGTGGTTGAAAGAGAATATTAAGATCCTATTAAAAAGAGTTGCCTCAACTCCTCTAACTCAACATGCAAACTGTTTTCATGTTCTCTGTACCTAACATAAAACTTATCCCAAATTGCCCACTATGCAGAGCTATTATGACTTTGCGCCCACCATCTCTCAACCAGAGTCCTGCAAAATTTTCAGAAGTGATATTCCCGCTTCCCCTGTTTCCTTCTAAAAACTATTTGCTACCTGGCAGTGAAAATCACCTAGGTGAAATGGTATCATACTCTCAGCAAAAGACAAAGCATGTCACTCTCCTGTTTAACAACCTCCAAATCTGTCCCAAAAAATCTCAACAACTTGACTGTGGGCTAAAAGGCACTATATGACCTGCCTTACATCTCTTTCTCCAAAATTATTGCCTTTTATTTTTCCCATTAGACCCTCGATTCAGGCCAAACCGGAATTTTGCTATTCCTCAGAAGCAGCTACCTAGAATATCCCTCCCAGAGATCTCCACATGATATGCTCCCTTGCTTCATTCAGGATTCTGATCAAATATCTCCATTTTAGAGTCTTCTGGAATCTCTCCTTGAAACAGCTCATTTCTCTCTCCAAACTACCTTCTAACATATAATCCTCCTTTATGGTTTTTACAGCAAAATTTCCTCCGCAAATAATAGTATGAAAACAATAATCAGATTTTATTGCTTCCTAGTCACACTCTGCCCACCCCCTCACTCCCCACAGTGACTGCTTCTCATTTCACTAACACAATGTTTTCTATGGAAGAAGAGGTCATAGGTAACAAGAGCCCTTCCCGTAACTGTGAACTACTCAGCACACACCATTCTATCTACCCGCTTGTTCCTTTCCAGCTATCCTGATATTCTTGCATGTTTTTTTTTTTCAACGTTTATTTATTTTTGGGACAGAGAGAGACAGAGCATGAACGGGGGAGGGGCAGAGAGAGAGGGAGACACAGAATCGGAAACAGGCTCCAGGCTCTGAGCCATCAGCCCAGAGCCTGACGCGGGGCTCGAACTCCCGGACCGCGAGATCGTGACCTGGCTGAAGTCGGATGCTTAACCGACTGCGCCACCCAGGCGCCCCATCATGTTTTAAAAACACAAAGCTAGTTCCTGTTTTAGAGTCATCACATTCGTTGTTCCCTGCATGGGGTCACTAGTTCTCTATTGAGACCTTCCTTAATCACAGTATTAAAATGCCACTTCATTGAATCTATTGCCTTTATTTTTCATGGCATTTATAACTACTTTATATGTTTACATACCTATTTTATTTGCTGATTTCTGCACTTCCCAATAAAATAAGAGTAAAAGCTTTGGCTCTCTGGGTTATCACTGTATCTTTGCCTCTTAGGAATAATGCCTGCCATGTAATAGGACTCAGTAAATATGCTGAATAAATAAATTCTATGTATATTTATAGGCAATTTTCTTTAAATGCCACACATGACTGTCAGGAACACATCACTTTCCTTGGAATAATGTCACTTTTGAAATATTATGTGTTATTTTCTTTAATGTTGAAGAGAAATTTGACTTGGCTCCTCCCCTGGGCAATTCAGTTTGTCATGATATTTGATTAAAGAAACAATAGATGACATAGCTTCAATTTGAAGAAATGATCCCCGTGATCTATGACATTTCCTTTTTTAGTATCATTCTAAGGTACTAGTATAAGGAAGGCAGAACAAATAATAGTTGTAAGATTCTTGATACTCAATTTCTTTTCTACTGTGTTAATATGAGTTGACTATTTACTTAATAGCTGACCTCTAACTTAGACTTCTTTACTAACCTTTCACTTCCTATAGTTCATACCCACTTGATTTATTACTTTCTCAAGTAATAAATCAAGAAAAAGGAACATACTATGTTTCCTGTTGCCATCCTGAATCCTCCTGTTTTGCCTTTACTCCTGCTTTCCCCTCTCTACCTCAGTGACAGCTTTTAACATGAACCCAGTTTCCAAAGCAAGACAGGTAAGTCATCCTTAATTCCATTCAGCTGCCCCACTGAAAGTTTTATACACAACTTCAATCATTCAATAAAGCAATACCAGAATTAGAAATGTGAACAAAGAATGTGAAACAATTATTTTCATTCCCTGAACAACAGGCAGTTCAAAGCTATGAAAGAAGTAAAACAAATGAGATACACTCTGCCATTAGTCTGGTTTTCTAACTTAACTCAAGGTGCTTTTGGCACCATGGTGCAGAGGTAACACAGATAAGATTTCACAGAAGTTGAGGTACCTGGATTTGCAAGGCTGAATAACAGAGAGAAGGAAAATAGGCAGACAAGAAGCTCCACAAATCTACAGATCGGTCTTCTTAAATTCCTTGCTGAAGAAGAATATGGGCATACTTCAGGAGCATATGAAAAGAAAAAACACCAGGGAAAGAAAAAACAACGGTTGAGAAACCATGAACTGAAAACTACTGTAGCTTACACAGAGTTGAGTAATATTTGAGTACCAACCAGCAAGTGTGGAGAGATCTCTTTGAACATCAAGGAAATCAACTGAGACCCTGGAAAGACCATAACTTAAGGTGTAAGGTGAAGCACTAAACTGGTCATAGATTATAGGTTATGGAGATATATCCTAACAAAGCATCAGAAATAAGCCTATAAGAACAAAAATATCCGCAAAGTAGTGCCTGCTTAAACAACCATTTTTTAAAGGAAGGTCCAGACATTCAAAACATAACATTCCAAATGTCCAAAGCCAATAAAAAATTACTGGACATCAAGAAACAAAATATGATCTGTAGGCAGTACATAAAATCTCAAACAGAGAGGTAGCCAGAAGTAACTGACATGATGGATAGCCGATAACATTTTAAAATAGCGATTATGGATGTGTTAAAATATTTACATAGACACAAAGAAGGACAAATGAGAAGGAAAATAAAAAACATGAGAACAAAATGGAACTTCTAGAATGAAAACAAAAATACAGAATCTGAAATTTATTTATTTATTTATTTATTTATTTATTTTTATTATTTTTTTTAATTTTTTTTTCAACGTTTATTTATTTTTGGGACAGAGAGAGACAGAGCATGAACGGGGGAGGGGCAGAGAGAGAGGGAGACACAGAATCGGAAACAGGCTCCAGGCTCTGAGCCATCAGCCCAGAGCCCGACGCGGGGCTCGAACTCACGGACCGCGAGATCGTGACCTGGCTGAAGTCGGACGCCCAACCGACTGCGCCACCCAGGCGCCCCAACCGACTGCGCCACCCAGGCGCCCCTGGAATCTGAAATTTAAAGACACACTAGATATAAGTAACAGCAGTTCAGAGATTGAACAGGGTTGGTGAACTTGAATAATTCTACCTGTAATGAAGCACAGAAATATTGGACTCTTAGAAGGAGTACGTGAGAAGATAAAGTATTTCTAGTGATAATGACTCCAAAATTGTTCATATATGATAACAATACCAACCCACACATATGAGAATCTCAAGAAATCACAAGCAGAATGAACACAAAGATAATTTCACCAAGGTATCATAACTGAATTCCTAAAAAAAAATAAAATAAAAAATAAAGAAAAACATTCCAAATCAGCCAGAAGTAAAAGGCATGTAATGTACCAATGCCCTCTAGAGAATGACAACATCTCCTTTTTAAAATCTCAAGCAAATGTCCACAGAAAATTGTCACCTGGAAACAAGTGCAGAAGAGGATGCAGGGCATTACAGTCCTAAATGTTCCCTCTGCTGTGCTTAGTTGACTACAAACAGAAAGGAAATGATGCAAGTTGACAATAGCTCATTTCCCCAATGATCTCCACTGCTTACATGCAGCAAATGTCAATGTGTTTCATATAATGATATCAATGTTACTGTTTTAAATACTTTTTCATATATTTATTTTAATATTATGCTTCTGTCTGCCAGGAAGTCATTTATGTGAGGAATAAAACCCATGGCTTTTACCTTAATGAAAAAATTTAAGATTCCCCAAAAGAAAAATGTTCTCCTGAATTCACAAGGCTTTTTAGTCCTAAAAGTCTAATTTATTTCCTGACACACATTTGCAGATGTTTGTAAAATCAGTGAACAAATACAACTACCTTTGCATTAAAAATGTAACCTATTTTTTTAACCTCATCTAAAATCCCTTGCATGGAATCCCAAGCCCATACAATAAGGTCCAAGTTCAGTTTTTGTTCTTACAGGAGCTTCAGGTCTATTCCATTTTTCTCCCTGATATTTGGTTCTGACACTCCATTTAGGTAAAACATCATTTTTTGACTTTCTTCTTTCTATCCAAAATGCCCCCACACTAAATTAGAAACCTCTTGCTAAACATATCCAGAGCATCTTGTATTCCTTCTAGCAAAATATTTGTTTCACTTTAACTGCTTATTGAAATTGCTTTCTTTCTCTTAGAGTAGGATTTACTATGGAGCAAATGAATCTTAAACCTCCAGGTCCCTCACTTAAGGCAGGTGCATTCAAAGCCCTGGTTATTGAGTACTGACAATCAAAATTCATTTAAAATTAGTCTCTGCACACGAAATCTCAGATCCCCTAAATTCTTGTAGCTGATATAAGAAATAGTCTTAGGGGTTTTACTACATAATGAGTTCAAAACCAAAAGAAATTAGAAAACTCTAACAAAATGTACAATCTAGCTAGAGCAAAACCTAAATTGTATGTGTGTTTTTTAGATATCTTTTAAGAATTAATTATTTGAAAGTCCAGCACAACTAAAATCATTGTTGCAAAGCAACATTCACAGCAGAAAACCCTAACCTTTTCAGGCATTCAGGAATAAATATGGAAGGCATAGTTATTACTCTGTTCCATTATAAATTAAAAGACATTATGTAGGGTTATGGGTTATATGCTCTTCTGTCCAAATCTCCAACGACTGCTCTAAAAACAACCACCAGCTTTCTCCAGAAGAACCATTTGGGGTGTTTATGTTTACATGAAACTCAGCATTTTGTGCAAACAAGTAAGAGCCATCTGGTTTAACAGTTATAATATAAAACATGCTTATTCTGGAAAGTGGGGAGTACTTGAGGGAAAGTGATTCAATAGAAGGTGTTGGGATTATAATAAATCCTATTTTGATCAAAGGCTTAAATGGGGCTGATTCTGGCCACGTGAAGTAAACCATCCCTTCTAACATTATCTGAAATTGAAGTTACTAATATCATAGATTACTAATGACTTTCACAGGTTTTGAATCCTGATTTAGATTAAGGGAAGATGCATTTTTGTTTTACCACCAATTTTCACCAAAACCCCCATTTTAAACAAGCCCATAACTAGTGAGATCACAATGAGATTTTTGAGCCCTGGGGCCATGGAGAGAGAAGCAAAAATCAGAAAGGCAATAAGGAAAAATCAAGTAAAAGCAATACATAATGAAATCTCAGCCTCTTTTTTTTTCTGAGAACATATCATATATTCCCCTTCTGTGTCATTAGGCCCATCAAGAATAATCTTATGTATAGCTGATAAATAAATGTTTGATGAAAAAAATACTTAAAATGAGTTATATTTTAAGATTTATTGAGACTTTAGCTTGTTTTGCATCTATAAAATGAGAGGTTTGAGCCAGATCGTGCTGAGATTCATTCTATTGTTAAAAATTTAATAGCATCTTGTATAACATAATATGTTCACAATGTACAATGTGTCAAAGTTGAAATAAATGGGTTATATAATGTAGATTATAAATACACAAATGTGATTTTTAAGTTTTTACACACGTGTGTGGCTCCATTTCTGTCTCTAAACTGCACATTTTATCTGGTATATTCTCAAGCCTTTATAATAAAAAATACAAATCTGAAAAATAAAAAAAATTCAATTTACTTGAGACCAAAATTCTGGAAACTTGGATGTATGGATTTTTAACATAAGTTTTCAAGATTTCTTAATATGTTGAAACTGTATAAATACCAACTAAAATATTTTAATCTCTAAAAAGAAAAAATAGGGTAAAATATCAAGTAGTCAAGTATTTTAAGAGGAATGATGTTCAAGATTAAGTAATAACATTCAAAGAGTCAGTAACTGGCACTTTTTCAAGGTTTTATGATGTTCAAAACGAGAACATACAAAAATAAACAGAAAGATCACTTGGAATAAGTTGACAATATGTTTCCTTCAAGATTAATCATAGCTTAGAACAAGTCAAATACATCCATTTATTAAAGAAGTTTTATGATCAAAACTTTTAATAACTGACAACTGTCCTGGTGTCCTGAGTCACCTCAGTCCCTGAGAGGAATGATCTCTCCTTCTCACTAAATCACACCAGATTATGTGACAAGGCATATGATGTGTTAGTGGCCACATGCTGACTGAGCAGCTGTACAAAATGAATTAAAACCAAATTGCAAAAACATCTAGAATTACAAACTTTTTAGAATGTTAAATGAAAATAAAAAGATGTTTATATGGATTACACAAGCAAAGGAAGCTCTGATTTGAACATATTTAAAATTAACATTTTGTAAACTGCCTTTAAATGGTAAGCTATGTTTCATTAAGAACATACTGGATTATATATAGATTTCTACCTAATGGCCAGAAAGTTACCAAAAAAGTGTAAAAATATGTGATGGCAGCCTGAACAAAAATGGTATGTAGAAGCATTTAGCAGAACGATCACTGAATTACTTAATAAAAGTTAAATAATATCCAAGTTTTAAAGGTAATTATAGAAGGGAATCAACTGATATCAAGGGATATTAGTGGCATAAATTTTAAATATTAAAAACACCTATCATTCTTTGATATCTATTGCAATTATCAATTGACTACCTCTCAATACCAAATTCACCCTTCAGTATATGCTCTGTGATACTGAACATAATTTCTTGAAAAGTTTCTCCATTATAGTAAGCATAACATTAAGGTTTCTCAGTAGAGGTTGCCAGAAGGACACTACAAGAGAAAAGAGTTCTCCTGCATTTCCAGAAGGTGCACTCTTGATTGGTAGCATGAGTGTCAGAACTGTCCCAGCTACACATGTGACCTCCTTGCTGTCTCCAGCTACACATGCCACCCTTGCAGCCTTGACTTAGGCTAGTGATCACCAAACTGGAGTCATCTTAACATGAACACTATGTGCTATAGGATTCCTACCCACACCAGAGCCCCTCATTCCTCTGCTCACCTATCCCAAGGCCCCAGATGTTTGTCTCCAAAGGTTCTCCTGATGCTGCAGCCCTGTTAATGTCATGGACCTCCCAACACAGACACCATGCTTTCCAGGCTTTCTGTTCACATTGGTACCCTCATTCTCTCATGGGTATGGCCGTACACCTGGCCACACCAGGTGTGGCTCACCTGTGCCCCTTTGGTACTCCAGAGGGTTGCCTCCTGTTTGCCCAGAAACTGTGGATGAGGCCAGGCAAGCCAGTGAACTTCTCTCCCATCCAGTAGCCTGTAAGTACACGTTAACTATGATATCTGAACCCTAGCCCAGGAGTGGGCCATCCTTTTAAGTATGACCTTCACTAACTAGCCTTCCCTCAATTTAAAGATGTCACATTTCTTGTATCTCATAATCACTTGTATCTTAATCATTCTCTATATTAAACTTCCCCTGATTATATCACTTTGTAGTTTAGTCTCTTGATTTGACTCAGACTGCTAGAAAATTGGTATCAGGAGTGGTCCTTAAAGATGGGATTTGGGAGTTAGTTTTGTCCTTGAGCTTGATTACCAAGCAAGTTCCTTCTCAAAGAGAAATGGAACGCTAGTGGCCCATGGCCTACAGTGGAATCACAGGCCATAACCTGTGATTGACTATGATAAAATACCAAGTGACACATGGGGAGATCATGTGGCTGTTGTGCAGGGCTATTTTGGTAGTAATGATGACACAAGGACCATAATGTAGTGTAGATTCTTTTGAGTAGAAGTAGCTTGCC
The DNA here is from genome assembly GCF_018350175.1 of Felis catus. NCBI lineage: Eukaryota > Metazoa > Chordata > Mammalia > Carnivora > Felidae > Felis > Felis catus. The sequence goes on along the minus strand of NC_058368.1, from coordinate 38,646,687 downwards.
CTCTGTTTTCTGAAAAGATGAGCCTTTTGTGTTTAAAATTACAATGATAGCCTCATTTGTGGAAGATGCCTTGGAAGGTGTTGCTCCTTTTACTCAGGGCCTGCTACAATAACCCACTGATGCCACTAGATACATAACTAATGGTCACACAACAGCATGCTCAAGGGGATTAGATATGCCTATAACCCAGGAGGAAATAACTTACAAATAAAATGACTGCAAGCATTTCCTAATATATTTTGGCAAATACTGGACGTGTGTAGCGATGAATACTAAGGGTGTTAGACCACAGAGGGAATACTAAAACAGTAGATAAAGCTAGATTAATTGATATGGGTTCACTTTCTAGAAATTTTAGATTGAATAACACACCTGTTATTTTTTTAAACATTACTTCTGAATTGTTTTCTTTTGTGCCCTGGAGTCTCTGATTACAATGCTAGAATTTTTTCCTCCTCTGTTTCTATTTTTTTCTTAACCATTTGCTTGTGTTCCAGTTAGAATATTTACTAGTTTCTCCAGTTCACTATGATCTGTTCTTTCTTGTCCAATTTGTTATTATATCTGTTAGAGTCTCAATTTGTTAGTATTTCAGAATTCTAAATTTCCTTTTGATCTTGTTTATCTAGATCACAATTTTCTAGTATAACTATCATATATATATAACTCTTGACATATTTGTATTTAAATCAATTGCTAATGATTTCAATAAGTTTATCTTCAAATCTATTTTTATTATTTTTCTTTTCCCTCTTAGCCACGGATATTTTAAGACTAGACATTGACTTTGAAAAATTTAAGAGGCTTTAGATGATGTCTTTTTCCAAAAAAGCTTCACCCTATTTTCTTACAGACAGATATGTAAGGTCATATTACAGTAACTTATTCAAAGCTGTGTTGCAGTTTGCTTGTTTTTTGCCTTTTTTTTTTTTTTTTTTTTTTTTTTTAAGATTTATCTACCTGGGATTCATCTTCAGTCTCAGGATGTAATTCTCCAGAATCACAACTAAAAGTACGGGTTACTCTAATTTTGTATGTCATACATAGACTCCAATTTTTATCTCCTCAGAATGATAGGATGAGGCCACCTCTTACCCTGCAAGTTTCAGAAATAAACCACTGAATGAAAGGCTAACCTCTCTGAATCTCTCTTCTCACTGGTATCTTTGCTCCTTTAACTTTTTTGTCATGCTAATCTCAACTTTTTTTTTCCCCCAGCACTGTATGCTGGTAAAAATAAAATCTGCTATCTTTCACATTCTTGGCAAATTGTTGGATTATTGGACTTTGTTCAATTATCATTAATCGGCAAGTGCCCAAGGCAAAAATGCCTTCATGACTGTGGGTTCAACTCTCTGTATTTCATTTTGTTCTGGGATCCTACCTTCCAGTTATGTTAGAAATATAATAGGAAAACGGTATAAAACAGGCAGAAAGGCAAAAGTTAGGACCTGAGGTACGGGAAAAAATAACACATATTTTGGAACAATGCTGGGAATGTCTGCACACAGCAAAGCCCCTCAGGTGTAAGGTTCCTCTTAAGAATTAATCAGGGGCGCCTGGGTGGCGCAGTCGGTTAAGCGTCCGACTTCAGCCAGGTCACGATCTCACGGTCCGTGAGTTTGAGCCCCGCGTCAGGCTCTGGGCTGATGGCTCAGAGCCTAGAGCCTGCTTCGATTCTGGCTGACCAGAATCCTATAAAACAAAGACCCTTGCCTACAGTTTTTAGGCATTCACTTTTAAATGTCTCCTCTGTGAAAATAGCTTTAATACTATTCTTTCTTTCTAATATTATGCTCTAATAAATTTTCACCTACTGCTCATTTTATGTCCACCTCTTCATTCTTCAAAGGTGCGGGACAATGACCCAGATATTGAAGTAAAAAATCCTGCAACAAGAAGACCTTTAATTTTTTCTTTTTTTAAATGCTTTATTTATTTTTGAGACAGGGAGAGACAGAGCATGAACAGGAGAGGGTCAGAGAGAGGGAGACACAGAATCTGAAACAGGCTCCAGTCTCTGAGCTGTCAGCACAGAGCCCGACGCGGGGCTCGAACCCACGGACCGCGAGATCATGACCTGAGCTGAAGTCGGACGCTTAACCGACTGAGCCATCCAGGCACCCCATGACCTTTAATTTTTTCAAATGTTCAAAAAAAATTTTTTTGACCAGATTTGGTCATGGTGCTGTTGTTCTAAATTGGAATGGTCATCTCCCATAAGCTACTCCACCATATATAAAACCAGAAATCTCCCTGCCTTTTAATTATATACATTTTCTATCTAAATTCCATGAGAATAGACACAATGTCTACACTTATTTTTAATGTGAAGTATCTTTGCACTCTGTAATAGAATTTAATTATATGTGTCAGAGAGGACAAACGTAGACATAAAGAAAGAAAATAGAACGTTGATCTAACATAATGCCAAGATACAATAGTGGCTTTGTCTGAAGTAGTATCCTGGGAGTGGACAGAAGTGATAATTAGAAACTTTTTAACTCTCCAGGTGTGTTGCTAAGAATGTTGCCCACTAGGAATCATAAAAATCATTTTCTGAGGGTCTCTGTACCAGGAACATCTGTTCTTCCAAACAACCATAAAGAAATATTGGATGTTACAAATACTGTATTTCTCTTAATTTATTGTATTTGTTTCTGATTTGGGTATTCAGGAATTCAGAAATAACAGCCTATCTTTAGTTATTCAATTGTGCTTCTTGGATTTACAATTAGCTTTCTTTTTGCTTTCCTACTATTTTTCTCTTTGCTAGCATATATGTTCTCATAATATTTATATATTACATACACAAAGTTCCCCTCTGTGCTGTTGAATATAAATTTTGGTAGGTGTTTTTTTGTGTTTTTTGTTCTGTTTTTGTTTATGTTTTTGTTTTTTCGGTATGAAGCAGAAAATACATTAATATATACAAGATATTAAAATCAAAGGCAAAGAGAATAAGAGCCTCTTTTTCTTCCTGGCTTACACATTTTCATAAACCACAGGCATAATTTATAGAAGATGACTTCCGTAAGTAGTAAAAAATTCAAATACAATGACCTGAATGAATAAAGAATTTATTGTTTCACATTACAAGTAGCCAAGAGTCACCGAAGTGCCCAAGTTGTGTTTCTTGGTGTTTCTATGTTGTCAAGGCTTCAGTTTAGCCTTTCTCCAATTCATTGGGCTTTCTTTTCCTTGGTTCACAATGCCTACACATCTACCACCCATGTATACTCGATAATATCAAAAGATAGGAAGGGAGTATTTTCTTCTAATAGCAGAGAAAATAATACTTTCTCATGAGCCAGAGTATTTCTCTTTACTTTCTTTATTTAGGGGAGTCAGATTCTTAGGTCTACACATATTATTAGCGAAGAGACTGTAATTTACTGATTGGTATCAACCAATATCCATCCCTTATTACTGGGAAAGGCACTGACAGTGCAGAGCCTACTTTGGGATTCTCTCTCCCCCTCTCTCTCTGCCCCTCCCCCATGTGCATATGCACTCTCTCCCTCAAAATAAACTGTAAGAAATAAAACATTAAAAAAATCAAGGTTCTGGATTCAAGAAAAACAGGAATAGTGATCATTGAGTTGGAAAACAAAACAGTGGTCTCTGCCACATTCCCTTAATACTCCTCATGGTTTTTAGGCTCAAAACCTCAAAACCTCAGTCATCAGTCATTCGTTCAACAATTAACTGAGCATAGAATGTGTCCTAACTATAGTTCTAGAAAATGGGACATAGAGCAGTTGACTAAAGAGGTAAAATTTCAGGCATTAACAGAGCTTACTATCCAGTGGAGAATATAGAAAAAACAAAATAAAAAGTTGGTAACGTGTAATACATTAGATCAAAATAAGGGTTAAGGAGAAAAAAATACAAAAGCACAAATATGGACATTAAAAAAAATAAAAATAAGCTTGTTCTATAAGGTAGCCAGAGAAGGCACACAGAAAAGTAAAGTTTTGATTAGACTTTTGGGAGAAAATGAGCAAGCAAATGGAGATGTTTTGAGAAGAAGCAAAAGAGGTAGAGAGAACAAGTGCAAAGTTCTGAAGCAAGTGCATCTCTGCATTTTTTGAGGAATCCTAAGGGTCAGTATGACTGGAATGAAACAGACAAGAAGGAAGAAAAGGTGAGAGGGCTTTGTAATCTATTTTAAGAGAGTTGGTTTTTAATATGAATGTAATGAATAGCCACTGGAGAGTTCTGGGATAGAACATTGACACAGTATACTGGAATTTTAATAGAATCATTTTGTCTGCTATATGAGAATAGATTGAACGAGGGCAAGTACGAAACTAGGGAGACCAGTCAAAGAGCTATTTCAACAATATAGGTGAGAGAATGGTGACTTGGACTCAGGTCCTTGAAGAGAAAGAGTGGGAAGTGGTCAGATTCTGTGAATATATTTTGAAAGTAAACCCGAGGCTTTGCTGATGGTTGAGATGTGGGAATATGTGGAGTGTGGACCTAGAGGAAAGACAAGAGAGGATTTAAAGATCATACAAAAGTTTTTAGCTCAAGGGATTAAAATAACTTTTTCAACGTAAATATTATTTCTTTATTGTCTCTAACTTTATAAAATTCTAGCTAAACTTTAATTTTGTCATTTATACATTTGCCCTACTCTTTCTGTTTCCTAAATGTTGCCACTCTTTCCATTATTTTACAACCATATTCTGAGTTGTAGTTTATGTGTTCTTTGTCTTCCCCATCCACTCCCATTTAAAAAATTTGTACTCCTTGAGAACAGAAATGTTACCTTCTGTATCTTTCAATCAGGCAAATATTTTCCTCTCTTGGGTACCAGGCTAGGCATTGGGACTGCAGATATATATGTAACTGAACATGATCCTACCTTTGTGAAGTGTGTTCATTGTATATAAATGTCACTTCTTAGTGTTCAATCTGTATTCACTGAACTGGGATACAGCACAGTTTTTGTAGAAATATTTTTTATTGTTTACAGTGTTGTTTTTTTTAATACTGACAAATATCTTGCTTCAGCATGAATATTATAAAATGCTATACCTGTAACTTCATCCCATGGGATGGAACATACAAGATTGCTATTTGCTTTCCTAAAGCTCATAAAGAGAATTTCAAACTGCTGGGATATATCTCAGTGACCCTGGATAATGATTGGCAGTGTTCAGTGAGGCCATTTTCAAAGCTTTAAACAAAAATTTAAAAAAAGAAAAAGAAAAGAGAGAGAGAGAGACACACACACACACACACACACAACAGTATTGTTTAAAGCCTCCAGGCTCTGTTTGCTCCTTGGTATTTGGGTTTCAAGGTGACTCTTTTATATTTGCAAAGGTAGTTTTCAGAAGAGAGGGAAAGTATGGCTTTTAAATATACAACTCAGTGGATATTTCTATTTAAGAAAGTTTACCCCAGTTTATTTTAATTGTAATTTATATAAATATTTTCCCTAGATAAAAATGGGAGACAAAGGATAATTTAATAATATTGCATAAAATATTTTTATACTTCCTGCGAGTGGGCAATGCACTCCAGACAACATTCTGGAGCCCAGCTGTCTGGCTTCAAAACGCAGCCTTGCTACTTATTTAATATATGACCTTGGTAAATTATTGAAGTGTTCCAAGCCTCTGTTTCCTTGTCTACAAAAAAGTAAATAATAAGTTTTAAATACAATGCTTTCTCATAGGCTGTTTTAGGTGTTGAGTTGCATCCTCCAAAAAAGATGCATGTAAGTTTTAACTCCTGGAACCTATGAATGCGACCTTACTTGGAAAAGGGGTCTGTGCAGATGTAATCAATTAAGCTGTGGTCAGTAGGGCAGACCCCAATCCAACATAACTGCTGCCCTTATAAGCAGAAGACGACATGCAAAGAGGTATGTTTACTTATCTAAGATATCTCTAAGTATATAAAAGCATTTAAAGAATGTATGAATTTTGGAAAATCAGTCATTCCTAGAAATTGTTTTTATATGTATTCACTTTATAGAAATAATATAGTACTGATTTTGCTGGTAGAATTTTTTTTTCCATCCATGTTACTGAAAACAGTAAATACATTCAGATAATGCTTTTTTAAAATGTTACCTTCACTTTACCAAATTATCATATGCAAAAATAGTAAATGAGTTAAAATATCATGTCTCATGCATCTGTTTAAGTTTTTTATTTTAATTCCAGTATAGTTAACATCATATTATTTTCGGGTGTATAATATAGCAATTCAGCAATTTTATACATTACTCAGTGCTCATCATAAGTGTATGTTCAATCCCCATCACTGTTTCACCCACCCACCCCCACATCCCCTCTGATAACCATAAGTTTGTTCTATACAGTAAAGAGTCTGTGTTTTGTCTTTTTTCCTTTGTATGTTTTTGCCTTAAATTTCAATATGAGTGAAAACATATGGTATTTGTCTTACTCTGATTGACTTATTTCACTTAACATTATACCTTCTAGCTCTATCCATGTTGTAGCAAATGGCAAGAATTCATTTTTTATGGCTGAATAATATTCCATTATACATGCACACATACACACACACCGCCTCTTCTTTGTCTCTTCATCTATCAATGGACACTTGGGCTGCTTCCATAATTTGGCTATTGTAAATAGTGATGCAATAAACATAGGGGTGCAGGTATGCTTTGGAATTAGTGTTTTCCTACTCTTTGGGTAATTGCCCAGTAGTGGAATTACTGGATCATAGGGTAGTCTATTTTTAAATTCTTGAAGAATCACCATACTGTTTTCCTCAGTGGTTGCAGCAGTTTGCATTCCCACGAACAGTGTATGAGGGTTCCTTTTTCTCTAATCCTCTCCAACTCATGTCTTGTATTTTTTATTTTAGCCATTCTGATAGGTGTGAGGTGATAGCTCACTGTAGCACTGATTTGCCCTGATGTTGAATATCTTTTCATGTATCTGTTGGGCATCTGGATGTCTTCTTTGGAAAATGTCTTTTCATGTCTTCTGCCCATTTTTAGTTGGATTATTTGGTTTTGGGGTGTTGCATTTGATAAGTTCTTTATATTTTTTGGATACCATCTCTTTATCAGATATGTCATTCTCAGATATATTTTTCCATTCTGTAGGTTGCCTTTTAGTTTTGGTGATTATTTCCTTCACTATGCAGAACCTTTTTATTTTGACCTAGTCCCAATAATTTATTTTTCTGTTTCCCTTGCTTCCAGAGACATATCTAGAAATATGTTGTTACAGCCCATGTTAGAATAAATTAATGCCTTGCTCTCTTCTAAGATTGTTACAGTTTCAGGTCTCACATTTAGGTCTTCAGCCCATTTTGAGTTTTTGTGTATGGTGTAAGATAGTGGTCCAGTTTACCCAATATCACTTGTTGAAGAGACTGTCTTTTTCCCACTGCATATTCTTGACTCCTTTGTCAAAGATTCATTGGCCATGTAACTGTGGGTTTATTTCTGGACTCTCTATTCTGTTGTATTGATCTATATGCCTATTTTGTGCCTGCACCATATTGCTTTGATTACTACAGCTTTGTAGTGTATTTTGAAATATGAGATTATGATACCTCCAGTATCATAATCCAGTATCATGGTTTTCTTTTTCAAGATTGCTTTGGCTACTCAGGGTCTCTTGTGGTTCCATGCACATTTTAGAACTGTTTGCTCAAGCTCTGTGAAAAATGCTGTTGGTATTTTGATAGGGATTGCTTTAAACCTGTAGATTGCTTTGGATAAGATGGACATTTTAACAATATTTGTTCTTCCAATCATGAACATAGAATGTCTTTCCATTTGTGTCATCTTAAATTTCTTTTATCAATGTTTTATAGTTTTCAGAGCATAGTTTTTCACCTGTTTGGTTAGGTTTATTCCTAGGGGTCTCATTATTTTTGATGCAATTATAAATGGGGTCCTTCTCTTAATTTCTCTTTCTGCTGATTAGTGTATAGAAATGCAAAGATTTATACACAGATTTTGTATCCTGCAACTTTACTGAATTCGTTTATCAGTTCTAGTAGACTTTTGGTGGAATCTTTTAGGTTTTCTATATAGAGTTTCATATCATCTGCAAACAGTGAAAGTTTCACTTCTTCCTTACTAATTTAAATGCCTTTCATTTCTTTTGTTGTCTGATTGCTGCAGCTATGATTTCCAGAACAATGCTACATAAAAGTGGTGAGAGTGGACATCATTGTCCTGTTCCTGATCTTAGGGGTAAAGCTCTCAGTTTTTCACCACTGAGTATGATGTTAACTGTGAGTTTTTCATATATGGCTTTTATTATTTTTCATTCATCTGGTTTTTTTTTAATCAAGAAACTTATTCAATTTTTACATTCTGTGATAGATGATAAATATAAGCATTTAAAAATGTAATGCAAAATTAATACTAAAGATCAAGATTTTCTTTAGCTTGAAACTGGCAATATAAAAGATATTTAATTATTAGTTTAGGTTATTCAGGTTTTTAAGTAAATGCTAACATATTGCCAATGCTCAAATAGACACGTTGGTTAAAAAAACGTAATTGTTTCATTCCATGTGACAGTAATTTCTCAAGATTTATCATTTCATAGCATGTGTATTGATATTTTAACCATACTCTGTTCTCATTTTAACCATACTCTGTTCTCTTTTAATGATATCTCTAGTAGAAAAGGGACATATCCATTTAATAGCTGTAAGAAAATGAACATTTTTAGAAGAGAAGAGAAGAGAAGAGAAGAGAAGAGAAGAGAAGAGAAGAGAAGAGGGAAGGAAGGAAGGAAGGAAGGAAGGAAGGAAGGAAGGAAGGAAGGAAGGAAGGAAGGAAGGAAAGAAAAAGAAAGAAAGAAAGAAAGAAAGAAAGAAAGAAAGAAAGAAAGAAAGAAAGAAAGAAAGAAAGAAAGAAAGAAAGAAAGAAGACAAGACAAGAAGAGAAACATGGGCAGGAGGAGTATTAGAAGCAGGAAGAAGAGGAAGTTAAAGGAGCTTTCAGGAGAAGACATTAGGTAGTAAAGGCAACTCTTTGAAAAGTCATCATTATTCCATTAATGTGAGGAATGGAGAAAATTACTAGTGGCATGCTGTCTACCTTGGAAAATCTCCAGGACAGATGGAAAATCTAGTGCTCGATTTTAATATATTAGTGAAGAATGAGCTTCTAAAATGTGCACAGAGCCATAGGTTACTTGGTTACTTCCACAGAAGCCTCCCAAAGTACTCACAGTGACTGGCATACAATGACTACCAACATCCACAAGGAGATGCATAGGTCACTAATCCTTACATCTGTCTCAGCACTGAACAGAAAAGAGTTGTTCAAAAATATTTTTAAAACAATAATTTTACAGAAACCGTATGCTGACTTTATGAATCTACTAATGCAAAGATGACCCTTTAAGATGTGGTAGATTGGAGCAATTTGCCTTTGCTTATTATCCATAGCAGTAAACTGCTTATTAACCATATGAGTACATCAGTCCCAGCCATCAGTTTCACATACAAGTAAGTCTGAATTACAAAAAAAAAAAAAAAAAAAGTTAAAAAAAATAGGCCAACTATCCAGGCTCACCTTAACACTAAAATATTTTAATAAGTTAACATGAAAGATAAACTGGAGGATATCTAAACACAGAACAAAGTAAAAGAAATACTTAACTGTATTTAATAAGAATTGCTTAATAATTTTAGGCCATAGACTTGGTCTTGGACTCAATTGAGATAACGTACTTAAAAGTCTTTTGGGGCGCCTGGGTGGCGCAGTCGGTTAAGCGTCCGACTTCAGCCAGGTCATGATCTCGCGGTCCGTGAGTTCGAGCCCCGCGTCGGGCTCTGGGCTGATGGCTCAGAGCCTGGAGCCTGTTTCCGATTCTGTGTCTCCCTCTCTCTCTGCCCCTCCCCCGTTCATGCTCTGTCTCTCTCTGTCCCAAAAATAAATAAACGTTGAAAAAAAATAATTAAAAAAGAATAAAAGTCTTTAGTTAATATATGCAAAAAGAAAAATTTACTTTGAGTCATCTAAAGTCAGATCAATAACTTATAATATGTTAATCCCTATGGACTCAATATGTTAAGGAGTCTTCTTTATACTTAAATCATAATTATCCTACAGAGCACTAAATCAGGTGTCAGCAATGTGGCCCATTGGCCAAATTCAGCTTATCCAGTTTTATAAATAAATTTTTATTGGAACAGAGCCACACTCATTCCTTTTTATATGCCTGTGATTGCTTTCATGCTACAATGGCAGAGTCGAATAGCTCTATCAGAAGTTGCATGGCCTGTTTACCATCCAGCCCTCTACAGAGAACGTTTGCTGGACTCAGAACCAGATTACGTTTTCATTAATGCTTACTCTAATTTTTTTAACACAAACCTAGAAGTAAAAATGAATTTAACGATTTAAGTAAGAATACTTGCTTCTTGGGTTTTATGGTTAATCTGGTCTAAAAGTAGTTCAGTCATTTCTCTTTACACTAAAAATCCCTCTAATAGTACTTCTTCATACTTTATTAACTTAGCCATCAGAATGAAAAAATTTGAGTCATAAAAGTCTCTTTTATAAAATAAGTTGGACAAGATCTCAACAGGCAAGAGTTAAAATGATTATGATTTCATAATTAAATATGAGATATTAAGATAGATGTTCCTCACAAATGTTATTATTAGCCATGACGATAAGTACTGTGAACTTTTAGACATTAGGTAATATGATGGCTATTGAGGAACATGATATTTAGTTCAATTTATAACAGCTGCATACTGATTTCCTAATATATTCCTGCTTAAAATAAAAACAGTGTCCATATGATGTATCTTTGAATTATAACAGGAATTTGCAGTGAGTACATGCTGATTTTCAAAACTGTGCTCATCTGTGAAAGAACACACAAAATTAGTTATTTGTACATGGCCCTTAAAATTTTTAGGTAATATGACCAGCAGAGACTCATTACTATAAAGCCTACTAGGACTTTTTTTTTTTTCTTTTTTTTTTTTTTTACAAAGAACACTGTAATGCAGCTTTTCAAAGAGATAAAACTTTAGATATGCCTTAGAATGGCTTGGTTGAAAATGCCAAGAGTATGTATGAAACAGGAAAAAAAATCTAGAGATTAGCCAAGAGGAGAAGAAAAATGGGATTTTCTTGAGATTACCAACAGTTCCCCCAAATTTAAAAATTTTATCATCATGGATGAAGAAGATATTCCTGTTACTTACAAGATGAAGAGATTTCTAAGTTTACCCAAGGTTATGCACCACAAAAGCATAGTGAAGAACATTACTCTTTGAGAACCCAAGAAACTCTAAGATTTGTTGAAGATCATGAATTGGAAAACTTTAATAAAGATATGATATGCAATTTAAAATATTGTGTTGCTGATTCCCATTCAAATTGTAACCTCAGGTTCTAATTATTTATTTTTACAACCAACTCATTTATTCTCTAACCCAATCCTCCTATAAACTTTTAAAGATCAGCTCTGATTTAAATTTTTTTTAACGTTTATTTATTTTTGAGACAGAGACAGAGCATGAACAGGGGAGGGGTAGAGAGAGAGGGAGACACAGAATCGGAAGCAGGCGCCAGGCTCTGAGCCATCAGCCCAGAGCCCGACGCGGGGCTCAAAATCACGGACCGTGAGATCGTGACCTGAGCTGAAGTCAGACGCCCAACCAACTGAGCCACCCAGGCACCCCTAGCTCTGATTTTAAAAATTTGTATTTTTCCTGTTTATTTTACTTATTTATTTACTTTACAGTTTAGCTAAAGATTCGCCAATTTTGTTTATATTTTCAAAGAACCAATTTTGGGTATCATCAATTCTTTGTTATTTTTCTATTTACTTCGTTTTTATCCACTGCGATTTTGTTCTTTTTCTAGTTTGTGAAGGTATAAATTTAAGTTGATTTGAGATTTTTTAAAGTATGGGTATATCGGTATACATTTCCCCCTGAGAACTGTTTTCACTGCATCTTATAAGTTTTAATGTTTTGTTTTTATTCATCTGTAGTGTTTTATTTTGTCACCAGAAAGTTGATTTCTTTGGTTTATTAATTTTTTTATTGTCACTCACTTATTCCTTTAGACTTTTAAATAGGCTCGTGTGTGTGTGTGTGTGCACCAGTTAACCCATTTTCTGCTATTTACTATTTTTTAATTGTTTTGTTGAAATGTATTAATTTCAGATACACAACATATTGATTCAATAATTATATACATTATGAATTGCTCACAATAAATGTATTACAGTATTACTGACTGTATTCTCTATTCTCTACTTTTAATCCCCATGATGTTTTTTATAATTGGAAGACTGTACCTCTTAGTCCTCTTCACCCATTTTACCCATGTAGATATTATCTAATATCCTTATTTCTTCATCCACTAATTAAGGACATGTTGTTTAATTACCCTACAATTGTGAATTTTCCAATTTTTCTTTGGTTATTCATTTCGAGCTTCATCCCTTTTATTTGGAGAAGACACTTTATCTGATTTCAATCTTTTTAAATTAATACTTATTTTCTGACATGAAATATGGTTTACCTTGAACACTGGTATGGATATAAGAAGGATGTGTATTCTAGAGTTGTTAGCTTTAGTGTTCTATATGTCTATTATGTCTAGTGTTATTCAAATTCTCTTTCTTTAAGGTTTTTCATTTTGAGAGACAGAGAGAGAAGGAGGGAGGGCAGGCACATGCACGCACATGGGGAAGGGGCAGAGATTCCCAAGCAGGCTTCACACTGTTGGTGCAGAACCCGACAAGGGGCTCAATCTCATGAACTGCAAGATCATGACGTAAGCCAAAATCAAGAGTCTGATGTGTAACTGACTGGGCCACCCAGGCACCCCTCAAATTCTCTCTTAATTGTCTTTCTGTTTTAGATGTTCCATCCATCATGGAAAGTGGAGCATACAAGTATCATCATAAAACTATTTCTCCATTGTTTTCTTTGTATGTTTTAGGACTGTGTTGTTTGGTGCATATATGTTTTTAATTGTTATGTCTTCTTAATGAAGTGACCTCCTTACCAAAAAATATCTTTTGGTCTCTTGTAATAGTTTTACTTATGGTAAAAAGTTGTTGTATTATATTAGTATAGTCACTCTATTTGGTTACTATCTGTATAAATTATTTTTTTCTATCCTTTCATTTCAACCTATTGGTATATTTGGATCTAAAGGTGAGCTCTTGTAGACAGCACATAGTCAGATAATTTTTGAAATCCATTATGCCAATCTCTATCTTTCGATAAAGAACCTCTCCCTTGCCACTTTCAAGACTCTCTCATTTTGTTTTTCAGCAATATGATCATAATGTGCTTCAGCACAGTTTTATTTTAGCATGCATTTCATTGTAATTCTTACATGTATAGATTCATGTATTTTAAAAATTTGGAACATTTTTGGCCTTGATTTCTTTAAACAGTCTTTCTCCTTCTTTATTTCTTCTCCTTCAGTGATTGTATGATACATATGCTGGTCTTCTTGATGATGCCATACAGGTCCCAGAGGGTCTGTTCACTTTTCATTTTTTTTTTGTTTTTTTGTTGAGTTTGTTTTTATTTTTTGTCTCCTCAGAAAAATTTCAATTGTCCTATCAAAAAATTTGTCTTTTATTCTGCCTAATAAAATCTATAGTCAAATCTGTCTAGTAAATTTCAGTTTTTTCTACTTATGAGCCCCATAATTTGTATTTCTTTTTATAACTTCTCTTTATTAATATTCTCATTTTGTTCCAACATCATTTTCTGGTCTCTTTTAGCTCCTTGAGCAGATTTAAGATAGTTGATTACATCTTTTAGCAGAGTAAGTCAATTTTCTGAGCTTCTATAGGGACAATTTCTGTCAACTAATTTCATTCCTCTGAATGAATCATACTTTTCTATGTATGCCCTCCAATTTTCTGTTGAAAACTGATATTGTAATATAGTAACTCTGGAAATCAGATCCTCCTCTGTCCCCAGAGTTTATTTACTCTCTTGGATTCTGGAAGACTGCTGTCATTCTTTTGTTCAGTGACTTTTCTAACGCTTTTTGTAAAGGTTGTATTCTTTATCATATGTGGTCACAAAAAAGCTGTTCCTTTTCAAAAGCTAGTGTTTTGGCAGAAATTTCTTTAACACGTTAAAGTTGCCCTTTTATGTTTCAATATTCACTCTCCTGACACAAACCTTTGACTGTTATCTGGAGGTCTGAAAAATTATTTCTGAAATCTTCTGCTTGTTCTTCAATGTTTCTCTGGAAGAACAGGATTTTGAAGTTCCACCATTTTGCTGATGCCACTTTTATATATTTAAACTTTTAGTAAAATGTCATAGGTGTTTTACAGGATAAGGTTTAGAATACAAAGATACATAGGACCTGGTTAGTTTATTTATATGAGATCATAACTAAGTAGATAAAACAGCTCTGTACATATGTAATTACACAAAAGTAGGACGAATAGGTGAAAAAAAGGGAATGAAAAGTGACAACTGGGAAGACGGCATTTTCTACTGAAAATAGAATGTTAATATTAACATAGATCTGGAGTTTAACTGATTTTTTTATCATCAGGTCATTATGAAGAGAATTTTATTTTTACTTGATGGCAGAATATCCCACATTGGAATTGAATTTAATAACACCTTTATAATCATTTAAAGCATAATTTATGCCAGGGTGCGAGGGAAAGAGAAATGACATTTCTAAACTTTACAAGTTTTCCCTTATCATTGAGAAGTCACATCATGACACACTCACCATAAAGCTAAGATGGAATCTGTAGCTATTACTCCTTGCTCATGGATTTCCAGTTTATTGCATGAATATCATTCATTAAAATACCACCATTCTTGGTATATAATCTGAAATGTTAGTATACCTTCCCTAATTTAATTTTCTGTTTAAAGAATCTTTATTCTTTGTACTCTCCTCCCCTACCCGATTATGTACCCTTGATTTCTGAACCCTGATTCTTTTCTTTATTTGAAAATTGAGCTCACTATGGTCTTATCTGTACAATGAATCAAAACCCTCAAGCTCAAAATTTTTGTGAAATTTTTCTCAATTTTTTTTTCTATTTATACATGATGGAGCAATGAATAATTTCTTGATCATTGTTTACATATTAGGGCTTATCTCCCATGAAACATTTATTGTTTTCTGATATTTACTTTTTGTTACATGATTTTCTATAAATGTGAATAAATCTGTTCATATTGACAAAGATGGCATTATCTTAGTCACTTTAGTCCTGAGAGAATTAGACACTTCAAATCCCTGAGTAAAACAGAATCTAAACTTAAAAATCTAGAGTTTCAACCAGTGATATCCTTTAAGCCTTCTGGCCTAATTAGCTCCAATCAAAATCTCTCTAGCTATGCCTTTGACAAGAAAAGCAGAACCCAAAGTTAAATAATTTCATTGAAGACATCCAGATGGCTAACAGACACATGAGAAGATGCTCAACATCACTTATCATCAGGGAAATACAAATCAAAACCACAATGAGATACCACCTCACACCAGTCAGAATGGCTAAAATTAACAACTCAGGAAACAACAGATGTTGGCGAGGATGTGGAGAAAGAGGGAACCCCTTTATACGGTTGGTGGGAATGCAAACTGGTACAGCCACTGTGGAACAAGTATGGAGGTTCCTAGACAAATTAAAAATAGAACTACCCCAAGACCCAGCAATTACACTACTATGTATTTATTCAAAGGATACAAAAATGCTGATTCAAGGGTCACATGCTATGTGACCAATGTTTACAGAAGTGCTATCAACAATAGCCAAATTATGCAAAGTGCCCAAATGTCCACTGACTGATGAACTGAGGGTTGCCAGAGGGGAGGTAGGTGGGGGGATGGATTAAATGGGTGATGGGCATTAAGGAGGGAACATTTGGGGATGAGTCCTGGATGTCATATATAAGAGATGAATCACTGGGTTCTATTCCTGAGACTACACTGTATGTTAACTAACTGGAATTTAAATAAAAAATAATTTCATTGAAGAAGAACTTACTTTTTTCTCTTAGATTCTTGAATCTGCTTGTAAGAAGATTAGCAAAATCTATCAAGTGTGAGTTCAAAAATTTAGAAAAGATTCTATGACTCTTTTCTTCTACAACCCTCCTTTAAGGAGCCTGTACTTTCTTAGCTTTTTTGAGAACACAGAGAAGTACTCTTTTTTCTTTTCACTGACAGAGAAGAGAATGGATTTAAAACAAAAAAACCTTCTTTGAAAATAACTACTTGAGATATTACAATATTTTCCTTTATATAGATTACGTCATGCTTTCTCATTTAATACCAATATAGGCATTTTGGATGAGCACTACATTTCTTACACTAGGTTTGCTTCTAATTTTTTACAGTTTCCAAAAACCAAGAGGCTGAATAGGATAGACTAGAATGTCTGAAAATCTTATATGTGGTTTGTGCCCCTGGAATTGTTCATCATATTTTTTAAGAGACAGTAAACCACTGAAATCTGATGACAGATGAAAAATAAGCCATTTTCAAAATGTAGTAGTATTATCTTAAAAAAATTTCTAAGGGTGTTCTCATTAATGTCTTAGATTGCTTGTACATTTGAGAAAATATCATGACCAGCCCTATACCCTGAGGGAGATACCCTCTAAAAAAATCAGAAGTACATTTGAAAATGTGTCAGTACATTTTAAATTTTTAATGTTTATTTTTGAGAAAGAGAGCGTGAGCAAGTGGGGAAAGAGAAAGAGAGACAGACAGACAGACAGACACAGAATCTGAGGCAGGCTCCAGGCTCGGAGCTGTCAGCAGAGAGCCCAACACAGAGCTCGAACTCACAAACCATGAGATCATAACCTGAGCCCAAATCAGACACTTAACCGACTGAGCCACCCAGGCACCCCATATCAGTACATTTTAAATACCACAATTATAACATTGTTCAATATTAAAAATAAGTAGTATCTATCCAGTAGAGTGTTAAGAATTTAATTAGATAATCCATGTAATACATGAACACATTCAAATTTTTATTAAGTAAATTTTATTCTATATTGGAGTATTATGGGAATGTTGTTATATTTTTACATAAAAAGGAGTAGTATTTTTTTACTTCTCAAATGAAATTACTATATTAACATTTTTGGACAATACAAAAATTATATATAATTTATATCAAATTTAGATTTATCATTGTATTTCAATCATATAAACCTCTGAGAAGTTGTCCATATTATTTCAAATTTCTCTATTATTACTTAAACTCACTTCAAATAGGCATCCCCTTTACCACTCCATTGAAATTGCTATTACCAAGTTTGCCAATCATCTCCATTCATGTTAAAACAATTGCCAAATCTTGGTTGACTGTTATTATCATTTAACACTTCAGATAATTCTTCTTCAAATATCCTTTAAATTTCAGAATACTACACTATTAGCTTTTCTTTTTTCTATCTCACTGAAACTCATCTTTCTCTGCTGGTTCCTCCTAATTACCCTTCTAAAGTCTGGGGTACTCCAGGGCTTGTTCTTCTATCTTCTAGCTGTTGTTCTATCTTCTAGCTGTACTCACTCATTTGGCATTCTCATGTGTGACACTCACTTGTTGATGTGATCATTCTCAGAGAATGCCCAAATTTATATCTCCTCCCAGGGTCCCACCTCTTAATTACAGATGTGGATATTTAATCTCATACTCAACATCTCCATTTGAATATCCAATAGGCATTTAAAAATTAAAATATATTAACATATATTTAAGTATTTGGAATATTACAGGCAGGTACGTTCAGGTACATGCAGTTATGTATATTTCTAATTTGTATATAGCAGCTTTCTAATTATAAAATATAATTTCAAAAACAGTTAAGGTAATCTAATAACACAGGAAAAAAATTTTATTAAAAAGCTGAATAGTCCAAACATGTTTGATGATCTCAAATACATAAGTCATACTAATAAATTTCAGAAAAAGTTAAAATGAAAACATGGGAAACTGTTTCTCTGTTAGAGTTTATTTTAAAAGGAAGTAAATGGATTATATTATGCTAAGCATTATACTACTGGCATTCCTAATGGAAACTCTGAAATAATTTTTTGCATATTGAAGTTTGCATGTGTTTTCTCTGTATAATGATTAATGTTACCATATCAATTAATGTTACCATATCATTATCATATCACCATGAAAAAGACACATTTGTGGATCATGTGTTCTTTTTGGGTATAAATCTCATACTCAACATACGGAAAATTTTCGATTTGGATATAAGTTCAATGAGGTGGGTACTACTCTTGCTTAACTGAAGTAGGTGTCTTATAAAAATATTCAGAAGCTATTAACTTAAATCAATAGGGAAAAAAAGAAAACCTAATTATCAACCTCAAGTGAACTTTAAAAATAGCTGAGCAATGCAACCTTGGACACCACCTACAATATATGAACAAAGGACTGTTAAACCTACAGAAACTAGATTACGTTACACAGAGGACAATATACACCTTGGTGCATCACTGAACATTTGCAATACGGGGCTTACTCCACTGCCAATACAAGAGCATTATGTGATACACAAGCATAACTTTATGTCAGTGGAAATTAGTGAAGTGCAACAGGAGGAAAACAGATACACGTGTTCATCTTATTCAGACTCAAGCACAAATACATGCTTTGTCCAGTCAGCAAATTCCAGTGGAGAACTGAAGAGACCCCTTACAAGTCTGTTTTTTTAATTAAAAATAGTTTTGAAATGTGCTGATTGATGACAAGTTATTTATTGCTCCACTGAGCCTGTAATGAAGGACCTCTGAAAATAAGCATTTATCTATTTTCGGACCTATATGAAAGGAAAACCAATTGTTGAAATCACATATTCAATTAAAAAAAAAGAATCTTATGCCAAATAGAAAATTCACTCATAAAGGATGACAACATCAGTAAAGGTAGCTATTTGAAGTAATGAACCACAAAAATCCTTAAGAAAATTGTTTTTTGTCTAGAAGATTATATTATCATTAGTGACATTGGTAAGCACTTGCTTATAATTAAGAAAACTGAAACAAACCTAATGTGGGCCTAAAAAATAAGGGATATTTTGTTGCTTGGTTTTCTCCCACAGCTTACATGTAGCCAATTTTCAGCTGAAGAAATTCTTCAGTCAATTAGCCTCTATGTCATAATTCACATAGTGTTAACAACAGTGATTTAGTATACAGACAGTGATGCCAGAGCCCCAGTTTTAAAACCTGGATCTGGACCACTTTCTTACACCATACACAAAAATAAATTCAAAATGGATGAAAGACCTAAATGTGAGAAAGGAAACCATCAAAATCCTAGAGAACACATACAGCAACCTCTTTGACATTGGCCTTAGCAACTTCTTACTAGATATGTCTCCTGAGACAAGGGACACAAAAGCAAAAATCACCTACTGGGACTTCATTAAGATAAAAACCTTCTGCATAGTGAAGAAAACAACCAACAAAACTAATAGGCACCCTTGGAATAAAAAAAAGATACCTGAAAATGACGTATCTGATAAAGAGACAGTATCCAAAATATAGGAAAAAAAAAACTTATCAAACTCGACACCCAAAAAAATAAATAATTCAGTTAAAAAATAAGATATGAAAAGACATTTTTTCAAAGAAGACATCCAGATGGCTAACACACACGAAAATAATATTGCTCATATGAGGAAAATGCAAGTCAAAACTACAATGAGGTATCACCTCACACCTGTCACGGGAAACGACAAATATTGGTGAGACAGTGTGCCCTCTTACCCTATCGATGGAAATGTAAACTGGTGCAGCCACTCTGGAAGACAGTATGGAAATTCCATAAAGAATTAAAAATATAACAACTCTATGACCCACCAGTTGTACTACTAGGCATTTACCCAAAGGATGCAAAAACATTGATTCAACCAGCGGCATTATCAACAATAGCAAAATTATGAAAAAAGCCCAAAATCCATCAACTAATGGATAAAAAAAGAGGTGTTATATACATACAATAGAATATTAGCCGTAGAAAAGAATGAAATCTTGCCATTTTCAATGATATAGATGGAACTAGAGTGTATTACGCTAAGCAAAATAACTTAGAAAAAGACAAATATCACAGGATTTCACTCACAGATGGAATTTAAGACACAAATGAGCACAAAGGAAGAAAAAGAGAAAGGGACAAACCATAAGTCAGACTCTTAACTATAGAGAACAAACAGAGTTTCTGGAGGGGAGGTGATATGAATTAAGGAGGGCACTTATTGTGATGAGCACGGGGTGTTGTATGTTAAGTGATGAATCACTCAATTCTATACCTGAAACTAATATTACACTATATGCTAACTAATTGGAATTTAAATAAAAACTTGAACCTACAAAAAACTGGATCTGCCACTTTCTTGAAATGCTATTTGGATGTTCACAAAGCCTCACTATTCCTTACTTCTGTCTCATGTGAAATGGCGAGCATAATACAACTTCTTCCCAAGGTTAGTAGAAGTATGAGTTAATACAAATAAAGATCTTTGAAGAATGGTTAGCACATAGTAAATGCTTAATATCTTGGCTGTTGGATCATTCACACGCACAAAAGTGACCAAAGGAAGCAGCAGAAAAATATGCAAAGGAGGATATATACTAATGTACAAAGTTTAGAAAAATACATCTGCAAGACAAAAAGAAGACCATACAGTATATAGGGCAAAAATGACAAGGAGAAAACATGTAGCATAAAACCATTGGTTCATTTTTTGGGGCACTTGGGGGGCTCAGTTGGGTAACCATCCAACTTCAGCTTAGGTCATGGTTTCATGGTTTGTGAGTTTGGGCCCTGCAACAGGCTTTCCTGTCAGTATAGAGCCTGCTTCAGATCCTCTGTCCAACCCCCCCCCCCAACCCCGTCCCTCTCCTGCTTGCTCTCTCCCTCAAAAATAAACAAATATTTAAAAAAATATTTTCATTTTTTTATCAACTTGTCATAATAACCATCATTATTTTTTTTCTTTACCTTTTCTTTTTTTTTTTATGAGATTTATTGACAAATTGGTTTCCATACAACACCCAGTGCTCATCCCAAAAGGGGCCCTCCTCAATACCCATCACCCACCCTCCTCTCCCTCCCACCCCCCATCAACCCTCAGTTTGTTCTCAGTTTTTAACAGTCTCTTATGCTTTGGCTCTCTCCCACTCTAACCTGTTTTTTTTTTTTTTCCTTCCCCTCCCCCATGGGTTCCTGTTAAGTTTCTCAGGGTCCACATAAGAGTGAAACCATATGGTATCTGTCTTTCTCTGTATGGCTTATTTCACTTAGCATCACACTCTCCAGTTCCATCCACGTTGCTACAAAAGGCCATATTTCATTTTTTCTAATTGCCACCTAATATTCCATTGTGTATATAAACCACAATTTCTTTATCCATTCATCAGTTGATGGACAATTAGGCTCTTTCCATAATTTGGTTATTGTTGAGAGTGCTGCTATGAACATTGGGGTACCAGTGACCCTATGCATCCGTACTCCTGTATCCCTTGGATAAATTCCTAGCAGTGCTATTGGTGGGTCATAGGGTAGGTCTATTTTTAATTTTCTGAGGAACCTCCACACTGCTTTCCAGAGCGGCTGCACCAATTTGCATTCCCACCAACAGTGCAAGAGGGTTCCCGTTTCTCTACATCCTCTCCAGCATCTATAGTCTCCTGATTTGTTCATTTTGGCCACTCTGACTGGCGTGAGGTGATACCTGTGTGTGGTTTTCATTTGTATTTCCCTGATAAGGAGCGACGCTGAACATCTTTTCATGTGCCTGTTGGCCATCCGGATGTCTTCTTTAGAGAAGTGTCTATACATGTTTTCTGCCCATTTCTTCACTGGGTTATTTGTTTTTCGGGTGTGGAGTTTGGTGAGCTCTTTATAGATTTTGGATACTAGCCCTTTGTCTGATATGTCATTTGCAAATATCTTTTCCCATTCCGTTGGTTGCCTTTTAGTTTTGTTGGTTGTTTCCTTTGCTGTGCAGAAGCTTTTTATCTTCATAAGGTCCCAGTAATTCACTTTTGCTTTTAATTCCCTTGCTTTTGGGGATGTGTCGAGTAAGAGATTGCTACGGCTGAGGTCAGAGAGGTCTTCTCCTGCTTTCTCCTCTAAGGTTTTGATGGTTTCCTGTCTCACATTCAGGTCCTTTATCCATTTTGAGTTTATTTTTGTGAATGGTGTGAGAAAGTGGTCTAGTTTCAACCTTCTGCATGTTGCTGTCCAGTTCTCCCAGCACCATTTGTTAAAGAGGCTGTCTTTTTTCCATTGGATGTTCTTTCCTGCTTTGTCAAAGATGAGTTGGCCATACGTTTGTGGGTCTAGTTCTGGGGTTTCTATTCTATTCCATTGGTCTATGTGCCTATTTTTGTGCCAATACCATGCTGTCTTGATGATGACAGCTTTGTAGTAGAAGCTAAAGTCTGGGATTGTGATGCCTCCTGCTTTGGTCTTCTTCTTCAAAATTCCTTTGGCTATTCAGAGCCTTTTGTGGTTCCATATGAATTTTAGGATTGCTTGTTCTAGTTTCGAGAAGAATGCTGGTGCAATTTTGATTGGGATTGCATTGAATGTGTAGATAGCTTTGGGTAGTATTGACATTTTGACAATATTTATTTTTCCAATCCATGAGCAGGGAATGTCTTTCCATTTCTTTAAATCTTCTTCAATTTCCTTCATAAGCTTTCTATAGTTTTCAGCATACAGATCCTTTACATCTTTGGTTAGATTTATTCCTAGGTATTTTATGCTTCTTGGTGCAATTGTGAATGGGATCAGTTTCTTTATTTGTCTTTCTGTTGCTTCATTGTTAGTGTATAAGAATGCAACTGATTTCTGTACATTGATTTTGTATCCTGCAGCTTTGCTGAATTCCTGTATCAGTTCTAGCAGACTTTTGGTGGAGTCTATCGGATTTTCCATGTATAATATCATGTCATCTGCAAAAAGCGAAAGCTTGACTTCATCTTTGCCAATTTTGATGCCTTTGATTTCCTTTTGTTGTCTGATTGCTGATGCTAGAACTTCCAGCACTATGTTAAACAGCAGCAGTGAGAGTGGGCATCCTTGTCGTGTTCCTGATCTCAGGGGAAAAGCTCTCAGTTTTTCCCCGTTGAGGATGATATTAGCTGTGGGCTTTTCATAAATGGCTTTTATGATCTTTAAGTATGTTCCTTCTATCCCGACTTTCTCAAGGGTTTTTATTAAGAAAGGGTGCTGGATTCTGTCAAAGGCCTTTTCTGCATCGATTGACAGGATCATATGGTTCTTCTCTTTTTTTTGTTAGTGTGATGTATCACATTGATTGATTTGTGAATGTTGAACCAGCCCTGCATCCCAGGAATGAATCCCACTTGATCATGGTGAATAATTCTTTTTATAGGCTGTTGAATTCGATTTGCTAGTATCTTACTGAGAATTTTTGCATCCATATTCATCAGGGATATTGGCCTGTAGTTCTCTTTTTTTACTGGGTCTCTGTCTGGTTTAGGAATCAAAGTAATACTGGCTTCATAGAATGAGTCTGGAAGTTTTCCTTCCCTTTCTATTTCTTGGAATAGCTTGAGAAGGATAGGTATTATCTCTGCTTTAAACATCTGGTAGAACTCCCCTGGGAAGCCATCTGGTCCTGGACTCTTATTTGTTGGGAGATTTTGGATACCCGATTCAATTTCTTCGCTGGTTATGGGTCTGTTCAAGCTTTCTATTTCCTCCTGATTGAGTTTTGGAAGAGTGTGGGTGTTCAGGAATTTGTCCATTTCTTCCAGGTTGTCCAATTTGTTGGCATATAATTTTTCATAGTATTCCCTGATAATTGTTTGTATCTCTGAGGGATTGGTTGTAATCATTCCATTTTCATTCATGATTTTATCTGTTTGGGTCATCTCCCTTTTCTTTTTGAGAAGCCTGGCTAGAGGTTTGTCAATTTTGTTTATTTTTTCAAAAAACCAACTCTTGGTTTCGTTGATCTGCTCTACAGTTTTTTTAGATTCTATATTGTTTATTTCTGCTCTGATCTTTATTATTTCTCTTCTTCTGCTGGGTTTAGGCTGCCTTTGCTGTTCTGCTTCTAGTTCCTTTAGGTGTGCTGTTAAGATTTGTATTTGGGATTTTTCTTGTTTCTTGAGATAGGCCTGGATTGCAATGTATTTTCCTCTCAGGACTGCCTTCGCTGCGTCCCAAAGCGTTTGGATTGTTGTATTTTCATTTTCGTTTGTTTCCACATATTTTTTAATTTCTTCTCTAATTGCCTGGTTGACCCACTCATTCGTTAGTAGGGTGTTCTTTAACCTCCATGCCTTTGGGGGTTTTCCAAACTTTTTTCTGTGGTTGATTTCAAGCTTCATAGCATTGTGGTCTGAAAGTATGCATGGTATAATTTCAATTCTTGTATAGTTATGAAGGGCTGTTTTGTGACCCAGTATATGATATCTTGGAGAATGTTCCATGTGCACTCGAGAAGAAAGTATATTCTGTTGCTCTGGGATGCAGAGTTCTAAATATATCTGTCAAGTCCATCTGATCCAATGTCTCATTCAGGGCCCTTGTTTCTTTATTGACCATGTGTCTCGATGATCTGTCCATTTCTGTAAGTGGGGTGTTAAAGTCCCCTGCAATTACCACATTCTTATCAATAAGGTTGCTTATGTTTATGAGTAATTGTTTTATATATTTGGGGGCTCCGGTATTCGGCGCATAGACATTTATAATTGTTAGCTCTTCCTGATGGATAGACCCTGTAACTATTATATAATGTCCCTCTTCATCTCTTGTTACAGCCTTTAATTTAAAGTCTAGTTTGTCTGATATAAGTATGGCTACTCCAGCTTTCTTTTGGCTTCCAGTCACATGATAAATAGTTCTCCATCCCCTCACTCTCAATCTAAAGGTGTCCTCAGGTCTAAAATGA
Source organism: Felis catus (assembly GCF_018350175.1). Taxonomy (NCBI): domain Eukaryota; kingdom Metazoa; phylum Chordata; class Mammalia; order Carnivora; family Felidae; genus Felis; species Felis catus. The sequence continues at coordinate 38,621,769 of NC_058368.1, read as the reverse complement.
GTCTCTTGTAGACAGCAAATAGATGGGTCTTGTTTTTTTTATCCATTCTGATACCCTATGTCTTTTGGTTGGCGCATTTAATCCATTTACATTCAGTGTTATTTTAGAAAGATACGGGTTTAGAGTCATTGTGATGTCTGTATGTTTTATGCTTGTAGTGATGTCTCTGGGACTTTGTCTCACAGGGTCCCCCTTAGGATCTCTTGTAGGGCTGGTTTAGTGGTGACAAATTCCTTCAGTTTTTGTTTGTTTGGGAAGACCTTTATCTCTCCTTCTATTCTAAATGACAGACTTGCTGGATAAAGGATTCTCAGCTGCATATTTTTTCTGTCTAGCACCCTGAAAATCTCGTACCAATTCTTTCTGGCCTGCCAAGTTTCAAAAGAAAGATCAGTCACGAGTCTTATAGGTCTCCCTTTATATGTGAGGGCACGTTTACCCCTTGCTGCTTTCAGAATTTTCTCTTTATCCTTGTATTTTGCCAGTTTCACTATGATATGTCGTGCAGAAGATCGATTCAAGTCACGTCTGAAGAGAGTTCTCTGTGCCTCTTGTATTTCAATGCCTTTTTCCTTCCCCAGTTCAGGGAAGTTCTCAGCTATTATTTCTTCAAGTACCCCTTCACCACCTTTCCCTCTTCCTCCTCTGGGATACCAATTATGCGTATATTATTTCTTTTTAGTGTATCACTTAGTTCTCTAATTTTCCCCTCATACTCCTGGATTTTTTTATCTCTCTTTTTCTCAGCTTCCTCTTTTTCCATAACTTTATCTTCTAGTTCACCTATTCTCTCCTCTGCCTCTTCAAGCCGAGCTGTGGTGGTTTCCATTTTGTTATGCATTTCGTTTAAAGCATTTTTCAGCTCCTCGTGACTGTTCCTTAGTCCCTTGATCTCTGTAGCAAGAGATTCTCTGCTGTCCTGTATACTGTTTTCAAGCCCAGCGATTAATTTTATGACTATTATTCTAAATTCACTTTCTGTTATATTATTTAAATCCTTTTTGATCAGCTCATTAGCTGTTGTTATTTCCTGGAGATCCTTCTGAGGGGAATTCTTCCGCTTGGTCATTTTGGATAGTCCCTGGCGTGGTGAGGACCTGCAGGGCACTTCCCCTGTGCTGTGGTGTATAACTGGAGTTGGTGGGCGGGGCCGCAGTCAGACCTGATGTCTGCCCCCAGCCCACCTCTGGGGCCACAGTCAGACTGGTGTGTGCCTTCTCTTCCCCTCTCCTAGGGGCGGGATTCACTGTGGGGTGGTGTGGCCCGTCTGGGCTACTTGCACACTGCCAGGCTTGTGATGCTGGGGATCTGGCGTATTAGCTGGGGTGTGTAGGCAAGGTGCACAGGGGCAGGAGGGGCAGGCTTAGATTGCTTCTCTTTAGGTGATCCTCTTCAGGAGGGGCCCTGTGGCAGCGGGAGGGAGTCAGATCCGCTGCAGGAGGTTTGGCTCAGTAGAAGCACAGAGTTGGGTGTTTGCGAGGAGCAAGTTCCCTGGCAGGAACTGGTTCTCTTTGGGATTTGGGCTGGGGGATGGGCGGGGGAGATGGCGCTGGCAAGCGCCTTTGTTCCCCACCAAACTGAGCTCTGTTGTCAGGGGGCTCAGCAGCTCTCCCTCCCTTTGTCCTCCAGCCTTCCCGCTTTCCGAGCAGAGCTGTTAACTTATGACCTCCCAGACGCTAAGTCGCGCTTGCTGTCGGAACACAGTCCGTCAGGCCCCTCCGCTTTTGCCAGCCAGACTTGGGGGCTCTGCTTGGCTGGCGAGCCGCCCCTCCGACCCGGCTCCCTCCCGCCAGTCCGTGGAGCGCACACCGCCTCGCCGCCCTTCCTACCCTCTTCCGTGGGCCTCTCGTCTGCGTTTGGCTCCAGTGACTCCGTTCTGCTAATCCTCTGGCGGTTTTCTGGGTTATTTAGGCAGGTGTAGGTGGAATCTAAGTGATCAGCAGGACGCGCGGTGAGCCCAGCGTCCTCCTAAGCCGCCATCTTGCCGCTTCTCAATAACCATCATTATTAATAGGCATCCAGAGCAAGGATTTCTTTCCACTGTACATTAGTAAAACTTTACATATATTTGTATTATTCCTTATGTTTTGTCTTCATTTCCAAACTGCACTAATAATTAGGTTTGTGTGTAAAACGAATCCAAGTATAAAATGAACGTGTGGCTTAGTGTGGCAAATCATGGCCTGTGAACCACATCTGTGTCCCATAAACTAAGAACGTTTTTTACATATCTAAATGGTTCTAAGAATAATCAGTAGAGGAAGAATAATGAACGAGATTACAAAACCTGTAACATTTACTATCTCCCCTTTTATGATGAATATTTGCTGACTCCTGGTATATAGGTAAGAATTGGCAAGAATGACAGGTAAGTTAATGCAAAAATATGGGAAATGAGAGGGAAAAAAGAAAAAAAGAAAAAATATATACTTTTTAGAGAAATGGGAGATCATTTTTCAAATGCCATTTGCTATAGGATCTCAAAGTAATGCAAACAAATGCTAGCATACTGTTCAAAATGAATGGCATATACAGGGTACACTATTAACACAGGCAATGCCAGGTGAGCAGGAAGGACAAAACTTGGAGAAGGTATTTGTCATTTGAATTACCAAACCAACATTTACTGTTTCCTCACCGAATTAACATCTGGTCTTCAATGACATTTAGACAAGAGAGATCAAGGATATTAAGTTAGAAACTGCCATGTTTTGTTTAAACAACAGTAACAAAACTAATAAAAATATACAAGGCACAAGAAACCGACTATATGGTAGATATGAGATCTGGACATAAATTATGTCTAAAAGTTACACAGAATTTATGATTATACCTACTATAAGGAGTATTTGTGTACTTATTATTTTAAAACTATGATTGTTGCTAATTATTCATTTTTACCTTTGGAAGTCTTTATGGGGAATTAATTATTGAGAATCCTCTATAGTTTAATAGTATGCTTCATTGTTTTATAAAGATATTGCATTTGAACATTTGAGATAAAAAGACAAAGTTTTAACTACCCTCCTAAGGTCATACTGATGAGGAATTGGTTGTGCTGGTGATGCTGTGGATAAGTGACTAGCAGTCACTTAAGTCTAACAGGGTGTCAATTTAAATGACAGAAGCAGGTGACCCTGTTTTGCTTATACTCTGGCTTTTTGCTTTACTCAAGGCATACTATTTTTTCTATCTGTATTGTGCCCAGAAATCAAAATCTTTATTGGCACTGACCCATGTCATCTAAATAGGTGTTTCCACATCCTTTAAAACAATGATGATCATTAGTGACTTGGCTGGAAGTGACAAGAAGTAAATTGAATCTCGTTACTATTTTATAAAATTACAAATACAAATGTTGACATTAATTGATACTTTTAGAGCTACAGTGGTTATACCTATAATAAGTCATTGTTATAAGCTTGCTAACATCCTTCAGAAATGGAAAAATGACTGTGCTTTTTGTTAACAAGGAGAGAGCAGTACAGAAGAACAATACATTTCAGAATTGAACTAGTGTTACTCCATTCTCTGTCACCAAGAGGACTTATACAAAATGCCAGCCATAATTGCAAACTGCAAGTAGATTGATCTCTCTAGAAAGTTTAGTGCTGCAATCAGTAACATGAAGAATGGTTGAGTTCCTGTTTCTAGTACCAAGCCCCCAGAGATGGTCAATAAGACAGAGGTAAAGGACTGTTGAGAATTCCATATGGATTCTAACAGTCCTCCCCCATGGACCAAGAAAAGATGGCAGAAACTGTAGGAACAAGTGTAATGAAAAATCATCTGCAAGGCATTGGGACCTCTGTCAATAATTCAGATACTAGGACCACAGTATTTTTGTGTTTCAGCAAAGAGATTTACTAAGGATACAAGTATAATGGTTTACGGAAGGATATATATGCACTTAAATCCAAACTCCCCAAGAACAAAACTAATTACCAACAGTAAGGGCAAATGGAGAATAAATTCATTGAAAACACCAATGAAAGGAGACACAAGTGTTTGGGTAGTATTAGACATTAATGGATAATTTTTTCCATTTTTGTCTCCCTTCATATCCTCTTTCAAATACTTAGTTTGTCTCAGTTCCTCAGGAAAAACACGAAGCAGGACATAGAGCAGAATCTAAATGACCTCTTTGGTTTGGACAAGGTTCAGACTTCTGTTGAAAAAGTGGGATTCTTCAGTGGTTTAATGATTCTGGGTTTCAGTGGTAGTCTTACTCCATCAGCATTTGAGGTCATTTCATTAAAGCAGTCCACACATAACAGGATGCGTACGTATTTAAGGATGGTACAGAAAATACTCTGACCACCTGTATTACAGATCTGTAGGCTTTGGGGAAAGTGAATTTTTTTTTAAATGGTAGTACTAATATAAAACTAAGTAACAACTCATTTATCAAGCTACTATTAACAAACAGTATACCTAGTACACTAATGTTTGACCTTCAAACCAAGGCTGCTGTGTTCAGATTCCAGGTCTTTCTCCTACTGCTGTGTAACATTAGGAAAGTTGCATAATACTGTGCTTTTCCTGTCTCATAAATGTGGATAAGAATATTAATCTTACAGGATTTTATGAGAATTTTGTATTTACTAAGATAGAATTATGTCTGTCATGTAGTAAATGTGGCATGGCTCTGATATGTCTATCACCTTAGAATGTCATAAGCAAATGTTTCTAAGGAAAAAGAGACATTCTCAATCTGCAATTTTTTTTTTGCTCAGAAAGACTTGACCATGAAAAAAGCCATTTTTTTCTATAATTCAATGGCAGTATGCCTCTGAAGTCTACACATTTAACCTATCAATGATACTAACACATTAAAAACTTTTCAATGTGATTTCTAAAAATATATATATTTTATTGTAAGAAATGTGTTTAATCGAAAATCGCCCATGTATGGTGTCACAGTTCACAAAAGATCCTAGAATGGGGGATTTACTTTGTGACTCATGTAATACACTTGACTGTACAAGTCAGGTGTGTAGAGTAGAAGAAGACAAAGGACAGGGATTTTTAGAATTCCAACATATAAAAAATAGAACAGGGATTTTTGGAATTCCAACATTAAAAAAAAAACACTTGTATGAAGAAAGGGAAGGATGAGAGGAAAAGAGAGAGTGCCTTTTTCAGTTTACATACTCTCAGACACTTCTTGGAATTTGAAGGTTGAATTATAATGCATAATTTTAATTTATGTGAGTTCCCAAAAGTTACTAGAATATGAGCCATTCCATTCATCTAGATATTCCTTTTTCTTAAGTCCCAGCAAGGCTGTAAATAAATATCTACATTACCACTCAGAAATTCTACCACTATTCATCCTCTCTTACAGAAATTTACAAGAAAGTGAATGATATTTGGGCCAGAAATCACTGTGTTTTATATATGGCACCTGGTGCAATGGGCTGAATTCACACGCTCTAAATTTCCAGAATCTCAAGGAGAATGGCTAGTTCCTAATCGTTTTATCTCTCATAGAAAACCTCTATCAATTCTTCTAGAATTCTGTAAAGGAAATATTATAACAACATCTTCACTTTAAGAACAAAACAAAAAGCTACTAGCAATTATTTTCTTGCATAATGCTTCAAGGGAATAATTTATCTTCATAGTCCTACTCAGAATCTTCATTATTTGGGAAAACAAATATCCATGTAACAATAAGTGAAATCATATATTCAGATACTATAAACTACTGTATAGTCGTGGGACCAGTTCTAAATATATTACAATGATTTCAATAAATTATGGCATTGCTTAATATACTCTCCCAGAGTGGCAGGGCATGGTATTATAAAACTGACTAGACTCTCTCAACAGTTTTCCATATTCAGATTTCTATTAGATTTTACAACTCCCACTTGGATCCCATCTGAAAACTGTGCCCCAATTATTGTCTGAATCACCCTTGGGAAACTTTCTATTAAGGTTTGTTAATAACACTAGTTCATATAAATATTTTAGCTGCAGTTATTTTCCTAAATATGTATGAGTTATGTTAACATTTAAATTACTATTATTTATTTTCTGAGATCACAGTAAATTAAAACCTCTTTTAGAAGCTAAAAACCAACACTGGATTAAATTTGTATTATAGTTAATCCACAATTTGGTTAATATCCTTGAGTTAATAGCTGATTTGTACTTTTATTCTTAACACTTTATAATAACACTTTTATTTATTTGTACTTTTATTCTTAAGTGTAATTATTATTACACTTAACAGAGTGTAATAATTTCTTATACTATACTATACTATACTACACTAGTTTATGTAAAACCACTTCCTAAATTTGGATATTTAAATTGTCTTCAAACGTGTTAATAATCTATGTCTATGAGACATTTAAAGCACATCACAGTTTCATCTTCAAAGAAGCTTTAAATACATTTCAGTTCATTACACCAAATGAAAATAATTTGTGGAATAAACCTAGTTTATCATTTCAAGGAACCATCTCTGAAGACAAGACTACAGGTTAACTGCAAAACAATGTTAACTTTGTTCCCTCGAGGAAGCATAAAAATGTAGTAACACATTTTAGTTAAAACTTATGGGGTGCCTGGGTGGCGCAGTCGGTTAAGCGTCCGACTTCAGCCAGGTCACGATCTCGCGGTCCGGGAGTTCGAGCCCCGTGTCAGGCTCTGGGCTGATGGCTCGGAGCCTGGAGCCTGTTTCCGATTCTGTGTCTCCCTCTCTCTCTGCCCCTCCCCCGTTCATGCTCTGTCTCTCTCTGTCCCAAAAATAAATAAACGTTGAAAAAAAAATTTAAAAAAAAAAAAAAAAACTTAAATACATTTTGTTGAAAACTCTTTAGCAAACAGTCTTGGGAGTACTGTAACAAGAGTGCCTAAATTTTAAAGCCAAAGTGAAACACAATGTTGGTGCACATTTAAAATTAAGCTTAGTTGTAAATTTAAGTTTGAATAAATGTGACCTAAGATAAACTTCTTAGAATCAAACATGAATTTTCCCTTTTCTTTATACTTTGGAAAACATATAGTAATAGTCTTAAAAGTATTAATATAGTATTAACTTCTACTTTATAAATCCACACAATTTTTACCTTCATGAAAACCCCCAATAAATTGTAATCAGATGAGTAATTCTATAAAACAGTAGCATAAATCACAATAATTAAGGCAATTTCTTAAACTCAGGTCACTATTTATGAACAAATAAATCATAGCAATTAAACTGGTGGTTTTTATCCTGCTGTGTTTCTTAACAATAAATACAGAAATTCATGCCATGGACATTTGGGCAATGCGGAAGTTATCAGTTATCTGCATAAATCATGCAACAGTGGCACTCTTATTGTCACTTCATTGTAAAGTAACAACCACTGATAACTACTGTGGTTAACATGTAGTTATCTACTGATAACAACTACTGATAACATGGCAGAAAGACAAAAGGAGATGATCCCTGATGGCGCCTTGGAGCAGCCAACCACCACCACCAACCAACTTCTGGATTTGTTCATGTACGAGAAAGGCAATTGCTTTTTGGTTTAAGCTAGTATTGGTCATGCATGCATTCCTTGAAGCCAAGGGCATTATTAACTGATATATCTTATATTAAAAAAATAATGTATGCCTGTTTTCCAAGTCTATCATCATCATGAATAATATGAATAGGAAATTTCTAAAATGTATGAAGTATATCATTTTTCCCTTTTTTCTAAAATGTATTTACTTTAGATCTAAAAAGCTATTTTTATAAAGCTTTTTTTTCTCTTAGAAGTAACTTGATGTTACAATTTCAACTATTGATGACATACAATAACTCATAAATGTCAATTTTTAATTGAAATTTTTCAGTAATTACCCTCAACAAGTGACTCATTTCAGTTTTTACTACTTCAGTGAAACTTTCACATAGTTTTGTGTTTTATATAAAAATTTGTATATAGGATTCACAAAGTCTGTCCCCTATAGTTTTCATATGAAAAAATAAATAAATATATGTAATTAATCACTTAATTTCCTCCTACACCAAGGGGAACAATTTCTGAATTGGAAACAACAGATACTGATAATAGAGCCCTAAAGCTCTCTATGGGAAAAACAATTATAAAAGCATCCTATCCCATTTAAATCTGTTAATTTTTTTTTCATTCCTGACTGATAATAGACATGTAAAAGAAATCATAGAGAAGGTGTTGTTTAAAAAACAAGTGTTTTAAGTGGAGAGTGGGGAATGTTCTGATCTTTAAAAATGGTAAGGTTAAAAAATAAGAATGAGGGGCACCTAGGTGGCTTAGCTGGTTAAGCGTCTCTTGACTTCAGCTCAGGTCATGATCTCATGGTTCCTGACACTGAGCCTGCCTGAGATGCTCTCTCCCTGTCTCTGCCCCTCCCCCTCTTGCGCACATGTGCATGCTTGAGTGCGCGCACTAGTAAACTTGAGGGGGAAAAAAAAGAAAGAAAAATACACTTGGCTCTACTCCTAGGCAAAAATGTAAATAAGCTGATTGGTAATGGATACCTAGGAAGAAAACATCTGGAAATTAACTTTTGTTTACTAAGAACACATACAAGCCTGGGTGACCAGAAAAGGAGACTCAAGATATAGAGTAATAAGGAAACTAGATAAATTAACCATGAATGGGAAATTACTTAGAAGTATGATGACATTTTATCTTCTTTCATGAGACACATTTTAGTTAGAAATTTCTCACCATCAAAAAAGTAGAGATACAACACCCATTTATCACCCCTGTCTTTTCTGTTGTTGTTCCATCACACAGATTTACTGTTATATTGAGCTACTTCAGCTCTCACAACCATAAAATAATGCTGGCCCTTTGTTCCAGGCATATCTGGAACAGCTCCTCTACTATATTAGGAAAGCAGCATCTCTACGGTCAATGCTCTAAATAATTGTTTGCATGGGACAGTTCCCACACATGGGACATTTGAGAATAATGATGGGAACCTACTAACATTTAATGAGCGTGGTCAGAGATATTAGGCATCCTACAATGCTTAGATGCCTGTCATTAGTGAAGAATTTCTTCACATTCCACACTACTTCCAAATATCTCACCATATATTAGTGGATACAATAAATAGGCTAAGTCATCTGAGCCTAGGACCCAATATTTAACACAAAAATAATTTTTCAGTTTTAAATACTCCCTATTTCCTAGAAATGTAACTACCATTTATGCCAAATGAAGAGGTTTTTTTTTTTTTTTTAATTTCTTTAATCCCAATATAACACAGAGTGTCAAATTAGCGTCATGAGTAGAATATAGTGATTCAACAATTCTATACATTACTCCTTGGTCATCGTGATAAGTATACTCTTAATCTTCATCACCCATTTCACCCATTCCCCCACCAATCTCTCCTCTGATAACTGTTTGTTCTTTATATTTACCAGTCTGTTTTTTGGTTTGTCTTTTTATCCTGTTCCTTTGGTTTCTTAAATTCCACGTATGAGTAAAATAATCTTTTTGTCTTTCTCTGATTAACTATTTCACTTAGCATGATACTCTCTAGATCCATCCAGATTGTTGCAAATGGCCAGATTTCATTCTTTTTTATGGGTGAGTAGTATTCTATTGTATATACAAACCACTTCTTTATTTAATCATTCCTCTATCAATGGACATTTGGGCTGCTTCCATCATTTAGCTATTGTACATAATGCAACCATAAACACAGGGGTGCATATATTTTTTTCAAATTAGTGCTTTCGTATTCTTTGGGTAAATACCCAGTAGTGGAATTACTGCATCATGTTAATTCTAATTTTTTGAGAAACCTCCATACTGTTTTCCATGGTGGCCACACGAGCTTACATTCCCACCAACAGTGCAAGAGTGTTCCTTTTTCTCCACATCCTCACCAATCCTGTTTCTTACGTTTTTGATTTTAGCCACTCTGACAGATGTGAATGATATCTCATTATGATTCTGATTTGCATTTCCCTAATGATGAGTGATATTGAGCATCTTTTCACATGTCTGTTTTCTATCTGTATGTCCTCTTTGGAGAAATGTCTGTTCATGTCTTCTGCCCATTTTTTTAATTGGATTATTTTGTGTCAGGGGTAATATTGAGGAAGTTCTTTACAATTTTTTGATACTCTTTATCAGATGTGTCATTAGCAAATATCTTCTCCCATGTAGTAAGCTTTTAGTTTTCTTGATTGTTATCTTTGCTGTGCAGAAGCTTTTTATTTTGATGTAGCCCCAATAGTTTTTATTATTTCCCTTACTCCATGAGACATATCTAGAAAAATGTTGCTACAGCCCATGTCAGAGGAATTATTGCTTGTGCTCTTTTAGGATTTTTATGATTTTTAGGTCTCACATTTAAATCATTAATCCATTTTATGTTTTGTGTGGTGTTGAGTGCACAGTTTCATTCTTGGGCAAGTAGCTGTCCAGTTTTCCAGACGCAATTTGTTGAAGACTTTTTCCCATTGTATATTCTTGACTTCTGTGTCAAAGATTAATTGACCACATAATTGTGTGTTTATTTCTAGGCTCTCTATTCTCTTCCATTGATCTTTGGGTCAATTTTTCTGCCCATACTTTTACTGTTTTCATTACTACACCTTTGCAGTATATTTTGAAATCTGGGTTCGTGATACCTCCAGTTTTGGTTTTCTTTTTCAAGATCGCTTTGGCTTTTCAGGGTCTTTTGTGGTTCTGTACAAGTTTTAGGATTATGGGTTCTAGTTCTGTGAAAAATGCTGCTGGTATTTGATAGAGATTGCATTAAATCAGTAGACTGCTTTGGGTAGGAGAGACGTTTTAACAATATTCTTCCAATTCATGAGCATGGAGTAGCTTCCCATTTGTGTCATCTTATTTTTTTAATGTTTATATTTTTGAGAAAGAGAAAAAGTGCTAAGTGGGGAGGGGCAGAAAGAGAGAGGAGGACAGAGGATCCAAAGTGGACTGTGAGCTGACAGCAAGCCTGATGCAGGGCTCGAACTCACAAACCATGAGATCACGACATGAGCCAAAGTCAGATGCTCAATCAACTGAGCCACCCAAGCAGCCCCTCATCTTATAGTTTTCAGAGTACAGGTGTTTCATCTCCTCAGTTAAGTTTATTCCTAGGTATTTTATTATTTGGGGTTCAATTGTAAATGTGATAGTTTTCATAATTTCCCTTTCTGCTGCTTCATTATTAGTGTCTAGAAATGCATTGGATTTCTGTATATTGATTTTGTATCCTAGGACCTTCCTGAATTCATTTATCAGTTCTAATAGTTGTATTCTGCTTTTTTAAAGAAATTTTCCAAACACTGTTCAATATTTTGAAAGTTACTTGATCAAATATCAATGTTATTTTATATTTCAACACAATATGTAGTCTGCATCTGTAGCTATTACATCTAGGCAGAGGTGTATCTAAGGATATAAATCTTCTCGTAATGTTATATTTGACCATTTATACATTATTTTATGTATCAGTTGCAATCATTTTGTGTTTTCAATATTATTTTATTGAAATAATATAAGTAGAATTAGGTTTTTCATTTTTTTTCCTTATAACTATAAAATGTTTCTAAGTTCCATGTGTACATAAGCTATATGCTCTTTGAAAAAAAATGTTTTCATGTTTATTTTTGAGAGAGAGACAGAAAATGAGCAGGGGAAGGGCAGAGAGAGGAGACAGAGAATCCAAAGCAGGCTCCAGGCTCTGAGCTGTCAGCACAGAGTCCGATGCAGGCCTCCAACCCATGAAGCTCTACTATCTTTGAAACTCATTTCACAATAGTAAAGATGGCATTATAAAATACTTGTTAAAGGGCACCTGGGTGACTCAGTCAGTTAAGCGACTGACTCTTGGTTTCAGCTCAGGTCATGATCTCCAGATTCATGAGTTCAAGCCTGCATTGGGCTCTGTGCAGACAGCACAGCAGATTTCTCTCTCCCTCTCTCTCTCTGCACCTCCCTGGCTTATTCTCTCTGGCTCTCTCAAAAAATAAACACAAAAAAGCTATATCCATATCTTAACTACTGAAATCAAATTTGTCCTATTATCGTGTGCATTTGTGTACAGTTACACAAACAACTCCACTTGAGTTGCTCTGCAGTGTCCCCATGAAACTACATGAATAGATGCAAACACAATGCTTACACAATCAAGAGTTTATGTTTCTACCAGCACACATAACACTAACAAACTTATTAGCTGGTAAGAAATATAAAATTCAAGATGCCAAAATTGAAACAAAGTGCAAATTTGCGACTTTGAGAGACTAAATTTGTCCTATTGTGTGCATTTGTGTGTGTACAGTTAGAAGAATTATGATCTTTCAAAGGAAAATTATGTACAGCCAATTAATTTTGGAAGCTTCGCAAAGTAATAGACGTTAAAAAAATAGATGGAACTTAATAGGGATATGTTAAGTGTTCAGATGCACAAAAAGTCTAATGATTTTTCCCGCCTTTTCCAGTTCCTTCTCACTTGTCTCTCGGAGGCAGTTCTCCCACTGAATCTCATATATGTCTAATCCTATTTCAGTCTCTGCTCTTAGGAATATGTGAAGTAATGCAGAAAGAATTATGTTCAAGGAAAACAGAGTAGTTGTGTATTACTGAAATAGATTTCTCCTGTGTGTTTACAGTAAAGAAACAGATTGGGTGATATTAGGTAACATTTGAAATCCAAGGATAATGGATTCGCAAGCAATATTCACAACTGAATTTGGAATTTAGTTTAACAGCACTGTACAGGAGGACAAAACTACAAGGAAAAAAAAAACTACTAAAAATCTTCGTAATATTAATTAAGGTAGAAGTGATTGAAAACTTGATCCAGGGTGATGGCTGTTGGGAAAGGCAATCTGGCATAGGTGCTGCGTATTCCATTAAGATCTTAACAAGCAAGACCAGATAAATAACTTATAGGAATGAATGCAAAAACAAAAACAAACACAAGGCACTTCACGCAACAGGGCTCTACGTGACTGCATAGGTTGCATGCCAATGAAGTCCGTTCTAGGTGCTGAGTATGCCAAGAACTATAAGCCCCGAACATGCTCTACACCTGGGCCATTTCTCAGGGTTTTTTCCAGTGGCAGACCTTGAACACTGAGACAATGTTTCTGTTATGGACTGTCCAATATTTATATTTTGAAATCCTAACTCCCAACATGACAGTATTGGGATATGGGGCCTTTGGAAGATCACTTGGTCATGAGGTTGTGGCCCCAGTGAAGGGATGTGTCCTTATAAGAAGAGAAAAAGAGCATCTGCATCTCCACCATGTGAGATACAGACAAAATGGCAGTTTGCAACCTAGAAGCAGGCTTTCATTAGAATCAGACCTTGCTGGCACTCTGAGCTCAAACTTCTACTCTTAGAGCTATGAGAAATAAATTCCTGCTCTTTATAAGTTACTCAGTCTGTGGTACTTTATTATAGCAGCCCAAACAGACTGAGGCAGTCTCCATTAGGGACAAAGAAGAAACTTGCTTACTGCTTCCTATTAATACAGTCACTTCTGTAAGCTGAGGGTTCCTCAGCTATGACCCAGGACCACTGCATACACAGCTTCCACTTGAGTTGCTCTGCACTGTCCTCATGATACTCTGAATAGATGGAAACAATACTCACACAATCAAGTGTCCTTCACATGAAATAGTAACAAACTTATTAGCTTATAAGTAATATCAAATTCAAGAAACTAAGATTGAAAAAAAGTGCAAATTTGCCAACATTAAAGAAACATGTTACAGACTATATCAACTAGTAACAGATTGCATGATGTTTGGGTGAATAAGAAGGAAAGAACAGAAGATAAATATGTGTTTACTCCAAAGAAGCATAATCCAGGTAACTGATAAAAATAAGAGTGACAGGAGAAGGGGCTGCTGGAGAGAAAAATGAAAACTATTTAGAACACTTAGAACTATTTATGAACACTTCCTCATAAATGTCTCTTGAATATGATTCCTTTTTTCAGTTTTCATTGCCATTGCTTTTCTCCTAATGAATATACCACACCCATCTCTCTTCATTATACATCACTATGTAAAGTGAGGCCTAATATAAAAAAAAAAAAAATGGAGAGAAAGGAAAGGAAATACAGAAGTTTAAGAAAAATCAAGAGGTACTGCATACCAAGAAGATAACTAGGATTTATACCCAGGTCTAACTCAAAACATAATTTCTTTCTTAACATGGAAGATACTGGAATCTGATGGCAAGATATCAGATGAAGAGTAGTCTTTTGTAATTTCTTTAAATATATTCAACTTCTATTGCAATGCTTTATATAAATATACTCTAGCTCTGTATGAAAAAAAAAAAGCTATTAAATGATCATATATCATCTTGGCCACATTTAAGAAAAAAAAATCTGAACCTAAAAGAAATACTGACTTCCCTTAAAATATTTTTAAAAAGTTAATGTTTATTTATAGAGAGACAGAGAAAGAGCACAAGTGGGAGAGGTGCAGAGAGAGAGAGAGAGAGAGAATTCAAAGAAGGCTCTGGGCTATCAGCAAAGACCCCAACACAGGACTCAAAGTCACGAACCACGAGATCATGACCTGAGCCAAAGTCAGAAGCTTAAATGACTGAGCCACCTAGACACCCCTAAAATATTTTAGAAGTAGGAAAGTTCAGCTTATTTGAGCAATACAGCACCATGTTTTCTTCTCCAGATACATTTCTAGATTCAAAGTCATTCATCCATGTAACTTTTTTGTATATTAGCACTCAGAGCGTAGAAAAACAGAAATTGTGATTTTCAGCATGCAAATTTCATACTTTCCTTCTTGTGTTAATGGAACTGCTTTCAACAGAGAAATTTAGAGTAGCTGTTCCTACATTTTATATCATGATCTCCAAAGGTAGATCTCAATTTTTTAAATAAGTACATTTGCAATAAACCATTTAATGTATTATTTCAATACTCTCTTATAGAGTGGAATTTCAAAAAAGCAGAATTTTGCTGTCATCTGCATTGCACTATCTTCCATATTCTTGCACAGCTTCAGCTTGACTGCATTTTTTTCATCATGATGGTCATTTTATGAAAACTTAAAATGGATTCTGAGAATAAAACAATATATACCAAACTATTTTATTATCTCTTTGTGGGCCTTTTGTTTTATGATTCCTTTGACTTCAAACAGCAAATATTTGGTGGTCTGCAGAAGAGAAAATTTAAATTTAACTTGATGTCTGCTGGCATTAGGAAAAAAATAGCCCTTCAGCCTCTGAATTTAATTCCATCCCTTTCACGGGAAAGTATATGTGTCCCTTATATTCTCCCTGTAACAATCTGAGCCTGCGAGTTTCCCTGTGAATTGGCTCTGCTTCAGGTCTACACAACAAAGTGAACTACATGATATCAGCGTTTATAGATATGAAATATGACAACTCTAGAAATATTGCTCATTTGCAAAGCCCAGTGACTTTACTTTCCCCCCTCAGCTCTGTGTGTCTAGGTGCCACTCGCAATGTGTCAAAAGCATTGAGCATAAGGCCCATTCTCACTCCCCTTCCTCCTTCAGCACACTAGGCAGATATGATCCCTTCTGCCATAATATCCAATGAATTTTGCATGAGATTCTTAAGAGCAAAAGCTATTAAGTACAGCAGTGGGTAAAAGTCAGTCTTACTAAAGAAGTTTTTTTTGAGTGCTTTTGGAAAAAGCCAATGTTCTTTCTAAAGTTCTGGGTCACTTAAGATGGTTTCAGCCACTGAAGGTTAGAACACCTGACTTCCTTTCATTGGCAGACAGTTTTTTGTTATTTTTTTATAAGTGGACACAATAATTCATCAAAGACTGAGGAAAATAGTTCAGACTTCAAGAGTTATAAAATAAACCCTACAGAAGTCTTCTACAAAGTTGCATGAGTTAATCAAGATATTACTTGACATTATAATTTAATTGATTAACCCAGAAAATAGACGCCAGTTAATACAGCAGCTCTGCTACATTTCCTTGGTTAGCTACACTAGGATGTCTCAAATGTGTACATATAATTAGTTATAATTCCACTGTTATATAATTTTTCTTTGGAGAAATCTCTCATTTGCTAACCAGTTCAGTATTCCATTTGTCGCTTCAAGTATTAGAATAGAATTTTGTTCAAATAACACAGACTGAATCAAATATTATCTAAGGGCAAACAAGAAGGAAGTTAAGAGTGACATTTTGAAAGTTGCATTAATTTTTTACCTTAGGGTATGATTTATCTTGCTGAAGTAGTCATTTATAATAGAGTCTAATAATACATGCTATTCTAATCACTTGGTAAGTAGTTATTTCAGTACTTTGAGATTGTAATCCATGAAGGAGAGCTGCAGTGGGAAAAACCTTATTTTTGTTATTGTCTCAAACACTAATATTTTTTTCCAAATTTTTAAATTCCAGGTGGTTAACATTGAGTGCAGTATTAGTTTCAGGTGCAGAATTTGGTGACTCATCACATATAACACCCAGTGCTCACACAAGTGCCTTCCTTAATCCCCATCACCTATTTTACCCGCCCCCCCCCCACCATCCTCCAGAAGCCATCAATTTGTTCTTTATAGTGAAGAGTCTATTCCTTGGTTTGCCTCTTTCTCCCTTATGTTCACTCATGTTGTTTCTTAAATTCCTCATGGGTGAAAACATATGGTATCTTTCTCTGACTTATTTTGCCTAGGTTTATACTCTCTAGTTCCACCCATGTCATCACAAATGGCAACATTCCATTTTTTATGGCTGAGTAATATTCCATCGTATATACACATCACACCTTCTTTATCCATTTGTCAGTCAATGGACATTTGGGCTCTTTCCATAATTTGGGTATTGTTGGAAATGATAAAAGTATAAAATGAATACTAGATATTTATAAATAGGCTCCAAGGGGCAACTGGATGGCTCAGTCAGTTGAGCATCCGACTTCGGCTCAGGTCATGATCTCACAGCTCATGAGTTCAATCCCCGCATCGGGCTCTGTGCTGACAGCTGGGAGCCTGGAGCCTGCTTCTTCTTCTGTGTCTCCCTCTCTCTCTCTGCCCCTAACCCACTCACATTCTGTCTCAAAAAATAAACCTTAAAAAAAAATTATAAATAGGCTCCATGCCCAATGTGGGGCTTGAACTCATGGCCCTGAGATCAAGAGTCAGATGTTCTACCAACTGAACCAGCCAGGTGACCCCATTTTGAAGAAAAGTAAAATAAATTGAAGAGAAATGCTGAAAAACTTCAGGATAAGATCTGGTCAAGGGACTAACGATTTCAGTTGGCTTTAAATAATAGTGCTTAGGAAGCAATATCAGCAAGATGACAGAATAGGAAGCCCTAGACCCACATAACCCCTATAATCCAACAATTCAACAACAGATAAGTTCCCTTTGTGAGAAATCCAAAAACTAGCTAAGAGACTCCTGCAGCCTAGTCAAGCATAAAACAGCTACATAAAAGGCCAGCAGGGAAATCTGAGCAATCTTCTTGCCATAATCTTTATCCATGGCACAGCACCATTTAATGGATAACCATTTAATGGAGGAAACCCGTAGCTCTTAACTTTTTCCTGGGGAGGGCAAGAGTTGGACCATGAGTCAACAGTTCCAGCTCTTCTGCCTTCTGCCCTGTCTGCTTCAGAATACTAACAGAAGAGGCACACTCTAGCCACCTGGGGCAGAGTGCAAAGATGGCAGATTGGATACAATTGCCAGAGCTCTTCCTGCAGGCCCAGTAAAGAATACTGAGGGAAAAACTCCAACTCCCAACTTTTCCCTGGAAAGGGCAAAGGGCAGACCATGCATCCAATGCCCCAACTTTTATGGAAGCTGCCCAGAGGACTGACCTAGCCTATCTCAGAGTGGTAATGGAAGCTAGCAAATTCTAAACTTCCTGGAAGCCAATGTTGGGGGTGGCAGGGGGTGGAGGGACATACCCATTTTGAACTAGCCAGTCACCATAGCCCTCTCCATGGCTCAGCACAGAACAGTTAAAGATGAAAATCCCCACTTCCAACTTTCCCATGGGAAAAAAAGAGGTAGACCGGTGTCCAAAATAAATATTTGCATTCAAATTTTTCTCTTAAAATCCGCTCCCATAAGAATTCAAACTAAGATAATCACATTAGTTAGATCTTTAATTTGCCTTTTTAATTTGAACATGGTATTTAGCAGTTCCATTTCATGTAAAATGTCATTTTTGTTCTTGTCAATTTTGTTAGTCTTCAATACTCCTTTCTCACATGCAAATTTGCCTTTCCTTTATTCTACTACAGAGGTTATAATTTATGTGAATTTGTTATATTTATATAACTTATCATGCCAAATATTTATCTCTTTAGTCCATATTCTAGCCTATTAAGAGCACAGCATTTTAATTATAGACAAATTATAGTGGGGAATGCTAAGCACTTTTGCTTCGGAGTCAGGCAGGCAAGGTTGAATCCCCAATTTTACATTATATTTTTAAAACTTTGAGGGAATCATCTAATTACTTCAAACATTAGTTTCCTCATCTGTAAAGTATAAAAATGCTTAGAGGACTTGTGCAAGAAGTGGATTATTTAATAAATGCAAATTTCTTACCATGGCATCTGGCATGTTTTCAGCTATCTAATGATTAACAGTTGGTATTACATCAGAAATTCTCTAAAGTCCCTTTATGTTTTAGTCTAAAAAATATTTTCTCATATTTCATTTTATTTTGTCTTACTAGGCTATACCTTCTCTCATACGCATAACTTACTGCCTTTCAAGCTATCATTTTTGTTTTGTTTCTCTTATCTTCTCCCCTTCTTTAATGTTCTGCATCACTAGAAGTACCTAAGTGATCCATAACATGCATTGTGTTTTTTCTTACTTTCCAAATCAGCCTGATTTTCAACTTTTCTGAGTATTTCACAAGTCAAAAATGATGCTTTGTTTCCTTATTATCTATTAAATCATGGACTCTCTTGTATTACATAGGTTTTACTTATGTGTCCAACCACTCTTTGGTATAATAGTCATGTATTTGTGGAAGAAATATGCTATTAAAACTTGCAAGTTCCTTTCCGTCATCACCTAGAATGACAGTCCCTTTTGCTTAAGCCATTCGCTGACAAGACCACTAGATTTTCTTTTGATCCAGAAAAGTACATCTGAAATTTCAAATTTAAACTCCTCAGTCTCTCACTACTGTTTCCTACCATTACGGATGTCACAATCATTGGCAATTGCTTGCCAAATTGAGAGCTATTGTTTATATGTCAATTTATTTTCAATCTATAAAGAATTTGCTAATCACTAAAGTGGCAATATTGTACCAATTTTAATGATAATCGTGTTCCATTCTTTGATTTCATAGAGCTTGATATTTAATAAAAACAATTCAAAAAGCAAGATCATTCTATGATTTAATTGTTGGAAGAGAGATAAAATAGGAAACAATTATATTTCAGTATTATTTCTTTGTTCACTGATTTCTCCCTATTGGCCCAATGTTTCATAGTAAAATTTCACTCATATTTACCACGTTAGCAATTTCAAGGCATCCATATTGCTTCAATTCTTCACTTGACAATTCACCCCTCTCTTTGCAGGTGATATTTTCCTACTTCATTGAAAAATACAATTAAATTCTATACTCTTCTTACACATAGTATATACATTCAGCTGCTTCCATAAATATTTTCTCCTTTATTTCAATCATATTGAAATTACTTTTTTCACCACGCTATAACATGCATTGAAATTATTAGTACTCATTGAAATTATTAGTACTCCTTCTGTATAAATTCATCTCCTTGGATTTTCAATACCATTTCATCATTCTATCAAAAACTTATTGCCATGGTCTAAACCTTCTGGTTCTCTCCTCTGACAATTTCAATTCAATATCCCAATATTCTTCTCAATTCTACCCATTTGAAAAAACATCAGCCACAAAAAAATAAAATATTCCCAGAAACTTCAATATTCCCCCTGCATCTACCATTTACCTCAAAATATTTTACTGCAAAAGTTTTAGGAAAAGTAGGTTACCCTCGCCATTACTATGCCCCAACTATACTAACTCATCCCCTGACTAAATCTCACCTTTTATCCTTTAACTGCAATCTGTCCCCCACTCACAACTTTCCAGTAAGCCACATTTCCCCAATATCATAAATAACTCATAAAGAATATCAATCACATTTGACATTGTTTACAGTCCTCATTCATGATACTTCTATTTTCTTAGTTTCTCTAAGACTAACCTTGGCTGGATTTTATTTGTATAACTGGCCAATCTTTACCAAAATCATCTTTATTTACATACACCTTCCCAAAACACAGACATAAGATCTCCACCGAGTTCTACTTTAGACCTCTATACCATTTCCAGACATTCTTCCTACTTTAAATGTAATACACAGTTTTGTCCATCTACTCATAGTTTTTTCTTCTTTCAGAAAACCAAAGTCTATCCTAGAGTTATTCTATTTCACAAGTCTGTTAAGGTACATAATTCACCAAAAATTGGAATTTATGCATAAGCATACTACTTAGCTGTTTTAGGTTAAAGATAATTTCTTAGATTTATTATAATTATTGTTATTAATCTGGTATTATTTCTAATTTGATAAAATATACTAAGTATACATATAAACTTTGAATTCTATAATATATAAGCATATGATTTATATGTAAATGATATATATTTTATATATTTATAAATTTTTATATATTTATAATTTTTATATATTTAAAATTTTATATATATACAAGTATATTTCATATGTTTATATTTATTATAGTTTATATATAGGTTATATAGAAATATATATATATGTATACACACACACACACACACACACACACACACATATCTGTGTTTTATTCTTCCTCAACATTTAATAAAGCATGGGAACTTATTTGAAAATGGCCAGGAACTACATGACAAAATATATATATATAGGCCAATTGCTTCTGTTAGGTTTTGTAGTAGCCAAATAAATCATTCAACTTACATTTCTGAAACTTTCTATTACTATTCAATACAGCCAGCATAGAATGTTTGTTATATAATGAAGGAAAGTTTTCTCAAGGGTAATAGACAACAAAGAGACTGCTCAGTTCCATTCAAATATTTGGATTTTAACATCTTGTACTCCTAGTGTATTTTTGCTCTCAAAGTTATACTCAGTGTACATGCATAATCTTGAATTTAGAATACTCACATTTATTTTCAACAGTAGAAACCTTACTGTGGTACCTGTATATTGTTTGTTGCTGAATTCCTTAGACGTTTTTCTTTCATGTTGGTATTAGGTTAACATCTCTATAAGATTATCTAATAGTAAATATTAGGCTGATGTACTTCTCTCTGGCAACATTAAGCGTCCATTATTACAAATCAACCAACTTGTTTCAGTTAAACCCCTTACTAGATCATTTTTGCCATAGTGTATATTGTTATCCAAATATAGCAAATTTTACAATTATTTCAAGAGGCCAAATAATTTCTGTAAAATAGGCAAAAAGTGATTCTTAATAAAAAAAAAATCAAGATTCTTATCAAAACTAGAGGATGTAAAAATGAAAATATCATAGACTTGAAAATCAAAGAAAAAAGTGATAAGCATCAGTGTATTTAAAGAAATATTTTTTTAATTTGTAGTTTAACTACAAATTTGAAAAATATCACCAAAATAACAGATTCTTCTCTCTCCCAGAACAGATGTTCTGAGATTTCATTGCTCCAGATTCAAATTGTTTGATGTTTTAAGGTTACAAGTAACCCTAACAACAAAGTAAGGTCTTAAAAATCACCATTCTCTAATTTTTTAATGCACAATTCATGCAAGTTTCAGAGAAGTGCTTAGATTTGTGGGGTCCACAAACCCTCTTTTACAATTTCAACCAGACAGTAAGTTTCTTTTAATTCCTGATCATAGTTTTAGGACAGTGTATTGTGGAAGTTTCAATCATTTTCTGACTAATTTTACTACAGCAACTTCTGTCATTTTTCAAGTCTTTCGGTTATTCAAAGTCTATACTAACATATTTATAAAACACACAGCAAAGAATGGCAAATCTATACATGTATGACTGTATCAGTCACACAAAATACTGAATTTGTTCGATTTAGTATTGCAACCTAGATATATCCTGAATTATTTACCAGATATTTAATGAAATCCATTCAATTTTACTCTTTAACTATTTTGTTGGACATAGGTCTAGAGCATTACTGGAGACTACAAGAAAAAAAAAATGTTGAAATGGTAACGAATTCCATTATGTAGAACAGATTTGGCTGGGCTACCAATAAAATTTGTGTATGTCTGGTTTACATTAAAGACATCAAATGCAGGGTTGTCAGATGATAGGAGTAAGGAGTACAAATTGGGGCTAAGGGCTTGTTATCCAACTATGACATAAATTTTTAAATTGCAAAAAAATGTTATTTTCTCAGCAAATCACTACACATTAATAGCCAATAATTTTCTCTCCAAATTTAGTTTTTAATTTGTAAATTAATCTCTAGACAGGAATGCATACAATCCTGACAGAAAAGTAATTCAATCTAGAGTTCAGGCATCTTTCATCGTCCCTGTCAATTGACTCAAATAATTGGCTCATGCAGCCTTGTGGAGGTAAAGAGGTATAAAGTAGAATAGTAGTGATGAGGGAATGTTCATGTTTCATTTCAGTAATGTGAGAATTAAAAAGGTCTGAAGATTGTTACCCTAAAGGAATCCTCAGTTAAATTAGTGAATTCTTTGAAAAAATCAGTTGTTTGATGCAGTTTCACATGTGTTTCTCATATATATATATATATATATATATATATATATATATATATATATATATATATTTTTTTTTTTTTTTTTCCATTAACTCTGGAGAACACAATGTAACCACTTAAAAAAGGCTGGTATTTTACATATTAGTGTCCACTTTAATAGAGGATTACACCCAACATTATCTGTCTTCACATTTCTGAGTCCTGATCCATATGACTCCTCGAGTCTCATTTCCAATAGACTCTGATACAGAAATAAAGTTCTATTCCTCAAGTGAAAGTTGCATTTGAGTCTAGTTACAAAGAAAAAGGCAACTTTAGGAACCTTCATTTCAAATGACAGATAGTATTACATTGGCAAGTGTTGATCACTTATGATTGAGAGCTCTGGAGGGGCATGTGTGACAGTATGAACTGATGAATAAATAAAAAATGTGGGTGTCTTTACTGTCAGGTTATTTCCTGTGTATGTCCCTGAAATGAACAAATGTTAAGCAAATTGTTATGTAAGTTAAATTAATAAAGTTCTTGAATAGCCTAACTCTAATGAGGGAATAGCTGTATAGGTTTCCACTTTTGTTTTAATTGTTGTTGTTTCATATTAAATATTAAAATCATTAAATAGAATAATAGAGAAAATGACAATATCCCTGTCAATACTTTGGAGATGACAGAAATTGATAAATTTTAAGCACCAGCATTCTAAAAATGAGAGGTAGTGCAGCTCTTTTTTAGCACAAGTTGCATTTGGACTGTCAAGACTAGGAGGCAGTGCTACAAATAGTGACAGGCCCTGCAGGCTGGGGATAGAGTTATTACTCAAAGGACAAACCATGCCTGTAATTAGTTCACCTTCCTTCCATCCCATCATACTCCTTTTCATGGAAAACAGTGCCATGAAGAACATTCCGATCTTATATGACAGACAAGAACTTAACAGTTGAGTGAATGTGTACATGAGCAGGGATGGGCTATATTCTATTCGATTAATGTTTAATCTCCCATGGTTTTAACTACATGTTTCATAATATCTTATTAAACAAACAATTTATCACAAAAAAGTAGTTCAATGATCTATACATTATCAATTTTTATGAAAGGTCTCTTGTAATCTGGGCAAAAGAACCTCTCTATGAATAGTTCCCATTATGTGAAATATACCTAAGTAGTCAGAAAACTTTTCATCCATCTCTTGAAATTGTACATCAAATAATTTTATTACGATTTTTAAAAAGAAAAAAGTATTCAAAAGCAAACTAGAGAGATGAGCTTTGGCTTCATGGATTTATTATTTCCTTAGAAATTAAAAATAATTACTTATGAAAACAGTAAGATATCAAAATAAATTTGAATTAATGAATAAAATTCATTATTATGTGAAAAACACTTTGGAGAATGTTTGTTCTTTCCTAATATGCCACATTTTGTTCTTCAGACTAGCACCCTAGTCTCTGGTTTAGTGTAAATCAGTACAGCCTACTGAGATAGCCACGTTTTCCTGTGAAGCTCCTGTATTTTCTAAGAAATGCCCTTGCAGGTTTTTGGATAATCTCATTCAGCCTTATAAAATATTAACCAATGGAAAAACACAGCATTATTTCCCTAGTACAAACAAAGCAGGAGTGTTGACATAATTATTCAAACCAATGAGTGTGTGGCAGGATACTTAAACAATTATTCACATCTTGCAATGGAGATGTTGTAGATCGAGAATTTAAAATGCATTTATTCAAAGATTACAACTAAATGCAAAGATAGTTACCCTCAAACACTGCCTGTGAGATTTGTAAATGTGTGTAACTTTCCTAAAGGGAAATCTGAGACTATGAATCAAATGCAAGAAGTTATGCATACACTTAGCCT
Organism: Felis catus; assembly: GCF_018350175.1. NCBI lineage: Eukaryota > Metazoa > Chordata > Mammalia > Carnivora > Felidae > Felis > Felis catus. The sequence continues at coordinate 38,597,178 of NC_058368.1, read as the reverse complement.
CAGAAACTCATCTAGAATTTTTTCTCAGGAAATGAAGATATGCATAAATATTTAGCTAAAATAATGTTAACCAGGTTATTATTCATAACGATAAAAATATTTACAAAATAATGATCAATAATGTGGATTAGTAAATTCTGGGGAATACAAATTATTGAATCTCATAGTAATACTAAAATACATTATGAAGTTAAATGTATTTACACAGTAGAATATAGGGTGGATATAACATAATTTAATTAAAACATTATGTAAAGACAGTTGATTGTAGTTTTTAAATGCATATAATGAGGAAGGCACTCAGACATGGAAAATGTCTTAAAATTGAGAGATATTTAAATAAAAATTAAAACAAGTTAAAAAAGAATAAAAACAATTCAATAAAAAAATTGAGATATTTTTCTGGGTATTAAGATGTGTTTTTTTTTTTTATTTTCAACTTGTTTCTATGTATAAGTCTTTTCTAAAAGAGACAAATATTGTTTATATACGAAATTAAAAGACAAATCTGTTATTGAAAACAAAATTGGAGGGGCGCCTGGGTGGCGCAGTCGGTTAAGCGTCCGACTTCAGCCAGGTCATGATCTCGCGGTCCGGGAGTTCGAGCCCCGCGTCAGGCTCTGGGCTGATGGCTCAGAGCCTGGAGCCTGTTTCTGATTCTGTGTCTCCCTCTCTCTCTGCCCCATCCCCGTTCATGCTCTGTCTCTCTCTGTCCCAAAAATAAATAAACGTTGAAAAAAAAATTAAAAAAAAAAAAACAAAATTGGAGCTTCCCAATGATTGTGTTGAACCAACGAAGCTATCTCAGCAAGAAATACCGATCTCACTTAAGTGGAGTCTCCTATCAAAAATCCATATATCTTAGTTGGTATCTAAGTTTCATCCTAAGTTATGTGGGTAGGAAGTAAACTTTAAGACTCAGTTACACATTAAGATTCAAGTGGGAATGTGTCATGAAGTTGGCCTAGAAATGAATGAAGGACACATATATGCATGGTGGGAAGGAGAAGAGAGCGCTAAAAAATACTAGTGTACCTCCACTTTAAAAGTGCCTCTTGGGGCGCCTGGGTGGCTAGGCTGGTTAAGCGTCCGACTTCGGCTCAGGTCATGATCTCACGGTCCGTGGGTTCGAGCCCTGCGTCAGGCTCTGTGCTGACAGCTCAGAGCCTGGAGCCTGTTTCAGATTCTGTGTCTCCCTCTCTCTCTGCCCCTCCCCTGTCCATGCTCTGTCTCTCTCTGTCTCAAAAATAAACGTTAAAAAAAATTTTTTTTAAATAAAAAAATAAATAAAATAAAAAGTGCCTCTTGGTCACGCCTAGGACCTAAAACTGCTCTTAAATAACTAAAATATATTAACTGAACTCAGGGTTTTAGATGTATTTCTTTTCCTCCTTGAGTTTATACATGCCTCAGGCAATAGGGACATAAGTTGATACAATTTACTTGATTTCCATACCACCTTTTAAAGCTCATGGTCCTTCATTCCTCAAATGTCCCTTAGCCGGTAGTTTTTCCAACTATCTAGGTATTTTCAAGCTAAACCTCCTAAATTCTTTTCAGTTTTAACCTACACAGATATTCCAGATCTCCATACCCCATTCCCTTCTCCCTCACTGTCCTCCCTCTCCCTCTTTCCCACACACCACCCACCCTCTATTGGGCTGTTTTAGGCTCAAGTTTCTTTAGACTGCAGGTCAAATCTTCCCTGGAGGGCAAGTCCTCCCACCACTCATCCTACCTTTTCAAACCTGCTTTTAAAATGCCCATTGTTCATTAAATACCTTTTGACCATTGGAAATTTTTCATTAAGACACTTCCATGGGGCGCCTGGGTGGCTCAGTCTGTTAAGAGTCCGATTTCAGATCACATCATGATCTCACAGTCCTGCCTTCTAGCCCCAGGTTGGGCTCTGTGCTGACACCTCAGAGCCTGGAGCCTGCTTTGGATTCTGTGTCTCCCTCTCTCTCTGCCCCTCCCCCGTTCATGCTCTGTCTCTCTCTGTCCCAAAAATAAATAAACGTTGAAAAATTAAAAAAAAAAATAAATAAAAACATTAAAAAAATTTTTTTTAAAAGACACTTCCAAAAAAAGCACAAATTCTCAGATACCTTTGTTTTCTGCAAAGATAGATAACTTCTCTAAATGCTAGTAATTTGAAAATAGGGACAGTGGGTTGAGAAAGATACAGCATGTTAAACTTTTCTTTATACCACATAAAACAGAACTATTGACACATGTCAGTCAGCATTTACATACAGTAGGACCTTTCTATTATATAACTATAAAACATATAATCTTTCTCCCTTATTGGTAGTAATCTATCCCCATGTCTTTGAGAGGAATTATTTAAGGAAATCAGTGATTTACAGTGTGTTTTTCCCCTCTACCAGGAAATGTCCTTTATTTTTTTTTTCTACCAGGCAAACCCTAATCATCCTTAGGGTGATGGTTCCCAACTTCTGCATATGTAAGATTCCAAAGGATTTTATCCTTAGCAGTTTAACAGAAAATGTCACATTATGTATACAATATTATCTGTCTTCTAACTCAATGTGCAACTGCTATCTGATTCAGGTTTTAGCTAGGTTGGTCTTTTTTTTTTTTATGAAATTTATTGTCAAATTGGTTTCCATACAACACCCAGGGCTCATCCCAACAGGTGCCCTCAATACCCATCACCCACCCACCCCTCCCTCCCACCCCCCATCAACCCTCAGTTTGTTCTCAGTTTTTAGGAGTCTCTTATGTTTTGGCTCCCTCCCTACTCTGCTCTATTGCTGAAAACATTTCTGACACATTGCTGGCACACAAGGCATTTCCACTCAGTGTAAAACCTTGTTTACATATTAGTTAAGTTTTGAATTTGTTCAGTAGAGACAGGTAAGCCTTAAAATTATTTACTAAGGAGGGTGAATAATTTTGTCTAAAAAAATATGGGTGTTTGCAAAACAGTGCAGAGAGCATAGTCTGGAGACCAATGGCTGTAGAACAGTTTAAGAGATTTAGATGTTATCAACCAAAGATACTAAGGGTCAAATTGAACGAGGACTGATTTTAACAAATTGGCAAGCTCTTCCTAAACCTATTTCTTTGGTTTTTTAGGCACATAAGTCCTTTTTTTTTTTTTTAAGATTCCCTTGAAGTTAGTGTGTTAATGAGTTCAGGCCAATGAAATTTGAATAGAATAATGTCCACCACTGATTGGCCTAACCTCATAATACAGCTAATATGTAATCACTTGTAGGACCTCATCAACCTGGGCCACTGAATAACTACATAAAGAAAGGTCCCACTGTCACATTATCCCTAGAGTTGGACTTAATTTGAGTGAGACATAAGTTTCTATTGTGTAAAACCACCCAATTTCAAGACGCATCTGTTATGGCATCTACCTATATCTTACCTAGTACACTGGTTGAATACAAAGGGAAGAAAAAAGAAAATGATATGACTGTACTGACAAAATAAATGGCAGGACAACAAAGTAAGCAGATACAAATGTCTAAACAAAGATTTAATAGTATTCTGCATTTCGCAATAGCCCAGAGATTTAATATATAGTACATTCCTAAGTATACTGGAAGTCTTGCCTTCAAGGAAAGTAACACTTTAAAACCAAAATAATGTAAGGGCTTAAAACAATTTCACAAACCCAATGCTTTAGACAAGATTATTTCTTCAAAAAGTGCATGCCCTCCAAAACATGTTTCTTTCCTTTTATGCAAATTTAAAGTTTTAATTTCTCCTCCATTATTTCCATATTTCTATGTGAGTAGCTGAATCAAGGCTTTCAGCATTGTAAGCAAAACCCTTACATTTTTTTTCTTAGAATGGATATTTTCTTTGCTTGTGTAAATTTATGTCCCAGGAAAAGTCGTGGGGTCTGAAAATGCATGTATGCCAAGCAACAGAGTAAGTTCACTGACCTCATGAAGTATCCAAGCTGCCCTATTCTCAATATAGGGAAATATCTGAATATATTAAAATGAAAGATAAAAGCATGTATGTTTGGCATAAGACCAGAGAAAGCCTTAAAATTCTGATACAAATTATCCTAACAAAATCTGCACGATTCAAATCATAAGCACTGATTAGTAACTATCTTTCTACACCATCAGCAAGGGGTTTCCTCCTTGTAAAGAAAATTTATGTTGTTTCAAATGATAGTAACTGGCTGCATAAATCGGGATCTTATCAGGAAACAGAGGATCAAATGGTACAATGGAGCAAAACTCATAAAAAGATTTTCATAGAAGTATACAGCATTGGGAAACCACAAGAGATAATGTAGTATCCTATGGTTACTACCTGTAGAATATAGTCCCACTCTTATGATTAAAGAAGTAGAAGGAACAGTTATGTGAAGCTGTATACGAAAAGGTCAAAGATCAACTGACATGGGCTGTACCAAATTAAACACTGGTCTAAGGAGGAGGACAATACCACAATGACTTCTCAGAAGGAATACTCAGGAATATCAACTTTATTTCTACCTCTCTAATCCTTGGGGCTAACCATTGTCTAAAGTCATCTGAAAGCCAGGAGAGTCAGAAAACCTATTCTGAAAGACGGGAAAAACGAACCGGAGAATGGGGTACAATGGGACAAAGTAGACGTCCAATGTTGCAATAAAGTAGATGTCCAGAAAAGCAACAAAGTTTTCTGTGTTGAATTTATCTTGCTCATTCTATTGAATGTTAAAGCCAAGGAAAATATAAGAATACAAGTTAAAGCTCAATTATTAAGAACATGCATACATCCCTGTATGCCCACATGATTTTTTTCAGCATAATGACAAAGGAAATAACTTTACAGAATCTTACTAGATATCAAAACTGAATTTTAAATGATTCTAGTTTCTCGTATTTTCCCATTCAACAATTCTCATTAGACTTCAGCATGCAGTCAATGCCATAAAATCTGTATACTCAATGCTAATTCATCTCTTCTACTCTAAAGCTTTAAGTCAATCTGGACTAATTTAGAAGCATCTTGCTTGTGATTTGCGAACTATCACTGGCAGATGAGGAAGTCCACTCTGGTAGTCTGCGATTGCTACACATACTCAAAGAACTTGCATTAACTTTTCTCTCTCATAACTTCAAAAATGGATGCATGCTTAAGTTTATAATTAAATTCCAATACTACCTTCACAAATATTTACTTTATTAAAAGGCATATTAGCAGGGAGATAGGTTAAATGGGTGATGGGGTAAGGAGGGCAATCACAAGTAATGACTACTGGGTCATTGTATGTAGTGATAAATCACTAAATTCTACATCCAAAACCAATAGTACACTGTATGTTAACCAACTGGAATTTAAATAAAAACTTAAGAAAAAAAAGGCATATTAATTATTGGTTTGAAAAATAGATGTCAAAATTCTAAGAGATAAAATGTAAATAAATTATAGTTTTGGGTTTTTTTTCCAAAAATAAATCTAAAGTAATGCTCACATAGAGAATTCTCAAAACATAATCTGGAAATCTTCACCGAGTAATGACTTCAGGACAACTGCTAGCCTAAGAAGAATCTTAATACCTAAAAGAAGCTCCTTAATTTCCTTTCCAGTAATTTCAGCACTTGCCCAGCTCTAAAATGTTCCCACTAGACTTCCTAGATCCTTTTCAGACACATCAGTGTGGGATCAGCTCCTTGTCCCATTCTCAGAGACAATAGAAGTTCATCTCATCTCTAACAATTACTTCATCTGCACTGAAAGTTTTCATAAGTTTTGTCTTCTGGCTCCAAACCATACTGTGAGGTTTATGTTTACATTGGTTTTAAAATAGGTAGCCACTTATTTAAATCAGTATGTCTGAAATTCTCTGTACCATTTTCTTTCAAAAAAGAGATCTTAAAAATCAGTGTTGTCCTTTGTTGGCCAAAATTAAGAAAAATATAAATGGCCCATATTTTTTCTAACTATAGTATTTATAGCTGAAAAATGGCATTTCTTAACATGTGCTACAATGTGACAGATACACCTACAAATAACCAAATAACCCATAGTCATGGTCACACTTCCTTTCCACAGTGCTTTAAACAGGTACCAACAGGAAGTCCTATTATATACAGCCTTGCCTTCTATTTGGATTAGATAATGACTTTGTTTTTTCTTACCAGACCCAAAGGGAAAAGAACAGCATCTCATGGCAACTCAGGAAACATGATGTAGACATCAAACAATGGATTCTTTAAAATATATATATGATACAGGGGCGCCTGGGTGGCGCAGTCGGTTAAGCGTCCGACTTCAGCCAGGTCACGATCTCGTGGTCGGTGGTTCGAGCCCCGCATCAGGCTCTGTGCTGACTGCTCAGGGCCTGGAGCCTGTTTCAGATTCTGTGTCTCCCTCTCTCTCTGCCCCTCCCCCGTTCATGCTCTGTCTCTGTCCCAAAAATAAATAAACGTTGAAAAACAATTTTTTTAAATATATATATATGATACATATATATATGATATAGACCTAGATATATATGATATATATAGATACAGATATAGATATACAGATAGAGGATTCTAAATTCTGTAATCACATTTGCCATATCACTACCTCTAAGAATCTTCCAGGATTCCTAATTTTTTTTATATTGAAACATAACACATAAATGTACACAATTCTCTGTACTGTTGATTAACATTTAACTTTCTAGTTTGGGACTACTAAAATGTTATAATCAATATTCTTGTACATTTTAATCATGTAGATATCTGGTAAATATATACTAAGGAAATGAAATTGCTGTGTCATAGGGTAAACCTATAGTTAATAAATAAGACCAAACAGTTTTGCAAAGGGATCCAACAATCCATATTCCTGCTGGTAGTGTATGAGAGCTATTACTCAAGATTCTTGTAAACACTTGGTATTGTCTGTCCTTTTAATTTAAGCTGTCCTAGTGAAAAGTTTGCTAATGATTTTCCTTGACATTTTCTTGATGACTAACAAGTCTGATCCCCTTTTATGTGCGTAGATTTAATTTTCCTTTGTGCTTTTGGGATATGGAGCTGTGAAGTGACTCTTGTGTCTTTTGCTGATTTTTAGTGGATTATCTTTTTGTTACTGAATTGTAAGAATACTATAATTAAAAGTCCTATGACAGTTAAACTGCATTTTTTTTGCATTCTGTAGCTTGTTTTTCTACTCTTTAATAAGCCTATGTTCTTAATTTAAATGCAGTCTAATTTATTAATCTTTCTTTGTACTTTATTTCTAGATCCTTAATATTTTTCATAATCCATTTTGATTAACAGATTTTAATGTCATCCATAAACTTTAATATTTTCTATTTAAAATTAGATCTATAAGCTAACTAGAATTGTTCTTTAGAGTAGAATATAGGAAAATAGGAAAACATTTAAATACTGACTGGGTTGTCAAACCTAGATGTTCCCTTGAACTTACTCATTTACTGTTTTAACAAGATTTTAACAATTGCATTTAAGCAAGACTTTTTAATCCCATGTCTTTCATATAGGATTTAATGTTTTCCAACCAGATACCTTGCCAGAAATGAATCAGCTTAATGGATCAGTCCGAATTCAGGACGGAAAATTGAAGTCTGCAGAATTGGAGGTCCTCCCGATTCTCACTTGAAGTGAGTACTACTTTCCCCAGGAGGCACATGACTATTTGGCACATCCTTTTTTTTTTTTTTTTTTTTCCACAAAGAGCTGTTGTAGCAGAGAAACTACTTCATCCCCAATGCTACTAGTGCCCCTTTTGAGAACACTAAATTATCTGATGTTGATACTATTAGACATTATTTGCAGAATATTATTTCTAAATTCAAAGTAGTAACAGTCAGCCTCTCCTGATTTTGGTTCTTGTCTTGGTTGACTTATACAAAATTCCCTGAATCACTCTTCCCTTTTTTACTTAGGTAGAAGGATATAAAGTAGGTATTTACAGACTTTAAAGGCACACTTACATCAAATTAGACATATATTAATAAAAATACCTTTATTCTAAAATAATGAATATAAGACAATAGCCTTTGTTTATATGTGTCATTTTACTTCTTAATAGTGTGGGCATTTCTTGTGATCAACCATGTTCCAATTAAATACAATTATTATTCTCTTCTCAGGTCATCAATTTAGTAAATAGGACTTCCTACAGTTGACTGCACTGTGTTTTCAGCCCTAGTCCTAGACATTTGGAATCACTATTGTTTTCTGATAAAAGCCACAAAAATCTTTCTATCTACCTTCTAATTATCTCTGGTTTTAATTGTAAAAATGCATTAGGAAAATATGGGTACTAGTATTCATGCCTGCACAAATTGAGAAAACATTGGCCAGAGTAGTCAGATACTCTGAGACACTCTAGAGATAGGGCTTTAAATTATAATTAAGGTCACAAGTCTGTATCAACTTTTCCAACTTGATTTAAATATTTTAAATCCTTTTTGGGATATTTGGGGGGGGGGGGTTCTTATCTCCTTAATGTATTTGGAAAACACTAAGACTACTTTTTTTTAAATGTTTAACCCTTTCAGTCATAATTAAAGGGCAATTATTCCCTATTATAATTACTCTGTCTTATTATGTGGTCACTTTGTTAACATTCTAATATCAAATTTCCAAATTAACTTGTCTTTTCTTAAATATGGGGTTTTGCTTGTTTGGATTTATATACATCTATGTATACGCAACTGATGTCAATTATTTTTTTCTCTGTTGTCTTAAACATGGCAATGTGGGAGAATCCTATTGTATTTTTAGATTTTGTTGTTTTTATTCAATAATATGAAAGGTTAATGTGCTAGTTGCTAAAAATAAAAAGCAAAACAGATGTCCAGTTTTTCCAATTTGTGTAAAATGTAACTCTTAGTGAATATGGAGAGAATATTGATGGGTTTACTGTAGAAGGAAGGGACCTAAAAGCTGGAGATAGATTCATGTGCTTCCATCTTTACAAGTAACTTTGGTTGAATTTTAACTGATGTTAATAATATTCAGCCATATACATGTAAACATGCAAGAGATTCGTTATTTTGTTGGAGCTTAAAAACCTTAAAAGGATTTTAAGATTCAGCAAAAACTGCTTGTATTCTCAACAAGTAAAGGTCTCAGATGTTAAATTAAGCAAATACTCTGGAAGACTCCAGTGGTAGACAGCAGACTTCAAAATTCAATATTTAACTCCCAGGTTGCACTCCTTGCAAAGTACCATAAAATTTTCTCAAATGATGACTGCTTTTTACCCCCCAAACAGAAAAACTACATACATATGAATTTCATAAACACAGATTTATTTTGCTACACAAGGGTGAATGATGCCAGTTAAGAACATGCTGTTAATAGTGGTGATAAATTAAGAACCAGGCAACTGGAACAAGTATACTACAGTATCTTTTAAAAAGCTGAAATAATAGTATCAAGTTCAGAACCCAAAATAGTCCTCTGTGCCTACACATAAAATGAAAATAAATTTACCAATGTAAGAAAGAAATTTTTCAATATAGTCTCAGTAAGGAGTTACTCTATAGATACCTGTATTTTAACGTCTGCAGTTTGGGCAATTATAGAAAATACATACAACAAGAGATAATGAGTGAACACCCCTCTGGCTCAGTGCATGAAAGTCAATACTATTACTTGCAATATAGGACTACAGAAAAACCCAAACATCTTGGTACAATGATTTTATAGCCATGAATGCCAGGTGTCTTATTTGGAGTTATTTCAAATTGGAAAAAATAAATGAGTTTATTTATTTAACAAAAAGCTCTTGTGAGTTAATTTCTCTTCATTTGCCTTGGAATCATCTAACATGGATACTTTCCCTCCAGGGGTATTCCTCCTGGGTATATTCCTTAAAACCACAGGCCACAAACTACATTAGAATGATTCATTTATATATCTAGATCTGATGTTCTACTACAAAAAATATAAAGTATGTTATAGTTTTGGCAACAAAGTTATCATTTCTGATGGTTTGGTTTCATGACATTATTCCTTTTATTAAAAGCAAGGAAATAACTGAACTCATCTGGGCTCTTCAAGGTCTAGGATTCTATTAATAATTGCAACTTAGTAAGATGCTCTTTTTCAGTATATTCTCATTATCATTGCAGCATTTTATGCATCCCCCCCCCCAAAAAAAAAATCTTCTAGTTTACTAATCTACATCTCTTCAATTACCTGAAGCTAAATTATAGTGGGACCTGGATGGGATATATATTAAATGTTGAAATCCTTTTCATTATATATATCCACAATTGATTGTTAAAGCCTGACAAGGATAATAAACACCCCTAATTACCAAGAAGCACTGTCTCCACAAGCTACTACTCTTTTCTTAAAGGCATTTATGTGCTTTTTCAGTCAGATTTGCTCTGCCTCTTAGCCTGACATAAATTATTTTTATATCAATCTTTCAGAAAAGAGGTTGTCCTCTGAGCGATAGCTATGGGGAATATAGTACCTCTGGGAAAAGAAAATTAATTTGTCTCATTATTTTCTATATCTCACTATTCCCTAAGCTGCAATAGAGCTCAGAAACTTATAGTGGAAGTAAGCCCCAACAGTTAAGTTTCATGAATAGATATCATTAAAGAGCAAAACTCCTTAAAATAAGGTTACCTGTTGGGAATTGAAAGCAAAGAAAAAGAATAAAAGAATCCAACTAGGAGGGATATTTAATCCAGCTTCATTATTTTTACTATGACACAATTATATCACCTTGTTATTTGGCCAGAAATTGCAAAATGTAAGGCACCTCATTAGAGAAATGGGATGTACTATCACCTTTTAGACAGGAGGGGGTACATTTTTCAACTGAAGAAAAAAAAGAACTCTACAAATCACATTAATATATAAACAAATTACTTAGTTTAAATTGGCTTGCATGTTATGCCTAACTCATACATGTATCTTTTATCAGGTTAGATTTTGAATGGGATGGTTTAACTCAACAGAAATTAATCTCTCAAAAAATGTAAGCTCAGTAAAAGTTAAATTGTTTGATAACTCAACTCTGAAAAATAATATTCTTGGTATATCAACATTAATTAATAGCTTTCCTAATGCTGAGATTTCAATATATTTATATAAGATAGTTAAATATTTAAACATTTAATTAAAATTATATTTGATGAGAATTTAAATTAAGAAGATATTTGAATTACCAAGATACCATATGTTGTACTAAGATATAAAGATTTAAAAGAAAACTACACCAAGTTCCTCAAGAAGCTCATAACAGCAGACAAATCGTCCTTTAATTCTTTAAAAAAATAATTACAATAACAAAGCCATAGACAAAACTATGAAAAACACAAGGGAAAATAATAGCCTTAAGACTTCCAAGATTATGAAATATGAAAAATTGAGGTTGAGGTTTCTTTTTAATTAATATCAGAGAAGAGTCTACATTTTCAAGCAGAAATCATGTGGCAGGACATGTGAAAATTACAAAAGCCTAACCTAGTACAGTATTTTCAAAGAGATACAAAAAGGTTGACGCTATAGAAGAGAGATGAGAGATAAGGGTGGGCAAGAAGACAGTGTTCATATGTGGAGTTTAAGAAACAAAACAGATGAACATAGGGGATGAAGAAAAAATAAGATAAAAACAGAGGGAGACAAACCATAAGAGACTCTTAAATACAGAGAACTGAGGGTTGTTAGAGGGGAGGTGGATAGGGGGATGGGCTGAAAGGGTGATGGACATTAAGGAGGGCACTTGTAATAAGCACTGGGTGTTATAGGTAAGTGATGAATCACTGGGTTCTACTCCTGAAACCAATACTACACTGTATGTTAACCAACTTGAATAAAAAGAAGATAGTGCTAGTAATGAAATGTTTTTTATAAAAATTCTAGGAATTAAAATTCTAAAGAATTTTTAAATTGTGTCCAATAATCAAATTTTGTTTGCAACGAGTCTCAAACATAAGATACCCTGAACAGCTAGAACCTGAAAATACAGACAGTAGGGCCAATTCACATGCCCTAATCCTCTGTTAAGGGAGCATATGCTTTCATGTAGCATCTAATAAGGCAATTATCTCCTTATTATGTTGTTCAAGCATAAGACTATATACTCACTCCCTCATAGCTCTATCATGCTTAGTAAAGAGGTATTTTGTGATTACATGTTTAAGGTATATACTGCTTTGTCATAAATGCATGTTTCTCTGCCAGTATCTATGTACAATGCCTATTTGTAAAAGCACAACACATAGAAACTTAGATGAAAGAATGGCAGTAGGAATTGCCACCTCAAACAGGTATTTAAAAGTTTATCAAAATCATATGGTCCTGAATACGAAAGATAAGAGAGGCAAATCAGATGTTTCCTTTTAAAGCAAATGGTGCCACTCGTTGAGAAGCGTGTGAACAAAACTGCCCACAGTGTGTGAGAAAGGTCAAAAGGGTACTATATGATTGCTAGAGAAAACAAACACGAAAGAAGACTAAAAATGAACTATGATAAGAGTCTGAAAGAGCTCTGAGTAAACCAAGACATTTAATGAAGCTACAGTTAATTAAGGAAGTAAATTGGGTCAAATTTGATACAGGCTGGATATGGATCATTGAATTTGGCATTCAGATTATTTTAGCGAGATCAAGTCCTTCGAAGTGGAAAAAGTGGTTATCAGAGAAGAGTGGGTAGAAGGCAAAATAGATGATGAGGGAATACTAATTGCTGACCACTTGTTCTAGAAACGATGGAACTGGTAGAGAAAAGAATCAACCTCTTCCTGTATATAGTATAGTACATACAACTCGGAAATCCTTCATAGAGGGGTCCTGAACAATTTTCAGATAGGAACAAAATTCACATTTAGAAAACACAGATAAGATGCTGAGTGATGGGATTATGATAGTGTTTGAGTTTATTATGTCTGAAACTTGCCAATGTCTCTAAATGCCGTGCCCTGAGGTTGTTCATTGCTTCTTTCAATCATAAATACACACACACGTGTGTGTGTGTGTATATATATATATATATATACACACACACACCTGTATATATGTATATATAATTTATTGTCAAGTTAGCGACATACAGTATATACAGCGTGCTCTTGGCTTTGGGAGTAGATTCCTGTAATTCATCACTTACTTATAACATGCAGTGTTCATCCCAACAAGTGCCCTCCTCAATGCCCATCACCCATTTTCCCCACCCCCACCCCCATCAACCCTCAGTTCTCAGTATTTAAGAGTCTCTACTGGTTTGCCTCCCTTTCTGTATTTTTTTTTCTCTTCCCTTCCCCCATGGTCTGTCAAGTTTCTCAACTTCCACATATAAGTGAAAACACAGGACATCTTTCTCTGACTTATGCTAAGTAAAATAAGTCAGACACAGGTTATCTTTCTAAGTGCCCTATTTTTTTTGCCTAACATGTTTCTCTCTGGGATCCTGTCATTTGCAAATACAAAGACTCTGACTAATAAACTTACTGTTAGAAAGTACTTTGAACATTTAGTTCAATTTCTCGATCCCTTCCACAAAATCCCTAAAAATTGATCAAACAGCTCAGCTACTTTTTGAGGTGTTTATCAGATTGACTGACTATAGATTGCTAAGAAACAAAAAGCAACAAGCTACTAACTCTTCGTATTTAGTAAAAATATGCCTGATTACCTTTTCAGTCTTACATCTAAAAATTTCAGAATGATAGGTAATTTATATGGAATACTTATTAAGCATTATGCATTATTCTGAGTATACCAGGGCAACTACCACACTTTACCAGTAATCTTAGGACACATTATCATTTCCATTTACAAACATTAGTATTGAAGCACAGAGGGGTTGCATAATGGCACCAAGTTCTGCCAACTGATCATTTGTAGGAGTATCTAAACATGTGGAAAGGTCTCCAGAGTTCAAGATTAATAATTATTCTAAGTGGTCCACATGCAAATGATATAATCTGTTAAAATATTTCAAGAAAGTAAAACTCCTTGTGGAGTTTACTCCTTGTGGCCTATAGTATTATAGTATGCTTAAATAGACTCAGTATAAAAATTGTGGAATACTCAACAAAGAACAGCGTTAATAATTCACTTGTTTTTTGGCTGGAATTGAGGTCTTTGCAACCAAATCGGTCTCTAAATAAATTTAGACAAGTCAAATATTTCAGTGAACTTGTTAAATTGATGGCAATTTTTCTTAGTACAGCAACCCTGAATAAACAGTTACTAGCTGTCTCAATGTTTCTTACCACCCTTACTCAAATGCTTACCCCTATCCCAAGTCTAACCACTTTCTCCCTGAAAGGGTCCTTCAGAGAGACTCCACTTTCAATTCTATAATGTAGGTGAATCCATAATCACACAATTCACACACTATCCTATTTGTGTACATTCTGACACTATTTGTAGAATGAGAGCAATCTTTTGAACTGTTTAGAACATATGAAAAAAGATCTTCTGTGTATCTTTAAATGAATTTTAGTAAAGACTGAATATATCAAGGAATCCAAACAAGATAGGAAAGAAGATGAATTAAGTAAAGAAAATCAATGTGTAAAACGTTTTTACTCTATCAAGAGTCACCAGAGTAGTGATTGATCTAGAGCTTGAAGTAATTATGAGGTCATTACTTACCAATAGGAATGCAAGCTCAATACTGGATAGAATCCGAGAAGAGTCCTGTCCTTGAAGTTAGGAAATAATGACTACAACACAATAGTATTCAATTAGCAGCTTACTTCCTATAAATTACTTTTTTTTTTCCCAAGTGGGAACAGAGTCTTAATCAATCTTCAGTTTAGCTTCTTATCCTAGAACAGAGGTAAATTCATTCTTCTGAAATGACTAAAATTAGTAACATGTAAGAAATATTAAGAAAAAATGAGAAACCGCATTTAAATGCTCAGAACATCACTATTAATTTCAGTTGTTGCTTCAGATTAAATTTTTAAAATAGCTGAGAATGTAGATGGTCTAATGAATTAAGATATTAATGAAGGGTTTTTTTTTCATTTTTTTTTTAGGGCAGAAAGTGAATAATTTCAAAGACTAACTCATTTTCATCCCATGTTAAGTGCCACCAGATAAATTTCTGTATAGTTTTAATTTGTGTATTCAATAAGTTTTCACTGTATTTATAAATTGAGAAAGGCTGTCAACTCTTCCCCACAAATACTGTTTTGCTATTTTTTCCTTCTTTCAAGCTGGAAAACTATTACGACAGTTAAGAATGGGAGAGTCACAGTTTGAAATTCACCAAGGAGTTTGGATATGGGCTCACAGACTAAACCAGAGTTGGACATAGTTATGATTTATACCCAAGAATATTACAGATGTTTCATGTACACGGAGCATGATTTTTTGGTTTTTCCAACTCAACAGTGTGTTCTTACAAAACATCAGGAGACATCAGAAACAAAAGTTTACTTCCAGAAGTATTTCTAAAGGAAACCATTCACTGAGTTGGTATCAATTATTCATTTCACGAGAGATTACCACATAGTTGTATTTATGAAAACACAATGCCTAACATTCATAGGGCATCTTCCTTGCAGTTATAGCGTAAGTAAAGAGGGAATTTGATAATTCCTTGAAGATAATCAACCAATGTGCTATCATTACCAAATAATCAGAAGAAAGGTTGGTAGAAAAAAGAACAAAACTTCCCTTAGTGAAACTGTTTTACTGACCACAAAATACCATGTATAATTACGATCACCCCACTTCAAAATATTCTGAGAGCAGACCATGTGATTTGAGGTGAAACTGACATGTTAAAGGATGAAAGAACTGTTAGATGTTTCAAGTAAGTAAAGCTAATGGCAGATATTGTCAGAGCTTAAAAATAATGAATAACGTGCAAAAAGAACATTGAACTCTAAACCATATCAAAGAACATGAAGATCACAATAATATACCTATTGTTAGTAATAGAGATACTTAAAATATTTTATATAGCTAGTTTGGGCTGATGACAGTACTGCTCAGCAGTAAAGGATGAAAACACTCAAAGTTCAGGATTTAAAATAAATTAACGCTTAGCATTATTTCTTTCATTGAACAGGTACATGACAAGCAACTACTATGCTAAAAGAAATAGTTTACTAGTGATCTCAATAACATATTAAGAATGACTTGATAAAGGATATTTAATTAGGATTTAGCCTAATTTCAGAAGTCAAGGAAGATCTCCAAGGGATGTTTAATTTGACACGGACAGAATGAGCAGGAATCAGTCAAAGGTGCTTTGAGAAAAGTGGTAAAGAGATTGCAGACAGAAGAGAGTAGAGACAGCAGATAAACAATAGGCTATCTCAGGGAATTAATAATGGTTGAGGGGACATCACTAATAATTTGATACTTACACATGACAATCATGACTTAAATTGCTAGAGTAACACTATCCAAGATAGAAAATTGGGTTTAATTGGCCATAAGTCTGCTGCATTAAAGCCCTTTTTGTTTTCAGATCTTTGGGCATAAGGTGGGAAATTTATAAAATTCTATTATAATATCCACATAATTTCTGAATATCAATGGTACTGTAAAGTAAATTTTTCAAAGTATGGGTCTCCTCTTAATTTTATGGAGTTGATCTTTGAGGGTATAACAGAATCCAAGAAATTTGTGAGCTGAAGAAACAAATTATGTTTTCTAATTTCTGCTGAGGGATCTGGCAGAGAAAAGCATGTTTTCAAATATTTTATATTAGATTTCTTGCTTTATAATAATGAATAAATAGCTCAACATTTCATTGACTAATTATACAAAATTATTTTTGAAGTCTCAACTACAGTGCATAATATTCTTGTGGCAGGATATTTGCATTCCATTTAGGTTCCTTTATTATATTCATTTTAGAAAAAAATAAGTATTTTATGAATTTGAAATTTGGACATTTCAAGTGGCCTTTTCTCATATTTTCTGGGCTTATGGGTCAATAACATAGTCTTCTACCCTTTGAAAATAATCTCTGGAATAATCACCACCATTTTATGGAGAAGGTTATGCAGAGATGTTGATGAAGGGAAATAAGAAAATGAGGTATGCCGATTTAAAATTAACAGTTTCTTTGGGTACCTGGGTGGCTCAGTTGGTTAAGCTTCTGACTCTTGATTTTGGCTCAGGTCATGTTCTCACGATTCATGAGTTCAAGCCCCATGTCAGGTTCTGCACAGACAGCATGGAGATGGCCTGGTATTTTCTCTCCACCTCTCTTTCTCTGCCCCTCCACAGCTCACACTCTCAAAATAAACAAACATTTAAAAAATATATAATTTCCTAAGACATTGTTTTTGACACTGCATTCAAGTATTCAAGAGATGTACAAAGTCTGGACCAAAAAGGAAGGATTTCAAGTGGGGAAAATTTGAGTGGGGAGAAACAAAAAGACATTTTCCTAATAATAACTAAAATTCAAGTTATATATTTTATTTGAGAGAATGTGCATGTGCATACATGCAAGGATGTGGGAGGGACAGAAAGAGAGGGAGAGAGAGAATCCCAAGCAGGCTCTGCAGCATCAGGGAGCCCAACTCACAAACTGTGAGAGCCTCTGTGGATCAGAAGCTTAAGTAACTGAGCCACTCAGGTGCCCCATGATCATTTTTACATCTTAATCGTGTTCAAAATTAAATGCCAAGAAGCAGTGAAGTACACCGGGTAAGACTGCAGGTTTGACAAAGGTTTTATAAGGCTTGGATTCCCTATCTTTCTCTCTCCACTTCCTAGTGATGTCATCTTGAGCAAGAGATATTTCATCTTTATATTACTTTTTCATCTGTAAAATGGAGCTAACCGTATTTACCTCAAAAGCTTTTGATATCTGATAAGCTAATACATAGAGAGTGCTTAAAATAGTGTCTGACCTAGAGTATGTTCAATCAATGATTCTTAGTTCTATTATTAACACCTAGGAGAGGTGATGTATAAGATGACATTATATAAATTGAACACATCATTAAATTTTATATTTAACAAAATTATACAAGTTGAAAATTGAATTGTGATTTTAAAACCAGAAAACGGAAGCAACAACACAAGAAAATCTTCTTGGCAACAGAATTGAGTTACATTATGTAATGGTTTCCCAGGAGAAAAACGTGAAATCCATCAAATGAACCATTTAAAATTGCTAAAACCACACTGTACAAATCACTGGAGGGCATATTTTAAGGAGCCACCCAATAATGGCAAGGTGGTGACCAGTGGCCTGTAATAGCATTTACATTTTGTTCTATTGTTCTTTGATATTTCAGGGAGAAAATTTTGCTACAGAATTTTTCATTTGTTATTTAAACTATGATAATGTAACGTGTATGCTAAACTGCATTCAAAACTGCAACTTCAAAACAAAATGAAAGTAATCATAATACTGTTTTCTTTCTCAAACTTACACATTTAACTCTCCCCAAAATAATGCACCTCCCCCCGCCCCGCTTTTTTAAACACAACTTCTAGAATACTGATACCAGGGAATTCCTTGAATATTATGATAGAGGGGCACCTGGGCACCTCAGCAGTTAAGCATCCAAATCTTGATTTCAGCTCAGGTCATGATCTCACACTTTGAGGAATTTGAGACCTTTGTCAGGCTCTACACTGACAATAGGGTGCCTGCTTGGGATTCTCTGTCTCCCTTGCCCTCTTCCCTTCCCCTGATCATGCTCGCTCTCTCAAAATAAATAAACTTAAAAAAAATAGAAAAAATAAAGTTATGATACGATAAAACTACAGTTGAAAAATCAGGTTTTTTTGTTGTTTTAAGATAGTTTTTTAGAATTGTTTTCCCCAACTTCCTTCAGCTGGCTCTTTATTATGTGATGACAATATTAAGACTCACCTTGAAATCTATCTTAAATTATTTTCCAGTCTCATGGCATATAATGATCAGTTCATGCTTAAAAAAAAAAAAACCTAACATTTTACCATGAAAATGAAATTTTACCTCTTAATAAAAGTCACTTGCTTTTCAACAGTTAAGCTTAGTAAAGACAATAAAATGTTTACTCACTTTTTCCTCCACAACAGCTTTTAAAAGGCCTGTTGATATTACGATCTCTGAACTTTACAATATTTTTCTCTATACTGTAAATTTGCTCAGAGGAATACCTACATGCAAGATATATACAGAGGCTGAAAAATGTGTACCTATCAACACACATCAATTCATTTAACACATAACTGAAGATACACTGCTAGAGAATGTGAGGGATAGAAAAAATAAATCCTGCTCTCTATGAACTTACAGTATTTTGGCGAATAAAAATATGAACACCAGCAGGAGAGAAAAAAAATAGGACAAATACTGTAAGTACTTATAATATTCAAAAGATTAAAGATGCACTTCCAGGTAGAAGACGGTGTCAAGATTTGAGATTTCAACTGCAGACAGACATGAACACTGACGGGTAATACTAAAAACAAAATTACAACAGCGAGACCATTTCCAATTGTGGTAATGGCTCAAGAAGAAACAGACAGGAAAGTGCAGCTCTTACGGGCAATAAAAGGCACAAGTTAATTGGAGCATTATGGGATGAAACTGGAAGGAAATACATCAACAAAATTAGGATGGAATTTGATTTTTGACTCCCTGAATTACCAAGGAAACATTCCTGGAGTTGTTCAGAAAGAAGCTTGAAATGGTAGTAAAGAAGATATATACCAACAGAGAGTGAAGTCATACTGATAGCAAAGTCAAAATTAACTAGTTGGAATTTTATAAGAAAAAAAGTCAGTAGAGTTATATAATTTCTCTGGTAAAAATAAGTGTTAAGAGTGGTGGGGAAAGGGTAAAGTTCATATCATATACTCCTGGAGAAAAAGTCTCTTTTGGATATCAGTAGGATATTACTATATTACTAGGTAAAGAGCTCCTTATACTGTTATTCAAAATGTTATCCATTCTTTTGAAATGCTATCTAATGTGCTATGCTAACATGAAAATGGAAGTCCTGAGAGAAAAATAATCTTTTAAGGTAATGAGAAAGAAGTTAGGTACTTTGATACTCAACTTCATCACCGTAATGGTTAATTTAATGTGTCAATTTGCCTCGACCAGCAGGTGTCTGAATATCTGGTCAAGTATTATTCTGTGTGTTTCTGTGAGAGCATTTTGAAGGAGATTAACATTTGAATCAAGACTGAGTAAAGCACATTGCTCTCCCTCACCCAACCTACTAAAGGCCTGAACAGCAAAAAGGTTGACCCTCCCAGAAAAGAGAATGCCTCCTGTATTATGGTCTTGGGCTGGAACATGGACATACATCTATCCTGCCTTCAACTCCAACTAAAACATCATCTCTTCCTGAATCAAGAGACTGTTGGCTTTCAGACTAGAACTACATCAGCAGGTCCTTCTTCTCAGGACTTTGGATTTTTTTTTTTTTTAATAATATGTATTTATTTTGAGGAGAGCACAAGTAGGGGAGGGGCAGAGAGAAGGGGACCAGAGGATCCAAAGCAGGCTCTGCTCTGACAGGCTGACAGCAGGAAGCCTGAAGTAGGGCTCGAACTCATGAAACCTGAGATCATGGTGTGAGCTGAAGTCAGACTCTCAACCAACTGAGCCATCCATGTGCCCTGTAGGCCTTTGAATTCTGATTGGAACTGCACCATCAACTTTCCTGGGGCTCCAGCTTGCTAACTGCAGATCTTGGAATTTCTCAGCCTGCATAACTACATGAATCCATATCCTATCAATTCTTCTTCTCTGGATAAACCTAATACAGTAGTGTAACAGCAGATACTAATTAAGAGTCTGAAATCTACCTGTTGAAAGTAAGGAAAAAGACTTCTCCCCTACCTTTTCCTTAGGCCATTTACTTCAAATAACTTGTAAATTCTGTCTCTTCAAAATGTATGTAAATTTTTCTTAAAAGGTAAATAAAACTCCTGCAGGCTTAATGCCCCAGGAATGGTCTTCTCAAGGACTTGCAGGGCATCTCTTTGAAAAGTAATCAGCAAGGAAGATAGCGCTCTCACCTCCAGTTTGTGGAATGTTAAGAACCTAACTTCCATGGGGACATCCCTCCAAGTTGCTAAATCATCTCCTGTCAAAGGTAGGAGTAGTTTACTTTTCCTTAGGATAAAGCCAATCAAACACAGATGGCCACTGCAATTACCAAATGAACCTATGATAAAGTACACTTGACAAACAGTGCCATCAAGTCCTGTTACTTGAGACCTAGTTACTGTTCATCTCAGGAACAAGTAATGGGGTGTATACACCTGGGTATATTAAAGGGTACGATTTCTTTCTGTTTTTGTAATCTTTTAGTGGATTTCTTGAGATATGCATCACATTCTGGTCTAGTGCCCCTTAAATAATAAAACAATTTATATTCTACCTTTGTGGAAGGGTTTTCTGAATAGGCAGATTTTGTTTTTAATTGAATTTCCCCCAAAAGCAACAGGGTCTTAGGGCTAGTAGAAAGATACATCCAAATGGAATGGCTGTGGTTGATCTAGATATATTGAATTATGTTGCAAGTGGTAGCAAAGACAACAAGATTGAAATATTGTGACAATGAGGGTTTCAGGTATAAAAAAGCAGGAGACTGGGATATAGTCTGAAAAAAAATACTAATTAGAAAGAAAGAGTAATAACTGTTTTCACTGAAATACTGCTTTAATGGTGTTTTCTGAATCTTACCTCATGATGTGGGAAACAGATTTTATAGCCTGTTGTGGTGATTTAAAGACTGCTTGCTTTTGTATAAGGGTATTTCAAACAACAAATCCTATTAAAAGAACATGTATTAAGAAAAAGTCCTGAGAAAAACTGAAAACAGATTAGGTGAAGATATTTAGTTTAGCTCAACAGTAAAACCTTACTGGTGAAGAAATCTGGTATCTAACACAGTGCTAGGAACATATTTTATGCTTAAGTCTTCCTCTTGCAATCAAAATATGCCTTGGTATCTCCATTCTGAGATGCAAAGTAAAGCAAAAGTGGGGAAATTGGAATGATTCAAATATATATTATAACACTAAAGCAATATATGTTCATGTTCAAAGTAATGAAGACATCAAGTTGGATTGAGGATAGACGAGTAGTAATGATGGCGTAGGCCATTAGCTAAATATGGGCTGGAAGCAAGGGTGGTGGTAAACGGTCGTTTGTGGTCACCCAGCTCCTGGGGCCATCAGAGCAAGAAAAAAAAAAAAAAAAAAAAAAAAAAAAAAAAAAAAAAAAAAAAAAAAAAAAAAACAGGTGCAGAGCATGTGCTTCCAGCTTGGGTCCTACAATAACCTATAGCTCATTACAAAGTATTTACCTGCAGTTTCAACCTCTCAACCCCCCTAACCCATGGGGGAAGATGGCCATGACAGTTCTAGAAACAACCTTATAAGGCCACAAACTCCCCTTCCAACCAGAAGTTACTTAGACAATTGGAAACAACCTTAGCTAGATGCCCTAGCTAGGGCCCATAATCTATGCAAACATAAAAACAAAAGACACCCCTAATCCCAGGGCAGTTGCCACTGCTGGGCCTGCCCCTTCTCCCATCTTGAGAGTGTATGGTCCTTAAAAAACTGTTTAGGGGCACCTGGGTGGCTCAGTCGGTTAAGCGTCCGACTTCGGCTCAGGTCATGATCTCACAGTCCATGAGTTTGACCCCCCCCACCCCCACCCCCACCCCCCGGGTCAGGCTCTGTACTGACAGCTCCGAGCCTGGAGCCTACTTCAGATTCTGTGTCTCCCTCTCTCTCTGCCCCTCCCCTGCTCATGCTCTGTCTCTCTCTCAAAAATAAATACAAACATTAAATCTTAATAAACTGTTTAGTGCTTACTACTTTCCTTCTGGCTATCTTTATTGGAGTGTGACTTCTCATGTAAATCTCCGGTGGGAAATCCAAGAACTGAGAGCTCCACTGACACAACACAAGTGTCCACCGGTAATAGTAAAATGTTATACAAGGTCACATTTCTTCAAAACAACATGCCCAATTAAATTTTAGATGATAAAAATACTGGTTGATGAAAAATAATGGTCAGTTCTATTAAGCCACCCAACAATTCTTCAGGAGAGTGGAAGTTTACCATATTTTTATAATTAGTAAATTGTATTTGTTTCTATCTACACAGTGAATCAATGTATTTTTCATATTTGAACTTAATCTTAGAACATTATATCTTATTTGTGAAAGCAAAATAATTTAAGAGCTCAAGTTAATAGTCAATAAAGTAAATTTCATATACCTAAACACTATATATTACCTATTTTTTTAATTTTAATGTTTATTCATTTTTGGAGAGAGAAAGTACAGAAGCGAGTGGGGGAGGCACAGAGTGAGAGGGATACATAGAACCTGAAGCAAGCTCCAGGCTGTCAGCACAGAGCCCCACACAGGTCTTGAACTCACGAACCTTGAGTTCATGACCTGAGCCAAAATCAGACTTAACCAACTGAGCCATCCAGGCACCCCATAGATTACCTATTTCTCAGTTAAGCAATGAAAACAAAAATAAGGTCTCCTAGAAACAGGAAAATAAAACTGAATTCTCAGCAACATCATCTGTAAATCTAATAGAGTCAGAAATCCAGCTCCAAATATTCTAGCTAGAGAGCTTCTATTTACATATTTTTAACAACCAGGAGAAATACAGAAAAGTCTAATTACCTTAAAAAAAAACAGGAAAAAAGAAGATATCAGGTTGGTTTCTTTGAAAAAGAATAAAGGCATATTTGCTATCTTCAGTTTTGTTTGGGATCTATACAGATCCAGCAGAATCTGGCTCACTTTACACCTGAATATGCTATGGTTTTTCCAAAACATTTCCACATAGAAACAACTAACACTTGCAAAAATCACCACACTATCACAGTATCTTTGGCTGTGGGCTTGCTTAGGTAAGAGAAGAAAAATAAGAATTATTCTAACTGGTAATTTTGATTTAAAATATGGAACATGACAAGAAATTAGTGGTGATCAAGTAGAAAGGAAGAGACTTCAGAGATTCCAGAGACTGTATAAAGTGTTGAGATATATAAAAAGAATAAAGTATTTTCCCAAATCATTCCTATCTTATATCTGCAGAGTGTTAATCTGGCATTCTCATAAGTAAAATGGAAAAAAAAAAATTCCTTTATTTTGGCTTTTCACATGGGCTACTTCTGTTTCTCCTTTATTATAAACACTGCCAATATATATTTTTCTCACAGTATTTTTCTCAACCCAAAATTTCCAAAAGGTGACATTTATGTTGGTGGTGGTATTTTTATATTGCCTGTTTGGTTGTTGCTATTTTTGCCCTTTAATCAAGACCCTAAGGGATTTTTCTGGGCTAAACTCAAATTATTTGGTTGTTGCTGGAAAGGTTCTCACTCTCTGAATATTCCTCCATAAGTCATTTATTTAAACAAATATCATGATAAGATAGCATACTCTCCTCTTACCTTCCTTTGAAGATTGCCTACAACAGAAGTAAAAGATAATGTGGATTTTTAGTACTTAAATTAATGCTGGCTTTAAAACGCATATTGTAGGCTGCTGTTAGCACTTACCTAAAAGCAGGTTTTCTTAACTATATTTTTTCTGACGGACGTCACCACTGTTAACCAAACTTACCATTACAAAATGGAAAACACACACACACACTCACACACACACACACACACAAAACACGTGTACTTATTTAAACTGTGAATTTATCGTGAGGCTTTTGTGAAGCCTCAACACCACCACAGTGCAGTTTTGAGGCCAGGGGTACCCGTGATTCTCTGCGGAAATAATCCTAATTCAACCAGTCGAAAGGTTTCCGGCCGCCTAAACACAGTTCCTGAGACTTGCTAGTTCCTCCCCAAGGCGCCTACCACGCATACGAGGCGGGCCACAAACCCATATGCTGTGTGTGCCCCAGTGGGTCTCACTGAAAAACGTGGAGGCTCAGATCCCAGTTTTCCCCCCGGAAGGCCGAAGACCAGAAAAGAGCTCAGAACTGGAAATAAAGCGAGCTGCATAGAAGACAAGCTTACCGAGATCTCAGCAGAGGGTCCAGTAGCTTCACCTGCGTCTAAGGGCCGACCTGGCGTCTTCGGCTGCTGTCTCCAAGTCTGCCTCACTGTCAAACTACTTAGGAAGGGCTTTGGTGCCCTTTATTCTAGGTGAAAGGATCCACCGAAGACAGGAGACCTGCACCTGCCGCACAGCACAGACTGGTGCAGGAAGTTTGGCCCGGAGCAGCTTTATACTGGGCCGGCCGCGGTAGACGTGGAAAGGAGGAAGCAGGGCCTGATTGGCTGGGAGGCCGAGGATTACCTCCCAGGGCAGGTGGATCCTATTTTCTAAGGTGAGGGGGAAGGAGCTAAAGCTGAGATCCGGGAATAGGTGGTGTCAGTTAGGCTTCCTTCACAGGTGCTTCCCCTAATTGCGGGCTGCTAGATTTAAAAAGCCAGGCCAGGGGCGCGTGGGTGGTTCAGTCCGATGAGCCGTCCAATCTTAATCTCGGCTCAGGTCATGATCTCACGGCTCTTGGGTTCCAAGGCCACATCGGGTTCAGTGATGACAGCTTGGAGCCTGGAGTCTGCTTCCGATTCTGGGTCTACTTCTTTCTCTGCCTCTTCCCTGCTCATGCTCTGTGTTTCTCTCTCTCTCCCTCAAAAATGAATAAGCATTAAAAAAATAAATAAATTTTTAAAGATCAGGCCACTGTAGAGACCTCTGTTTTGTGGGTCTAGGTTTACCAATTAACTTTATCAAACTATATACTGATTCAATTTTAAATTTAACATAAATCAAATTGGGGTACCTGGCTGGCTCAGTCAGTTAAGAGTCAGTCTTTGGCTCAGGTCATGATCTCATGAGTTGTGAGTTCAAGCCCAGCATGGGGCTCTGTGCTGATGGCTCAGAGCCTGGAGCCTGCTTCAGATTCTGTGCCCCCTCCCCTGCTCCCCCCACTCAGGTTCTCTCTCTCTCTCTCTCTCTCTCTCTCTCTCTCTCTCAAAAATAAACATTAAAAATTTTTTAACATATATCAAATTGAAGAGCAAACTATAATGTAAATTAATCAATTTGCATCAAAATAATATTTTTTCATATTTGTAAGCCAAATATTTGAGTTCTTGTTTTCCAGATATTTATTTTAGATGAAGTTACAAAATGTTATTTTAACAATTGAAACTGTTACTAATTAACAAATACATTATTTTTATTAATCTGTATCTTTTCACAAACATTCCACTCACCACTTTGAATACATTATGAAAGATTAAGTGTTGGGAATTGAAAAAACATACTTTTCTGTTTCTGGGCTAATCAATACTGGAATCACATAATAATAACATAACAACTTGCTTCTGGAAATATTTGCTACTGAAAGATAAGCCTTTGAACAAACTGAAATAGCAAAACTACAAAAACTAACACCTTCCTCATGAAGCTCATGTAGAAACCCTTGTTTTACTCTGCCCACAAAACCAAACTTTAATATTATAAACTGTGCACATTCTCAGCCAACTTTCCACCTTGAAAGATTCTTTTAAAGTCACTCTGTCTATATCCCAAGATTTTATAAGTATTTTTTCCAGATTTCTACCTTTTGTAGAAAGGTTCTGTCAATGTGGCATTCTCCCTCAATGTGAAAGCCTAATGAAATCAGTAGGTATTTTGTAGGGACTTTAAGGGGAGTGGGCATTTGATAACAAATTTACTTTTTAAAGTAAATTAAATCGTTTCATTTAAACTAACTCTCCCACAAATACACAAATATAAAACAACTTACCGAAAGCCTCTGGAGAGTGACCAAAAGCAAACAGATTCTGGAAGTGTTCAACACTTGGAAGAAGAGAACAGTTATGGGTGAGTTTCCCATTTTTATGACTTTTAGAATGAAGAGGATCCCTAGTCCACACCATGTAGAGCCATAAAACTGGTATAGAGATTCTCATCCTACTGACTTGATGGACTGGCGGGTGCATTTCCGAATATTTACAACACATTACATGTGGAGAGGAATCTTGGAAAGGAGACTTTAGAGAGACATGGCACCAAGTGCTATATATAATATCTCCCTAATATTTGCAATAGGAATATTTGGGATGAATAACAAACATCTCCAACTAAGTCTATAACTCTGAACTGAAAATTCAGTGGCTTCTCACAGCAGCAATGAGTTTTTCATTGGGGCAGGTAAACTGCTTGATAAAACAATAACAAAAATTAATGCTTATTTGGAGAAACAACACAATTCAGATCTCTTCCACGTGTAGTTCATAACTCCAGGATACAAACCAAAATTATTCTACATAAGAAAAGAAAAATATTATTCATAATGAGAAGAAATGGCAACTAATGGAAACTGACCTTGATGTATTCCAAATTTTGAAATCAGCAAAGATTTTTAAGTTATTGTCACAATACTTGAGAACATAACATATACTTGTTATAAGTGAAAATATATAGGAATTTCAATGAAGACTAGAAAATAAAGAGGAAAAAAAGAAATGGCATATAGAGTGAGGAAACAGAAAAGAAAAAAATGGAGAACAAAAGATCAAATGGAAAAAAGATTTAAAATATGAGTGGAATCTCATGGCCATGTGGAACAATATCATGTGCTCACATGCATATCATTGGAGTTGGGAAAAGCAAGAGGGAGAATGTGGCAGAAAGAAAAATATTTTAAGACATCAATAATAACTGAAAATTTCCCACATTTGGTAAAAGACATAAGTGTACAGATTCAGGAATCTCAGTGACCCCTGGGCAGGATCAACAAAATAACCTAGGAGCAGAGCAAAGAGCTACAACTTTAAATTGGAGATAAAAGTGCATTTCATGCAGGTCAAAACATTTCAGATGGCCAACTTCCCATCAAAAACAATACAAACCAGAAGACATTGTTGCACCAATGCTTTAAAGTGCTGGGTGGGAAAAACATGGTGCCGACTTAGGGTTTCATGTCTTAAATTATTATCAGTCCCTGGCTCTCTCAGATATCTTACACATCCTAAACTCTATGCCTTTCAAATAATTCCCCTGCCTCATATAAAATTTAAAGTATATCTGGTATTTCATCTTAAACCAGCCATCGTTATTAAGCAATCTGAGTGACATAAAACAGATAGTTTTGGAATTATCTTTTAGTGGTGGTGGTTGCAACTTGACATACTTCAACGGGTCCCTCTTTCATGGGCTTGTGCATTGGCCCCCAAAATCAAACAAAAATGTGTACAGCTTATTAAAGCAAGTCTTCAAATATTTGAATAGAGGGCATCATGATAATAATTAGATATTTTCTTATTGTTTTCTAGAGCATTATGACTATCAAGGTAAACCAGCGAACCAAAAATAAATTACATTTTCATTATAGGTCACAGAAAGTTAACTGATATCAAGATTGATACCAATACGTGGTCCTCAAATTTGAGTTTACTAATAGTAATGTTCAGAGAGTAAAAGACTGGAAAATACATGTCATTAAAAAAAATGCCTTGGTCCTTTTCTCTTTCTGTGAGATGATTAAATTAAAACATGCAACTACATTTGAATTGAAATTAACTAGATCAACAAATAGACTACTGGGCAAGAAATAAAGTTAAGTTTTTAAGACACCATTTAATTTGATAAACATTGTTTATATGTTCAGATGGGGTGATGCAAAAATTACTTATGTGGTGCTGGAGCATACTTTATTAAGAGAGGCCATTTCTTTTTTATGGTAACAATAATTAACATGAGACCTCCCCTCTTAAATATTGAAGTACATGATACCGTATTATTGGCTATAGGCACTAAGTTGTCATATCTCTAGAAGTTATTTGCCTATCATAACTGAAACTATATCCATTGAATGACAGCTCCCCTTTTCCCCCACGTCTTAGTCCTGGGCAACCATTATTTTACTCTTGCTTCTATGTGGCTGACTATTTTATATACCACATATAAATGGAATTGTTGTCCTTCTGTGACTGGCTTATTTCATTTAGCATAATAACTTTCAGGCTCATCCACGTTGTTGCAAGTGTCAGGATTTCCTTCCTTTTTTAAGGCTGAACAAATTCCATTGTATGTACATACCACGTTTCCTTTACCCTTTTTTCTGTTGATGGACCCTTGGGTTGTTTCCATATCTTGGTGATTGTGAATAGTGCCTTAATGAAAATGGGAATGCAGATATCTCTTTGAGATGCTGATTTCAAAATTTTTGGATATATACCTAGAACTGTGATTGCTGGATGTGGTAGTTCTATTTGTAATTTTTAAAGCAATCTCCATACTGTTTTTAATAGTGGCTGCAGCGTTCTACATTCCCATGAAGAGTCAACAAGGATTCCAATTTCTCCACAACCTTTCCAATGCTTATCTTTTTTTTCTTTAGCAATAGCTATCCCAACAGATGTGGGGTGAAGTCTTATTATACTTTTGTTTGCAGTTCCCTGATAATTAATAGTGTTAAGCATCTTTTCATATACCTGTTATCCATTTGTATAGCTTCTTTAGAGAAATCTCTATTCAAATCCTTTGCCCATTTTTAATCAGGTTATTTTATTTAATTTTATCTATTTTTTGCTATTGACTTGTAAGCATTCCTTATATATTTCTGAAATTAATCACTTATCAGATATATGATTTAAAAATATTCTCCCTCACCCCACCCAGGTTGTCTTTTCATTGTGTTGATTGTTTCTTTTTTTCTATGCAGAAATTACTTTTTTTTTTTTTTTACAATTTTTAATGTTTATTTTTGAGAGAGAAAGAGCACACATGGGTGGGGGAGGGGCATAGAAACAGGGGGGCAGAGGATCCAAAGCAGGCTCCACACTGACAGAAGATGGCCTGATGTGGGGCTCAAGCCCACTTACTGTGAGACCATGACCTGAGCCAAAGATGGACTCTTAAGCGACTGAGTCACCCAGGGGTCCCTCCATGCAGAAGTTTCTTAGTTTGAGATAGTCTCACTTCTTTTTGATCTGGTTGATTGTGCTTTTTGTGTCATTCCCAAGACCAACATCAAGAAACTTTTCTCTTACATCTTCTAGAAGTTTTACAGTTGTGTCTTACAAACAAATGTGTATAATCCATTTTGAGTTGATTTTTATGTATAGTGTAAGATAAGGGTACGGTTTTATTTTTTTCATATGGATATCGTATTTACCCACACTACTTATTGTAAAGAGTATCTTTTCTCCATTGTATGTTCTATTACTTTGTTTGCAGTGGGGTATCACAAGTGTTTGCCTGTGTCCCAACTCATTAAATTGGACACATTAAATATATACAATTACTCATGTATCAATTATACCCTGATAAAGCTTTTAAAAAACAACAAAAATAAAACAGAAGAAGCCATTTCTTATTCTTTAAACACACACCTATTCCAAACACACTTTTATAGTTTGGAATAGAGAAAATAAAGTTTAATGTCAGAGTGAGTGGAGTTGAGTACACATCACAGAAAATAAACCATAGGAAATTAGAGAAAGGATGCAATCTTTGCAAAACTTTCCCTAAGTTTACTGTCAAATTTTACTCTCTGCTATATAAATAGCAGCCATCTCCTTGCACTACAATCCTGTCACATCTCATAAACCTGACTGAGTGAACTGAGAAGATGGGAAACCTCCAAGGAAACATCAGTTACTGCAGTAAGTAGGATCAGTGATTCAGGAGAGTTCACTCATAAATACTTTTCCAAAGTCCCAACTTGGTGTAGGTAGAAACCAGGCTACTGGCGCTGCTATTAAATGGGTTCTTGTCTCTATTTTTAGTACTTAAAGCCGCTCTGGGATATTTCTCAATATAACTATAAACATAATAGTTTCTTGGCTAACTTCCAGTCCAGAAAATCACACACCACCCCTCTAAATCCTCTCTGATCTTAAAAGTGCATACAAAGTGTTAAAGGCTGTTTCTCTTAATGCTTGCCAATAATTCACCCACTACCCTGACACTGGAGCAAGACTGTTTAACTAGACGCGATAGTGAGCATACAGTCTACAGAATTTAGGACAAACACAAGTTCTGACTCCAGACATCTAAATTAAAATGGAAATATGAAAATAAAACAATGTGGAATTTATGATGATGTTTCTATAGTAACGCAGGTGTAAAGCCTAAGGAAGCCAAACAAACAGCAATAATCAGATGTTAGGCATTAACCCAAGAAAAACACATGTTGATGAGCAAGTATTTAAATCTGGGTTCACAAATTCAACTAAGACAGTGGCAAGATAAGTAACCCAAAAGTGTGAATTAGGCCGTATTAATGGTGGTAGATTGGACTGAGAAGCCTAATAAATTCTGCCCAGGTAGGTGTACTCATTTTTATTTTATTTTATTTTATTTTATTTTATTTTATTTTATTTTATTTTATTTTATTTTATTTTATTTTATTTTGTTATGTTTTATTTTTATTTTTATTTAAGTTTATTTAATTATTTTGCAAGAGAGTGAGACAGCATGTGCACAAGCAGGGAAGGGGCAGAGAGAGAAGAGGAGAGGGAATCTCAAGCAGGCTCTGTGCTGTTAGCATGGAGCCCAACACAGGACTCAGTCTCACAAACTGTGAGATCTTGACCTGAGCCAAAACCAACTGAGCCACCCAGCTTCCCCCATATTTATTTTATTTTTAACATTTTGCTAGCCAAAACAAACAAAAACAAAAAACAAAAACAAAACAAAACACCCAAAAAGGCCTCTAGCTGATTCTGGCTCAGAAACCACCAGTTTAAAATCATTGCTTTAACTATACCTCCTTAAGTGAGACTGTAAACTTTTGGTTTTTTCCTTGTAATTTCTCACACCTCTTTCTATTTATGTTAACTACCATGTGAATGTCTTCCTCCCTGTGTAAGTTTATTTAATAAAAGCAATGGTAACTGACACTTACTATACACCAGCCACTAATTTAATCTTCACAATGAGACCATGAGGTCACTTATTTCCCCCCATTCTCCATATAAGGAAACAGGAAGATTGAATCTAATCACTTGCCCATAATCAAGTAACTACTAGTTGGCAGAGCTTGGATTGGCTCAAGATATAATGAAACTCTAGAAGAAGGAGCTACAGTGCCTATGTTGAAAGCATTCCATCAGCCCTCCAAAACAAAATGTAAAGGATTATATAAAAGAGGAGAGGGGTGGCTGGGTGGCTGACTGAGCCTGGGTGGCTCAATCAGTTAAGATTCTGACTCTTGATTGTAGCTCAGGTCATGATCTCACGGTTGGTGAGTTCAAGCCCCCTATTGGGCTTCATGCTGACAGTGTGGAGCCTGCTTAGGATTCTCTCTCTCCCTCTCTCTCTGTGCCCCTCCCCTGCTTGTGTGCATGCTCTCTCATTCTTTCCCAAAATAAACTTTTAAAAAAAGGAGAAAGGTGCTCGCAACAATTATGGTGAAATATAATGACAGGTCTCAATACCGTAAATAAATGTGAAACCTGTTGTAGTACTGTGATATAATGACTTATAAGAAACATGTATTTGGTCATTCAGATGATATTTAGGTATATTTGGTTTTCACACACAGTTCATAAAAATATTTCCTAGCTTTAAAGGTAAAATGAGTGTCTTGTTATTAATGAAGGTGATTTTTGGACCCCCCCAAGTGCAGGGCTGGTTGTCATGAGGACAAGGTTATTAGAGGGTTAGGATTTTTAGTCCCATCCCCCCTTGCCCCCACTTCTGAAGAGGGGTGAGAGGCTAGAAGTTGAATCAGCCAATATCCAATGACTCAGTAAATTACAACTGCCTAAGGAAGCCTCCATAAAAACTGAAGAGGACAGTTTTTGGTCCCTTTTCAGAGAGCTTCCAGAATGTACCAGGTGCCATGGAGCCAGACCCCAAGCTCCAGGAAGACAGATGATCCTTTGTTGAGGACCTTGACCTATGTACTTCTTCATCTGGCTGTTGATTCATGTTCTTTAATAAACTGGTAAATATGTTTTGCTGAATTTCATGAGTTGCTCTAGCAAATCTTTTGAATCTCCAAACTGTAACTGCTTGGTCAGAAGCACAGGTAACAGCTTATGGCTTGTGGCTGGCATTTGAGTTGGGGCGGGCAGGAGGCAGTGTTTCAGGACTTGTGGAATCTGAACTATTGGCTGGTAGACAGTATCAGAATCAGCTGATACCAGCAAGGTATCTGAGAATTGCTTCCTGTTGTATGTGGGGGATCCCACACTTCATGTTGCATTAGGTCCAGGGACCCTAAAAAAGTATCCATCTACCAAAAAGGGCATGGATTTCCGTATTAGTTTATTGTTGATTCAGAAGATGACCCCCATTAGACATCCATCTCTCAAGTCACAAAGATGTCTCGTGCCTCAAACTATAGGTATCACATTTGTTGTTTGTTCTTTCCATAGAAACCTCCGCAGTTTGCTTCATTGCCTACCTGATGCTGTTCCCTGTTATTGTAAAGTTTCACCTTCCCACTTCTATCTCAGTAAGACAAGGCTTTTACATCAGAACTTCCATGTGAAGACTCCGTTCTGTCTAAGGTAAGGTTAATCCTGGTTTTCTCTTTGGTTCAGGTCCTCGAAATTTGTTCAGTGTAACCAGTCCATACTGGTATCAGCAAGTATTCAGACATTCGTTTTTAATATCTTTGAAACGATATCCCATTTCCTCCTTGTCTTTGTCCAGAGAATATATAAGCATTGTTTCTCTTTCTAATACAAGCATTTTTTGGTTCATCAAGATGTGCTGATGGTTTGGAATCTACAAAGCACCTATTGATATTCCTCAGAAGTTAGACGAATCAAAACTTTAGGAACACAATCCTCTGCCTACCTCCCAGAAAGAGGAAAAAGTATTTTTTTATTTTAATACCTATTCATTTAAAAATGAGTATTATTGATAAACTAACTACATCTGATTTAGAAAGCAGAGTATATTATATCATTAGCTATCAGTGCTAAACATGAATAAAGTAAGTTCCTGTAATAGCAAAGTCAAATATATATATATATATATATATATATATATATATATATATAAACTAGAGTGCAAATCGAGTCTCTAGGAAGTCATCCCTCCAGCCCATATACTAACTCCATATTCTACCACATACAAACTGAGATAATAGGGCTTTTTCCTTCTTTTTTTTTTTTTTAATTACTGTTGACACTGTTACTCATATAGAGACTGAGTATAATTACTGCTAGTATTATGATTACTATATTTGAAGAAGAGAAGAATGTTACTTTGTTGAATGACATTTGTTCTATGATATCCACGTATACAGTGTCAATTGTAGGAACATGACTTTTATTTTTCAGGTTGTGAGTTCTCCCCTGGTTAATTTAATCAATTCCAAAAATAAAATCCTTCCTTGTACTATCATTAGAATAATAATGCTTGAAGTGAAGAAAGCTATTTGTTTGTGATTATGGTGCTAATGTTGATGGTGATGTGGTCATGGTGATAATGTTGTGGTAGTGATGAGAATTTAAAGGTAATGACTTTTTTTTTTACCAAGTCCAAAATTTGATTTGGAAAATGTTGATAGAATGTTAAATATTTATAAAAGTTTTTTTTTAATTCCAGTTAACATATAGCATAATATTAGTTTCAGGTATACAATAAAGTGATTCAACACTTCCATACTTCACTCGGTGCTCATCACAAGTGCCCTCCTTAATCCCCATCACTTATTTCCCCCATCCCCCTACCCTCCTCCCCTCTAGTAACCATCAGTTTGTTCTCTGTAGTTAAGAATTCTTGGTTTGCCTCTCTTTCTCTTTTTACCCCTTTGCTTTTTTTTTTTTTAATTTGAATAATTTTCTTCATTGCACTAAAGACAGTTCCTACAAACGTCTAATGTAAATGGCAAGGTGATACGGTTAGAAATAGTTGGGAAGATGACTCTCTTCTCCTACTGGAGAAGAAATTAAGGAAATTAAAAGAAATTAAGGATATTATGGAAATCAGTATCTCCAAGCCTGATACCTCCTGCTATTTGCATCCTTTCTTCTCAGGGTGATAAACTTCCATCTTTCTGTTGTTTATGTTATAGAATTCTCAACTGTCCAAGCTTTCAACCAGTCCCTCTGGTTTATTATGACTATTTCTCACTTACTTCTAGTCAGATCACTTTACTGTTCTGCTGACACACTTCCACTGACACATCTTACCTCACTGTATCTTTTTGGTTCTTAAAGCAACTTTTACCAGATGCAGTACCTGTTACATACTTCATAATCCACCTGCCTTTTCTGTGTTTGAGTCATTATGTTTTGTGACGTTTCCTTTTATCTCCAAACTACAGGTCAAATTTGCTCACTAAGTGACTCCATCTACAAGCTCTCAAAGAAACCTTGATTTTGAGGGACCTGGTATCTTCCAGTATGGGATGCATTACTGGTCCTCTACCTTATCTTCATTATGCTATGAGCAGTATTGTATCCAGAGTCAGACTATATCATCCTTTTCACTGGGCCATACGATTCAGTAACATTCTTTCCTAAGCATGAAAAAAAATCAGCTTTCTTTCTTTTTGTTTTTTGAATTTTATTTCTTTTGAGAGAGAAAGAGGCAGTAGGAGAGGGGCAGAAAGAGAGGGAGAGAGAGAATCCCAAGCAGGCTCCACACTGTTAGCACAGACCCTGATGCAGGGCTCGAACCCACAACCGTGAGATCATGACCTGAGCCAAAGTCAAGAGTGGGGCTTTTAACCGACAGCCACCCAGGTGTCCCCAGGTTTCTTTAAATAAAATATATACTTTTGTTCACTATTATAAACTGAAAAGTCACATTTCATTGATTTCCTTCTTTAATATCTCCTTTAGGAAATTCATTTTGGAATTCATCTAAATACACTAAAACCAATAAAATAAATCAAGGCTCTTTAGATATAACATCTACTTTTAAATGATATGCTGAAGCACGTTTTTCCACATCACATTATTCTTTGAGTGGGAGGCATCCCTAGCATTGCTACTATTCCTAATGGAAACCTTGGCATGATTATATTAATAATTTAGAAGCACAGGGGAAGAGTTGCTTGGTTTCATTTAGCTGTAAGCTTTGATTAGGATTTAGTCAAAGCCCAAACCATAGTGGGTCATATCCTCTTCACCATGCATGTAATTTTTGCAAATTCCTGAAAAGAAATGTTTCTCTTATATTTTCTTAAATATTCCCTTTGTCTAGGGAATACTGTAACTTTACAGTACTTTTCAAATGAGAAAAATATGCATGTGTACAGGGTCAACCAAGGACAGATATGTAGAAAACATTCTTCTCTGTAGGTTTTGCTGTATGCTTCCTTTAAGTTTCATATGTGCATATTTTCAAGGCTTTTGCCTACCTAACCAACCAGATTCTTGGCTCTCAGTTATTTTGCCTCAGCCAGGAGAAACCCTCAGATGTTATGCTAATCTGGCGAAGATTTCAGTTCCTTTAGGCTTTATCAAAATTTGAGTTTTTCAGGATGTGGAAAACTTTCTGTTGCTGATATAACTTCTCAGAGAAAAACCTTAATATCTGGTTTTACCACCAGAGTGTGAGTCAAACACACCATTTTCTTGCTTATACTGACTTCTTATAGGTTAATATTAAAATGTTTTAATGAAAATAAGATTTTCCTCATCAATAACCACAGGTCCTTATAGCAAAATTTTGGTGAACAACAATACTAAAAAGAACTCTGTCATTTTTCTCTATTTTTACAAGCATTTAATACCAGCCTGATGAAAAGAACTATAAATAAGATAACATAATTCATTATAGCTTAAGCCCCTTAAATCTTTATGGTAACATTTAGGAATATGCATATCTTCCAAATTTGCTTATAGTATTGTGTTTTCAAGAGTAACAACATATATGAGTCAGAGAACACCATAATATTTTTGGGAGACAATTCACCAATGAGCCTTTCACCTTTTTACTTGTCTTACAAGCAGAGGCACAAACTGTCTTCCTTCTGGATGTCATTATAAGGAAGTTAGTAGAAAGGATATCTTTGAAAGAAAAAGACTGCATTTTCTTCTAGAATAAGGGGCAGGCAGGCTTACTTCCAAATATAAAAGATTTGGTTTCCCTAAACTTGGGATTTTTCAACTGTGATACAAGCCATTGCATGTGTTGGCATCCCCTGGCCCACTTTGTGTCATGATGTGGGAACTGGCACTTTAGAAACCTCATCAAATGCTCATATCCTCGTCACTATTAGGAGTGGGAAGTTGTACATTGTTTCTGACCCAGATATCTCATGTCTTCCGCCAGGACTCGGAAAAATGAGGCAGGCTAAGTTGTGAGCTTGTAAGTAGGGCACAATCTCAGACTCTTCACTGTTCTTGACAAATACCTGCGATTTAATTTCTCTGTAATTGTAATGACCCACCAGGAAACAGAAATGGGCTATTGATGACAGAAAATGGCTAGCGGTTATTTTCTCTCTGTTTATTTGTGGAGCAATTGATTTAAAGCCATCTCTTAGCAGACATACATTTATTTATTTATTTATTTATTTATTTATTTATTTTTAAAAAATTAATGTTTATTTGTATTTGAGAGAGAGACAGAGACAGAGACAGAGAGCTAGCAGGGGAGGGGCAGAGAGAGAGGGAGATTGAATCTGGAGCAGGCTACAGGCTCCAAACTGTGAGCACAGAGTCTGAAGTGCAGCTTGAACTCAGACACCATGAGATCATGACCTGAGCCAAAGTCAGACACTTAACAGACTGAGCTACCCAGGCACCTTCATCTTAGCAGCTTTTAATAATCATTTTAAAATTGTAATAAGACTCCTCCTTTTTTTTATGTCAAAAGGACACAACACAGGCATTGTTAAGGAAGTCAGAGAAATGGAATCTGTACTCTTTTTATACTCTTGTAGTAGTAACTGATAGATATAGCTAGAGTGTTAGCACATAGTATGCAATCTGCACTTCCTTACTTGATAATGGCAAAGAAGATAGAGAAAGAATGACCTGGTCAAAACTCCTTGTAAACATATTCATCAAACTTCTTGATGGTATTTATGAATAGATACTTATAATTTATGGATTTATGGAGCATGGGCTTATAGAAAATATTAGTGTCAGCTAAGTAATTATCAGAGTATAGTATGGATATGTTTTATGACTAAACTAGTCTTTTTGTATACATGATGTATTGTGTGCCTTGCTCAGAGACATCATCTGTTATATCTGAACTAAGGCACTTACTTATGTGAGGAAAAAGGAAGTAGGGAGCTGAGTGAGAAAATGTTCAACCTTTCACTATTGAGTATGATGTTAGCTATGAGTCTCTCTCTCTCTCCCTCTCTCTCCCTCTCTCTGCCCCTTATCCAATCTCTTTCTCAAAATAAATAAACATTTAAAAAATAGCATTTACTCAAATTGACATCTCTATTTTGTTTGAAACTCTTATTTCAGTTAGCTTTAAGAATATTACACTTTATTTATTGCCCTGCTTCTCTGGAAGCAACATCCATACTTTTCTAAATTTTTTATTCCTTTCCTGGAGAAAATACACATAGAAACAATAATATAGCTATTGAAGTGGCAAAATAATATTTCCTCAGTTTGAATAAAGTTGGCGTGATATGATTTTACTTTTATAAGGTGAAATATCATTAAACTTTTTTTCCCACCTTACCTAAGAATTATATTAATTGTGGGGGTACCTGAGTAGCTCAGTCTGTTAAGCTTCCAATTTCAGCTCAGGTCATGATCTCACTGTTTGTGGATTCAAGACCCATGTCAGGTTCTGTGCTGAGAGCCCAGAACCTGGTGCCTGCTTCAGACTGTCTCCCTCTTTCTGCCCCCCAACACACACGCACTCTCTCTCTCTCTCAAAAATAAACATTAAAAAATTCTTAAAAAATAATTATGTTAGTTGTTCCAAAAAACAATAACTTACCCACAGAAATGAATTTCTTTCTACATGAAGTCTATCACCTGTTCCTCTTCATTGATGCAGAATACTTATAAAATGGATGATGAGGAAAAGTAGGTAGGCGTCGTAAGACACACACATTCCAAACAGTAGCATTCAAATCCAATGCATAAACTGGAGCTATTTCACTTACATTTCTGGGCATGGAATATTCTATTATAATTAAAGGACAAATTACTACAGCTTACAACTTCTGCACTTAGAAAATGGGTCTTTTCTGATCTGGAATTAACATATGATTTATTATATGTCCTGTGATCCGTTCACTGAAATGACTACAAACTTTGAATAGGACAAGAAGTAAAAGTAGTTTCTTTAGCACATCAGGCTACAATACAAGTTGCATTGCCACTTGGTGTTTATGAAAAAGAATATGTAAATGTTGAAGTTCTCTTGATCCTCTGGCAAATTTCCATGGGAAAATTACAGTGGGTGAGTTTGAACTTTTATTTAAAAAAAAATTTTTTTTTACATTTATTTATTTTTGAGAAACAGAGTGAGACAAAGCGTGAGCGGGGGAGGGGCAGAGAGATAAGGAGACACAGAATCTGAAGCAGGCTCCAGGCTCTGAGCAAGTAGTCAGCACAGAGCCTGATGTGGGGCTCAAACCCACAAACTGTGAGATCATGACCTGAGCCGAAGTTGGATGCTCAACCGACTGAGCCACCCAGGCACCCCGAGTTTGAACTTTTAAATAAAGCTATAACTTCTTAGGCTAATAATCATTTTCCCTTAAAGAAAAGCTATTTGACTACTACAGGACTTTGAATAATATTTAAAGCCTAATTATAGAATGTCAAAAGAGCAAGTGATTATTACAGATTGGGTATCCATAAACAATAAGCTATGAATTAAGAAATGCCTGGGGGTGTTTTATGTTCCAAAAGTCAGAGTACTTATTCACTTATAAAAAATTGTGGAGCAGATAGTTATATAAATGTGCCTCCGACACCTTAAATTTTGGCTAACATATATATTTAAAACCCCAAAAGTTTGTAAATTAGTTGTTAGAACATCTGAAAGTAGACATTTATCTTTGGTGATCAGAGATACAAGCCAGCCCTGAATCTGTATGAGTGGTGACTCATGACAAGAAAATTTACAGAAAAGGCATATTAATTAGACCTTTCAGGATAGCCCAGAATAGTAGAAAAATTTTAGTCCATATGACTATAATTCTAAAGGCCCCTTCTGTGCAGAAAATTTTCAATACTGTAGATAAATAAAATGATCCAATCTTTGGGTTTAGTCAATGAACTTATTAAGAGAAGGTCCATGATAGTATTGAAGGAGTCTATTCAAATATAAGGACTATCTCTCACCAAATCTGACCATGCTATCTACATTTACATTTAATAAAATAAATTT
Source organism: Felis catus (assembly GCF_018350175.1). NCBI lineage: Eukaryota > Metazoa > Chordata > Mammalia > Carnivora > Felidae > Felis > Felis catus. The sequence goes on along the minus strand of NC_058368.1, from coordinate 38,557,015 downwards.
CTCTAGTGACACTAAAGAAGAAAATAATTATTTTAATAAGACAGAGACATAATTAAAGATTCAGCAAATATTAGAAGGGAAAAAGAAAATATTATGCAAAAGTTTGTGCCAAAACATCTAGAAACTAAATGTAAAGAGCAGTGTTATAAAAATATAAATTGCATAACTGACTTAAGAAGAGAAAAACTAAATGAATCTTTAATAATGAAGTGAATGGACTAAATGGTCAAAATTTTCCTAAAGAAACAATCAGCTTAGAGAATTTTAAGGGAAGTTCTAACAAATAGTCAATAAAGAGATAAATGTAATTTTAGCCGATTCCTTTGGAAAGTGGAGGAGAAAGTATTCCCAACTCATTTTATTAGGCTATTAAAATTTTGATATCAAAACCATGCAAAGATTTTTTCTGAATTACCTTTAGATTAGAGGATAAAGATTTACCCTTGGAGTCATAACAGAGTTTAGGAACAAAGGGCCAAGATTTTAGTCTAGGCTCTGTTATTAACTATGTGATATTGAGCAAGTCCTTTCTCTAGGCTTGTTTCCTCAATATAGTATCACAAGGATGTTCACATAAGTCAATATGTGATAAAGGTTGCAGTATACACCATTATATGAATGCAAAATATGGATTGTAATCATTGAAAGAACAAGAAGAATATGGAAACTTTCTTGACAGAAACAAGCCAAGACGTAAATAGTAGGAAATCCAAAGACTTAAAAGATAGAAGGTCCAAAAGATTAAAAGACCTATGAACTAAAAAAGCTTGAAATTTGCTTTTGCTAAGGATTTTAGAATACCTAAAGCTATTTGAACCTTAGAGACCTGTTGTGAGTATATTAAAAATATGGTCCCTCATACTAAAGAAAAAAAATGAATAAGATTTGAAGAATTCTGAGAATATTTAAGAGTTAGAAAAAAATAAATTCTTTTATACAGATCAATGACAAGAAATTGCTTCTCATTTTCTGACTCCAGTCTTAGGGCACAGTCAGAGTTCAGTTAATTCACAGTTCTCTGTATTATTCAGATGGAAATAAAAGCCATCTCAGCAAATAGTTAGCTACTATGATGAAAACACACCATCTTAAAGGATAAATTGAAATACATATAGCTCATTTTAAAATAATGCTTTAAGTGTGAAGAACTAAACAAAAATTATATATGGGGTAGAAGAAGGAAAGGAGAGATCCCTGAAGAAATCTTGGCTAACTGAAGTCTAACTTGCTTCATTGATAAACATAGAGGAAGAAATGAACTTAACAATGAAAGTCACTGGAACCAAACTCAAGTAAAAGTATGTATTATGTATATATTTTTTGTCTTTTAAATAATTAGGAGACAATACGATATAAATCAAAGAAATATCATAATGATCTACAGTGATTTTTAAAATGCTTTCTTAAGAAGGTAGACAAATTTGGCCTACCATTTATTTTTATATTTGTAACTGGAGTGTCTATCAACAATACTTAGTGCATAAATAATGTCCCCTAGTTCATCCCAAGAGTATAAATGCTGTGGTTTTGAAACTACTGGGAAGAGTCTATTGAAGTCCAATCTACCTCATCCAAGGCTTTCAATCCCACTGCATTACAGGAATCCTGATGTTCTAAGAAATTATTGCTGTGGCAATGACTGGAGAGGAGATAAAATCTACCTTGGGCCTATCTTGATGCATTATCTATGAAAGATAGTTGCTGCTACACAGGAACAGTTTATCTTAGTGTGTCATGTGAGTGAAATAACTGAGGTGATCTGCTTTCCCAGGGTTAGACTCAGTGGAAAAACTCCAGGGCCCTTCAGTTTAATTCTCCTTCAGTTGCCTATTGCTTCTCAAACCTAACCCAGTATACGTTTGAGAATTAGCAAACCTGTGATCCTTTACAGTAATGACACCACTTATGAGTCATGCAATATTCAGAATGGTAGGAAGAGTAAGGTTATAGTAGTAGAATATTTGACTACTAAAAAATAGTTTCTCTAAGCTATTAAGTTGTCCCTGAGGATTTGATAAAATGTTTTCCTGCTGCTCTGGTAGATTTGGGAATGCTGAAGCAGGACTCTCTTGGCAAAAAGCAAATTCCTCAGCATCTTGTTTGTTCAGGTGGCACTGATATCTAGGCTTGGATTGGAAGCACAAATCCTTCTACAAGGACATATTTAGTTCAGATATATAATCACTTTTCAGGGTTGATGAAATTCTGGCTGTGGAGTCATTCACTACTTTATGCACCTCGAATCATTGCTTCTTTTCCCTCCATAGGGATTTATCCTTCCAGAAAAGCAAACAAGATTCATAGGGATGTCTCATTGACTTACTGCACTCAGGGAACAAAGTTTTAGAGATTTCCAGTCTCTCTGGAAATGATTCATTTTTTTTCCAGTCATACTATGTGTTATCAAGTAAGACGTAGGATATATGTATGGTAGGGTAAACAATAACAACAGTAAAATAGGCACTTCTGTGGTATGTTCCTGGAGCGTTGAGAAAGAGTCCAGCAAAGTGAATATATCCAGTTTTACCATCATATTATGAATGCCCTGAGATCCTTTAAATAGTAGAAGAATAGGTCTTTATAACAAAATCTTTGAGAGATGGCAGCAATTATTTTCAGAAGCAAATAAAGAGAAATTTCTACTTTATTTCCGTATTATTGATGTTAGTAAAAAGAACGTTATTATATATGACATAGAATTGTGGAATATTTAACAGGAGCTAACTACTTACCTGAAGTAGTGTGGCTAATTCTCTGCTTCTTCATAGTGACTAATGATACTAAGCATCAGTATCACTTCTTTCCCCCACCCTTTAGCCCTTGGTGACAACAGTTCTATTTTCTGTTACTACGAATTTCACTTCTTTGTTTTAGATTTCACATATAAGTGTGATCATGCAGTGTTTGTCTTTCTGTGTCTGGCTTATTTCACTTAGCATAATGTCCTCAATATTCATCCAGCTTGTTGCAAATGGCAGAATCTCCTGCTTTTTAAAGGCTGAATAATATTCAATTGCATATATGTATACCACAACTTTCTTTTTTATTTTCATTTTTTTTATTTGAGTATAGCTGACACACGTTACATTAGTTTCAGGTGTACAACATAGTTATTCAACATCTCTATACATGATGCTGTGCTCACCACAGGTGTAGCTACCATCTGTCAACATACAACATTATTATAATATCACTGACTATATTCTCTATGCTGTACCCTTCATTCCCCATGCCTTACTCATTACATAACTGGAAGCCTGTACCTCCCACTCCCCTTCATCCATTTTGCTCATCCCCCATCCCTCCTCCCTGTGGCAATCACCAGTTTGTTCTCTGTAGTTGTAGGTCTAATTCTGCTTTTTGTTTGTGTATTCACTTGTTTTGTTTTGTAGAATCCACATATGAGTGAAATCATATGTATACCACACTTTATCCACTCATCTGGTGGCCCCATTGGGAATACATTTTGAAAAAATAGATTGTGAAAAGAACTGGTAAAGGAGGGAATTCACCACACTACTTCAGATAGTGTGGGTTTAGAAGATGCTAGGAGAGCTCATCTTAGCCCTAAACATAGTACAATCATGAGATAGTACACCTCGTAGTTCCTTTGGCATGGATTATCAATGAAGGAATTATAGATAGCAAAAAGATGGAATATGTTGTATGATTTTATTCCCTGGGGTCTCTGAAAGACATTTGGGATGGGAAATCTTGGCTCCTAAGTTATACAAAGGGAGAGAGATACAATAACAAATACTTTTCTACCAATTATGTTACAGAATTTGTTCTTAGACCATGAAAATTAATAACAATTATTGAAATCCTTAATAGTTATTAAAATTATTAAGATAGCAATTATTTATCAACAATTTATTGTTTATAATTAATTTATAAATTAATGCAAGTATTGATTTAAAAATTAAAATCAATTAAAATCAAGGGTTATTAAAATCCATAATATTAAATACTTACATGATTTATGAGCAAAGGACAAAAAAAAATCCCATAAGGAAGAGAAGACCGTAGAATTCAAAATCATATATAAATTATTTTTGGTATTAGCAGATAAAACAAGTTATGTCAGATTGGCAAAGCATACTTAAATTACAAAAACCTAATAAATTGAATTTTTAAAAGAAATTTTAACACTTCTGCTTTAGATAACATTAAAAATAGTTGTTTTACTAGTGTACTTCTAGGTATGAATATAAACCCGATCTTTCAAGAGACCTTTTAGATAACTTTGATCTTCCCTTAAAAGTTACATGGTCAATAAAATCTATGGGGTTAAAGCACATAAAAAAGAAAATATGTTAGCGAAAGTATATGTAGTTGGACTCACACATTATTAATGTACTGAAGTTTGTTGAGATGATCAATGAGCATCATGAAGGATGTTATGGGGGAAGAAACAAGTTGCTGTTGATAACTAATTAGGTAGTGGGCAGAGCACTGAGTATCCTTGCAAGAAAAATATCTCAGAGGTAATTATCTCCATTTCCTAAACAAGGAAACAGGTTAAAAGCAGGAGACAAGTAGATTTCTGAAGATCAGTCATTTACTAAGTGGCATAGTTTAAATTATAACTTATGACTGCTTGAGTTCAGCTCCCATGTTTCTTCTGATGAACAATGATTTCAAAGAATCTGCCCTCAATAAACGTAAAGTGACAGAATCATAAACCTGGTAGATTTCTCCATTCATATCAAACAATGGATTCATTAATTAAAAAATGTCCATCTCTGGTATTGCTAGTAAGTACAAACCTAATCACTGTTCTAAGGAAATGCGGCTTGCAAGAGGTTTCATTGATATGAGGGTTAATGGAAAACCTTTTTGAGGAAGATACAGTCAAAGAAATTAAAGCTAAATTTCAGGAAAACAAAATCTGACTGTGGGAAATCAGAACACAAATGGGCTTTACAGAAAGGAAACCTAGTGCTTACAGAGTCTCTTGCAAGGCTGGAGAACAGGCCTTAGAGATCACAGTCAAATCAAGCCCTAAATGAGTTTATGCAGGATAGATGACTGCTTCTAAGCACCAGCTGCTGTAGCATCAGCAGTGACACTGGCCCCATTGCTCTGCCACAACACCAATGCACCTGCCATGCAAGGGAATCAGATGCCATGCTGCTACTGTTATCATCCACCTTCGGGATGATTCCGCAAGTTTCTTACCTTCCTATACTAATATTCTGTATATCATATTAGCAGAGAGAATGTCCCTTTTCTGGTTTCAAGGAATGTGGGAACTTGGGTGCTTGGCATCTCCCCTCTATGTACTTTACAGTGCTTTAACAGTGTCATATGCAATGTGATATCATCTGTTTTAATTATTATTCAATTATAAATATATTCCAGTTTTTATTAGAAGTTTTATTAGAAGTATTAGAGTTATTAGAATTGTTATTTTGTTTTTATTTTAGAATTCAAAATTTAAATTAAAAAAAATTATTCTCTGGGCCCATAAATTCTTTAGGAGTATGTGTTCTAGTTTTTAAACAGATGGGATTTCCATAACTATCATTACTATTATTGTTTTGTAAGTTCTTTTTATTTATTTACTTATTTACTTATTTAAAAAAATTTTTTTGAGAGAGAGCAAGAGAGAGGGAGAGAGAGAGAGAGAGAGAGAGAGAGAGAGAGAGAGAGAGAGAGAAAGGCTGTGAGTGTGCAAGCATGGGAAGGGCAGAGGGAGAAGGAGAAAGAGAATTCCAAACAGGCTCCATGCCCAGCACGATGCCCGGCTCAATCTCACTACCACCATGAGATCATGACCTGAGCTGAAATCAAGAGTCAGACACTTAACCAACTGAGGCTGGCCTCCCCCTCCCTGCCCTTGTAACTGCTTTCTAAAACGACTTACTTTCATTGGATGAGATTGGTAACATACAACTTTTAAAATTTTGTGAGATGTGTTCTATTATCTACCATATGGTCAGTTATTTTGTATATGTACTACTTGTGAATGATAGAAACGGTATATTTGACAGGTATAGAATCCAGTGTTTTACAGATGTTCCTTGGATCAAGTTTGTTCATCTCATTATCCAAATCCTTTATAATCAAACTACTATTATCACTCTTTACTCTTTACTAAAGAAAGAGGTATGTTAAAAATATTCCATAACAATTATGAAACTATTCATTTCTCTTTGGAGTTTTCTTAACTGTTCCTTCAAACACGTTGAGGCTAGTTTACTGGATACATTGAAATCTAATTTACTTGCAATTGTTAACATTGTTCAACTGAATTGAAATTTCTATCAATATGTACCACTATCTCTGAGAAACATTTGCATATTAAAGACTAGCGATGCATTAATAGAAGTATTAAACCAAGTATTTCAGCTTTCAAAGTATTGTTTCTCTGCGCAAATTCATCCTTTTGCCCACTTTGTGAAAATGAAAATATGCCCTTTGAACGCTTACTTTTGCTTTGCCACTTGGCACTACATTAAGCCTGGTCAGGAGGGGGCCCTGGAGAGACACCTAGGAGTAAAGGACTGCTCATTTGTCAAGCTCCTATAGCACGTGCAGCTTGTCCCTGGCCCCTGGCCCCTGTGGTGTGAGTGGCTTCTGCGGTGTCCACCATCTGCAGGGCACAGTGGCCAGCCCTTTCTCCCCTGCATCTACCTTGGGTTGTTACGTAGCAGAGTTCCTCTGGTCTTCCCTTGGTACCTAGAGGGTAGAGTGCCAGCAAATTCCCCTACTGTACCACAGTGATGTCTCTGCATTTCAAAGAGCAGTGTCTGTGCCCTCTACAACAGTCTGTATCTCAGTCTTGGATTACAGGGAGAGCTTCGTTCAATGCTCGATCTCTGTCTACGGGCAGTGGATATTCCTTATATCTGTCTGGTATTTCTATATTTTTTAGAGTTCTCTTTAGTTCTTATTTTCTAATCCCTTCTTTCTCCAATACCTTGTTATAGTTAATAATTCATGATACTAAACTTCTCTCTTTCAAATTACTATTTGATTTTTTCTTTGTTTTATTTAAAAAAAATTTTTAAATGTTTTATTTATTTTTGAGACAGAGAGAGACAGAGCATGAACGGGGGAGGGGCAGAGAGAGAGGGAGACACAGAATCCAAAGCAGGCTCCAGGCTCTGAGCTGTCAGCACAGAGCCCCACACGGGGCTCAAACTCACAAACCTTGAGATCATGACCTGAGCCGAAGTCGGACGCCTAACCGACTGAGCCACCCAGGCGCCCCTGTATGTGATTTTTTCTTTTCTTGTTTGGACACAAATTGATATGCCATCTGTGTTAGTCAGCTAGGACTAGGATAACGAAATGCCCTAGACTGGGTGGCTCAAGAAAAAGGAAATTTACTTTCTCACAATTTTGGAGGCTGGAAATCTGAGATCAGCATGCCTACAGGATCAGATTCCTGGTTGTCAGAAGACAGCTTTCTCATTATGGCCTCACATGGAAGAGAGAGAGATCTGGTGTTTCTTCCTCTTTTTATAAGGACTCCAGGTTTTGTTTTGTTTTGTTTTTTAAACATCAAGGCACTACCCTTATCACTTTATTTAATTTTAATTATCTCCTTAGAAACTCTATCTTTATTACAATTACATGGAAAGTTGGGCTTTAACATATGAATGGAAGGGAAGATGCATACAATTCAGTCCATGGCACATATTTCTTTCAATTCATACTTGCCTACTATAACATTTTAAAATAATTTAAATTTAGAACTTTCAATACCTATATATTTTAAGAGCTATAATTTTATCTAGCCTACCAATAGACATTTCATATTTCATATACTTTCATAGATATTTTGAGGTAATGTAAATATTCTTGAAAACTTTTCTTTGGGGATTCTTTTTGACCTAATTTTAAAATACACTATTCCAAAAATATTTTTATTTTCTTTCTGCCTGTTACTTAAGTGCACTGCAACCCGGGACCTTTTTAAACTAAATTGTAAGGTTGGGATTTGGGACCATACATAGTTTCAATTCACCCACATGAGAGTCTGATTGTATTTGGGAATCTTCTGGACAGGATTGTCAAGAGCTACAGCATGATTGTTTCAGTGTGGCAAGAATTTACCCTGGTTCAAACAATCAGGGGTCTTTTTTAGATCCCCTTCATGGATCTAGACTTAAATCTGGAGTCTCTGATCTTAATAAAACCCTTTTCTTGTATGTTGTGCTTTGTGCAAATAGCTCATTAAAGTCCAGATATCAGGGAGTGGAAGGTGCTCTCAGAGAGTATTCTAACTCTTCTTCTAGTATGCTGGTTCTTCCAGATTTGCATTTTTCTTGAAATTTTCAGCCTTCAGGGAATTCCTTTAATTTTCCATCAAGTCATCCATGCATTTAAAGTCTTGTTTTTTAAATTTTATCCCACATTTTAAACGTGATTCCAAAAGGAATTTACCTTAATGCCCTGTCCACATATTATTCATTTCTTATTTTCTGCTGGTAATCTGTATTTTACTATTTCTTCTACATCCCTAGTCTCTTGGGTTTATATCATCTCGTCTTGAATTTTCCTATACGTGTCTTTCATATTTTTGAGAGTATAAACATATTTTGGATAAAGCCAGTTTAATGTATACCTAACATATTGCAGCAGATTTTTAAATATATACATATGTATTCTATATACTGATATTTATATTTATATTTCAAATACTAGAAGATTATAATCTGCTTTAGATGCCAATTAAGCAACAAAATGTAATTAAACAAGTAGACTTATGAAAGATCATCTATATTCTTACACAGTCTCTTTTCTTTTCTTCTTTTTTTTAATTTTAGAGAGATAGAATACGAGCAGGGGAGAGGGCGGCGGGGGGGGAGAGAGAGAGAGAGAGAGAGAGAGAGAGAGAGAGAGAGAGAGTTTCAACAGGCTTTATGCTCAGCATGGTGCCCAATGTGGGGCTCAATCCCAGGACCCTGGGATTACTACTTGAGCAGAGATCAAGGGTGGGGCACTCAATTTACTGAGCCACTCAGGTGTCCCACAGTCTCTTTTCTTATGATATCTTCTGATACCTGCTTTTGAATATGGAATACTCGGAAGAAAATCATTAATTTTTGAAATGGAATCGAAGGCCTTTAGAACTGGAATGAGTGTGAGATATCTAATTGAGCCCAGTCATTTTACAATTAGCAAATAGAGACAAAGTAGGTTGAGTGCTATTCAGCTATATTGTACTGGTATTCTGAACTTTCTATATATTTCTTGTGTTTCAGTGTCTATAATGGTTTTTTACTAGTCATGTTGCATTCTTTGTTATTTTATGCTTGAAATTACATAATTAATGTGTGTTATTCAGTCCTACCAGTATTATTTTTGGTTGTCAATCCATAGACATAGTGCAATAATGGTACCATGAAAGATAGAAGCATCTTCATTGTGTTGAGCATTGCATCTTAGCCAGGAAGAGGTTCCGGTGACATTTTCTTCCATCCAAAATAGTTTTTATTTTTTCAGCATATTTTTATTATTTATTTTGAATTTCCTGACTCCTCACATTCAATGCTTGTCCTGATCGTTATTATACCCTTGGGCTCTGCTTTATATTAATAAAGTTTTTCAAACAATGCTCCTCTCATCTGCCTTGGGTTTTAACTTACCCAGAGATATCTTTATTCAGTCCTAACAGACTGCAAGAGACTATTACCATGTGAATGAAATTTAAATTCAATGAATCAAAAAAGGAAAACCAGTCTTCCAATTCACCCCTCTTCTCCTGCATCTTTTGAATTTCTTTCTCTGAAGAAGGTGCAAATTTGGAATATCTCTTTAAGGATTTAATTTCCTTGATAGTCTCCATGTTTTTCTTTATGGTTCACTTTTCTATAAATTTTAATTATCTGTTACTTAAAACCAGAACTCTAGTATATTTCATAATGATGACACACCATAGTTACAAAGTGATTTGCTGGGTAGATGATAGCCTCTCACTATTAGTACAATGTTTTGTATTGCTCATATTTCCAATTTATAATATATTTGTTGTCACACAAATTAAACCTCTTTACATAACTTCTGTGGAAGCCAGATATCTTTTGTTAGTATCTAATGTCATTTTCCATATATTTTATATATGCAGAGAAGACAAAAGTTATAAGTTAGAAATTATGTTAGAGAGAAATTTTAAACACAGACCACCTGCTCAAATAAATAAAATGATTTTCAAGTAAGAGTATATATTGGAGGGAGAGTGAGATTTTTTCCCAGAGTATCAGAAAACTAAGCATCTAGTCACATTACCTATAGTTAAATGGTGGATTATTGCCAGTTGCAGGAAAAAAGAAATCTGTGTCGTAACTTACATAAATCTAAATGTTCCATATGAATTTTAGATGTTTTTGTTCCTTATATAAACAACTATTATATATTTACAATTAGCGGGGAATTAGCCACTCAAAAGAATATGATTGCTTTATAAAGAATAAAAAAATAATTTTTACCAGGAGGTTTTTTTCTGTACTGTCTAAATAAGTGCTTCCATGCCCACTAAAAATATTCTTGAATAATATATATCTTCTGTACTTCAGGTTTCCAGAGAACCCCATCTCCAGACAGAATCTTTCTACTATTTCCATTGCTTGTCTCAGCTTCAGGGCTTTGCCCTAAAATTAAGCTCCTCAGGAATCACAGCTTGAATTTATATTTAACTAATTGGTTCCTATTCTAGAATTGAATTGTTCATACCAAATTTATATAATGAGATAGTCATTTCCATACTGCTTCCATTTCCTACCAACATTTCAGGCAAAATCTAGCAACAAACCTTAGACTCTCACCTTTTCTCTGGACATTCTTGTCCAACCAGGTGAATTTTGGCACAGGGTTACATGAGATAGGTCTCTAACTAAATAAATAAGTCCACAGAATGAGTCTTCCACTTAGGGACCTGCAGCACTTATCTTCCTGACCTATAAAACCACAAAGAGAATAATGGATACAAACAAAGAAAACACTCAAACACATTTGCAACAAAACTATAAGACAACCTGCAAATACCATATTTATTTAAGTGCTGCTGACAATATCTGAAATAGAAATCGATGAAAAGACTCATGGGAATTTACAATGGTGAAGTCAGTTTATGTAAAGAGTGTGCTGGCTGTTGAAGATGTCAAAAATTTGAATTAAACACACGTCTCCGGGTTGAGGGTGAGGATATTCAGTATACTGTTCGTCTAAGTATATCTGAGACAAAACAATGTCTGATACGACCCTTGTCAATCAAGACTTATCCAGGAGACATAGTAATCTGAACACAGAAAGTTTAATATAAAGAATTACTAGCTATGGCAGAGCTCTCACTTTAAAGATGAAACAAAATTCTAAAGAATTTCTTACACCTAAGGAGGACTTCCTGAAGAAGGAGTCCCCTCCCCAACCAGGGAAGAAGGTATGGTTGTAGCCTGCTGGATGATAGAGAAGTACTCTGGGATGCTTAAACCAGAGCTGGTTGACAGTGACTGGACGGCTTAATACACCTAAGAAAAATGTAAGGGTGACAAGAGAAGAAGGTGAAAAGGAGATAAGCTCCTTTTATATTTATATTTTATATCTAATGGTTGTATGTAAGAGAAAAACCAATTAGAAGCCAAATACACAATTTAATGATTAATGTTAAACATAGACACAGATAATGCTTATGAGTAAAAGTAGAGTTTAGAAAGAGGGAGAAGAAGCATGGAGAAGAAAGTACAAATTACTTATATATTTGTATATCTTAGGCAATTAAAAAATATGATATATTAGAAGTGTTAACTACTCTAAAAATATAGATTGCCTTAAGTCATGCAACGCACTAGATGATGAGATTCATAACACATACCTACTGCTGTACCCCCTTTGCTGTAAAGTGGGACCCTTGTTTGATTGTGACTTTATGTAAAATCCATTTTTTAAAACTTCTATTCTCTACCATGTATTCCTCTCTCTACCATTTGCAATGGCAGATGAAGAATTTTTAATTCATTTAAACGTTTATTTATTTTCCAGAGGGGTGGGGAGAGGCAGAGAGAGACAGGGAGACAGAGGATTCGAAGCAAGCTGTCAGCACAGAGCCTGATGCGGGGCTCCAACTCATGAACTATGAGATCATGACCTGAACTACAGTTGGATGCTTAACTAACTGAGCCACCCAGGCACCCTTCTTCTTTTTTCATTTCTTTTTTTAATTTTTTTAACGTTTATTCAGTTTTGAGAGAGAGAAAGAGAGAGAGAGAGAGAGAGAGAGTGAGAGAGATGCCGAATCTGAAGCAGGCTCCAGCCTCTGAGCTGTCAGCACAGAGCCCGACCTGGGGCTTGAACCCAGGAACCATGAGATCATGACCTGAGCCGAAGTCAGATGTTTAACCGACTGAACTACCCAGACGCATATCACAGGCACCTTTCTAATTCATTTTAAATGGCAACCACTTTTGCCAAGCTTCCAAGAGCCAAGACTGTACTAGTGTTGCTTCCCAAATGGTTTTCTTTAACTCAGAAACATACTTCCTGATCAATCATCTCTCTTATCCATCTTCAGATTACATCTCACTTGAATCAGTTACCTGCACGTCAAAGCTCCTGTTGGTGCATGTTTTTTTTTTTTTTTAGGACTGCATCTCCTTGACTGTGTAGTTCCTTTTCTCTCTTTACCAAAAAAAACTAGCACTTCTCAAACTGGATTGTGTTATGTCTTTACCCAGTTATTAATCTCAAAACCAAGAGGGGGGTTGGGGATAGATCTTGAGGGGGTCACCAGTCTTTCCTGAAGGGCAGGCATTTTCATCAATGAACAAAGAAGTAGTACCATCTTTTGTCAATCTGTTTCGGGATGCTACTATTTTATCTTTTATTCACCTGTTTTGTGTTCCTTCTGTTGGCTCAGAGGGTTACAAAAAATTTGAGTTTTCAGAAATTACAAAACACTAACCAAGATTTTTCTCATCCCAGCTCTTAAGATCCTGCTTTTTCTTAATCAAAGCCTAACTTTGGTTAGAAGACTCATCAGGGTTGTGAATTCAACCTCTTCTAGTGATCTGTTATTCTTCTAATTAAGTCCTGGTCCTGGTCCTCAGCTTTTCTGCCTTCCAGCTGCAGGAAATTTCTGTCCCTTCAAAGACTACCTAGAAGGTTCTCTGGCTTTTGTGCTACTCCTTACACATTCATTTGCACACTTCTACTTGGGGAATGATGCTCAACTTTTCATTGTTTATCCCCAGTGCGTTGAGAACTGAGCAGCAGGCTAATACCATGGTCCTTTACTGACTATAATTAGTCAAATGCCTAAGATGTTTCAATGGCTAGTGTATTTCTCTTTATTGGGTTCCCTTCCCACCTTACCACCCATAAAGTATAGATCGGTTGCTTTGTAGTGTTATACAAGGAGCTATCAATATTGCATTTGCAGCAATGCTATGGTCCTCCTTGCCAGATGGCTGGTGAATACTACAGCTAGAATTCCCACTTTAGAGTCTACCTCCTAGAACAGCTTCTGGTATCAATTATAGCTTGGATTGGCTAGAAATCTGTCTCTGAGACTCTAGATTTGAGTACAGGTTATATATCAGTGAGAAAGAATAATATCTAGAAGAAATAAAGGAGGCAGTATTTAACATAGAAGCTGAACTGCAGTGAAGCTGCAACAGAGGCTCAGTAAAACCCTTAGCAAGGTTTGAAGCCTGCACGGCCTTTCAGAGTGTTCTCGTTTGAGAGAAAAAGCAAAGAAGACTCTTGTACATCCATTTCAACTAATCATGTGCATGCAGGCTGCCACCAGGAAGGGGCTAAACTTGGATTTGAAGCTTTCTTATACAGAGGGGAAAATAATGGCGAAGGATTCAGTTGTGTCTCATTCAACTAATACTCTTTTCTTTTAATTTTTAAAAATATTTTTATTTATTTTTGAGAGAGAGAGAGAGAGAGAGAGAGAGAGAGAGAGAGAGAGAGAGAGAGAGAATGAGCGTGAGAGGGACAGAGAAAGAGAGGGAGACACAGAATCTGAAACAGGATCCAGGCTCTGAGCTGTCAGCACAGCTGTAACAATGGCTAGATATCTGAACCTAGTTGTCCTAGAAGTTACGTGTTAGAGAGAGATCCATCACATGAACCCCAGAATTACCTTCTGAAGAAAAGACCATCCTGCCCCTTTGCCTTGGTACTGACTGGATATCATATAATGAGAAATATATATCTATTGTGTTTAGTCTCTGATACTGGTAGGGAGACTGTATGTCAAAGCAGGTAGCATTGCATTCATAATACAAAAGGAGACACAATGGAGAATGACAGGAAGTAGTTGTAGGTAGGGTATATTTAGTTAAGGTAGACAATAATGGTTTCTCTAAGAAAAACATATTTGAGTGGACACATAAATAGTGAAGCAAGAACACATAAACATCCATTTTAAGAATATTCTGAGCAGATAATCAGCCCCTCAATGGAATACAGTTAAACAACTTTGAGGAAAAGATAGTGAAACAGATTGGCTGGTGCAAAGGGTTAAAATGGCAAGTACTATGAGTCTGATAGGTGAACGGGGCAAGACCAGATATCGCCTTATCACCCAAGTTAAGAACTTGGAGCTTTATTATAGGAAGAGTAATATTTTATTAATTTTGAACATAAGATACCATTGTGGTATTTTAAACATCACTATATTACTCCAAGAGAGCAAAGGTGAATTAATTTAACCCTGTTAGACAGCTATTAGAGTTACCCAAGGAAGGATACTACTAACTTTGCTTATACTGATAGCGAAGGGAAAAGTAAATAAGGGTTAAATACAGTGTATTTTTGAATTACTCATTGATCCATTGATCCAATATTGGTCCATTGACCAGTATTGGTCTAATCAATATTGATTCATTTATTGATTAGTCCATTGGTATCAACCTATTAATTGTGCAGTAAGAGGGAAATTTTTAAAAACTCCAAGACCATGCATAGTTTTTCATCTGCACTATGAGCATATGGAAATATCCTTTATTAGGACCACTGAAAACTTGTAGAACAGTTGAGATGAAGATAAGGGAAATCAACATTCTGTTTTCAACATGAAATTCATTTTACCTCTATCAACATGTGATGAGAAGTTCTCAGTAAACATTACAAATCTAACATGATTCTAAGAGGCAAAACCTAGACATATAAAGCCAATACCAGTGCATAAATAGTATGTAAAACAATAGCAAATTAGTGTTATTAGTATGAAAGGAAATAAAAAGGATAGGAAGTCATTTCAGAAAGAGGAGAGTGAACCAGAAAAGAAGGCTAAAAGGAGCTGACCTAGAGGTAGAAGGGAAGCCAGGCATATGCATATGGTACCTGAAGCCAGGGCAAGAGTTTTTCAAGAATAAGGGAATTAGAGAAGGTCAAGTACTGAGAAGCTAGCTAAGGTCACAAACAAGATTTTGCCATTGAATTTCGCAAGTTGAAAGTTTATTTTTCCTCTTCAAAAAGAGGGGGATTTGGAGGTTTTAGGGTAGAGTTTATCCTAGTTCTTGTTGGTTTATGAGAGAATGGTAGGTCAGGTCATAAAAGTCAGTGAGTATAGACAATTCTAAGTAGTATTGCTATAAGCAACTACAGAGGAATGAGGCAGTTGGAGGAATGAACATGGTACCCAAGGGAGTATTTTGTTGTTTTTAATATGTGAAATATGCAACATTTTTATGTACTGGATGGGGATGATGCTCCAGTGCAGAAGGAAAAAATGATAACACAGAATAAAAAAGGAGGGTAACTTCACAAGCAAAGTCCTTGAGTAGGAAAAACTGCACGGGAATTGTTATGGCCTTTAAAAGCAGAGTAATTCCTCCAGTGGAACAAGGGGACAGGCAGAATGTAGATGAAGAGTTAGCCATGTTGGTAGATTTGGTGGGGATAAGTCAAGCTAATTCTCTTCTGAAGTTGTTATTGTGTCAATTGGTAGTGAGGGCTTAGGGAGAGAGATTTGGAAGTTTAAAGAGTGGAGAGTGTGTGAAAAAGTAATCCAAGAAGGAGTAAAATGAATTTGCCTCAAAAATGTGGAAGAACAGCATATGCAGTAAAATGATGCAAAGTCAGAAATTTGAAGGTCCAGATGAGGATCAAAACAGTTATACTTTCAGTTCCACTGGGAATGATTTGGTACACTATGAGGTGGCGGTGGGGGAAGAATTATTTAAATTAAGATATTTTTGAGGAGATGCAACTATTGGTTGCATCTTTAAAAACTAGAAACCATTCAGGAATTGACACAGAGAAAGATGTTTTTAAGAAGGCGAGCTAATAACTGAGAAGTCACCTAGACCCCTGTTGCCCTCAGTACCATGCCAACCAATTTGTGATTTTTCAGTATTGTTAACAGAAAGATACATAGAGATGAGTATATCTTCTTCCAGTTTTACCAATGAGATTCCTTTAAATATATATAGCAAATCATGAGATTAAAAAACAAAAACAAAACCTACATAAAAAATCTAAAAATAGTATTTCAAACCTTCCCAGGAAATACAGGCTTTGGAAGCATTCACATGATATTGATTTTAGGGTCACATTCATCCTGCTGTGGGGTGTAAAGCACATCAGGTCACATGGCCATGCCCTGTGGGTCCCCCCCCCCCCAACTGAGGCTATGATGGCAAACACCATTCTCTTTAAAGAGTACTCCAAGTAGAACAATCATTAATTTTGTGTATCTAGCACATTTTATCGTGACAGGATCAATATACGATGGTGGGATTTACAATGTGTCCGCTGGGGACAGAGAGCACAAATACAGTGATTTCTTATCTTAGTCTTTAACAAAGATATGTATGTTCAATTCAAGTTTAGAATTCAAGTGATCTCTTATATTTTTATGTTGTTAGTGGTTGAGAATCTCAGAATGAGATACGCATTCTAATTTTTATAAGACATTGAACCATTTCTTAAAAATAAAGAAATCCAGTAATATTATTGACACCATTGTATATTCATTAATAAAAAATGAATAAAGTTTTATTTTTTTGTTATTTTGGATGTAGTGTGATTCTATATAAGGAACATGACTTAGTTTCTTTTGAAGTTTGCAAATTAGCTTGAAGGAGAAAATAAAAACATAAAATAAGTAGATAGCATGTAAGTACCATTGAGCAAGACTGACTGTGCAATTTGAGCACTGGAACACAAAAATGAAATAAATATTATAGACAGTAAAATCCAGTAAGTATTTATGGAGGATGGAGAATGTGAACAAAATTTGGGGAAAAAAAGTCATCAAATTTTAAAGATAAACAGGATATAGAGCCTCATGATTAAATCAAAGTATCAAATGAAAGTAATGAAAAATAAGAGAAACATTGGTAAGTGGAGAAACTCAGTTTGCTGGTTGGCAAATATTTAAAACATAAAACAGTATGTGTTTTTACTTTTATTTTTCCTACTGCTTAACTTTCAACTTTGAAGTTTATATTATATATAAGGAAATTTTAAAACAAGAAAACAAAGAAGACCTAATATCTCAGGTAATAAGAGCTAATTAATCATTGCAAATCACTTTGAACATTCCCATTCCCAATGATACTGGTTCATTTACATGAATGCCCCATTTCTGTATCCTATACTCAAGTCATGGTTTTTGCTTTGCTCTACTATCAAACACTCACATTCTAATCTGAAAATACTTCAAAATAAGGTTTCATTAGTTTATTTCTTTAAGGAAATAAAATCAGTAATGAGATAGAAACAACAGAAATTCGTATATGCAGTGAGTTCGTTAAACCACAGTCATTTTTGTCACTTTTATTTTTATCTCATAGGACAAAAGGATGGTAAATCAAATCCATGCCAACAAAAGCATTTAATTTCAGCAAGTAATTAAAAAAATTCCCCAGCTAATATAAAATGCTTCTTTGGGGAAGTGACTTTTCAAACTACAAGAAGGCATAGTACCACAGAGCGGCCATAGAGATTTCGTTGCTAGTTGTAAAATAAACAGATTCTTAGAGAATGGATATGTTTTTACTCACTACTGTGCTTATAATGAGATTGAATTCAACTTCTTCTGTACTAATTGTATTAAACTGTGTACATAAAAGTGATGGAATGAAGGTGATTTGGGGATTAGGCGAGCAATCGAAGGTTTGGGAACATGATACAAAATTAATATGTGCTTGATTTTTGTTAATTCCTGTATGCGTATTTCTTTTACTGAAGAAAGTAAAGGAACGATAAGCATCTTGTAAATGGAAATAGAGATGAAGACAAACTTGAGCTACGATGTTATGATATATTTATTTTGGTTTCTGTGTGGTTTTATTATTTTTTTATCTTTTCCTGATTTTTGTTGTCGTTGTTGTTGTTTTTTTAATTTTGGTTTGTTTGGCTTTTGGTTTTCAATTTTGTGCAAAAAAAAAAAAAAAGCTCAAATCAAAACTGCAAGCAAAATCCTCACTTAGAATGTGGCCTTAATAGAATAAAAACCTCATTCTATAAAACATAGATAGTACTTTGAAAAAATGGCATAGAGTAACCAATCAATGGCATTTGTGCTCTCTAATGAAAAAAATAGTATGAACAGTTCATATTAGAGAACTCATTTTACAAGTAGATGCCACAACTATTTTGTATTCAGTTAAAAGTTGCTAGATAAAATTCTAGGATTACATGAAAAGATTGTACCATTTGGTTTCATAGGAAATATCCACTCTTCAGATCCCCTAATAATTAAAAAAGGCATAGTAAACCGATGTAGAATACCTATTATGTCTAAAGGGTTGTGTCTTTTAGTTTGTTATATTCCTAATAGCTATTTAAATAATTATTGATTAATATCCTAGCCAGAATAAACAAACAACATTTAAGCACTGAGATGATCTCACTTGTTCCCTCAGGCTACCCTTTCCCTCAGTAACTATCAGTTACTCCTTTAACTATCAGTTAAAATGAAACTATCAGTTATTCAAGTCTAAGATAAATATGTAGAATATATTATGTATTATGATATTTCAAGAAACCTATAGAGTATAAGGTAAAATTATATGATGCAAAATATATGTATATTAAAATTTATTTCATTTCACTAGGCTAAAAGAGAAAGTATCTAAATCAGAGAGTATTTTACAAGAATGACATAGGAGCCTTTATCTGAATATTAAAAATTGTTCTGTAACAGTCAACCTGTATGCATATACAACATTAAAATAATTTTATAAGATATTTATACATGTTGCAGTTCTTTTTATGCTCCTTTTAAAATGGAAATACCTAACACATTTCTTTCACTTTGATCCTTCATATTCTAAAATATATATTTTAATTTTCCATCTGTCTTTACAATATGCTACATATATGAGCAAAAATGTGATATATACACAAAGTTTCCTTGTAATGGTTTTATAAACTTTTAATACTTCCAACATAAATATGAAAAACCTTTTGTATGGCTTTTTGTAAATGGAATTTTATTATTTGAACCCTGGCTACATTGAAAATGTAGCTGATTCACATTTCTAATCATTGCTTCATCAGTTAAAGTAGTAAAGGATCGCATAAAACAAAAAGAAATTAGTTTAGCTTTCCATTTTAATTAGTCACACCTATCCTATTAGGTATTTAAACCTTGATAACCCAGATTCAGAATTATTAAGATTAAGGTATAATTAGCTATTCAAATCAATTTTGTCATTCAATTCTATTAATACTGTTGCTAAAATTTATCACATAATTAATCCTAATATTATTCATTATAACCCACAATTAACAGTCTAGTATTTCTATAGATGGAAACTGATATAATTCTGAAAAAATACTGCACCAGCATTTTTGTTATCACATTTGCATTGATTGCCTACTCTTTCTATGAATAATAAGGGAGATAAATTTAACTTAAACTTTGTACATTAGATATTAGAAGTGTCTAGAGTTTTTTCAATTTTTGAAGAATTGTATCTCGCTTAGTAGATGGTTTTAGTTAAATACTGTTTAAGAACAGCATGCCATTTGGCTGTCTTTTTCTGTCAACATGAAGGACGATAGTATTCTTAAAATATCTCAAAACAAGCATATTTCCCAATAAAATATGTTAGCAATATAAATCAAATTAAAGGTAGGCAAAGCACAAATAAATCACAGGGGCATTGATTTTATTTCACAAAATGCAAACCTTTCATAGTATTTGTTTTTATTATTTATTAATATTGGTTGGAAACTAAACTCAGAAAAACATTTTAACATTTCTTAATGGAAAGACATTTTTAAAAAAAAAATTGAAAACAAATGTCACTTTAAATCTATACTTCCAAACACGAGAGGGCATTTATTTAGTTTCCTTTGCATTTCATAGTCCACTAACTTTCCCTTTTTCTGAGCTACTATTTCTTACATTCTTTTTTATCAAAGCAGAAACTATTCTTCCTCATTCTCCTTTACCTGTTGAGCTTTCCTCTTGTTCCTCTGAGAACACAGATCATAAAAGAACTCCTACAGGCTCCTGCCAAGACATTTATCCACCCACCCACATTTGGATGATATATTCTGCCTTTCCACCTGCCGCTGTGGATGAACTATATCTATGTTCCTAATTAATATCTATATCCCTTTCTTTGTGAATAGATTCCTTCCCCTCAGGAACATCATTTTATCATTTGTCTTCTCTCTCTGGGATCAACATTTTTTTCCCCTCTCTACTATATCATTCTCATTAGCAGCAATAAATTTGTGATTTCCCCAAACTTAAAAGAATAAAATGATAAAAACTCATACTCTCTTTAACCTGCCTCTCTCCTGCTTCTGCTCCGCAATTTTTCTCCCTTATAGCTCCAATTTCTCTCTTGAATGTTACTTAGTCAGGCTCCTCATCACTCTTTTCTCCTGGTATCTACATTGGTATGTCCAATGACTCTGACTTCATTTTGAGGAATTATTGTTAGCTGCAATTGACGTAGTTGATCATTCTTTTACTCACTGAATAGCTGCTTTAATTGGCTTTGAGGACACCATACTCTCTTGAAATCCCTTCTTCCTAACTGAATATGCCTTTTCAGTCACTTTTGTTAGTTCTCCATAGTCTAAAACTGAAAATATTAGAGTTCCAAGACTTGGTCTTTAGATCATTTCTCTTTCTTTCTATTCTCATATCTTATACATTTTTGAAATCATTTTAAACATCATCTATACTTGATATTTTCAACATTCATATTTTCTGCGTTTTATACTCCTGTGAACACCAACTACACTTTTGACATTGCAATGTGGAAGTCCAATAGATATATCAAGAAATTATCACATTGATTGAGGTAAATTTTACTTACCATAAAATTCAGTCATTAATGTGTACAACTTGATAAGTTTTGTCATACGTATATATCCATAAACCATCTCTATAATCACGATAATGAATACATCTTTTACCCTTTTCATCACATCATTCATAATACTCGAATTCCATCCCTTCTCTTTCTCATGCTTCACTTCCCAGCCCTGGTCTCCAGGTTACAGCTTTTTCTGCTTTCTGCTACTGTAGATCAATGTTTATTTTCTATAATTTGAGATAAATGTAATTACATAATATATACTCTATTTGGACTGGTTTCCTTCACTCAGTATAATTATTTTGAGATTCATGTGTATTGTTGCATGTATCAATAGTTCATGCATTTTTATTGCTGAGTAGCATTTCATTATATGGAAACATCACTTATTCATTTACTTGTTTATATAATATACAACCCTCTCGTCCATTTTTGGGTTATTACAGATTATGTCCCTATAACAGCTGAGTACAATTATTTTTATGGACAGAGGCTTACATTTCTTTTGGGTAAATGCCAAGAAGTAGGATAGCTGAATCATATAATTGATATATGTCTAACCCTAAAAACTGGCAATCTGTTCCCCAAAGGTGTGTAAATATTTATACTTATATCAGTAGTGTATACGGATTCCAGTTCTCTCATATCTTCACCAATAACTGAATCATCATTGTTTTTTTTTAAATTATAGCCATTCAGGTAGTAGTGGTATGTAATTATGGATTTAATTTTCATTTTGCTAATGTCTAATAATGTTGAGAATCTATTCATGTGCATATTTGCCATACTATACCTTTTCTGCTGAAGTGTTTGTTCAAACCTTTTGCCCATTTTTCTTTTGAGATGTTGGTGTCCTTATTGGTTTTTGAAAGTGATTTTATATATTTTGAATTGAACTTTTTCTGATATGTGATTTGAAAATATTTTCTTCCAATATGTGGCTTGTCTTTTCCTCCTTTTAATCCTATGTTTTGAAATGCAGAAATTTTTAAGCCCAACTTGCCATTTTTTTCTATTGATAACACCACCAATATCATACTTTTGAATCTTTATCCAACCTAATGTCATAACAACTCTTTCTTCTAGAAGTTTTAGATCATTTTGCTTTAATTTAGATCTCTAATGCATTTTTATTTTATTATTATATAAGCTGTAATGTATGCATCAAAGTTGTGTTTATGCATATTATTATGCAATTGTTTCAGCAACTTTCTTCAGGGGAAAAAAAAAAAACTCTGTTCAGTGTTGCCATTGTACCTTTGTGAAATTCAGTTGTACACATATTTCAGGGTCTATTCTGGACACTCTAAACTGTTCCATTGATTTACATGTTTGTCTTTATGCAACAATACATTCTCTTGATTGTTGTTGCCTAAGAATAAGTCTCCTGTCAGGTAATGTTAGTTACCCAACTTTGTTTACTTTCAAACTTATTTTGGCCATAAGACTCTTTTGTATTTCCATATTAATTTTAAAATCATACTCTCAATTTCTTTGCTGGGATTTTGATTTGGATTATGTTGAACTGTAAGTCAATTTGGAATGAATTGACATCCTAATAGTGAATGTTATCATCCGGGAACATGGTACAACTCTTCATTTTTTAGGTTTTCTTTAACTTCTATCAAGTCAATTCTGAGGCTTTCAGCAAACAAATATTGCACATCTTTTGTCAGATTTATAACAAAAATAGTCTTTTAAATATTTATTTAATATTTATTAATAATATTTAATATTTAAACAGTATCATTTTTATTTAAATTTTTTTTGTTCATTAAATTATTTTTTGTTACTCAGAACTGCAATTGACTTTTGTATATTGACTTTTTCTTTTCAACTTTGTGCTTACTCCTTTAGTCTACAAAGGCTTTTGTTTTTTGATTTTGTTATTTGTTTGGGTGGGTTGTAAGATTCCATTAAATTTTCTAATGGGTGATCATGTCATCCAACAATAAAGATAGCTTCATATCCTCTAAAATCTTTATTTTATAGATTATAAATTTCTCCTTGTTCCTTTTTATCTTTACTCATTTCATTTTTTTTTCTTGCCTTATTACAATGACTGTAACTTCCAAAACAGTGTTGGATAAACATTGTGGGAGTAGACCTCATTATCTTATAGCTGTTCTTTCTCGTATGGTATATAGTATTTTATCACTAAGCATAAATATTAGCTGCAGCATTTTCATAGATACTCTTTATCAAGTGAGAGATTTTTCCTTTATTGCTACATTTGATGTTGTTTTAATCAGAAAAAATGGCGAATTTTGTCAAATGAATTTTATTTCGTGCTTCTTTGCATGCCTTGTACATTTTTTTTAAATTTTTTTTCAACGTTTATTTATTTTTGGGACAGAGAGAGACAGAGCATGAACGGGGGAGGGGCAGAGAGAGAGGGAGACACAGAATCAGAAACAGGCTCCAGGCTCCGAGCCATCAGCCCAGAGCCTGACGCGGGGCTCGAACTCACAGACCGCGAGATCGTGACCTGGCTGAAGTCGGCCGCTTAACCGACTGCGCCACCCAGGCGCCCCAACTTGTACATTTTTTAAAATATAAGTGTTATTAATTTCACCTCAAGTGCTGGATATTTTAGTATTACTACAAATATTCTAAAATTTTCTGTGGATAGAAATTTGGAAACTGTTTAATTCCCTTAGGTATTTTAAAACCTGTCAGATGAAATCTGAGCAATGTCTACTTTAATTAATTCCTGCTACTATAGCAGGACCATTCTGAGTATTCTAAACAGTATACAATGAGATTTTATAATCTGGTTGGTGGAGAGTTTCTTTTCCAGGCAATGAGTGAGCACTAGCTTCAATTCTCTCTAATCCTTCCAGATAGTTCTTTCCCAGGCCTTCATTACTTTCTGCCTATACATGCATTAATAAGTATTTTGCTGACTACAAAGGAAACAATCAACAAAACTAAAAGGCAACCAATGGAATGGGAGAAGATATTTACAAATTACATATCAGATAAAGGATTAGTATCCAAAATCTATAAAGAATTTATCAAACTCAACTCCCAGAAAACAAATAATCCAATAAAAACTGTGCAGAACACATGAAAAGACACTTTTCCAAAGAAGACATCCAAATGGCCAACCGACATATGAAAAGATACTCAAATTCACACATCATCAGGGAAATACAAATCAAAACTACAATGAGATACCACCTCACACCTGTCAGAATGGCTAAAATTAACAACTCAGGAAATAGCAAACGTTGGCGAGAATTTGGAGAAAGGGGAACACTTTTGCATCATTGGTGGGAATGCGAACTGGTGTAGCCACTCTGGAAAACAGTATGGAGGTTCCTAAAATAAAAAAAAAAAAAAGAGTTACCCTACAGCACAACAATTGAACTACTAGGTATTTGTCTGAAGGATGCAAAAATGTTGAAATGAAGGGTACATGCACCCCAGTGTTTCTAGCAGTGCTATGAACAATAGCCAAATTATCAAAAGAGCCCAATGGCCATCAACCGATGCATGGATAAAGAAGAGGTAGATTATATATATATATATATATATATATATATATATATATATATATATATACACACACACACAATGGAATGCTACTCAGTGATGAAAAAGAATGAAATCTTGCCATTTGCAACAACATGAATAGAACTAGAGTGTATTATGCTAAGCAAAATAAATTGGGCAGAGAAAGACAAATATTATATGATTTCATTCACATGTGGAATTTAAGAAACACAACAGATGAACATAGGGGAGGGGAAGGAAAAATAAGATAAAAACAGAGAGGGAGGCAAACCATAAAAGACTCTTAAATACAGAGAGTAGACTGGGGGTTACTAGAGGAGAGGTCCGTGGGAGGATGGGTTAAATGGGTGATGGGCATCAAGGAGAGCATTTGTTGAGATGATCATGGGTGCTATGTGTAAGTGATGACTCACTGGCTTCTACTTCTGAAACCAATACTACACTGTATGTTAACTACCTTGAATTTAAATAAATAAATGAAAAAAAGAAGTATTTTGCTGAATGCGAAG
Source organism: Felis catus (assembly GCF_018350175.1). Classification (NCBI taxonomy): domain Eukaryota; kingdom Metazoa; phylum Chordata; class Mammalia; order Carnivora; family Felidae; genus Felis; species Felis catus. The sequence goes on along the minus strand of NC_058368.1, from coordinate 38,531,736 downwards.
GGACATTTAGATAATCTTTAGAGTGCTGTCTTTGTACAAGTCTATCTTTTGTAGTACTTTGTCCCATCATATTTAGCTATCTTGGTCTCCCTGAACTGCTTCCTTTACTCACATTAGTGAATGTGTGAGGCTTTGCCTGGATTCCCTCTCTCCGCACCATGTTCTGAATACTCTCAAGGCATTACACTGGGACAAAGAGTGGAATCTATTTCCTAGTTTTCTGGGTATAGTCCATGTCTTGATAACCTTTGTTTTATATATTTCATTTCATTTTCTTTCTTTCTTTTTTTTTGCTTACTTCAGGAGGGAAGGTAAAATCACTTTCTTATATACCATCATGTCCAGAAGGAGATGTCCTGTATGCAAAAAATATGTTCAAGAATTACCCATAATATTTTGTCCCAAAACTTTCCCTCTAGCATTCCTTTTCCCTTTGGTTAATGCAAATCCATTTTTACATAGCTTGCAGCAAAAATAGTGATATATTTCCTGACTCGTTTCTTTCAATTTCTGTAGTTCAAGACAACTACAAATTGAGTTGTCTCTACCCTTAGTATATACCTAGCGCCTGACTATCACTTATTCCTTCCCACTTATAATGTGGACCAAACCACTCTACTCTCTTATCCATAGTATTCTAGAGTCTATTTCATTAGTCAGAATAATCTTGTTCGTATATTTTAAATCATGATATTCTTTGCTAGTTACCATACAATAGCTTTTCAATTCACTCAAAATAAACAATAAACAAATAATCTATTCTAATGGACTATAAGACTGTAGCAGGTCTGTCCCCTCATGGCTATGAAATATGAAATATGTTCCTGGAATCCTCCGTTTTGCTCACACAGCTCCAGCTACAATGACCTCCTTGAAGTCTTCAGAATCACTTTCCTTAGGAATTTTCTGTTTTCTTTTTCTTCTAACTGGGTCCCTATTTCCATAGATATGCAGATGTCAGCATTGTTTCTTCCTTCACCCTGTCTAAGGTCTTTATATAAATATTTCCTCTTCTCTGAGGACTTCCTTGACTCTTCAGTTTTTAAAATTATCATCCAGCCTTCCTTTCCCAATTTAAATTTTTTCTATTTCCCTAATGGAATGAATGAATGCAGTGCATTAAATTTTTTTTTTCTTATTATGTTCTATCCTCCTACACTATAACACAAACTTCGTGAGAACAGGGATTTTTATCTATTTTGTTCACTGCTCAATTCTTAGCACTAGGAAAAAAGTATGGCATCTATTAAAAACACAATATGTATATGTATATATATGTATAACATGAACTAAATTTCTTTATGATATTAATAATTCATAATTTCTTTTTTTTTTAATTTTTTTCAACGTTTATTTATTTTTGGGACAGAGAGAGACAGAGCATGAATGGGGGAAGGGCAGAGAGAGAGGGAGACACAGAATCGGAAACAGGCTCCAGGCTATGAGCCATCAGCCCCGAGCCCGACGCGGGGCTCGAACTCACAGACTGCGAGATCGTGACCTGGCTGAAGTCGGATGCTCAACCGACTGCGCCACCCAGGCGCCCCAATAATTCATAATTTCTGCTAATTTTAAGGCTATCTTTACAGGCAGCCTATATAATTTTGTAGAATTATTTCTTCTTTTGCTTTATATCACACTGAAGGATTATGCTGTATATATCAAGTACCCCATTTTTATTATAAAACATTTTTGGCATATAGAATTATGTAAAGAGTAATATTGCAACTATCCATATATACAATATCCAGAATAAACCAGTATAATTTAATGTTTGTGCCTTTCAATTTATTATAGTTCCAATTTTATGCTGCTTATATTTTTTTATTTTTTTAATATGAAATTTATTGTCAAATTGGTTTCCATACAACACCCAGGGCTCATCCCAAAAGGTGCCCTCCTCAATACCCATCACCAACCCTCCCCTCCCTCCCACCCCCCCATCAACCCTCAGTTTGTTATATTTTATATTTTAAAATATAATATTAAAGAGCTGCTTATATTTTAAAGAGGATGTAATTTTTTATCTATTATCAAGTTTCTCCTGAAGGATTCTCTTTAGGAATCTAAGAGGTAACACCAGTAGCAAAACTGCCTACCCTAGCAAAATAACGCTACTCCTCATTTGCTTGTGTTGTTTAAGATTAGTGGTATTAATCACATCATGGCCAATAAAAGGTATTCATTTTTCACTTTTATATATTTAAAAACCTTACTCTAAAATTTACAAACTGTTTTGAAATTGTGTTCTGAATAGATGGACCTAGAAGCTGCTAACACATGGATTGTCTATGGAAAGTATAAACTAATGTGCCCACTGAAAAATAAAGTCAGGATCATGGCTAGCTTATAGAAAGTTAATATTTTTATAGTCCACTCTTCAAATATAGATTTTTACTTTATTTTTCAAACTATGGAGATTCCCCTTTACGTTAAATTCAGCCACTTAAAAATAGTGCTTCCATGATTCAAATAAACATTTTTTAACTAAATCGCCTTTTAATAAGATTATGTAAATGTTACACATATTGAAATAAATTTATGAAGATATACAAAGTTGTTACAGTGTCTGATGCAAAACAGAATGGTTAGTGTTTGTTCAAAATGGTACTTAAAAAAAGTAATTGTCAATGTCTTGTTGATACTTATATATTGCTAAAAATTCATCCATTTTTGTAAAGTTAATGTATATTTATATTATCTCTTTGGTTCTGTAGTTTTATATTGTAAGGCAAAATACTATATATTTATCCTCTTGTGGGTTTGTCAGTCCATACTTGAAAATTATCAATACATGAAATTTAAACAGTAATATCTGAAGTTAGTACTAGTGTCTACATTTATTCTCACTATATCTATAAACTCCTTTTGCCTGCACAAATTTGGATATATCCTAGTATAAATTGTGACTAAAACAATAAAAATGAACATTATCTCAATTAAATAGCACATAGAAACTTACAAAATGGAATAATGGAGTAGATTAAAAGTAATTTCCCTACCCTATAAATCAGTACAATACTGCTTATTTGAGGATAGGTAAACAGCATATATGTTTCACACTCCTGTTGTTATCCAAGTATTTGACCAGTTAACCAATATATTTATATGGCTAGAATTACTTTAATTACTTTATAGCCAAAAGTCTTTTATAAATTATTTATGGATATAGTGATACTAAGATATGAAATGAGCGGCATGCCAACGAGAAAAATGCATTTTCCTATTATGGCAAACTTTTAACACATATTCAACTAAAATAGGAAAACCAAAACATTATCATATTAAAAAAACACATTATCACATCTTACTTTAGGTAATAGGTAATAGGTTTAGGTAATAAACCATTGTTTTGTTTTGCTTTATTTTTCTGTATAAAAACTAACAAAATTGACATGGGAAAGAAAAGCAAACCACAAACTTGAAATACTGTTAAGGAAAATATTTTTAAATGCTACATATGAAGTAATAACAAAACACATCACTTGGGATTAGACGTTTTCTGGCAGTTCTCAGCTTAGAAGTTACTTTATTACTTACACCTGAAACTAATGTAACACTGTATGTTAACTGGAATTAAAATAAAAACTTAAAAAAAAAGTTACTCTATTACTGCCAAAAAGCCAGTGCTAGTCTATGAAGTCTTGTCCATCATCACCATTATCACAAAACAGGGAAGGCAATTTGGAATAGGAAGTTGCAGCAGACATTTTACATAATTGGAAAAGAATTACAAGTCCTTAGTTCCAGAATTTGCACAAAACTGTCTAGGAAATAACAGAAAGATAACATAGCCAGAGCCAAATAAATTTGGCCAAGACTTTGTACTTTGAAAACTGAACTTGACAAAGTTATAGAGACCATACAAATGTTCTAGGATAACTGATTGCAGAAAATTATTCCATATGGATCAATTGGGCAAAGAAAAAAAATAAAAATAACCAAAGCAAGAGATTTTGATTTAAAGCACATTTTTATTTATTCATCATACACTATAAATATAAATTTCCAGAATATAAATATATGAATATATTTATTTATAAAGTATATTAGGATGATATTTGTATATCATATACATAATTATTATAAATAGAACTGTCTATATTATAGTTACTACAGAATCAGAAAACTGATTATTCCCCAAATGATATTGGATAGGTCTCTACTGAATTTCAGATCTACATATCAAATTCACTTTGGACAGTGAGACCATAATTGTCCAGCCACTTTAGCTTAGTTTTTCATAACTGGAATCATTTCCTAGGCCAGCAATTAGCAAACTTTTTGTCTGTAAAAGGCCAGATGGTAAATATTTTTTGATATTGCAGGCCAAATGGTTGCTCTCATCTGATGTTGTAGTGCAGAGACAGTGAAAGACAACATGTAAATGAATGACACTGGCTGTGTTCCAATAAAACTTTATTAATAAAAACTAGTGTTAGTCTGGATTTGGTCCACAGACCACAGTTTGCCAATTCCTATCTTATAGAGATGATTCTGCACAGTGGAAAAACAATCAACCTCCTGTAACAGAAAATTTAAATATCTTTAGTGAGGATTTGGTCCTGTTTCTCCCTGCATCCAACTCTTTCAGTCACTCCCATGCGACTCCATTATGCTTGTCTACTTGTATGTCCTATGTGTATCCAAACCAGAATTGTGGCTTTCGTGTTGTACTTCTCTTTCTTCTTATCCCGTATCTCCAGTATTTTTTTACATGTATAGGGGAAGTTATCCTTTTACAACATAAAACATGCACTCATCTCTCCATCCCCTTTGTGACATTCCTGGTATATTTAACAAATGAACCATATTAACATCTTTGCACCTTCTATATTCTCTATTCTCTCTATTCCCATTGCCATACACTTTGCTTTTACATGAAGTATCTAAGCTCTTGAATCTCACTTTCAAAACCCTTCATAATCTGAATCCCGTCCGGTGTCAACCATAGAAATCAGATCCACATAACACTAAACAACTTATAGTATTCATAAAACATTCTTCTCTATACCCAGGGATTTGTTCCAGGTTGTCCTGAGAATCCCTGCCCCCAAATTTCTTCATACTCTGGACAACAGTCATGCACCTTTTAATAAAGAGCTCCAGGAAGCTTGTAAATATTTGATGGCTGGGATCCATATTGTGAATGTATGTGTTACAAAAATCTGAGTTCAATAGTGCAATGTTGGTTTGATTCTTAAAAATTGATCAGTTTTACTTTGAAGTATTCTTTCACAGCATTGTAAGGATTGATTACATGATTTGGAGACACTAAGTGACAACTGATGTCAAGAATGAATGGATAGGCAGCAAAGCATCTGACATCATAGCCATCAGAAAAAAAAAAAAGAATAAATATTCTTCATCATTAATTCAAGCAGACATATAAACCAATCTGCAAGACACAATAGAATCTTTCAATTCGTACTGAAGGTATCTTTACATATCATACTGAAAATTATTTATAATGCTTTGCTTTTTTCCTCATGGTATTTGGTTTTGTGAATTTGAATTTAAGGAGCGAGCTAATGCCTTCATACCTGGACTTGGTTAGATGGTACAGTGATTTATTCCACCTTCTGACAATTCCCTCACCTGATCTCCTTAAACCTATGCTGAAAACTTATGAAAAGAGTATTTTCAGGGAAAGGTTTTGAAGATAAAAGTTGTTTAGATATTCACATCACTAGAGAATTTATTTTGTTTGCATTAGCCTTGCTTTCTTGATATTATCAAGAAATAACATAGGATCCTAACAGAAATGGGATAATGTCTGTTTATACATCATTAAAGAAACATTAAAAAATAGTATATCTATTTTCATTCTATAAATAATGCATAAATTCGGTAAATCAAACATTGAGATGCAAAAACATTAATTAAATAAAATATTTGGCATTCTTACTCATTTGTGAAGTTTGCAAAATAGGATAACTTCTTTTTATAAACAAGAGAGAAAACATGCAGCATAAATGGCTACATTACACAGATGCAAATTCAAAATATGTATTTTATTCTCCTTCATTAAAAAAGCTATGTGTGATAGAACAATGAGCGGATCACAGATTGATCCAAGGCAAAAATTAACCAGTCAAGATCCACATATTTCTAATAAGGGCTAGAAGCACAGTTTAAAAATATAAATACCTGTAAACTTTTGGGAAATTACATACTTTATAACATCAACTATTTACTTACCCTCTGTATCTGTTTTCCCTTTCTCCATAGTAAAAGAAATCTGAATTTTTATAGGTTTTAGCATAAGGAATATATGTGTCACCTTCCCTTGATGCTTGCATTTGTCACGCCACTCAATTATGTCCAATGAGAAATAAGCATATATGTCATGTGGATGTTTTGTTGGACTTATAGTACCTAGCTTGCATGTGATCATCGTCCATTTCTTTCATTCTTATTGCCATTGTTCTTTTCCTCCCATTCACTTTGTTTTCCTCCTTTATTCTCTTTTTTCCCTTAAGATCTTAAAGAAAACAGTAATGAAAATCTACCATGACACAAAAATGCAGTATTTTGAAAGCCTTAGTAACTACCCAACATAACTGATTGAAATACATTATGATAAAAGTTGGCTACCTTTTCAGGTTTATTGCTCAGTTGGACATTTTCTTTAGGAAAAATTTTTTTTTAATTTTTTTTAATGTTTATTTACTTTTGAGAGAGGGGGGAGAGAGAGAGAGAGAGAGAGAGAGAGAGAGAGAGAGAGAGAGAGAGAGAGGAAAGGCCAGAGAGAGAGGAAGTCACAGAATCCGAAACAGGCTCCAGGCTCCGAGGTGTCAGCACAGAGCCTGACGCGGGGCTCGAACCCACAAACCGCGAGATCATGACCTGAGCCAAAGTCGGACGCTTAACCGACTGAGCCACCCAGGCACGCCAGGAAAATATTTTTTAAGTCATTTGATTTATTTTCCCCATAGGTATCTCTCCTTGAATTTTCTGTATTAACTAAGATAATTTCTTTATGTATTCATGATTATATTACTTAATAATTTATGTTTTGCAGTATCTTCTGTCCATCTGTATCCTGTCATATTTTGTGGTGCCTTTTTTTTTAGAGTATGTCAAACAGCTTTGTATTGTTTGATAATTGAAAAAACATAGAGTGGCATGAGATTTCATGTAAATGTGACCTAATCCTACACGAGAGAAAACTATGATTCTTTAACTTAAGTTGTAATATATAATAATTTGATATGATTTGATCAATGAGCAAGCATGATATGGGGATTGAGTGTAAAAGTGTGGTTCAAGTGTTTAATCACACACTTCAGTCTGTGTGATCGAAGTGCAAAATACATTGTAATTTAGTCAGTAATACTGCTGGGTTTTTTGACAAGGATTTTCATTCGTTTTTTTGAGGTTCAGTGTAGAAAGTCTTTCAGTGTCTGTTTTTCTCCTTGAATCCAGAGAAGAGACTGCATAGCTGGCCCTTGTTAATGACTTGGAATGTGATTCAGGTACTTGCTCTTTCCTGCACTCTCTTGAGTTATTAAGTCCACCATCAGTATTCTCCTTTGTTGTTGTTGTTGTTGTTGTTGGGTTTTTTTGTTTGTTTTTTGTCTTTTTGGGTCATCATTTATCACAGAGATACTTATTGTGGATTTAATCATAGTCCATCTGAGACAGTATCTTCAGCCTTATGAAATTCAAATGAACAGAGATGTGTTTTTGGCACAAATTGATAGAGTTTCAACATTTCTGTAATAAATACATACTCAATCATATATTGTTGAGTTGTAAGAAATGTATTTCCAATAAGCGGTATCTACTAGGTTTAACAACGGTATAATAGTTACCTGTCCATTACATGGTAGTCAAAGCTAAAAAATGTATTTTTCTTAATCAACTGGCATTTCAGATAATGTAATGTAACTGCCATATGAAATCCAAATTTCAAGACTGCCCACTTTATAGACTTGCTCTTGAGTCTCATTCATGAAATCAAGGTATCAGCGATTGGCCATTATAAAAAGGATGTGACCATCAAAGAGCTAGAATTTTTTATTTTCTCTTACACCTTCTCAGATTTTCTCTTTTAATTCTTACTTTTCTTTTACTTAGTATGGATTTCTTTCTTTAATTTTATTTATTTAAATTCAAGTTAGTTAACATACATATAGTATTGGTTTCAGAAGTAGAACCCAGTGATTCCTCACTTACATATAACACCCAGTGCTTACACCACTTACATATAACACCCACCGTCCCTCCAGCAGCCCACAGTGTGTTCTCCACATTTAAGAGTGTCTTATGTGTTGCGTCCCTCAATGTTTTTATCTTATTTTTCCTTCCCTTCCCCTATGTTCATCTGTTGTGTTTCTTAAATTCCACATGTGAATGAAATCATATAATATTTGTCTTTCTCTGCCCAACTTATTTCATTTAGCATAATATACTCTAGTTCTATTCACGTTGTTGCAAATGGCAAGATTTCATTCTTTTTCATCACTGAATAGCATTCCATTCTATATATATACTACCTCTTCTTCATCCATTCGTCAGTTGATGGACATTTGGGCTCTTTTGATAATTTGGCTATTGTTGATAGCACTGCTAGAAACATTGGGGTGCATGTGCCCTTCAAATCAGCATTTTCTCATCCTTTGAATAAATGCCTAGTAGTGCAATTGCTGTGTTGTAGCTTGGCTCTAGTTTTTATTATTTGAAGACCCTGCAAACTGTTTTCTAGAGTGGCTGCACCAGTTTGCATTCCCACCAATGGTACAAAAGAGATCCTCTTTCTCCAAATCCTTGCCAACATTTGTTATTTCCTGAGTTGTTAATTTTAGCCATTCTGACAGGTGTGAGGTGGGATCTCATTGTAGTTTTGATTTGTATTTCCCTGATGATGAGTGAATTTAAGCATCTTTTCATGTGTCGGTTGGCCATTTGGATGTCTTCTTTGGAAAAGTGTCTGTTCATGTCTTCTGCCCATTTTTTAATTGGATTATTTGTGAGGTGTTGAGTTTGATAAGAACTTTACAGACTTTGTATACTAACAAACCTTTATCTGATACACAATTTGCAAATATCTTCTCCCATCCCATTGGTTGCTTTTAGTTTTGATGATTGTGTCCTTTGCTGTGCAGAAGTTTTTATCTTGATGAGGTCACAGTAGTTCAATTTTGCTTTTGTTTTTCTTGTCTTATGGGATATATCTAGTAAGAAGTTGCTGTGGCCAACATCAAAGAAGTTGTGGCCTGTGTTCTCCTCTAAGATTTTGATGGCTTCCTATCTCACATGTAGGTTTCATCCATTTTGAATTTATTTGTGTATATGGTATAAGAAAACTCTCCACTTTCATTCTTTTCATGTCACTGTCCAGAGTTCCCAGCACCATTTGCTGAAGAGACTGTGTTTTTTCCAGTAGATACTCTTTCCTGCTTTGTTGAAGATTAGTTGACCATATAGTTGTGAGTTCATATAAAATGTGATTCACATTCATCTCTTGATTGTAGAAGTCATTACTTTTAATGTAGTTGTTTATCAATCATTTTGTTTGTGATTTTTTTGTGTCTTATTAAATAAACCATCCCCCCAAAATGCAAAATCATGACTATCTCACAGCTTATAGTCCAAAACCTCTATCATTTTGCACTTTAAAATTTGGTAAATCAACCTAACTACCTTACATCTAATACTGTTTAGTTCCTAACAAATTTCTATAAATTCCTTTGGCTTTTTTCCATATCCACTCTTATCATCTGTTTATAATTTTCTTTTCCCACTGCTTTCCTTAAATCTTTCAAAAAAATTTTTTTGGCTTACTATACTGACAGGACTCAAGGGCAATGTTGAATATTATTAGTGGTTGTGGGAATCCTTTTTTTATTCCTAATATTTTAAAATTTTTAAAAATGTTCCATTTGGATTTTTTATTTGTCCTTTGTGAGATTATTGGACCCAATAGCCTAGTCTGCCAATGTGAAAGCAAATATTAAGCCTCCTTTATCTTTTAGGTGAAAGTAATTTCCCTTTCAGTAATTACAACTTTTAATAGAACAGTTACAGTATGCCTTTTTTCCTACTCATGAGACTGAGTTCCATTTAAAATCATCTTTTCATGATAAAATATAGTAATAGTTACAGACGGACAGATATTAATTAAATACTTGTTATCTACTCACAGAGTATTAAGTGCTGTGGAAATACACAAAGTTTTAAAATTCGTTTACTGATTTGGGGGATGCTGAAAATCATGCAAGCATCCCAAATGATAGAATTAAAGATTGATAGATTTCTTGATACTGTTATTGACAATGCATAAACATGTAACTTCCTCCACCCCGAGCCACCCCCCCCCCCGACAGTGGTAAAATATGATTAGTAACTAGTATTATAATATAACAAATCACTTAAATATATTTCTGTGATTCCAAGGTGATATTTTAAAAAATGTCTTTAGTAAAATATTTACCCATTCATCAGCATGTTAGACTAATTAGAAGAGTAAGAAAGTAATACTTGCAGAGCAGTGATATTTCTCCTGTTAAGACACTTTAAATTTAAAACATCAAGAAGGATACAGAGTTGATCATCTTCATCTCCTATAATTGTATATGCATTGTGAGTTTATAAATCATTTTGAGTAAAAAAAATGGTTCTTATCTGACAGAGAAAGGATGTTCACATATTCTTTTAGTGTTCAAAAAAGGTTATTTCATTTTTAAGATTTTTAAATATTTACTCTAGTGAAAATAGTATATATATTTGCCATTGAATTTGATGGCTTTTGGAAAATCTATCTTCAGAGGATAGACAGCTTAAAATGAGTAAGTAAATTTTACATAGATTTGACTACTTAAATCTGTTGCCATGAAGAGGAGGGAAGAGGATGTGATAGAAAAGACAAAAGTAAATAATTATGTAGCTTTCTTTTAAGTTTGTAAAAAACAGATAATTTTAAAATATGTATGCAAACACTCACACAAATGAAAATTCCATGTTCAGTGAACAACGAAGTGTCTACTAACAAAGACTCAAAAATGTTTATACAGTATATACTTTCAGTCCCACACATCTTTAATATTATAGCATGAAGTGCAAATGCATAACAATGGTTAATATGTCCCTGCAGTATTTGCATTATGTGACTATTATTCTGTACTTTGAGTTATTTAGTGCATAATTATAAATGTAAATTAGCAATCAAAAAGTTACAACCACAGGAACTATGTCTTGTGCAACTTTCCCTGAATGATTTTGAATATATATTTGTTTCAAAGAAAAAGATAATCCAATAAATTTTTTATGATCACTCACTTGACTACTATAAAATTATAGAAAACAATATGGAAATATGCAATAAATTTCTGGTTCAGAAAGTGCAAGCTTCAATATCTATAGTATATTATGCCATAATATTTAATTCTAATGTAAACCTGAAGTTTAAAATTATTAGAAATTATAACAAAAAATTATGAAAATTCTATGGTGAGAATTTTAGAAGTAGAATCTATCCTGTTTATTTTAATGTTGTAAGAGTAATACAGATGAACTGTAAAAAATTGAAAATACAAATATATGAAGAAAACAGGAAAAGCAGTTATCCATGGTCCTAGGTCAGAGAGAACACTTAATATTTTAGTCTGTGCCTTTATCGTTTTCATATATATGAAAACAGATGTGTACAGATATGTATATGAATACATATATACTTGCATATTTACTTGTATATGTTTGTATATGTTTTAAATATAAATATATTTCCAAGTCTTAATGTGTCATTTAATGGATGAATAGTATATAATTTATGAATGCAACATTTTTATTCTTAATATCTAATATTATTTCTAAATGTGAAAAGCAAGCATGATTCCAAAAATATCAGGTATGGTATATTTTAGAAGAGCCCTGCGTGGAAAATAAGGACAATTTCATTTATATCTCAGCTTTGTTTTTCCTAGTGCATTTCATCAATTTTAAGAATCATTTTTTGTTTTTCTGTTGCTCTGATTTTAAGTTGTAGTGGTCAATTGCTATCACCAAGGAAATGGTCAACTCCTTCAGTGTACATTTTACTTTATATAAATGGCTTCTAGGCAGGTCCGGTGCAGAATAATAGAGAACTCTTTGAGAAATGCTGTGGTGGCTATACCCAGAAGGCACAGCAAATGATGCCATATGATAAAACACAGATTTTAGAAATCCTGAATTGAAAAGCATTTTGGAAGATATAGTTACTGAATGTAAAGAATATTTTAGGTCTACTCTAAACAGTTTAATTTGCATGTATTTTCTTCTTCATAGAGTTACAAGTGATACATCATAAAAATCTATTCTAAAGGACTCCATTTTTCAGTGAATATTTAATGAAAATTGTAAGTGTTACAACAGTATTGTGAAATAGTTTGACAGTATTATGTTTTCCCTAGTGATATATAAAATGATGATTTATCTCATAACCAGCAGAGTCTCAGATTTAATGAATTTTAGATAATTGTGTAATCTAGGACATTTCATCTGTCTAAATAAAAGGTTGATCAAATGACACATGTCAGAATTATTTCATCAGCTTCTTCTGATCAAGGAGACAGAACTTTTGCCCTCCGGAGATTTACATGTCACTGAGGGTTTTCATCTGGTTCTCATTAATCTTAAATAAAAATGTTCTCAATATTATTACATTTGAAACATACACACACACATACACACACGCATGCACACTCACACACGGACACACATCATACATATGTTTGACACACTCAAACATATACATGTTTCTACTTTTTTGTACCTAACATCTCTGCTCCTCTTATCTCATTTACTCATCAAAACACCAAAACCTGTCGTATAAATTCAGTGTTTTAATGTAAGTGATCTCATTTAGTTCACTAGTGACTATGTGCTATCTCTGGTGGGCAGTTGTCAGTCCTCATGGCAGTCTCTCTACAGCATTTGAGATTGCTGATCATTGCGAGTTTCAGAACAGGAAGTTTTATTATCTTTATTTTAGTTTTCCAGGAACTCTGTTCTCTTCTTACAACTCTTGCTTTCATATCTTGCTTACGTAACTCACGGTTAAGGAGTTTTCTTCCGCCTTTTGCCTCTTCCATGTTGGTGCCCCCTACAGCTGTCTTCAGCTCTGCTGTCTACTCAGCCTACATTGTTTTCATCACACCTGCCTGCTTAAGCTTCAGTAACCTCACAGCAGGATGGTTTATAAATCTGCATCTTCTCCAATCTAAGATATCCAACATTTTCTACACAACTGTTATAGAACACTCACAAGCCTCTTTAATTACCTTCCTTTTCCCATCTGCTTTTGCTTCTATATTCTTAGGACAATATTGTCCTCTGCCCTGGGCAAGGGTGGCGACTGCCCCGATCCCATGTTTTAAAGGGCGCCACCTTTCAGAAAAAAACACATAAAAAAAATTTATGAAATACCACTTGGGCACCTTGGCCAACTGGAAGATTGCTAGTACATGTTCTGGTACAGGGCAACCTGTGAACCTAAGTATTCTGTTTTGTGAGTAACATGATCAGGGGTCCAAATGCTTCTCCACATTCTTTTTCTGTGCACTGAAGGTTTGTGGGCTGTCGATATACAATACTTCTTTAGGGTACCAGGAGGACATGTGTTCAGACTGCAGAAATGCACGGTCTTCCTACCCCAAGCACCACATCACAAATATCTAGGATTTTACCCTAATCTTGTGCTTTTTAAAATTTTTGATTTAATTTTGTCTTCTTTCTAGGAAATGGAATTTTTATTGGAATTATATAATAGTTTTTCTTTTCTCTCTTCTTTCATTCAAGTTTTGTGGGTTTATAATACTCCTGAAAATGGTTTCTTACACTAGTCATTTATTTTCATTATTATGATTGTTTGATGAATTTTTGTTTTGCTTGTTTATTTCACCAAGTGCTGAGAGTAGTGTTAGTGTTAACATCTCCTGCTTTGTGAATCTGCTTATTTCTCGTTGTAGCTTTGTTGAAATATGCTTCATACATTTTGAGATCATATTGCTAGAGGTGTGCAAATTTAAAGTGTGTACGTATTCCTAGAAATCTTAAACTTTTTATCAATACGAAGTCACTCTAATTATTCTCCCCTTTAGGCTATGTTGTCTGTTACCAATATAGTTACAGAACCTTCCCTTTACTCACTTTTGCAAAGTCTATCTTTTTCCCATTATTCAAAGGTAAAATTTCTGTATATCTTTTACATGTCGCAACCAGTATATAGCTTTTTTTCTTAAGTTTATTTATTTTGAAAGAGAGAGAAAGAAAGCAGGAGAGAGGGGCAGAGGGAGAGAGAATCCCAAGAAGGCTCCACACTCAGAGTCCGAGCTGGTGCTTGATCTCACGAACCAAGACCACGACCTGAGCTGAAATCAAGAGTCAGATGTTGTCTTTTAAATAGATCACTCAGTGCATACATGCTTAATGTCATTTCAGATATGTTTTATTTAAATCTGTCTTTTTATGTGCCTTCTAATTGTCCTTTTGTTTATGTTCTAATTTTCATTTAAAATTGTTTTTAATGTTTATTTTTGAGAGAGAGAGAGAAAGACAGAGTGTGAGCAGGAGAGGACAGAGAGAGAGAGGGAGGCACAGAATCTGAGTCAGGCTCCAGGCTCCAAGCTGTCAGCACAGAGCCTGACGCGGGGCTCGAACTCATGAACCATGAGATCATGATCTGAGCTGAAGTCGGACACCTAACTGACTGATCCACCCAGGCGCCCCTCTAATTTTCATTTGTTAAAGAACAAAGTTTGGCTTCCTCTGGAATTGCATTTCAGAATTTACTCTCTCATTTTATTATTTTACTTCCATTAGTTTATAAGTTATGCACTGTTTCCAACATTTTAGTGGTTGTCATAAAACAGGGTTCAGCAAGCTGTTCTGGCCCACTATAAACCATATCCTGCCATGCCAGTCATTTACATATTGTCTTTGGCTGTTTTTGCACTAATATGGCAGAGCTGAATAGTTGTCAAAGGAACTGTGTGGCCCATAAAGATGGAAATATTTACAATCTGTCCCTTTATAGAAAAAGTTTGTCTAGCCCTCCCATAGAAAATAAAATATCAATTTCTAGTGTGACTGCTTTTCCATGCAAGACAGTTACAGGGGTCAGATATAGTCACTTGCTTAAAACAACTAAAAAAGTCAGACAAAAATAGAGGAAAAACAAAAGTTTTGAAGGCACTGAACATTAGGCAAGAAAAGAAAATGATCCCTCAGAGATGAAAAACAAATGAAATGAGCCTGTGCTGTGGCAATTTAATGCCCAGACTGAATTTCCAGACTATGAAGGAGAGAGGGTAGATTCAGGCAGAGACTAGATTTCAACAATATTTCTTCAACCATTCTTTTCACTTCTGTTTCTGCTGTCTCCCCGATTACCAACCATGCCTTACTTTCCCCCATAACCTCCCAACACAAACTTTTAATAGACAGCTTCTTTTTTTAAATGTTTATTTATTTTTTGAGAGAGAGACAGAACACAAGCAGGGAAGGGGCAGAGAGAGAGGGACACGCAGAATCTGAAGCAGTCTCCAGGCCCTGAGCTGTCAGCACAGAGCCCGACGTGGGGCTCAAACACACGAACCGGGAGATCATGACCTGAGCCAAAGTCAGATGCTTAACTGACTGAGCCACCCAGGTGCCCAAGGTAGCTTTTAATCTCTCCACTTGTCTTCTCAAAAGTTGGTTGGTTTAGTCTTGCTGTTACTCTTTGTTTTTGTCGGTCCCTGAAAACCATGTTTCCATGTTCTTTAATTTCTCCTGGGCTGATCTTGGAAGTGAGACTCAACCAGTCTGTGTGAATGATCTTAGAAGAACCATAACCCCTTTTTACTTTCTTGTTTATTCCAATATAACCTTCTTATTTCTTTCTTGATTCAGCTCTTGACCTGACTATGTCAATGTCTTACTACTACTCCTTGTCTTCAGTACATTACTTCATTATCATCCTTGACACTTGAGTGCTCTATCTAGTACAAAGTTGAATTAATTATGACCATCTTTCTGCTCAAAAACTTTTAAGAAAGATCCATATACTATAGGATGAGTTAATTCAGATGCATGGAAAACTAATCCTATCATGATCTTTTAGGGTCTGTCAGAGGATGGCTATCAAATGAACACTTAGGGGCACCTGGGTGGCTCAGCCGGGTTAGTGTCCAACTTCGGCTCAGGTCATGATCTCGCGGTAGAGAGTTCGAGCCCTGCGCCAGGATCTGTGCTGACAGCTCGGAGCCTGGAGCCTGCCTCGGATTCTGTGTCTCCCTCTCTCTCTGCCCTTCTCCCAGTCGCGCTCTGTCTGTCTCTCTCTCAAAAATAAACATTGAAAAAAAAAAACTTAACGTGTATGTGTTCTGAAACTGTTTTACCATTTTTAATGCTTATAACCTATAAAGGAACGTAAACATTCAAAACACCATAATGTAAAATCACTGCCTAATGACTAATTTAATTATCAACATGAATTGAATCTCTAGTTTACAACATTTATGTATAGTAAACATATGAATAATAACTTTCATTGTCCTAATAATATCTGCTAATTTAGGTAATTGTTCATTAGAATAGCTCTACTCACTTAGTCTAATATATAAGGTTTTATTATACAAATGCAAAACTGTAATATGCCTATATTATAATTACATAATTTTAAAGCTATTTTCTTAACACATAAAAGAGATGGCAACAGCATCAATTCATCACATTTATTTTCAACTATGAAATTAAATTTTATGGAAAATAATAATATAACAAAAAGATGTTTTCTCCTTTGCACTTGAGTTTATGCGCTGTCTTATACTATTAACCTCAAAAATCAGTCTTGTTACCAATAAAAGAGAAATGATAATCCTTGATATAGAAGCAGAAAATCAGTTACAAACATGAAAATAAAATATCCATATTTGTATAAAAAGCATTCTTTCTCAAACTTTAGTCCAAACATTATCAAATAGACAAGAAATGTGTTTTTCTCAAACAGACACAAAGGTCACATATATATTTTTGTATAATTAAATAAAAGTATTTGTCAAATCCCGAACTTTTAGGTTAAACCAATGGAGACGGCAAGTTTACTGTTCGTATATCTTTGGTCTATTTTTATCTGGATCTTTCAGCTGTGTCAGAAAAAGTGCATGAAATCAGCCATTACATTACTTAAATTAGGTGTTCCAGAGAACATTAAGGAAGAAAAGGATACATTTAAAACCTATACTATGAAGACATTTTTGCAGTTGTTGCAGTGTTTCTTTACGATGCTGAAAATCATTTAAGCAAGTTTAACAAAATAATACATTCGAAAAATCTTTTAAATAACTCTTAGGTGAGTTTTAAAATACGGTTACTAAGATATTTCCTTCTGATACTGCAATTTGAATATAAATTTTTTTTAATGTTTATTTATTTTTGAGACAGAGAGAGACAGAGCATGAATGGGGGAGGGGCAGAGAGAGAGGGAAACACAGAATCGGAAGCAGGCTCCAGGCTCTGAGCCATCAGCCCAGAGCCCGACGCGGGGCTCGAACTCACGGACCGCGAGATCGTGACCCGGCTGAAGTCGGACACTTAACCGACTGCGCCACCCAGGCGCCCCTGAATATAAAATTTTTGATATGTGCCTATTTTTTGTATTTTGCATCTTTTCCTTTAGGTTTTTATCCATTACAGCCACTACTTTGCAATCACTATTTTCCAAAGAAGCACTAAAATGGCTCCCAATTTTGAAAAGGATCTTTCAAATTAACAAGTGTATTAAAAGTTATATTATTTGAGTTAACTGAGGAGATTGAAGTAATAAAAATAGTGGCAAATCATAAGGGGGAAAAAGAAAACTAATGATAAAAGGAGACAGGAAGTAGGAAAGTGCTCAAAACTAATGAGATTCAAACAGATAAAGCAGGCAATTATAGGACTCAGTGAAAACATATATCATCATTAATTTCAATTTTGTCCAACTGTTATCCACTCACTCAAGCTGTCATTTTCTTCTTCTGGATGTTTGCATTGCTCACATTCTGGAAAAAAGCTATATGGCTAGCTTCATGAAGAGTTAGCATTTCAGTGTCTGTAAAGCTAATCGTTGTATCCCCGGTACCTACTGAACTCTTCTCTACAGATAAACTCTACCACTTTCCTGTTTCCTCATCTCTTTTCTCCACTATTTCCAAATAAACAAAAAGTCAAGTGAGATAATCTTTTGTATAAGTCAAGTGAAATAATGATAATCAGCACACTTACTATATCATATGTTTTTTTTTTTTATTATGAACTATATATTTTAAAATCTAAATTGAAAGATTGTTGATGAATTGATGGTTTAAACTTGTATTTTATGCTTCGGCTTCATTTGTCTCTGACATTATGATAGGCATAAAAATGGTTCAAAACTAATAAAATATAAGAATTAGAATTCAGAGATGACCTCTAATGGAAATGCCTTCATTTTATGTGGATGTTACATGAGCAACCAAACACCCAGAGAGTAGAGATGAAATGCTCAAGATCACACATTTAGGCAGTGTTAGGGTAGAGAATGCAACCTACATTTTCTTATTCTCAACAGTTATTCATGAAGTTCATGAAGTACCTAAGACTCTATTTCCCTAAGGGCTAGACCACAATAACTGTCTTAGGTAGTTTACAACAATGCTTGTTCCAAATGCCCCCTCGCCAGTACTGGTAGTTTTCATGACTGAAAAGAAAAATAGGATAAAGAAGGAAGAACAGAGAGCATAAGTGAATCATATCCTCCTTCGCAATCCTTTCATCCCTCTGCTGATTTCTCTGTACCTAGATGTTGAGATGAAAAGAAATGATACTCCAATGTCATTTTGCTTTATCACCTCTTTTGTGGCACTGCCCTTGAACTATTTCTGATAATTTCCTCTGTTGAATGACTGCCTTTAATATGGCAGTCTTGACCCAGAGATTGCCTCGTTTAGGGTCTTTAGTATTCAAAGTAATTTTGGTTGGACACACAGGAGGTATCAGAAACTCAGCATCCTGTGAGTGTTGTAAATGGGGAAGGGAAAAGAACTGTCATTTAGGAAGTATCTATGGATTTTTAATGATTCTGCTAAATACTGTCATTGATTCATTCCTTGAATTATAACAGTCCTCAAAGGAGAATTATTATGACTCTCAATGTCAAGGGAGGAACAAAGCATTAAAGAGATAAGACAGTAGTCTTCTTACTTAAGGCTACAGAGTTTATAGATTAGGTATTACTATTGTTCTTCTTCATTGTTAATTTTGCTAAAAACCTAATGTTCTTTGTATTATACCATTAGGGATGCTTGCTAATAAAAAGAATTATGAAGAAATTTGAGCCTTTTGCCATGGGACAAAGGAGTCAGAAATGAAAGAATTCTAGTTAATGGGGAGTAAGAAATAGAAGTTTGCATTTTATTTCATCTGGATTGGCATCAGTTTTAGGTATGAGTGTGTGATATGAAGGCCATAAAGATATAAGGAGAGTAAATACATATTGAGAAAACCAATAATAAGAGAACATTAAAAGGTTTTAAAACAATCTATTTATCTCAAAGTTAAAAGAATATTAAAAAATATTGAAACAGCCAAAACTGAGAATGTGGCATGGGTGAGGCATAATTTTGATCAACAAAAACCCAATCTTTAATTTAAAGAAATTGTTAGATTAGTTAATGTCTGTTTAATTGTACTGGACAGAGAAGAGAATTTGAGGCAGTTTACAAATAAATTAAAGAGGACTCAGACGAGAACAAGATAAAATAGGAACCTAGAAATGTACACAGCCAGTCTGGTTTAGGGTTTTATCCGTACCTTACTTACCAAGAAATAGTAAACGTTTTAAACAGATAAAATAAGAGATTGCCATTTTAGTGCAGGAGAATGTGCATGTTTATACAAGAAAGTGACTCTACCTGATATAAAATGTTAGAGCTTTTAAAATAATAATCTTAAATACAACCTAGAAAAATTGTCATTGTAAAGTTGCAGGCAGTTTTAGCACCTCAGAAGGAAAGGTTTGAATTTGCCTCTGCAGAAGGTTATCATATTGTTAAGAAAATCAAAAGATATGTCCCCCAAAATAATGCAAGTATATTATAAGAAGAGATTCTGTCAGAGGCAAGAAATGAAAGAAACACGATCAAATGAGCTGGTAAAGCCTAGAAGATTTCTGTCCAATATATATTTATCTATGTTAACTAAAAATGATGAACAGTTAATTTCCTAAGATGAGCTCTGCCATTTATAATTGATATTTTAATTATGTTCTAGAATTCCCATGTTAAAGCAAAAAAAAATCTCATTATTTCTTAGAAAACATATTGGATCAATTGACTCTAAATAGCACTTTTGTCTAATGTGCTGATTCCTCACTTGGTTAGACTTTATAATAGAGGAAAGAAGTAACACCCTATACAGAGCTGTTAAATATATATGCAAACTAAAATGTGTATGCATGCTAATATTTTAAATTTCACTTTGTGAGTAACTATATGTATAATAGTAAGGGCATTACATGGCTGCTCAGTTTTTACTGCTTGTCTCCTTGACTAGCTGTGAGCCTATTCTTGTTAAAAGGAGGAAGTAATACATCCTATAGTAATCACTGATTTAAAACCCTGCTTGTGCGATACACTGGTATTTCAAAATTTGTCAAAAACCAAGTCAAAACTAACGGGCAGTAATAGTAACAAAATATTTCACACATCCATTTTAGGTGAATGTACCTTTATTTTTTGTACCTTTGTTTTTACTACAAGAGTAAGAACAATATGAGTCTAATTAAAAGCAGTGTCACGTTAAAAAAAAAAGTAGTTTCACATTATTACTAAAATTTTTATTAAGCCCAAGTAGTGTACTATTTCCAATCAACAGAACTAATTTTGAATGTCAGACTAATGAAGATTTATGAGAACAAAAAATTGTCCTAAAATAATACTTGACTATCATTATTATCATGTATACTATTTTATAGTGTGATTATATTAGCACATTCAAAACATTTGGATCTCACCTTGTAACTTGAGATATGTAGAAAAGCTTTTCCATTTAGTGTCGGTGTATAATCTTTCTAGTATCTTTTATTTCTAGTATTGCCTGCACTAAGTATATTAAAATCAGAAAGGCACATACAATTGGGGCACCTGGGTGGCTCAGTTGGTTAAGCATCTGACTTTGGCTCAGGTCATGGTCTCCTGGTTCCAGGGTTTACGCCCCCACATCAGGCTCTCTGCTCTCAGGGTAGAGCCTGCTTCAGATCCTGTGCACCCCTCTGTCTCTGTCCCTCCCCTGCACTCTCTCTTTTTCTCTCAAAAGTAAATAAACATTAAAAAAAGAGAAAAGCACATGCAATTAATAACAATGATTTTTAAGTCATTTTTAGTAAGGGAAGATGATCAGAGAGTAAGTACCAGTGCTGGAAAAATATGGCTTGGGGATATAAATATCAATTTACTAGAGATCTAAACAGAAAGAACTATGCAGATATCATTTTCCATCCTTTCCAGAACTTATCAGGCTATGTGACAGAAGCCTGGATGTATCGTGTGGACAATTTCTATAGAGACCCTTCTCTGTGATGGATGCATCAATGTGAGGAAAAGATTGAAAGCATAGAATAGATAAGTACTATTCTAGTGTCAGATGAATGAAGGATAAAAGAAAAAATGAAGACATTTCAATATTAATAAAACAGCCCTTTTTGGGAAGAGAATGTCCTATTGAATATTCATTTCAAAAGAAATAAATGGCCAGGGCTGCAAGAGCAGAACATAATCTCACAATTCTTGTTGGCAATTCAGAATTTAAATTAGGGTTTGAATATCACTCTCAAAGTCCAGGAACATTAAATGATAAAGCAAAGTAGCATTTACGGAGATATAGTACAGAAAAACCTGGGTTAAAATAAGAACATCCTAAGCCATCTAAGTTCATTTATCTCTAGAATGTGATTTATAATAATACTTAAATCTGAGAGATCTTATGAGGATTATGAAAGTAGTAAAGTTAATAATATTTGGAGTTCAATACATTATTATTTGTTCATTAATTGTTCATTTTTACTCTTGGAAGATGTCTTTAGGTGATTTACTCTAACTTTACAATTTTAAGGAAGAAACTGCGGCCAGCTCAAAGTAACAAAACCAAAATGACTCACTGTATTCTATGATTGTGATCTGCCCATTACTTTGGATAAAGATTTTAAATATTTTAAAAATATGCTTTATTTAAGTTATTCATTTAATTATGTTAAAATTATTTTTTATCCAAAATATTAGAGGGATCATCACTATTTAATATTTTCCATAATGCACAAATAAGCCATGAAAAAATGGCATGCGATTAAAGGAGGGCAATTTCATTGGCTCTATTCTGTCTAACCAATTGCTATATAAGTCAAATTTTTAAAAGATCTACGATGAAATTTCTAAAATGACACTGATGTGTTGATAGCCATTATGAGAGACACTTCTTGTTTCTTAGTGAAGCAAATGACTAAAATTCTGCTGTTACCTTTTATCATAAAGTTTACAGTCCTACCAGATTGAACAATCTTCCCTTCCAAATCTTTTTTTAAGTTAAATTTAAAAAGTTTGAATACATTCTTTCCATGGAAAGGGAATAAGGTTTCTGTCCAATATCATTTCCTGATAAAAGTTAAGGAAATTAGAGTTTCAATTTATCAAAATGTCATTCCTAAAATAGAAAAGGTTATGTGGTTTAATTATGTTCATGTTATTTAACCATACGATTTTATTTTTCATCTATTAATTTATAGGCCAATAGTAAAGTCAGTGAAATGAACATAACTATACTGAGTTCTCCAATATTACATCAAAACTGGCCTACACAATGAGCACAGAATTCTTAAAGGTTAATAACGCTCTTCAAAGATTACAAATTCTGAACTTTAGCAGGCTGTTAATTAAACAGAACAGTTTGTCATTGGTAGAATGTTTCCATTATGGCATACAAATGTGAAAATACAGAGACATAAAATCCATGTTTGGGAACAGATGATACTCAGTAAGCTTCTTCCAGGTAAAAGAGACACATCATCATAAGAGACTCCACAAAGAGTTTTGGAGATCTCTCTGGGCTTACATTTAAATTCTTAAATTGTTAATTGTATATGAAGTTGTTTCCAAATGCCAATAGGATGGGCTAACGCAGCATATACATACAGAAGTAACATTTGAAAAAATATTTAGCTGCATCTAATATTAACAGATCAGGTAGATGTGACAACTGAACTACTTCTGCAAAAGTGGTGTCATTTTCTCCCTTATAGACAATCTTACAGACAATCCACAGCTGCTGAAAGTTTTAGTCTAGTTATATGTTTCATAAAATCCCAAGCAAGTATCATATATCCCAGTCATTTAGCCCAATTATACATGGAAGTGAAGGTGGTTATGATTATTTAGCTACTTTATTTTTTTTAATGCTTATTTATTTTTGAGACAGAGAGAGACAGAGAGAGACAGAGCATGGGCCGGAGAGGGGCAGAGAGAGAAGGAGATACAGAATATGAAGCAGGCTCTGAGCTGTCAGCACAGAGCCCGGCACGGGGCTTGAACTCATGAACTACGAGATCATGACCTAAGCAGAAGTCGGACGCTTAACTGACTGAGCTACCCAGGGGCCCCATTTAGCTACTTTACAGAGTAGAGTGTGAAGCAACTCCTCAAAACATTTTTTTGAAATTTGTCTTCCATATTGGCAAAAGGATCCTCTTGCATAGGTGCAATAAAAAAATGTGATTAACATGTGGAAAGAATGTCGATAAAAGTGGCAGAAGTCCGATTGCATGTCTTGACATAAGCATTATGGGGATTTGGAATAAATCATTCATTAATCCATCCAGTTATTTGTTGTGCAAGTATGTTTTGAATGTCTCATATCTCATGTCATTTTATTGTTTGGACAATAGTGATAGTAGTGCCTAACTTACAGAGTTGTTTTGAGCTGAAATAGATGATATATATGTGACCGTACATCCTAATTCCTCAGTATACCTTATGTGAACACAGATCCTCTGCCTTGTAAATGCGGACACGGGATAAAATAAAAAACAAACTAAAAACATATTTCAAATATCAAGTCCATATGTATCTACATATTTTTTTTTAGTTTGTAGTATAGACGTAGTGCAGACTATATTTGTAGAGATTCAATGCTTTTACAATATATTCTCAGTAATCAGTGTTAATTCATTCTGAGTCTTTAATAACAGTTCATATTGATTACTTTAATGACAAAGTATTTCATAAACGCAAAGACAATTTCACATCACCAGAAGTAAATGTGAATACACATAACTGCCTAATTACTTAGGAATGGACAAGAATGTTTGATGAAGAAATTGTATTAAGAGCTTATTCCTAGCTAAGAAAGCGATAAAAGTATACTAGATATACTAAAACAGCCTGCAACTATATTAAATAGGAAACTTTGAAGACAACTGGCGTGGTTGTTTTTTTGAAGACATTATCTTGGATCAACCGTGAGTTGGTTAGAGATGCAGAGTGCCACAAGTTAGGTTAGCTCAATAAAGAAGGTTAATTCATCATCCAGAGAAAAATTATAAGACTCTACTAAACCCTTATTAGTGCTCGAGGTTACAATTTCCTTCTCTTTTCTTTAACCCATCCGTGCAAAATTGCCCTCTCCTCAAAGTGAATCAAAATTAAATACACACAGATGTGCCACTTGGTATTTCCTAGTTGGTATTATTTAGACGAGGAAGAATTTTGTACCTTTGTTGAATCATAAAAGGAAGTAATCATCTGGCACTAATTGAAACAAAGTCTACACTACAGTGAAAATAAAAATGAACTTGTTTTTTTTTTTCTGTCACAGAGTTGAATATTTACACTGCTCCTTATATCAGCAAAAACACATACTCCACACCTGCTGCTTTTCGTTTTCTTTTTGTGTTGAACCTCTACCTAATTAACAACCATTAAGATTCACACCTGCAGTGGCTTTCACTTTTGCCTACTGTTCTGAGTTGTGGTTTTTTAACCCTTCATTTTACCTATAATATGTGAATGATCACTTTCCCTAACAGGCTCAGTCTTTCAAAGAAAGCTGTTCTCAGTATTTGCTCGCAAAGTCGCTCTTGAATTCACCACAGCTGGGGACTCTGAGAGGCAATTGTTTTTTCTGGAATAAGACATGAACAGGTGGTACTCCCACCTGCTGCACGTCTTTGAATGTTTGTTGGCTTCGAACAGTTCTTGGACCTGATATTTGAAATGTTCTCTTGCATTAGAAGCAGCAGAGGAAGAGAAAACAGGCCACGGCCTTTTTTGTTACTAATGGTCTCATTACAGACATTCTCTGGTTGGTAATTGCTGGCATATTGAAATAAATGGGTGCATTGCTTTCTGGACCGGGTATGGGTGGAAATAAGCCAAACAGATTGGTACATAGCCTGGCTACTTTATTTTAAACATTAAGGAAGATTTAGTCAATCAAATTGAGTGACTTATTTTCCCTTTGGGAAAGTTTGCAGAGTACTATTTGCAACTGGCAATGGAAACATTTCTGGACAGACAAGTAGTTGTGATTTTCTTCTACACAGAAGAAAGCACTTAGGCGCTATCTAATTTGGCGTATGTCCTGTTCTCTTAGTTTATTTAGCATTTTGGTATTTCTGTTCTCCAGTGGAGTGGGACAAATTGACTCAAAAAGTACTAGAACTACTCATTTTGAAGGCTTTATGGACAAAGTAAACCATTATGGTCTATCCAGTCATAATTACAACCTGCAAATATGTTGAGACTATTTTTGTTCTGAGCAGAATTGAAAACATACTGTTAAGCAATGGTTGTTTCTATTCTCCAACTATCCTTTCTCTTTAATGGTTTTCAATGAACTACAGCAGAAATAATACAGAGTAGCTTTCATTCAGCATACACTAAGAATGCTATCGGTGTGTTTGTAGAGTTAGGCATAGAAACCATATTTTATATATGATTGCTTATCTATCTAGTACATGTCCATACTAGGTAGATATAGGTAGATGTAGGTACAAATATATAACACATAGGTTTTGTATGTATAATACTTTAGGTATGTATAATTATTGATTTCAAAATGTATGAAGTGAAAATTCTCACATGGACTTTAAGCAACCTAATTCATTCAGACTCTGAACCAATTTTCCTTATTTTCCCGGATACCTGGCATTTAAAAGGCATCCAATAAATGCCAAACCCCACTCTCTCTGATTTGCCCTTCTAAAATATGCACCATTCCATGTTAAATATTGGCCCTCTAAGACTTATTAACAATCTTTGTAAAGGTATAATTATCCTATTTTTCGTACAGGGAAATCGAGGTGCATAGTTTATGCCTGAGGACATATTATAGGTTAAGTGGCAGACTTGGAATTTAACAGCCTGCACCTCTGCCTCATAGTCTCATGAATCTTCCAGGGAGTGATTGCATCCCAAACCTGACAGGGGTTCTTAGAATTTCTGGCAGACACAGGGGAACATCGGTATATTTTTACAAGAAACAGTCAACTTTCTAAAAAGGTTAAATTATGACTATGTAAAATGTGACTGTGAAAATATGATATTGGAGAGCAAGCTAGCAAAGGATACTGAACTGGTATATTTGGAAAATTGAGAATAAAGTTAATTTCTCATAAATCGAGAAAGATATTGGGTGGATCAAAAGATAAGGAAGATAGCATAAGAAAACATAAGAGAAGATTTGGTTAGTTGAGGCTTGAAGATGGAAATTGGAAACACTTTTTTGAATTTCCTTTCATTTTAACACAATCCCCTGGTTTTCTTTCTTTCCTCTCTCAATGTCTTTCTGTAGACTCCTCTCTTTTCCTCCTCTGCCACATACTTATCTACTTTCTTTTTTTTTTTTTTCATTTCTCAAACTTTAGTCCAAGTCCTATGTTTTCACTCCACAGTCTTTTCCTGCATGATGTATCAATAATTGTATTATGGTCTATAGGTGACACTTAAGAACACCGTAACCAAAATTTTCAGTTCGGGATCAGTTGTCATTTTTAAAATAACACAACTCAAGGAACTAAACAAAACTTCAACACAAGCTGAATTCATCTTTCTTTTTCATCTCTGTAAAAAAGAAATCCTTTTTTTTCTTCTTCAAGATTTTTAGACACTGTACCACTTTCTGAGTCTTTCCTCAGAAAATAAAACTGATGATGCCTCTCTCCTGCTTAAATTCTTTCAATTGTGTCCCCATTATTTTGGAATGAATTTGAATGTCCAATCATGACCCATAGGGTCCTGCAAGACTTGTCATCTACTTGCGATGATAGTCACCTCATGACATTCTTCCATTCTTGCTTTTCTTTCCACCCATACCTGACCCTTGTGCCTTTTATTTTCTGCCTCTCCACCTTCGTACATGATCTTTATATAAATAAGCTGTTATTTTTACAAATGTGTTTATAACCTGGGTAAAGATAAAGAAATAAAAATGTCCTGGGCTGCTGCCTGAAGTTATTTTTCCCCTGCTTTTCTTCACTTAATCATCTTTTTCTCAGATTCCAGTTTCAACAGCAACTTCTTGAGGAAGCCTCAGGGGGCCCTCAGATGGGTTTTGTGCCCTTCTTACGTGTTCTCATAGCAACTTGCCTTTCCTTTCTCGGCATTTTGTCTACTTGTGATTGTTGGGGAACAATTCTTCGGGAGGTTATTTTTTTTTGGTTTTTTTCTTGTTTTTCTTTTTTTCTTTCTTTCTTTCTTTTCTTTTTTTCTTTTTCTTTCTTTTTTTTTTCTTTCACATCTTGTATCTGGTTTTGTCCTGGACTATCTCTTCAAGGAAGTTTCCATATCAATATCAAACAGCCTTCAAAGATAAACTCTCACTAGACCAGAGAACAGACAGGTTTCCTTACCAATATAATTAAGATAAAGCCTCTCTTCATCTTACAGGTAAGATTGGGCAGGTTTACTAGCTGCCCCTGATCTAAAATTGAGGCTCCTCAACATTGATAAATATTGAAAGCTTTATGTTAAGGGAAAGAAGCCAGTCACAAAGACCCATTTATAGGATAATTTCACTCATGGGATGTCAGGAATAGGAAAATCTAGAGAGACAAAAAGTAGATTAGTGGTTGCCTAGGTCGGTAGGAAGGGGTTGGGTAAATGGGAGTACCTAATACTGTAATGAATTAATTTTTTTGGTGATGAAAGTATTCTAAAATTGATTGTGGTGTTGGTTTCACAGAACTGAATATACCAAAAACAAAACAAAACAAAACAAAGCAAAACAAAACCCTAAAGGTTCCCTTTTGATAGATGAGTTATTTGGTATATAAATTATATCTCAAAACTAGTTTTTTTAAAAAAATATATTTATGATCTAAATAAAGTCCAAGAAGTAAAAATGTCCAGGTTTTTTTTTTTTTTTTAACTCAGGGTTCCTCCGCTGTAGTACAAGCTGTGTGTGTTGCATCTACGTGGGCCCCATTCACATTGACCCTATAAGACTTGAGGGGCAGGAAGAATGGATATACACAGAGATTGTGCTGCCTGCTTTCCTCTGAACAATGGTAATTTTCCTCTGACCCAGGAGTCTCATGCCTTCTGTCAGGATTCAGGAAACTGTGGCAGGGTAACTTGTTGGCTTGCATGTAGGGTAATATCTCAGAGCCTTCATATTTTTTGACATCCATAATGGAATTCATTTTGGTATGTACTCATTTTCTCTTTTCCATCTTATTTACTTCCCTAGCCCTGTCCTCACACAATGAGTGAAAAGAGCAGACACAACAAATATTTGTTGACTGACCGGCTGACATAATGTAAAAAAATGAGAGAAAAAAAAAATTGGAAAAGATGAGGGAAAGCTTATATTTTGGTAGGTTGACTAAAGAATTCTTAAAGTGATCCAATTTTTCCTTTATGACAGTTCAGTTAGGACCCTCTTTTCATGATCTCTAACACCATACCACATACTTGAATTAAAACAAACAAACAAACAAAGAAACACCTGTTTTGCTTAATGGTGGAGGTTTCTACATCATTAGAACCCTCCATTAGTACTATATTACTTAATTAAATAATATTTGAGTATTAGATATGTGTTATTCTTTTATCTTATTCATATATATATATATATATAATTTCTTTAGGGTGCCATGTAATCATTATAGTTTATAAATTGTAAAGTTAAAAACCATAGGATTTTATCTGTGCATGATTTTATAAAAAAGGTGATAGAATTGATCTGTGCCTTCCAGCAGATAAAATCTTGATTCAGGACAGGAATTAAGAAAGTAGGAAGTAGGCAACATCATAGAAAGTGAAGAATTAAGGTCAGCTTAGCCCAATTTAACTTCAGTTCAGGAAACAGTCCAACAGTAGAAGGAGATTGTGAGGGAAAGTAATAGTAAACTTTTCCTTAATTGTTGGCTTTCAGTGAAAGTTTCAGTGTTTATATGTAGACCCTATGTTTTCTTATCTACTCACATACACTAATAACTTCTAAAAGCAAACACAACAAAGAAAGTAAAATAATTTTCAAGTGCTAAATATAACTGAATGACATAAAAGACAGTTACTCTGGTAAAGTCAGACTCTGCTGGGTCCTAAAGGTATATCCCCCCACTGATGCTTTACTGATTTTTCCAATAACATTATGGGACCGTTAAAAAAATACCCCAGAAGATAAGCTTTGCCTTCTTGCTCACTACCAAGTTCAGAGAGAGAGAGCCTGTCTCTGAAGAACTCCCAAAGATCTCCACCCCTCCCGTTTCTGCTTCTCCTCCTACTAAAACTGTGAAAGATACAAGACCCACTGTCAATCCTAGGGTAAGGAATTGAGTCATTCTTTGTGATAAACCTAGAGAAGAATAGTTCCATGCAAACTTACAATGGTATCTATTCAGATACCAGCAATTAGTGGAAATTCAAGACTGCCATAGCAGTTTCATAATGAGAAGGAAGATGACAGTGTGTGATCTCACTAAAGAATCAAAAAATGAGAGAAAGGCATCACCTAATTAACCATTCTGATGTGGAAATTAATGGTCTTGGTAACTAGGGAAAAAACTAATCTGAGAGAAAAATAGGTATCATCTTCTTGATACCTATTCTAAGATATTTGAAAGATTTGGCTATTCCAATACATTAAATGACTCATAGTAAAATTAAGAAAAACATTTCTTTTATAAATTCAAACCCATTCCTAATAGAATGGATATAGAAAACATTATAATGAATCTAAAAATCATTTAATTTAAAAATCATCTGCTTAAATCTGATCCCCTTTATTATATTAAAAGTATACATTTGCTTAGTTACTCATTTATTTATTTAAAAATTTATTAATTTTTTTAATGATCTTTATTTTTGAGAAAGAGAAAGAGAAAGAGCGAAAGAGAACAAGCAGGGGAAGGGCAGAGAGAGAGGGAGACACAGAATCCAAAGCAGGCTCCAGGCTCTAAGCTGTCAGCACAGAGCCCCATGTGGGACTCGAACCCATGAACTGTGAGATCAGGACCTGAGCTGAAGTCAGACTCTTAACCGACTGAGCCACCCAGGCGCCCTAAAAATTTATTTTAAAATATATTCCATAAAGTTTCATAACCTTTACATGGAGGTATCCATATAATCATTGCTAAGGCAGTCAATTCATTTGGGTACATTTCACTTGATTTATATGTGAGAAAAGAAAAATGTCTATCTTTAACTGTAAGAAATTAACCATACTTCCACAAAGTTCCTTTTTTTTTTGTTGTTTATTTATTTTTGACAGAGAGAGAGAAAGAGTGCAAGCTGGGGAGGCACAGAGAGAGAGAGGAGACAGAGGATCTGAAGCAGGCTCTGTGCTGGGGTGCCTGGGTGGCTCAGTGGGTTAAGTGTCTGCTTCAGCTCAGGTCATGATCTCATGGGTTCCTCGGTTTGAGCCCCTGGGTTTGAGCTCTGACAGCTCAGAGCCCAGAGCCTGCTTTGGATTCTGTGTCTCCTTCTTTCTCTGACTCTCTCTCTCTTGCTGTCTCAAAAATAAAAATAAACATTAAAAAAAAAATTTTTAAAAATGAAGCAGGCTCTGTGCTGAGAGCAGAGCTCCTGATATGAGCTTGAACTTGGGAACCATGAGATCATGAGAACATGACCTGAGCCAAAGTTGGACAGTTAACCAACTGAGTCACCCAGGTGCCCCCAAAGCTTCTTTCTCTTAATTGTTACTTTTATTTGTCAAATCTCTCTTTGTATATTCTATTCCAAGTGTTTTAACTCTTGAGCCAGTCACTATTTGTTCTTAAACTATTGTTTCCATCATCGAATTAAAAAGTAAAACAATTTTGGGGTGACTGGGTAGCTCAGTCGGTTGAGCATCTGACTTTGGCTCAGGTCATGATCTCACAATTCATGGGTTCGAGCCCCGCATGGGGCCCTGTGCTGACAGCTCAGAGCCTGGAGTCTGCTTCGGATTCTGTGTCTCCCTCTCTCCCTTCCCCTCCCCTGCTCGCACTCTGTCTCTGTCTCTGTCTCTCAAAAATAAATAAACAACAACAACAACAAAAAGTAAAACAATTTAGTAATGAGTTTAATGTCTTTACTCAAGGGAAAACAAACCATGGATTATTGGAGTACAGTATCTCGTGAGCAGTGGAGCATTCCTTTTGGAGGGATTTTGGGCAAGAGCAAGTTTTATATAGTGTTAGAAGCAACAATGCAGAGACAGAGCATGATTGGTTGGGGTTAGGTAATCTGAATTTATAAAGAAAGATCAAGGAACAAGGATATAAGTACAGAGTCCTAGAGTTGGCTTGGCTT
The DNA here is from genome assembly GCF_018350175.1 of Felis catus. Lineage (NCBI taxonomy): Eukaryota > Metazoa > Chordata > Mammalia > Carnivora > Felidae > Felis > Felis catus. The sequence goes on along the minus strand of NC_058368.1, from coordinate 38,499,967 downwards.
TTGGGGATTGGCTGATTGGATATACTGAATTTCTGGTCCAGCTCAGCATTTACAGGAACATGAATTTCAGTTTGCTGACGTGGCACCCTGTGCAAGAGAGACTCCATTTGGGCCTAGAAATTTATTTCAACACTATAAATAAGGAGGAAAATCTGCCTGCCATTGCTTTAAAGCAGCTTTGTCATGGAATCACATTCAAGAACACCCCAGTTCAATAATGTAAAGTAATTGCAAAAGCATTTAGCTTTAACAAAGGTTCTCAAAAACTCAAAGGAAAGATTCTGTTTACAACACAAGCAAATCCTTTTAAAACCATTGTTCTTAATATCTCTTTCCTCTCTCTGTCCCTCCTGTGTCTGTGTATCTCATATGTATAGAAGCTAGAGTTGGTCTTAAATCTCTCTGCTCTCTATTTCAAAACTCCCTAGAATTCTCCACAATTCAGGTTGCATTTTTTCCCTTTTCTACCCCAACCATCCTCCTTTCTTTCCTCTACCCCCCAACCTTTACCCTTCTGTATATGGGATCTTCTATTATACTTTTGTCACATAGTGCCTCGGCTTTCTTCAGTACATCAGTTTTGACTTAACCACCAATGGATGACTGTACTGCAGTCATTATCTTGATCTAAAAATTCGTGAAGGGCCATGTTGGTAGAAGTCAGAGGGAGGAAGGTAGTCTGTGAATAAACCAGATGTTAGTTACCACCTTACCTGGTATATAGTTAATAGCAAGTGGTAAAATAATATTTTGTTTGATGATTTTGTTATCACAGTTGTTTTAATTTTCATGAAAGTACCTTTCATAGTAACTAATGAGAGCTAGTGTATTTTGAAAATGAGAAACTGTATTTATGCATTTGTGAACTCTCATGTATCATAAAAATTAGCAAGGCATATGTACCAAATTAACTGAAAAGTATATTTAAATAGTTTTTGTGACACTAGATTTTAGGAAATAATAAAATTAGAGAAAATAAAGCCATGTGGCAATTTATACATCAGAAATGGGGCTTTTCATTACCAAAGAAGGAAATGAGATACAATAATTCTTACCATCTCTGGATCAAGTACCTGTTGATATAAATTAATGACCATTAATCATTTCTAAGATTTTATTTGAGATTGTATCAGAGTTTTCTGGGCTAAACATTCTGAATAGAGTTCATTCCTTCCTGCATGTGATAGTATGACTTCACCCACCATTTGCCAGGCACTCTATTGTATATAACATACACAACATCAAACAGATATAGATGAAGCCCCTGTTTTCACCAAGTTTCATTATGCTTGAAAAACTTGGGAACGTTTTCTAGTCTGGCAAGTCACTTGCAAATGGCAGAGATAACTAAGGTCACCATGAAGGTTTACCAACCTGAAGGAAGGAGCTCTGTCAGGGAGCAGTGCCATAAAAAGGAAGGACTATCAATAAGAGTGCCACCAATAATAGCAATATTGAGGAACACCCATTGAGGAACTGCAATGAAGCAAACACTGTTCTAGGCTATGTACTTTTATTCAGTTATTTAATCTTCAGAAGTTAATGAATAGATACCATTATTATCCCACATTTGCATATAAAATACTAGAACTTAAATAACCGGCAATTTACTTGATTGCAAAAACTGGTAATAAGAATAACAAGTAATTTGTGAAGCCAGCATTTGAACCCAGACATTCTGTTTTGGAATATACATCTGCCCACTATTAACCCTTTTCCCTTAAATAAAGAGCATCTCAGCATAGTCAGGTATAATAAAACAGAAGAAAGTAGAAGTAATGGGACACATTTGTATTTTGCAATACAGGTTATTACTAATGACCTTCCTGAGAGCAGAATGGTGAAGAAGAATCAGATTTTACCGAATGGAGGAATTAGAAGCAGAGTATATAGACTATATTTTCTAGAACCTCGGTGATGAAGAAAATAGGAAAAACATTATCCTGTACACAAAATCTGCCAAAATAATATGTTATCTTATTTTGGTATAGAAAGATTATTTATACAAAGAGATCATGTTTGGGGAGCTTTGGTGCCTCAGTTGGTTGTGTCTGACTCTTGATTTCAGCTCAGATCATGATCCCAAGGTTGTAGGATCAAGTCCCTCATTAGGCTCCTCACTGAACAAGGAGTCTGCTTAAGATTCTCTCTCTCTCTCTCTCTCTCTCTCTCTCTCCCTCTCTCTCTCTCCCCCCCCCCGCCCCTTTCCCCTGCTCATGTGCTCTCTCTCTCTTTCTGTTGAAAAAAAAAAAAAGAGAGATCATACTCTTTGTTTAAATTAAAAGTATCCTATAAGAGTGAGAGTAGAGGGAAAGGGAGAGAGAAGACTACAGTTAAATATATTAAGTTGCATCTGGGAAATGGATGACACTCGATTCTCATCCTCTAAAAACAGTACTGTGATAGCTTTCAACCTAATGGTAAATATGGCAGATAAGTGGAGGCATGAGTTCCCAGAACAAATATTAGATAGGTTTTAGCCTTAGGAGGTGGGGGTAGGGAAAAGATTTTTAGAAGAAAGATGAAAGGATAAAAGTTTACCTTAAAACATAATACTTCTTTGAGTCTGTTTTAATTTGAAAAACACATTTTTTTTCAATGAAGGAAGGGGATGGGGTCATCTGCTAAAAGTGGCAACTCAGTGAGAAGAGCTATGTGGCTTGTGTGCGTGGCTATGAACAACATGAAAGGAATATTCTCAGGGTGAATACATGAATGGGAAAGCAGGATTGAGGAAGATCAGAGTGTGGTTTATAGTAAAATTAAATATAGCCAATATCAGAATTATGACATTTTCTAGAATTGCTGAGCATTCTAGTAGCGGGAAACAAAAGGACAGATAATTTGACCTTTTTGTCAAAGACCTGTAAGCCTATTAGCTAAGTCATAGTGATGCTGAATTCCTAATTATATGTAAAATACTGTTTCAGCAATGATAATAGCTATCATTTAAGGATACATATGTGGGAGGTTTTATATTTCCTTTGTATTTAGCCTAATCAGTATGTTACTTCCAGTCTTGCCTCTCAACCATTTCTACATAGTGAATAGAGTCATATTTTTAAACTAAGTCAGATCGAGAGTCTTTCCTACTTAAAACCCTCTCTCTCCCCCCTCTTATTTTTCTTTCCGTTCCCCCTCAACCCAGACTAGGCAAACTGACCTTTCAGATGCTTAAACACTCAAAGTCTTTGACTGCCCCAGTAGCTTGACATGTACTGAATTTTATGCAGATCCCACTTTTCTAACTACTTCTGGTAAAGAAGCTGGCTCCGTCCTGTCCCTTCTTTTGCAGTTTAAATATCATTGCTTCATAGAGGCAATCTTTAACCATGTGGTTCAATCAGAGGATCTCCATTCCTGCTATTCATTGGACCCATTTATTTCCTTATAGAATGCATTATAATTTATAATTATGTTTACTACCATGATTACTAGTCCATTGTTTCTTCCTCTACCATTCTGTTTGCTTCTGGGGAGAAGGCACTTTGCATCTTACATTCATCACTAGTCATCCAGGACATAGGTATATTTTTACATCATATAGATGCTCATATGTGAGTTACCACAAACAAGCATTTAAACATATAACACCCATATGAAGTTGGGTATAAATAGTCTCATTCTACAGGCAACAAAGCTGAGGTAAATAGATGTTAAGCAACTTGTCCAAAGTCCTATCACTAGCATGTGTCAAAGCCAGATTAAACCACACCAGCTTTATTAAAAAGTCTCACTTGGGATGAGCACTGGGTGTTGCATATAAGCAATGAATCATGGGAATCTACTCCCGAAGCCAAGAGCACACTGTATACACTGTATGTTAGTTAACTTGACAATAAATTATATTTTTAAAAAGTCTTGGTTCTAAACCACAACCCAGTACATTTATTCTGATATTACAAAAAAATCATTTTGGAAGCTAAACAGCCTAGGAAATCAATGGATTCTTCCCTTAGAATTCTTTAAATTTTTTTTTAATGTTTATTTATTTTTGAGAGAGATCTCAAAATTATTTATTATTTATTTTTGAGAGAGAGAGAGACACCATGAGCAGGGGAGGGGCAGAGAGAGAGAGAGGGAGACAGAGAATCTGAAACATGCTCCATTCTCTGAGCTGTCAAGCACAGAGCCTGACACGGGGTTCAAACTCATGAACCGTGAGATCATGACCTGAGCCAAAGTCAGACACTTAACTGACTAAGCCACCCAGGTGCCCCTCTTCCCTTAGAATTCTTGTCCATGGAACAATTCTGCATTTTGTTATGAATTAGCATTATCAGAGCATCTCATGTCTGAATATCTCAGCAAAACAGCTTTTGCATGTCTTTGATATTTGGATATTATGAGTTAGCCAATTGGAATTTAATCAACTTGAATATAAATAAATATATGTATGCGTCTGTATGTGTGTACATTTTTTTCTGGATTTATAAACCTGAAAACAAAACATGAGATAATTATAATATGAGCAGTGCCATCCTGCATGGTCTTCCTAGTAAACGTCCAGTTGGCCTTTCCATGTTGACACCACTAAATCTACAAATTATTCAGATTTCAATAGGTAATGATATAGATGTGAATCTTGAAAATAAAATTGAACATTCATATTCATTACTTTTATCTAATTTTTTATCTTAAGAAAAAGCATATTCAACTTATAGAATCTGCCATACTGAAATTATCTCAAGCTTTGAGATTTGTTCATCTACCCTTTGAGGCTTGTATATCTCTGAACATCAGGTAGCTAATGAGCTTTGGGCAATATAGGCAATAATCCCTTCTCCCTTAATAACTACACCACATTGTACAGGAATTTTAATTGTAAGTCATAGACTTCTGTTTATGGATGTCACTAATATGAGTCAATACAAAGAATGATTAAGAAATGCATTGTTCCTTGTAAATAGCAATCTATTCCATAGTAGTTTTATTCAACAATAAAGAAATCTTACAAAATTGTTTTCAAAAGTGATACAAGACATCTTAAATGGTGCAGCCAGGGCAGAATTTGTACAAATCAATAAAACTCCCTCTGCATCACGCGGGATTCTTAATTTAACAACTGTTCACTTGTACTGTCATCATGTAAAACTACAGCTTGGAGGATAAAGTGGTGAGTTGGTTCAGTAAATCTTAGAAAAGAGCAAATTTATCCAACACTGTAGTCTATAAAAATAAACAATATGTACAATTTGAGAGACCATGAACAAACTATGTAAAAGAATTCCAAATAATGAGTCAAAGATAGTTACAGAATCCCTATTTTTTCTGGAGTAGATCCTTCTCTGTTTGGTTCACTGGCAATTTTAGTTTTTCATTTTAATACTATTCTAATCTTAAATTCATCCTTTCTCTGATAGTCTCTATTTCTCTCTTTCCACATCAAACAAAAAAGATCTGTTTTGGTTGTTCTGAAGCTATGACCCTTGGACCTCTCCAAGGACCCAAAATTGATTATTTATAAACCCAAAAGACTGCTCTGAGCTCAACTTCTAAATTGTTTTTCCTTTGTTCCTGGTCTTAACTAGTTAAATATCTCCTTTTCTTTTGCTTGAACTCATTTATTGGTCCAATCATTGAATGAAATGTGCCTTTCTTGGCTGTTGTTTCTAATTATATGGGTTTACCAAACAGGAAATGACCCCTTGCAAAGTCTCTCCCTGCTAGGCTGAGAAAAGTTTAATGTAGAATGTACTTGAATATATCTGATTTAAATAGATAATAATACCTTAGAAAGTCCTACTCTCCTGTTTCAACACTTTCTCTTTTTTATTTTAATGATTTTAAAAATCTGTGATCCACTTTTATTTTTTAAAATTTATGTTGTATTTAGCCCTCAGAGAATGTTAAATAAGATTTAGAGAATCAGCCTGTATTTAGATGGAAATATTCTCCTAATTTTCAAATCTCTTCTGGATAAAATTAGGCACATATTATTATTTTACTATATATTCCACTAAAGCAGATTGCTGAACTAAATCTTTAGCCTCATACTAAATACTCTTCTAATTTTTGAAATCAGCTTTTTCACTCATAGAAGTACAAATACATATCAGATTTATAATCTATTGCAGTTCTTAACATGATTTCTAATTATTAGCTAACCTCTATTTTTTAATGTTTATTTATTTTGAGAGAGAGTGTGTGCATGCATGCATGAACAGGGGAGGGGGAGAGAGAGAGAGAGAGAGAGAGAGAGAGAGAGAGAGAGAGAGAGAGAGAAACCACAGAGGGCTCCACACTCAGCACAGAGTCCGACATGGGGCTTGATCTCATGAACTGTGAGATTATGACCCGAGCCGAAATCAAGAGTCAGGTGCTTAACCAACTGAGCCACCCAGGCACCCCTAGCTAACCTCTATGTTCAAAGTCACTCAAAGGAAAATATTAGTGTATTATAGTTTTGCAAATAATTTTAAAAGAAAGCATTTCCGTTTTAATTCACTTTAGTTAAATTTAAGGATGAATGTAAGTAAAAACACTGTGTTCGGAACAGAGAAAGTAAAAATATAACTATTACCCTACCTTCACAGTCAATCAAGTTAATCAAACAAATGCATGCCTACTTATCCATAAGGCAAATACATGATATGTGATATATAAATATATATCATTTCTGAAATATGACAGTAAAAGAGATAAGTTCTTATTTAGGGCATAAATTATGGCTCATTGCATACATATAATATAAAAATAAATATTTTGGTTTACCAAGTTACCCCTCTGAGAAGGAGTAAAACTTTTATAATTTTAAAGCAAATTTTAAAAATGTATCCATTGTACCCATATCCTCTCATGGCCACTTAACATAATTTTAATTATTATTGTTCTAATTCCCATAGATAAACGTTCAACTGCCTGTAAATTAAATTAACAGTTATAAAAGAAAATAAAACATTAGGGAATAGAATAGTTTTTAAGTGTAAACAAAAGCAATTCAATGAAGATAACTTGTTAGCAACTCATTTAACCTGAGTTTTGCTTAAACTACCTTTAAAGCAATACAAAGTTTACAGGAATATAAATATACTCATTCATGCAGAACAGCAAATGTCGAAGGAAAAGGCTAATAGTTTCATAAGCAACCTTAACAGGAACACTATATAATAAATGTCATGAGGCCTGACAGTTCTAATCAGTCGGTAGGTAACCTTCAAACTTGCAAGGACAGATTTGAAAATTAGGATCTTGTATTCTGCTAGCTATTATAAAACAATCAGTTGAGAGTTTACAGAAATACCCAATTTAAATACTTAGTAGAATCATTTCAAAAGGTGACAAATTATATTCATAAACTGTTTAAATTATCCATCTATCTTATTATATAGCAAGTTTATATGTAAAACTCTTTATTGTAAAAACAAATGCTTTTATAGTTAGTGCCATGTAAGTTCAGAGTCGGATTACCATTTTCACAAGCTTTAAGAACGAAAAGAAACTACCTCTCGAAGGACAAAAATAGTGCTGGATACTACAGACTAGCTACTTTAACTTAAATGGGGAAACATACTGTATACTATCATCCAAGGGGCAATTTGCAAACCCTTTGAGGATCACAAAGTGCTGGGTTATAAATAGCATGACTTGAGTTACAAATCATTGTCAAGCCAAACATATTTCCTACTATGACAGAATAATGGACTTGATTCTTTCAATCTACAATAAGTGAAATGGAGCTTGACCTCAGGAAGTCTTTTAACACTGTCCCACATGGCATACTCATCAACAAGCTAGGAAAATATGGGTTAGGTCATGTAGTTGTTGGCTTGATGTAAAAGTTGTTAAAGTGTGGTACTCAAAAGGAGTTATTGATGGTTCATGGTTGACCAGAATGTATGGAATGAAATAAAAGAAGTAGTTGGTCAATGTTTGAATAAGTTGTTTTGTGCCAGATGGGATTTCTAAGTCTGAAATAATTTCTAGTCTAATAATTTCTAAATAAATGAGAGGTAACATCGCCTATTTGCTAACTTCTCATAGTATATCCAACTATATTAATTTAGGGGCTATCATGTAGTATAACATATATTCAAATATATATTCAGTGTATATATATATATATATGCACTCATACATAGTATATATTCATATGTAGTATTCACTCAAATATGTATTCAGTATATATACATGTATTTAAATATATGTAATTGTTCATAATATATGTATTATATATACATGAAATATATATGTATACATATATATGTGTATATAAGTGTGTGTGTATATATATATAAAGTGATATCCAATGCATCCAATATATAATATATATATCCAAGTGATATGCAATCATATATATATATATATATATATATATATATATATGATACCTAATGCATACATACATATATTTCAAGTACAATTCAAGTACATTTTAAAGTCCAATAGCACTCCCTGAAATATACAAGTGATAGCCAGGGGTTGAGTAGCATTAGGATTCACTACAATCAAATATTTTAAAACTTATTTAAAAAAAAACCATGGTGAGGGTGCCTGTGTGGCTCAGTGGATTAAGCGTCCAACTTCGGCTCAGGTCATGATCTCATAGGTCGTGGGTTTGAGCCCTATGTTGGGCTCTGTGCTGACAACTAAGAGCCTGGAGCTTGCTTCAGATTCTGTGTCTCCCTCTCTCTCCTTGCCCCTCTGCCGCTCATGCTCTGCCTCTCTCTCTCTGTCTCTCAAAAATAAATAAACATTAAAAATTAAAAAACAAAACAAAAAATACATGGGTTTCCCAAACGGAAAATAATTCAATTAATTCCAAACCCTGTTAAAACTCAGTCTAACTCTTAAAAGATTTGTACTGGACAAATTACTTAACCTCTCCAAACCTGTTTCTGTAAAGTGACATAAAGACAACTAACTCGACAATTGTATTGATATGAGAATTAAAACCTTAATAATTAATAATAAAAAGAAAGAATGCTATTCTCTATCAAGTGCTCACTGAATGAGAGGCATTCAAAGAGAGACTCAGTTAATCCTTGCAACAGAGCTCTGAGATCTGAGATCATAACATTTTATCTGCTTTACAGATGGGAAAACCAAGACATAGAATTTATAGAACCTTACTCAGGAACATATAACTCACAAATCATTGAACCAGGTTTTGCCCTTAACCCCATACTTTTCTAATAGATACTTGCACATCTCTAAAATAGAGAAAATCAATTGTTAGCATGATATAACCAATAATCACCATAAATATTAATATTATCTGGTTCTATTCATCTAACTTCTCACATATGGCTTCTAGACTTAGAGACTTTTCTAGCAATATCTAATGCTGGTGAGACAAGACAAACTCAAGCCACTCAATGGTAACTTTTGATTAAGTTAGAAAGTGGTAATAACAATAATCACGCACTTGGGATTTATAACTTTGAGAAATTTGACAAAAAAGAAGACATAAATGTAGAAAAATTTAAATTCTATTTTAGATACATGAAAAATAAACCATTCGAATTGAAGCAGAGCAAATTTGTATTGTTAAGAGGAGACCGCAGATCCCAAATGGAGTCACTTGTGCAAAGCTCATGTCATCAAACCAAGACTAAATATCTAATAACCTCATTGCAGCTTTAGTTTCCCCTAGAAATGTAATCTTAACCAATTAATCTGGAATTATCTGGTCAACACTAGTGAGATAATCTGCCTGATAGACCCCCTGCCTTCCCCTAGCAGAAGGTGACTTTATGTGAAACAATCTATCCCAAGTAAGTAAACTTCCTTTTCCCACCCACTTCTGCCTTAAAAAAGTCTTCCATTTTGCACAACTCCTCAAAGTTCCTTTCTATTTGCTAAATGAGAAGCTGCCCAATTCATGATACATTGAATAAAGCCAAGAAACGATCTTCAAAATTGGTCAGTTGAATTTTGTTTTAACAGTAAAATGATCCTTTTATGGAAAAAATATCTTATGAACTACAAAGGAAAGTCTCTATCCTAGATTCAGTGGGTGTCAAATGTAGTTCTTGACAAAGGCTGATATCCCTGAAAATAATTCATTTTTTCAACACGGTTAACTTTCAGCAGTTTTGCTAATGGTATACTCAAATCCCAAGTGACCAATCTCACATACAACTCCTCCTGATTCTCTCTTCTGATTTTGCCAAATGTAAGGTTTTGTTCTCAAATCTACATTCCCTTTGGAGTTAATTTCAAACAACTAAATTCAAATCATGCTTATGCTTTATGTTTTGTCTCACTAGTAAGGCATAATCAACTGCAGGATAGTTTGGACAATGCTTAATAACACTTTTAAATACTGACATTAATAATAAGCTAAAACTATTAATTTTATTTTTTACAATTCTTAAATCTATTTTTTACCTCATGCTCTTAGTTCCCATTGAAGCTATAGCAATGTAAATTTTTGGACATAATTATATTTTTAACCATGTTTCTAAAGTTAAGAAAGACTAAAGATATAGATATTTATGGTAGTTAAAGCCATTTTCATTTCATACACATACACAAAAACCTATACATATAGTTAAATAAAATTACAGATATATAATAAATATAGATTAAGGGATAAACATAACCTTTTTGATGAAACGTGATAAGTTAGAAATAAAGTGATGCTCAAGGTAGTATAATTGTTTAAATAGAGAAGTGTTCATATGAAACCATATATGCAATAAATTATGTGTTCTCAATATATTCTAGGGCATTCATTATAGGGTTGTGTCTACAGTAAAGACATTTAACCTTATTCAAAGAACATGTGAATGTACTTGAGAAATTATTAGAATGAGGGACACTGAAGTAAATTTAAGATATGTCATTATTATATTTATACAGATATTTCTGAGTAAATTAATCTCTTTCTCTTTATATGTATATATACACTCTCTATATAGTGTATATATATAATACATACACAGCTTATACATACTATATATACAAGACATACATACATATATACATTCACACATATACATACATACATAATATATGTATATATACACACACACACAAACATACATACACTCGGGAATGAATCTTGCATATAGTGTTTTATTTTTGTTTTAAATTAAAACTAATTTTTAAAAATGTTATTATTGTTGTCATTACTATTATTATTTAAAAATTATCTCACTATGTGAGAAAACTGCACAAAACCTAAGTATTTAGAACTGGCAGAGAAATTAAAATATATGACACAACAGGGGCACCCGGGTGGCTTAGTCTCTTAAGTGTCTAACTTTGGCTCAGGTCATAATCTCACAGTTCATGGGTTTGAGCCCCACGTTAAGCTGTCTGCTGTCAGTGCAGAGCTGGCTTTGGATCCTCTGTCTCCCTCTTTCTTCCCCTCCCCCCTCAGTTTCTCTCTCTCTCTCTCTCTCATAAAATTAAAAAAAATAAGATTAAAAAATATATATATGACACAACAGACATATCAAAGTGCACTCATTTGATTGATAAGTTGATAGAATAGGTAAAGCAACATTAACTTAAAAATTTATGAGATGACATTGATTGGGATTTCAGTACTTACTATAAACATAAATGGTATCATATGGTCAAAAGACAAGACCCGTAGTTAACTCTGGAAATAGACCCATGTATAAGGATGTTTGAATATTGAAAAAGCCAATTCAGTGGAAAAAAATGGGATTTGTACCAAATGGCTCTGGAACAATTAGACATTCATTTCTAAAAATTAATAAACCTCTACCCATTTCTCACAATACACTTAAAAATTAACTTGAATAATAGATTTAAACATAAGCTTGAATGTAAATAAATACTTCTAAAACTTGTAGAGGGAAATGTAGATGAATGGCACTGTCACCTTGGGCTAGGCTGAGATTGCTCAGAGAATAGAAAAGTGTAAGTATTTATCATTTTGAAAATTGATAAATAAGACTTCACCAAAATATAAAGCTCTAGCTTATTCAGAAGACACTAAGACAGTGAAAATAAAATCCACAGACTGGGATAAAATGTTAAAGAAACATATATCTAACAAAATATTGGTATCCAGGTGATATAAAAAGAACTTTTACAATTAAATAATAAAAAAGCACACAATCCCATTAAAAATTGGCAAGGTATTTGAATAGTCACTTCAACTCAAAGTAGTTGGTAGGCAAGTAAGTAATGAATAAATGGAGGAAAGCAAAATCCATTTTCTTTCAGAGCATAATCAACTAGACATAATTTACAGTAGAAAAATGATAAATAGATGATGATTTAATACTTCTATGAGAAACTAATTAGATTTCTAATCCTTAAAAATGACTATTAAAAGTAAGGCATTTGTGAGTATCCTTTATATAAAAACTTGGTAAGGGAGGGGTGCTGGGATGGCTCAGTTGATTGAGTGTCTGACTCTTTGTTTCAGCTCAGGTCCTGATCCTGGTGTCATGGGATCAAGTCCTGCATTGAACTCTCCACTGAGCATGGAGCCTGCTTAAGATCCTCTCTCTCCCTCTGCCCCTCTCCCCTACTTGCATGCTCTCTCTCTCTCTCTAAAAAAAATTAAAAAAAAAGAACTGATAAGAGAGACATAGAAGTAGAGAAACCATCAACACGCTTGGTTAAGAGAAACAAAGGTAAAAGAGAGGGGAGGAGAGCCCAGCAAGTAATGTTGCATTTACCACATTTCCTACTCTTAAAAATTACATCAAGAATTGAATTCACTTGAATTTCTATGAAATTAATACAAATATACAATTGCTTCTCATAACTTGCAATAGTTATATTCCATAAAGTTGCCATGAACACTGAATTTACTAATGAATACTGATCCTTTGCTCCCAACAGAAATAGAAAGTTAGGTTCCTACAAACCTCTAGTCACAATACTTTTGTCCACTGATATATAAGTAAACTTGTTTTAGTGTGTTTGTGTCCAATGATATCTAACTTAATATACAGTTGATTCGTTTATATTGAACTTGTGGCCAACAGTACTATGGCTTGTGCCTGACCAAACTTTATGAACGTACGTGTTTTGTCCCTAAAACAAACGACAGGCCACTTATGCCTTGCAACACTAAACAGCACTTCAGTAAGCTGATTGGGACTCTTTTTAAACCGTGAAAACACTAACAAAAAACTCAAAAAATGTGAAAAGCATGACAGTAAATAGACTGCAAAAAGGACACTTGTTTACAGGATGAGGGCTCAAACAAGAAGGCAGAGCATCAATTTGTTCTCCTTCAGCTGGGAATATATGCATCTGGCAACTAAAAAGTTTTTGTTGTGATTATTGACTTATTACAAACTAATTTGAATGAGTAGAATTCTCAAATGTGGAATTTGTAAATAATGAAGATCAATTGTACTTACCAATGTGAATAATGAGAATCAGCTGTATTTACAGATAGCCTACAAAAATGTATATTGAGAGATTTCTGATAGTTTTTTAAAATTTCAGTAATCATGATTTCTAGATCTAGACAAATAACACTTAAAATTATTGACTATTATTGGAGTAAATTATGGTTGACAGTTATGGCTCTTTCCTATAATGCTAAAAGTATGATACTAGTCACTTGATGAATTAACAAATAGACTTTTTCTTTCTTTTTCTTTTCCTTTTTTAACAAATTGTGCTTTTTAGAATTTTCAAGGGTAGAATTTAGTGATTCATTGCTTAACATACAATACCCAGTGCTCATCACAAGTGCCCACCTTAATACCCATCACCATTTAGCCCATCCACCACTTGCCTCCCCTCCAGCCTGCTTGGGATGCTCTCTCTCCCTCTTTTTCTGGCCCTCCCCTGCTTGTACTCTATCTCTCCTTCAAAATAAATAAATAAATTTTAGAAGTGATGCCATGGCTCAAAATGGAAAAAATTTTAAATTTTAGTTAAAACCAGTTTTATTTATAACTGCCAATGAGGTTTTTTTCTCTTCTTATACATGGTACTTTAAAATAACTCATACATTAACATAAAGTTATCATTCATAATCTTTTGAAGCTATCTATTAATATTCTAAGTATTGCTTTGAAAAGGATTATAATATTGTCTAAATCTTAAAGTCCTTTTTAAAAATGTAAATATGTACATAATGCGGAGATAATTCCCTGGTGTATTTTGATATTATAAAACATTGAGGCTTCAGATGATATTTATTTTTTTAAGAAACTCATAGTCTAACTGGATAGCTGCATGTTAAAGAATGGACCTGGACCACTTCCTTACATCATACACAAAAATAAATTCAAAATGGATTAAGGACCCACATGTGAAACCCAAAACTAAAAAAATCCTAGAAAAGGATAACACTGTATGTTAATTATGTGAGAATTAAAATTTAAAAACTTAATTAAAAAAGTCATAGTCTTAACTCAGAAGGAAAAATCATACATTTCTATATTAGAGCATATTTTTTTAAGTTTATTTATTTATTTTTGGGGGGGAGGGGTAGAGAGAGGGAGACAGAGAACATCAAGCAAGCTCAGTGATGTCCGCACAGAGCCCAAAGCAGGGCTCAAACAGATGAACCATGAAAGCATGACCTGAGTTGAAACCAAGAGTTAGATGCTTAACTGACTGTGCCACCCAGGTACCCCTAGAGCATATTTTTGTGCAAACAGTGGGTTCAAATGGAAATTGTACTGAAATGTATAAAATGGAAAAGCACACCAATGTTTTAGATTTTCCTGGTTATCATTTCACTCTTTTTCTCTTTCTTTCTTTCTTTCTTGCTTTCTTGCTTTCTTGCTTTCTTGCTTTCTTGCTTTTTTGCTTAGATTGTTAATGCACTTTAGATGCTAAAAATAATCATTTATTTAGCTTAAGCTTTTGCAAATTTAAAGCTTGTTTTTATTTTGAGAGAGAAGGAGAGAGAGACAGAGAGAGAGAAAGAGAGAGAGAGAGAGAGAGAAAGAAAACGAGTGGTGGAGGGGCAGAGAGAGAAGGGGACAGAGGATCTGAAGCAGAATCTGTGCTGACAGCAGAGAGCCTGACGAGGGCTCAAACTTACAAACCATGAGATCATGACCTGAGCTGAAGTCAGACACTTAACCGAGACACCCAGGCACTCCATGCTTTTGCAAATTTAAGAATAAAAATAGGGTTATTGGCTTTTTCATACCCAAGGTAATGCTAAATATTTTATTTTCACTCAAGTTTTTATTATGTGCCCTAATTGAATTCATTACAACTGTTACATAGCTTTACTGATCTAGGAATGAATACAAATAGGTGGTGTAATAATTACCTATGATAACACATAGATAATATAAGATTTATGATTTTCGTGATTTTTAATTTTGCTATACCTCACACTGCCACTGTTCTCACATAAATTCTAGTATTTATGGAAACATGACATTGACCTTCTTAATCTCACAAAGAGGTCATTCATAATACATGCAAACATAAAGGAATGGCTTTTTCCTAGTACAGTACTTTGTGACAGAAAACACTTTACCATTTTAGTACATTGAGTATAGCATTTTTTATAAGTTCCTATTTTTCAATATTATTAAAATGTATATTGAATATTTGTAATTTCTGAAAGAGGTCTGTTTGGTAAACATATTGCTACAGGTTCAAATGTAGTAATTTGAGACCATATCCTATAAAAAGACCAGGATAAGTATTTTCAGCTTTCTAGGTTATTTTTTTCAATTGTTATTTGTTGTTCTCCCACTTAAACCTAAACTTATTAACTCAACTGTAGGAAGTAATGTTAAATAATAAAACTAAGTCATGTAGAAATCTCCATAATATAAAAATAGATATACTAAAATTAAAGATATCCATTTCTGATAAACTGAAAGCAAGTATATAATAAAGGTTTTACATAAAATTGTGAAAGCGTAATTTGGCATATTAGTATTTTGCAAGTTATTTACTATTAACAAAGCTATGTATATCTATAAGGAAAATTATTGTCAAAGAAACAGTAACCAGCTGAACTCACTGGAAAGACTTTTAGCAAGAATAGTTGGTGGGAGAGGATCTAAGCTTCTGGGAGAAGTTTGAACTAGAAGAATTAAGAGATGGAAAAATGGAGAGAGACCAACAAAGAGAAGTTCTAATTTAAAAAAGAAAAAAAAAAGGAAACCCATTGAGAATATTTGAGTCCCCACAGTTAAGATTATATGTAAGGAGAAAAGTAACAAAGTTATTTCAGGCAAGCAATGGGAGTGGAGATGGGAAGGCAGAGGCTATATGTAATCCGAAATGAGTATTTGAGGCATATACTTATATATTTAGAAAACCATTAAATTTAAACAAATTATATGAACTTATAAAAATAAAGTGATTAAAAGCTTTTGTAGCTTCAGACAATTCATTTCAAGGGTTTTTAGAGAGTTCATATTTGAATTTCAGAGGTAGGTCAAGTCATGTTATCAAAAGAAAATTAAGTGAAATTGACACACTACCTATGCTGAAGTTCTAAAATAGTATTTATTTATTTTTCACAGTATATTTAAGAAAACAAAAGCCAAAACTGAAAGAAAATATTATGTAATATAAAGATTGTTTCTACAAATATTTTTAAGTAAAATAAAAAAATATATATGTATATACATATATATATATAGAGAGAGAGAGAGAGAGAGGGGAAAGAGAGACTGAGAGTGTCTGTGAAAGGGGGACGAGGTACAAGAGAGGTAGAGAACTATGAACTTCTAATACTTAAACAAAAGGAGGAGTGAAATTCGAACACGTAGTTTTGCCAAACAGTATGAATGTTTTTACACATGTGATTTGGTTCTAGAATTGTCAAGAATCTTCGCAATAAAAACAGGAGTGTTTGGGGATACTTTGGTGAAGGATAAATCAAAGTCATATTACTCAGGAAAAGTTGAGGGGGTATGATAACATGATAAAAAGCTTCGTAAGCTTTCAGTAATATTGTATTGAACATAATAAAAGAGAGAGGTGTGTGGGAAATAATTGGATAATCAATACTATGGGAACTATTTAGAAAAGGTAAATACTCTTGATAATTATGGTTAATATTAATGTGGAATATTTTTCCTATTATGTAGAAAATGGCAATAATTATTGTTTGAGCATTTAGGTACTCTAATATTTCATCAGACTCTCACTTCGCATCTGCTATCTACAATGTTTCAATAACATAATCATCATTCTGAAATATGACTCATAAAAATACTTTAAATGGTTTAAAAATACTTGCTTTTAAGAAACAGTAAAAATAGACTGACACTCATTACAAAGACTACTAACAGCAAACAATGTTGAGAAATTGATTATAATTATATATTTTGTTTACTGAATTTAAAATTGTACATGCTTTACTTAAAACCTTGAAAAATAAGAATGTAATACAAAAGATAGAGTTAAATGAAACTAATAAAACATACTAGCAGCCTTGATAAAAGAAATAAAATTTTCCTTATTTTATACTCCCTCTTGTTAACCAGTCTTAAGCCTTTAATACTTTAAATGCTATAAATTAAGATCTGAGAAAAGATGCAAGAATGATTCCAGATTTGACATAATTTTCACTTTTCCTATCAGAGAGAATCCTCCCACACCTGCACTGCCCATTTTTTTCAAACAACAACAAGAACAGAGTGAAAGTTACTGTCTGCAACAAAAAAGCAAAGCTACCCAAATCTTATGCAATAAAAGGGCAAAGAGAGATTTTGGCAGAACTCTCTGGCTTATATCTATACACAAACACCATAGAAATAAAGATGTGAAAGAAGGCAAGTTGGCCAAATCATGGAACTGCTTATTAACATACCCCAAATTCAAAATCATCAAAAGGAGAAGGTAAGCAGGTAGCTCAGGAAAAAGAGTAATGTCCAAGAAAGCCCATGAGTGTAAACATGCCCATTCACCCACCAAGATCTCAGGAGAATGAGTTCCTGAACTCATCGTCTAGCTTGCTTTAATAGTAGGTAAGTAGCAAAGAAAGGAAGAATGATTATGTTTTCACAGAGGTAATCAACACCAACAATAAGCCAGGGGTTTGCAGAACTAAAAACAGATACAATAAACAGCACATGATCCTCTGGAAAGGAGGAAGACAATATGAGATTCCCAGGAAAAGATCCTTCTGCATTGCAAACTATTAAAAATAAGATATAAAAATTTAAGTCCTGTTACCTCAATCCATCTTTGGAGTCAAATGGTGACGGCTTCTGAATAATCAGTTAAATAAAGTAGGGGAGGTAAAATAACTAAACTAATGTTCAGATAAAAGTATACTTTCCTAGGTCTATGCTTAATTATTGGGCCAATATGATGCCAGAAATTATATTTGTACGGGACTATGATATTCATGGCTAGGTGGATTAAACACTAAAATTCCTCAGCAAACAGAGACACCAAAAATTAAAATAAAAAAAATTATCCAGTGCAGAGGTAAAAAAGTATCAATTCAAGGAAACTATCAGGCTGATCTTTGATTTCTCCACAGAAGATTCAATGTTAGAAGACAACAGAGTGATGATTACCTTATTCCCAGAGAGATTTGTTACTGAATCCTATCACTCTTAGCCCTGTTGCATTGTGATAGCTCCGCTCTTTTGTTAAATATAGGAAGAAGAAATCAAATATGTTTGCTAAAATGTGTGTACTGCTTGATTCCATTGTAAACATGCAAATTCCGCTTATGTCAGTTAACAAAAGACATGATGCCAGGGGAACATTCTTTAAAAGCATAGACTATTAGAAGTATGTAATGGAACTCTACACTATTGCCTGAAGGATCTTAGTCACTTGCAGAAGTAGAATCAGCCGGGAAAGGGATTTCAGCCAAGGGGTTTCCAAAGACAGTATTCCACATGTATCTTAACTTTCTAGTTCCTAAGAAAAACAGGACTCTGCTTCCAACTCAGCTTCCAAGACCTGACATTAAACACTTTACAAACAGCCATCTTTGCTGAGATTGTCAAACCACTGCTTTATTTAAATTTGACCTACACAACACAAATCCTTTTCCCAAATCTTATGTCAATACTGCTTCTTCTTCTGTTTGGTGATAAAAATTCAGTGGTTCCTCTCAGATATCCCCTTTTGCCTTGGCAATTTAATAAACTTGCCATTGTTGGACTGCAGTCTCTCCCTTATGGTCATTATCAGATGAAATTTATCTCATGTTAATAAAGCTATCCATATAAAATATTCCTCACTATTTGTATTTCTATTTTTTTAATTTTCTATATATATAAACATAGATATCTTGAATATTATTGACGTAAGGTTAATGTTTATGTCTGGAAGAATTTTTCCAATTTATTTTTTTAACTTTTAAGTATGGCATACTTTATTATTACATGCATTTTTTTAAAAAAATCAATTAAATTATCTTTTATAAATTATAATTAACAGATTGTGGTGATAATGCTTTGGCTTCAGATATTTGTACAGAAATCTTTCACACATTCATGAGGGATTAGATTCTTAAGGTTTCCTTAGTTTTCACCCTATTTTTTTGCAGATAGTTTTAATTTCTCTAATATATTCAATAAGTAAGAGATTATGCCGTTACTCTAAAACTTAATCATTGTTTCTGTACCCCAGGGGTGTTCTTTATATTTTTAAATTATTTCTCCCAGTTGCATTTATCATTGTTGACAAGGAAGGCTATAAAACATCTCACTTCTTTCTCTGAAGAGTTCTTAAAAATAGACAATGATAAGAGGGATATTCCTTTATATTATGGCTGTCATCTCTTCCATGTTTGTCTAGAAATTTAAGAAACACTCCCCTATTTTATTTGTTATTGTATACACATAAGTCCAAGCTAGTGAAATATATGAAAATTACCTAAATGATGTCATAAGGGACTGAGGAACAAATGAAATTTCCAACAAGGATTAAATATGCAAACATTTGTATTTACATTAAGGACTCCTTAATTCTTATCTACCAATGAAAATTTTACATGTGTATCTTCTAGATAATTATACAAATACTATTATAAGTATTCCTCAGAATACAAGCCATGTCCTTGTCTTAGGTTAGTTTTATGAAGGAATGTAAAATATCCCTAAAGCCTCAGGAATACATTTTTAGTTTATTTATGGGACTTACTAAGTTCAAAGTTTAACAACATTTAGACACCCTTCAAACGTGCTGAAAAGAGTGAGTTATACAATGTAACAATTTGCCACTTAATGTTAAATGTTAGATTTCACAGAATAATTTTTTGTATGCTTCCTATTGTTGCTATACTATTTGCTAATTATCTGAAACGATGTGCTACTCATAATCATCATTTAATTAGTTTCTTCTTTTTCTAGAATAATATTAGCTCTAAATAATACCAAAGACTTGATTCTCTACTTATTGATTTTCAATATTAGAAGTAAATTTATATATGTGAAGTTTAGTGCCAAACGCTATCTTAATCGTCTTAAGGCATGGTGAATTAAAATTCTAAAATAAAGATAAGGAAAACACTATTTTAATTATTGTTTTAATTTACATCTAATATAGCAAGATAGAACGTGCCCTTAAAAACTCTACAGATTTTTAACATTGTTTTTATAAGTAACCCATTTATGTAATGCAACAGATGCTAGTGTAAAGCTAAAAGAAAGAACTACTTCTGTGTTTAAAAAAGGATAAAAGAGAAAATAAAAATAGAGAGAAGGAAGGATGGAGGGAAGGAGGAAGGAATGAAGGAAAGAAGAACGGAAGAAAATCTAAGACTATGCTCTGTGGATTCCAGAGAGGAACACTATGGGACATGTTTCATTAAGAATTTCAATTTTCAATTGAAAATTTCAATTTTCATTTGAAAGTGGCCTTGAAATGTTAAGATTTTAACACACAGAGTCGGAACAGGAGTATATTATAGATGGAAGGTAGAGCAAGAGCTTAGGAACAAATTTGGAAGCCTAGGTCATACTTAGTAGGACACCCAATATACAGCCAAGCATTGAGAAATATGTTTGGAAAGGATTTTTAAAGGGTAAGTTGAGGGTTTTAGTCATGATTGCATGGGCAACATAAATAATGTTGAGTATATATCTTATTGGTCTTCAGACACAAATTTTCATGGTATCTCACCATTATTATTATAAATAATGTCTTTGTTTTTAACCAATAAGTCCTCTGATTTTAATTTTATTTCTTTTAACTTAGGTATTTATGTACTTTATAACTTTATAAATATTATGTTTATAGTAGATAGAGAAACATTATTTCCTCTTTGCAATTTCCTATCTAGGCTTAAAAGTGCATTTTCTTCAGTATTTACCATGGAATTTTTTCTGCTTAGTTTTCAAGTTTTTTGTTGTTGTTGTTGTTCAATTTTAGCCATACAACAATCAGAGATAAAACTTAATAGATGATGCCTAATACTGATAGCTTTTAACTGTGAAGCTCATGTGTTTCAGACGACCATTACCACTATAGTTCTAGAGTATATCATCCTGTATTATAAATACAGATTTGTTTCTATTATACTTCAGTTCATTCATTTACTGACAAATATCAAGTTCCTGTTATGTTCCAATGAATTTGAAAACTGCGATTAAAACAATGGACACAGGAAAGTTGGTCCTTGCCTTATTGAAGCTATAGTCCATGAGAAATCCAGAATTACAATATGTCTCCCATTATGGATCTCCGTGAGTCTGACATATTCCTGCATGTGTTGTGTCAGCTCTAGAGCCATACAATATTTTCATGGATGTTAGGGGATAGCAAACAATCTTGGAAGATAGAAAAGTGTCTCCCTGCAGGGTGGAGAGCAAATTTGTTTCCTGACCAAAATAACAAAAACACTATTCTCCAAGATTAAGGTTGAACAGGTTTCCTAGCAGCCTTCTCTAAAAAATTGGGTTTTCTAAACTCGTGGCTTTCCAATTGTGGCATAAACCCACTATTTGCACAACATCCACTTGAACTCACCCCTACATTTCTGTGGTGGGACTCCAGGGATGAGAACATGAAATTCATTTGCCTGTTGTGCTGTAACAAACCTTTGTCTCTAGGATTAAAAAAAAAAAAGGAATATTAAATAATCAAACATGGAGGAGGAGAACTAACGTGACCTTATAGAAGGAACCCTGTGAGCCAATTCAATGTATTGCTTGTACATCTGAATACTCAGTAGGAATTGATGTGTTTTGTGCCTGTCCTCTCCATCCCATAAGTGCCAGAGGACATTATCCTGAACTGTAAAGAGCTACAGGTAGAGAAATGCTAATGTGACACATTCCCCTAGTGTTTGCCGCTAATGAGTGGATGGGAATTTCATGTGTCTCCCTCTGATGTCAAAAGCTTTCTCAACATGAGTGACTCCCTCCTCACTGGCAAGTGACAAGTCTGTCTCAATGGCCTGACTGTAGTGTTAACACTTCTCCTTCAGAAGGGGTGATTGGTAAGCCCTGACAAAGTTCTGGGGGTCCTCTCGGCAGGTAAACTTTCCTGAAATTATGCGAGTAGATTAGCAATTCCTTCTCAAAGAATAACTGCTGTCTTTTCCAGTCTCCCACTACTAAATTGGAGTCCCAGAACCCTGTTGCACACTAGGCATGGAGACAACACAAGGGTCTACGACTGGTGATTTTGACTGGCGTCCCTGGCAAAGGGAATTAGCCTCCATCCAGAGAACCCCCTTTGAGGTTTTGCCTTGTATCCTCCCTGACAGGATCACTGGTACGCACCTTTGGAAAAGCAGCTATCAGCTTGCTGCTGTCTTCTTACTGAAAATAAATACCTGCCCGTGAGGGACTTACAACTCTGTAGCCTGTCTGGGGGTAGATCTATTCCAAATACAACTATGACAAGGTCGGAAAAGACCCCAAAAGCCTCCCTTATCCAATGTTAAGTGGTACATGTGGTCAAGAACTCACCAGACTCGTCTCCAGTGAAACATCAGGTTTACATATGAGCTTGCAAGTAGGCCCAAACCTCATACTCTTCACGGTTGTTGAAAGTATAATATTGGGACTTCTTCCCCTCTGAAAATAAAAACACTTTGTACTTATTTTCTTTACATACAAGTTTTATTAAAGCGATTACTCAAATTTAGGTTAAGTTCAGTTATTCTCTCACATGGTATAAGTAATATATTTTACTTCTATCCAAGTGTTCACTGTAACTTTAATTACAGCACATAAGTCATCAATATTCATATTTGTGATATGAATACTTGTGGTAAAGTGTTTTCAAGGTCTTTTCTCAAGCATCCATGTTTTGCAAAACTTTGAATATTATGTGTTAATCATCATATTAAACTTAATATGACTTATATCTCAAGCTTATAATGGAGATGAAATGGAAAAACTCATGTAAAGGATTTAATGCCCTGCACGGTAAGCTTTAATATTGCTTTTTTTAGTTTTGAGTATTGCCAGTTGTGAATAAACTTTATATCAAAACCATTTCAGAAAATATTATTTAGAATTCAAGAATATTTTAGTTATTTCTTATAGGAAATATCTTCTTTCAGTGATGGCTATTCAAAACAATATTTACAAGTAATTTTGTAATATCAATAGATGTGTTTTACAATTATAACTACTGTTCACATTTAATTGCAGTACCAACTAGATTGTATTATAATTTTCCTTTTTTCCCCCATGCCTTCCAATTTCCCCTTACTAGACTTTGAACATTTGAAGGACAAGGACTATGTTTTGTTCATGTTTGTATCTCATGTATCTAACATGTTAAGTAGGACAGAGTGAATTCTTTTTTGTTGAAAGGATGCAGGAAGATAAGAATGTATAAAAAAGTTTCTTATAATTATCCTATATAAAAATCATTTAAAATTCTATTAAAGTGATATGTTAACACTCAGTAAAATACATTTTTTCTATGTTTTTCAATTTTAAAAAATGTGGCACAGGACGGGGCACCAGGGTGGCTCAGTCGGATAAGCATCTGACTTCAGCTCAGGTCATGATCTCATGGTTCGTGGGTTCAAGCCCCGCTTCGGGCTCTGTGCTGACACCCCAGAGCCTGGAGACTGTTTGGGATTCTATGCCTCCCTCTCTCTCTGTCCCTCCCCCGCTTGCACTCTATCTCTCTCCGCCTCTCAAAAATAAATAAACACTAAAAAAGAATAAACAGGAGACTACATAAAGAGCAGAATACTTTGTAATGAAGAATATTATATTAACATAAAAATACATTGTCAGAGGAATATAGTCTTGAAATTGAAGAAATCTGGGGAAAATTTATATGGTAACTATTTCAAAGGAGAAATTTTCTTCATTATTTTAAATCACAGATCATGGCAACTGCTCAGACTTTCAGGAGTGACTGTAAGCACAGTCCTGAACCTCAGGAACAAATTAGATTAAAACATATGTTCCAGTATAAGGGATGAGAAAGATGACTCAGAGAATGTGAAGTTTAAAAAAAATGTACAACTTTTATGTAAAAAAAAATGAAGGATGACCCATTCAAGATACAAAACATGAAAAGAGAAATACAATTCCAAGTGTACAACTATGGATTCAAATCAATTATTTATGATGGTTTAGGCTGTGCGAATCAATATCTGTAGCAGAAGATCGCTGCGTAGTTTGAATCCTCCCAGATATTGAATTAAATTGATTTGCTCCCATTTAGAACAACATTAATTTTTGTCTAGATTTATAAGCTAAAATCTTATTATAGAGTATACATTAAAACTAGTTGAAATGAGATTCAGGGAGGAAAGTACACCGGGAAGGTGGTCTAATTTATAGACTTCAATTTTAATACATATTTAGGTTATATACCTAATCTTTAGCAATATTGTATTGTTTCTAATGGTGAAGATTCTGGACACCATTAAAAAGAACACTTACTGGAAATAATAAATTAATACATCTTTGAAGGTTTGTACATTGAACACTCCCAGAATATGAATGTGTGAGTGTTTAATCAAAAATATTTCAAAAGTAGATACACATAATAACATAATAATATGCTATATGATAATTTTTAGAAATATGCCTAGCTCTGATATTTGTCTTCCCTACTCCACCTTAGTCAATACTAGTGACTTCCTGACAACAGTAACAATTGCAGAAGTTTCCACAACCATGTTATCTAAAGACTGCAAGATAGTAGGCTCATTTCTTTAGCCACCTCCTCCTGGTTGCTATGGTAAGGACTTCAGACAGAATTTTCTACTGCAGAAACTGTCAGGTCTGTGTACCTTCTTTCTTCTTTGCTTCTGCTCATTAATGATTTGCTTTGATGCTTGATTGTTCACCAGAGTCTAATTAGTGGAGTCGTTGTACTTATTCTTTCCTAAATTATCTATTTTACTCTTAGGGAGTGCTCTGATGAATCATCTTCAAAGTCTTTAGGATGCAACAAATAGATTAAGTGACAAACTTTTTTCTTTTTTCTTCTATATTTTGTCTATATCAGAATTATGGGCACCAAGCATTTGGAGGTGGGCATATACTGAGGGACAGTGTTACTTGTGAAGCAAAAAGTTAATAATCTTAGATAGATATTGGGCCTTGTACTCTACTGAAAAATGATCTGGACTAGAATAGTTGAGATATGAGATTAATATCAATGTGTGATGCATGTAGGGTAGACATAAACCCATAACTGTAGATTGCAGATTGTATTGAGAAGTTTGAATTTTCCTTTCTGGAAATTTTTGTTTATTTTACGCCATCCCCCAACCATATTAACATTATAGATTTATCTATTCATTCAAGGGCCTATCAAGTATTTTGTGAGCATGATTTAGGAATAATACAATATGTTGCAGGGATGACAAAGCAGTATCATATGAGAACTTTTCTTCCCTTCTGTTTTGTGGGTAAATATGATTTAAAAAATCATTTGTAAAGTTGGTTGTTAGTTGGTTATAGTATAACTACAATATTTATAATTTTTATGTTTGCTTCCTTTTCAGAACCCTATATATCTTAAAATTTTTAAATATTATGTATTTTTGAGAGAAAGAGGGGGGTGCAGAGAGAGAGGGAGACACAGAATCTAAAGCAGGCTCCAGGCTCTGAGCTGACAGCATAGAGCCTGATGCAGGGCTTGAACTCATAAACTTCAAGATCATGGCCTGAGCCAAGGTTGGACACTCAACCAACTGAACCACTCAGGCACCTGGAGAGCCCTATATATTTTAAATAGGGTATTATGTTGATTGTTGTGGGGGGGGGACAACATTATTTATCCATTCTGATCAGGATGTCATGATGTGTAGTATTGTTTTTGTTATCATATCAATTAGCGTATAGCTTGATTTTATTTAAAAATGTTAGTTTTCATAGTCTAACTTTCCTTCCTTTTCCCTTTCTTTTTTTTTCCTTCTTCCATTCCTTCCTTCCTCCCTTCCTCTAAGAAACTGATATGTTTTCTAACCTCGAGTTCTCCTCTTAACTGAGCAAAAGCAATCAAATTGAGTGTTCTTTATATATAAGCCCTGAAACACTCATCTTTGTATTAGGGTGCTATAGTCAGAAGGCGAGATGATATAGAGAACCTTCTACCCATTTTCACTGTCAACAGGTGAACAGGAGAAAGAGAAACTCTCCAGGAGTCAGGCTGGTTAAGACAACAAGCTGAAATGAAAGCCTCAGTCAGGCCTTTTCTTGAAGCTGTGGTAAAAGCAAGAGGCCAGAAAGAGGGGTAAGGTTCCCGTGGATGACACCAGAAAAGGTTCAGATGTATCAGCACAGATGGGAGAACAGTCTCACTGCTGAGAAGGCCCCCAAATAAGAGGTTTCTGACATTTTATGGACCCTGGGGCTACATGGAAGCAGAAGGAGAAGGGCTAGGAGGGCAAAAGTCTGAGTTCTGAGTCTGAGGGAAGAAAATGTCTTTAAAGACATCTCTGCAAATGCACCTGGGGAAGACCTCATCCCAGGGCCCAATGCAGAGGCCTGCACTTGGTGGGGCCTGGGCTAGGAATGCAGATAAATGTAAGAGCATGTCCAACACTAGGAGTCTAAGTCCTTCACTGCCACTCCTTTCAGAGGCTGAAATGCACAGTCCATACACCAAATGGATGTGGGGAGGGAAGCTTTATGCTGGGAGCCCTGACAGGAAGAGCCTCTGTCATTGCCTCTGATTGAGCCTGAAATATCATTCATAATGGTTTTTGCCGAGAGCTAGACTCCTCAACTCCATTACTTGGGTTTTTGTTGCCTAAGTGAGAAACATAGGCTACCCTGTGTGGTCCCAACTAAGTCAGACTTTGAGGGACTATAACAGGAACCTTGTATATAGTCTTAGGCCACAGAGACCATGGTCATAATTAAGATCACTCCAATCAAGATGATCAAGCCTGCTGGTGGAATGAACACAGTCATGAACACTATTATCCAGCCAGTAAAAGATGTCCCATAGCCCATTAGAGTCTATTTTAGAGAACCAGGAAATTTATTCCTTAAGTTTCTGAATAAATATTTTTTTTTTATCTGCCTTGAGGCATCAACTGAGGCACAGCACAGCTCCAGCTGGTAAGTTGAAGCTGATATGAATGTTTTCCAGGGCTTAGATGATCTCATGCTAGTCAGGGTACACACACAATAAATACAATCCCACAGGGTATGTGTGGTCTCCTGAAGACAAAGAGTTCACAGGGTTAGGGCACTCCAAGAAGGACATACACTAATTAGGCAGTCAGGTTAACTGGAACTCCAGCATAGCCTGCCATCAAGATGCCTCCTACCCTAAGGTCTCCATCAAGACCAAATCATTTAGTTCAGTTCGTGGTTTTGGAAGGACTGCCTGAGGAATCCAGTTTCCAAAACTTGGGTTTGTCCATGGCATCAGTTGTCAGTGTCATGAGTGTATATGACATTTAGAGATGTTCTGTTGGAGAGTGCAGGAGGTGAGGCCATCTACCATTGTGTCACTATATTGCCACATGTGACCACAGGCTCAGAAGTTAATTTGTCCTCAAAAGTAATCACAACAGCTTGGAAAAGCAGCATGGGGAGTTTTTCTTCAGGAGGACGGAAAGCTTTCAGGAGCAGTTCTGATAAATGAAGATATTAATGCCTTCTCCTCAAGCTCCTACATCTGCCCAGGTGCTAGGGTTTTGGTTTTCCTTATAACGGTGGTTGCTATTAGTGTGTCCCATTTAGTAGTCAAAACTTCATATTTTTTCAGTCATTTCCTACTCTCATCCATCTATGTTATTCATCTGAAGTAGTCATATGAAAAAAGGACAAAAGCATTTTACAGAAAAATGTGTTTATATAATTTAACCTGAATGACACATTGTAAAGAATTAGCAAAAAATCCTGAATTTTTAAAAGATTTCAAAATGGGTTTACATCATCTTCCACCTTTGATATTTAAAAGCCATGCCGGCCTCCCATCTATTTGAGTCTCTAGGAAGAAGATCAAAAAGGATGGAAGGCCAATTAAGCGTTCCCCATGGTGCCCAAGGTGTCAATAGCTATAAAGCAAGATCATACAATTGAAGGAAGGGGACAGACAGCCTGATCAAACATATGATGTAAGTTTCCCTCGTTTTCTGGGAACCCCTCTGTTGGATCATTAGATGTGCTGAGCCAGGGGAGTCAGGGACTAAAGAGAAGGATCAATGGTCCCTCCTCAGAACTGAAAAACTTATATAAACAATCCATGATTGTGCTCTTGCTAGCACTTCCAAAGACTCACTGACTGGCAAAGTGCTCAAGGGAGCCTCAGACTCTTGCAAAGTTTCCAGTAGCATCCTTTTTAGTGCCCCTATTGACTTTGATAGCAAGTCTACCCGTGTGGGATCTTCAGGCTGTCTCCTCCAGAATGGCAGTGTGCTTGATCTTGATTAACCCCGTCCCACCCTCACCCCCTGTTTGCTGTACCAGTTTGTCAGGGGCTGAGCTGGAAAGAGCTGAGCTACCAGGGATGGACTCCTCACCCACCCTACTAGTTTTTCCAGAAACAGAATCTTTCTTCTAAATTCAACAGCACAGTTTCAAGTGTTCTACTAATGGGCAACACAGTGTTGAAAAAGAAAGACAATTCTGGACTTTTTCTGAGTTTGTAAATAGATAGGCACTGCAGGTGAAAGGCATCAAAATGCAGTTCTGTTCCTAACAGATGTTTTCTAGGGTGAGGAGAAGACCCCCTGCCAACAATGGCTCTAATTACTCCATTTGGCATAAGTACTTCCCTTTCCTTATTTGTGTGGGAGCTAAGAGATGGCTCTGGCTAAGTTCTTTACCAGATCATTTGTAGAACTGAGAATACTGCACTAATTATATCTCTGCTCTCAACATACAGAATTGTGCTCTATCTCATACACATTAATTGTATCTCTCTTACACACAGTTTGTCAATAATAGGCCTTTCCTTGATTCTCATAACATTTATGGAGAAGTGACTGATTGTCAAGACATTTACCTGACCTAGGCAATCAAATGCCTAAACTATCAAGTGGTTCCTTAATGCTTGATTAGTACTACCTGGTAACTACTTTCATTTAAAAATGTTGTATTTCCAATTGACAAATGACAGTAATATCCTTTAGAAAAATTCACTTTTTGAAAGCAGCAAGTCATATTCAAAGAGTAAGAAAAGATTCCTGAAATAATTTTATATCACTACTCTCTCAGTGAACGAATGAATGATTCAACGATTCAGTGAATGTTTTTACCATGAACCATGCAAAAGGCATGATAGAGTAAACAGGATATATACTATTTTCCAGGATACAATATCTAGCTGAAGATCCAAATGGCAAAAAAAAAAGCCATTTCCAAAATACACATCAGTGTATCTGCCTATTTGTGACCCATTCCCCTTCACGCAAGCGACTGGTTGAGGAGTGGTGAGCTGACGCCATAGAGCCAGCCCATTAGTCCTGATATATTAGAACTGGAAAGTCGAATTATAGTCTAGGTGACTAAAATAGGCAGGCCATGAAAACCCAGGAACAACAGGGTGAACATGAGCCCTGAGATGCAGCTCTTGGCCTGATGAAAGAGAAAAATCAACCTGATGCAGAGAGATAAGTAGAGACTAGAAACTGAATATATATAAACACTGTTTCAGGTTTTATTCCTCATGAGGCTCATCGGCTTTCTTGGGCTCTATCTTTGGGTTTGGGTCATCTACATATGTATTCATAATGTCACATGTCTGGAGTTGGAATTTATTTCATAGGTAATGGTGTCTTATAATAGCTGTTGACCAGGTGACAATAGGAACGTCGTTCTCATTGTCTATGCTTGGGTATACTGTGTCACACCTATTCATGTGGTTGTTGTAATGGCGACTGAGCTACATGCATTTTAGCTATGACACATGAGTGAGGTACCATTTAAAAGGATGATTATTCATGAAACAACATTATCTTAAGAAAGAAGTAGGTATGGAAATGGTAGTAAAATACCAATAAGATATTAGTGAAGCAAATATTCTTCTTTGGAGTAATGACTGTAATTTCATATTTTCCTATAAAACATTATCAGGGATTAATATCATACACTAAGCAATGTGACAGAGGCCAGAAGATATTTCAAAATGCCTTGGAAAATTCTTGAAATTTTCAAAGGAAGAAAGGCTGTTGTGCCATATTCATGCATCTCACAGAACTGTATTTAAAGCCTCAAAAATAAGTTTTCCAGATATTTCATGCTGATTTGAGTAGAATATTCTTAACTTACAGTGACAAGTAATTTAATCAGAGAAAAGTGATAGCATTAGTTTAGTCAATGAGGAAATGTTAATGAATACTCAGTATTCTTCAACATGCCAAACATGTAGTAGTATTAATGCTAAAAGTACTTAAGAGATCAAGATTATAAGGATTGATTTTAGAAAAAGCACATCACTGTGAGGCTCTGCTTAATAATAATTTCCAAAAAATAAATTGCCACCAGATTTAATTTTAAACCACAGAATGAAATCATAGCCCCATCTTATTGTGAAAGGACCAAAAAAAAAAAAAAACAAAAACAAGTGGATAGATGATGGCTGAGCTCCTGTTGCACAGATCAAAGTTCTTCATTCATAGAAGTCCAGGAGCTCGAACTAACCACCCACTATGGTACTTCTGGATGCGTATGAGGGCATTGATTTGATTAGTTCGCAAAATTAGTTTATCTTAGTAAAATAAGATAAACATATATGGCTAAATATATCTGAAAACAGCTGTTTCATAAATACAGAATAAAATGCCACGTGAGAAGAAAGCATTGTTTCTTGGTTTATTTGGGAGTTCTGTTTTCTTTCTTAATGACATAAAGTAAGTTCTGGAGATCTGCTATACAACATTGTGCCTATAGTTAAAAATACTATATTGTACACAGAAAAATTTAAGACGATAGATCTCATGTTGTGTTCTTAACACAATAAAATAAATAAATAAAAATCCTATAATATTAAGATCACATGTATACACACACATATATCTGTCACATAGTGTGTCTGACAGACAATAGTGTCATAATTGAAGTAAGACATTTATTTACATTAAAGATGGTGTTTTATATATAGCAAATATTCAAGAAAACTATAGTGTTACCTCTTTCGTTAGGTTTATTCCTAGGTATCTTAGGGCTTTGGGGAATTTTAAATGGGATCTATTCCTTGATTTCTGTTTCTGCTGCTTCATTATTGGTGTATAAAAATGTAACAGATTTCTGTATGTTGATTTTATATCCTGCAACTTTGCGGAATTCATGAATCAGTTCTAGCAAATTTTTGGTAGGGTCTCCAGTTTTCTACGTAGAATATAATGTCTGCAAATAGTGAAAATTTGACTTCTTCCTTGCAGATTTGGATGCATTTTGTTTCTTTTGTTGTCTGATTGCTGAGGCTAGGGCTTCCAACACTATGTTAAATAACAGTGGTGAGGTCTGGTACCTGACCTTAGAGGAAAGGCTCTCAGTTTTTCCCCATTGAGGATGATACTAGCTGTGGCTCTTGCGTATATGACCTTTATGATGTTGAGGTGTGTTCCTTCTATCCCTACTTTGTTGAGGGTTTTACCAGGAATGGATTCTGTATTTTGTCAAATGTTTTTTCTGCATCTATTGAGAGGATCATATGATTCTTATCTTTTCTTTTATTAATATGGTATATCATCTGGATTTATTTGTGAATATTGAGCTACCCCTGCAGCCCAGGAATAAATCCCACTCGATAGTGGTGATTAATGCTTATAATGTACTATTAGATTTGATTTGCTAGTATCTTGCTGAAAATTTTTGCATTAATGTTAATCAGGGATATTGGCCTGCAATTCTCCTTTTTAGTGGGGTCTTTGTCTGGTTTTGGAATTAAGGTTATTCTGGCTTCATAGAAGAGTTTGGAAGTTTTCCTTCCATTTCTATTTTTTGGAATAGTTTGAGAAGAATAGGTATTAACAGTTCTTTAAATGTCTGGTAGGAACCTATCTTGCCCTGAACTTTAGTTTCTTGGGAGAGTTTTGATTACTGATTCAATTTCTTACCACCTCTCACTTGTCAGAATGGTTAAAATCAGCAACACAGAAAATAACAGATGTTGGTGAGGATGTGGAGGAAGGGGAACCCTCTTACACTGTTGGTGGGAATGCAAACTGGTGTGGCCACTCTGGAAAACAGTTTTGAGATCCCTCAAGAAGTTAAAAATAGAACTACCCTATGACCCAGCAGTTGCACTGTGAGTTATTTACCCAAAGGATACAAAAATACTGATTTGAAGGGGCACATGCACCCTGATGTTTTTAGCAGTGTTATCAACAAGAGCCAAATTATGGAAGGATTCCAAATGCCCATCGATTGCTAAATATATAAAGAAGATGAGGTATATATACACAGTGGAATATTACTCAGCCATAAAAAAGATTAAAATCTTGCCATTTGAAATGATATGGATGGAGCTAGTGTATTATGCTAAGCAAGATAAGTCAGTCAGCATAAGACAAATACCAGATGATTCCCTCATACGTAGAATTTAAGAAACAAAACAGATGGACATAGAGGAAGGGAAAAGAAAGAAAAAGAGGGAAGCAAACCATAAAAGACTCTTAACTATAGAGAATAAATTCAGGGTTGATGGAGGGAGGTGCATGGGGGATGGGCTAAATGGGTGATGGGTAGTACAGAGGGCACTTATGATGAGTGTTGGTGTTTTTTGTATGTAAGTGATGAATCACTAAATTCTACTCCTGAAACTAATACTACCCTATATGTTAACTAGAATTTAAATAAAAACTTCCAAAAAAAAAAAGCTTTAAGATTTGGAAAACTTCCAAAAGCCTTACAAAATTCAAGATGAGGCCTATGTACCTAGGGGTCAGTAACCTTTATTTTCTGCAAGCTGTGACTTGCCAATGTGTTTATACATTATGTGGCTCAAAAAAAAAAAAAAGGCATGTCCAGCTAGGGAAAAAAAAGAAACAGAACACTATGCTGACTGCATCTTTAAATACAATGATAAATTATCCTTATGATTATTTTTGAGCAGGAAAAAACTTGTGTCTTAATGGCCTGCATAGAACTTTTTAACCATTAAAGATTACTTCCTATTATGATAAAGTTATTGTTTCTAAGTATAGCATCTTTGGGAACTTTCCTGCTTATCTAGAGATACTATTTAATAATCTGAAGATCATAAAAGAATTAATGATGCCTCCATTAAAGTCTTTCTTAAGAACTGGAGTAACCAGGTTACTTGGAAGAACCTAGAATATTCTAAAAAAAAAAAATCAAACTATTATAATGAAATTAGTGCATCTAAAATGAAACTTTTATTGTATAGTGTTTTTGTATAGTAGAGCACATGTTTTTTTTATGAAATAGCAACATACTATTTATACCCAAAGAGAACCAAATATTCTCTTAACTATTCATATAGTATGTCACCTCTGTTTATACGGTGAACATAGCATAGTATATTACAGAATGTCGATAGGGACAAATGAAAACACTATATCCTAAGATGCTTGATTTTGCTTTTGTACTTATAGAAGGATTATCAGGTGATTTTTGTCCTTCTGGTGTTGCCATTATTACCTGCATCAGGGAATACAAAGAATGTAGTAGTCTTCAATTCAGTGCTTGAATATCTTTACATGTGTTGTAGTGTATTACTGATAGCACAATATGCTATAAATTTTTAACAAGGGTAAATGTCATAAATATCCAGAAGTTGTTTATTAACAATAATATTCTTCAAGATTTCCTGATGTTGTAATGGAGGATATATTTTTAGTTAACACTTGTTTACATATTACTTTTATTATTTAGGATGTAATGATATTTTTGACAGTAATGAGAGTATTAAATACTTTGCAGACAAGAGTTAACATAGGAATACAGAGAGTGCTAATCTTAAAAAGGCCTGGTTTCCAGGGTTGTGCTTGGTTGGCATCTAGGACCTTGATAAGATTGGCCTGCTGGGCCTAAGTTGCTTATGCAAACAACTGAACACCTGTTTTCCTTCTGGACTCTGGAATTTCTGTAGGCAGAGGGTATTTATGTGACTAGTTCTCAGTAAAATTCTTAGTACTGTCTCTAATGAACTTTATGGCTAGACAAAAATTCTAGAATGTTGTCACAACTTGTGGCTGGAGGAAGTGAGCATTTCCTTTGTGGTTCTACTAGGAGAGGGTTCTTGGCAACTTGCACTTGGTTCTCTCCAAATAAGTCTTAGCCATGAATACAATTATATGCTGAGTCCTGTGAGTCCTCATAGTGAATCCTATATTTTATGTACCATGCATTATTCTAGGCACATTCTATCCATTATTCTATTTAGTCCTCAAAAAAGCTATATGATTGTGTTATTAATTCTGGATCATGGATGAGGAAACAGCACTTAGAAAATAAGTAACTTGCATAGGGTTGAACAGGTAGCATTGAGCCAAAATCAGAATTTGGGCACAATTCTTTTAATTCCGAAGCATGTGTGCTGGATAGCATAACATTAACAATAGAATTCATATAGACATATGCCTTGTTGTTGTTGGTTTGTTTCTTTTGCATGTGGTTGATTTAAGGTATGTGGTTGGTAGTGTGGGCTGTTCAGGATCACACTTCAAATAAGTCATTAACCAATGCTAGTCACAACTTCCAGGCTACCTTTCTTCCTAAGATGTATACTTTTTAAAAAAATTTATTTATGGGGTGCCTGGGTGGCGCAGTCGGTTATGCGTCCGACTTCAACCAGGTCACGATCTCTCGGTCCGTGAGTTTGAGCCCCGCGTCAGGCTCTGGGCTGATGGCTCAGAGCCTGGAGCCTGTTTCCGATTCTGTGTCTCCCTCTCTCTCTGCCCCTCCCCCGTTCATGCTCTGTCTCTCTCTGTCCCAAAAATAAATAAACGTTGAAAAAAAAATTTAAAAAAAATTTATTTATTTTCAAGAGAGAGAGAAGGAAAGAGAGTGGGGGAGGGGCAGAGAGCAGGAGAGAGAGAATCCCAAGCAGGCTCTGCACGTGAATGCAGAGCCCGACTCAAGACTCAATCCCACTAACTGTGACATCATGACCTGAGCCAAAATCAAGTCACTTTAATTGACTAAGCCACTCAGGCACCCCTAAGATATACACTTTTGCCAATCGAATCCCTGTGGTAGCTAGCGAATGACAAGTGGATTTGAACACCTATGAGAACACTAAGTTGTAGTACTCACTACCTGTCTTTTTTATCCATCCATATTACTCTGGTCCACAAAAACTGAGTGCTACCTGATCTCCACAGATTCCTCTTGATATACCAGTTCTAATCCTCAAACCCTTTCCTTACATACAGATAATAACCAGAAGTATCGACATATAGCTGACATCCAGAAACTATCTTCCTGAGCTGCACACGAACACTGGACCTTCTATATTTTCACAGATTTCCTAATGCCTGTCTCCAAGTTACTTTTCTTTGAGACTGCTCATTGTCAATAGTCACTCATCAGGTCAAGATCTAGCGCTCTGGAGGATTAATAGCCTGAATTATCCCTGAGCTTATAGAGGAATGGCAGTTTTTGGGTGAAAAACAAATGAGAGTAAAAAAATAATTAAAACAACCAGTGCTAACATTTAATGCATATTGTAATATATGTAATAACTGTAATGTTAAATTCATTTTTGATATCTTCTAGGAGAATGTGGTTTCTATTCTACTGGAATGCAATAGGCAAAGACACAGTTCAGGAGTACATGGAAGTTGATTCTGTTTTATTTTTTTATTCTTCATCAGATAAGATTGTTATGCTTATGGATTATGTAAACAAGGAAGGACCAATGTTTGCAAATATCTTTTGAAAAGAAGCACAACGAATAATTTTTTAAGGCCCAATGAACATTAAGGAAATCATAGGCATTACATAAATATGGTCCCCTTTGTCCAATCTGTAAGGGTTGTGACACTATATAGATCTTGTGAAAATGTGAAAGATTGGATATCCAGAAGATGTCAGCTCTGGAAGGGACAGTGTGAGTTTACAACCAAGTTTGAATGACAAGATACCATACTGAAAGATCTTACAGCAATAATGGCATCATAGATGGTTAAGTCTTTGGAACTTTGTAAAATATACAAAGGAGGAGAGAAGCAGATATATGAAGAAATAAAAGTTGTATTTAAAATTTTTCAAGAGGACTGATTACTGGCGTTTTGCTTCGTAGGAATGTCAGGGCTTAACTAGCCTAACAAGAGTGAAATTGACACCTGAGGTAAGGCAGAAAAAATCAACAAGAACATGGAGCTGGGAATTAACATGGAGATGATAAACTTGGATTAAAAGGAGTGCCTGGAAAAAAGAGAAAAAAAGCAGGAGAGGGAAACAACAGGTCAGTGTTCTAAAGTTTACAGGTAACTGTTCTAACTTTCTAAAGGCAATTTTCCATTCTCTTGATGTGTTAATTTTGACAAGAATTCTGGGATGTAGATAGATCTATTGTTACCTTTAATTTTCAGGTTGTAAAAAATAATAAAGCTAACTCATTTTATAGTATTTAATATGTTCTGGGAACTATGCTCAATTTTGTTTTTATTTGCTTAAGCACAGTATCTCATGTGATTCTCAAAACTACCTTTCAGGTAGATAGTAGCTTTATTCCATTATACAAGTTTTAAAAATTTTGACTTTGCTCTGACTTACACAAAGTCAATAGCAAATTTTGAAGCCAGGCTGTAAACTCAAGGATATCTGATTCCAGAGTCCTGGTTTTAGATATTAGGTGACACTGTTTTAATCTCCAAAGTACAGAAACCAATGTACTATCCAAATTTACGCTGTTACATTATGACTGTAACCTAAGGAATGACTTTATATGAGAATTTTGAATTCCTAATTTCACTAGGTTGCAATGAAAGTTTTTTTGTGCTCATTTTTTTCAATTATTCTATTGATTATCTATATGTGTAATTAGAGATACCATCTGTCTAAAGCAGTGGCCATTCCTGATTTATTGGTTCAGACATCGGTGCATACTTTGAGCATCAGAAATTCACATGTTTAATGATTCAAGCCTTCTGAAAATAGTCTATAGAGCAATAGTTACACCATAATTATATTTTTATCTTCACGGATTGATTTTGAGAGTATCTCCTATTTCACTCTTTGAAAAATGGCTTAAAAATGTAAGGAGTGTAGCAGCCTCTATTATTTTAATTTAATCATTTAATAACCATAATGCTTTCATTGGCAGATGAGGGTATATTAATCTACACACTAGGGGTGCTTATTTCACCTGGGACTGAGAAATTAGACAATGAAAATCTCTTAAAATGGTATAATAATCTATAGATCCTATTTCTTTCAGACCTAGTCAGTGTTGTGCATTATTCGATGGGGCTCTTGAGCAAACAGCTAAGGAAGAATTCTTGAGACATCTTTGGTGCCAAAAGGTGATTTTATTAAAGCACGGGGACAGGACCCATGGGCAGAAAGAGCTGCACTGGGGTTGTGAGGAGTGATTGATGATATACTTTTAAGTTAGTGGGGGTTAGGGATAACGTTAAGTCTCTAAGGAATTTGAAAGCAAGGCTTTCAGGACCTTGAGGGGCTAGCTGCTGTTAAGATAAGGTCACTTTTAGTCTTTAATAAAACAAAAACATTAAGGAAGTAAGGCAGCCATGAGTCCCTTGAGGAAGGTCACGCTCTGTGTGTTCCAAGTGTCTATCAGTGGGCTGCGAGCTGTACAGAGCTTTCATTTAAGCTACATTTCTCTTGCCTTTGTTTCCCTCGTTTTTAGTCACTAAAAAGCCCCTGGGGATTTAAATATAACACAAAAGAAGAGAATATTAGAAAAGAAATGGATAAGCGTTGTATTATGTGCAGCCAAAAGAAAGAAATTTGATATATTTAAACTGAGAAAACTCTGTTCAAATCTTATTTTTCCCTAATAACCCAATATTTCTATTTATGTATGTAAGAGAAAATATTTTCATAAATATTTCCCTCTTATGTTATTTAAAAATTCTTAGGTACATTAATAAATCATCAAAATATACATTTTATATAAAATATAAAAATACTCATTCATAAAGATTTCCTAGTCATAATGTTTTAAACATGTATATATATGTATATATATATATTTTTTTTTTTTTGAGAGAGAAAGAGAGAGAGAGAACAAAGAGAGGGGCAAAGGGAGAGAGAGAATCTTAAGCAAGTTCCATGCTTAGCGCCAGAGCCTGACACGAAGCTTGATCACATGAAGCTTGATCCCAAGACCCTGGGACCATAACCTGAGTCAACATCAGGTGTCCGACGCCCAATCAACTGAGTCACCTCGGCGACCCTAAACATATTTAAAAGGAATGTTGTGCATAATTCCAAATGGGGCTAAAATGGTGTAAAGCATTTTGAAACCAGGAAATAAATTATATACGTGCAATCATACTGTCTCTCTAGTTATTGCTTTTAAATAAAGAGAAACTGAAATCCATAATTTTTACCACTAGACAATTCATATATACATATTTTGAATAGCTATTTTAAAGAAATAAGAATGATTTGAACTAGTGGTCATTTAAGATAAATAAACTCATTTTCAGAATCCAGTTGTTTGTCCAAGTTTGTGATATGAATGGCTCATTTCTACATAGATTTTATTTTATATATTTTTTCTTCTTTTTTATGTAGTTTTTCTCTTTCTTTCTTTCTTTCTTTCTTTCTTTCTTTCTTTCTTGTAAGTGTAGTTATCAAGATACATCTCAAAACTTTCTTTGTGGTGGTAGTATTACTGTTGATTTGTTGCTTATGTAAGTGTGTAATATGATACTATAGTTTAAAGAAAACTGGCATGAAAATTTTTTTACATTGCCTTGGCCATTTTTATGATTGTCCAAGAACTATTTATCAACCATAGCTCATTAATGAACTTAAAAGAATTTAAACATTTTATATATATCATTATATATAATGATACAGTTGTATGTATACATAAAATATAAATGTATAGTTGTGTGTATACACTCACTTGAGCACTCTCTCTCTCTAAATACTTTCTTCTTTTTGGATATTTAGTATATAACTTACATCTAAGAGAGATTTTTTTTCCAGTTTTATTAATATATGATCCACAAAAATGTGATATAGTTAGGTTGTACAACATACTGGGTTTTTTATTTTATTTTTTAATTCAGGTACAATTAACATGCACTGTTACATTACTTTCAGATGTACAATACAGTGATTCAACAATTATATACGTTACTGGAAATCAATGAAAGATTTTGAGAAGAAAATCTGCATTTTAAAAGAATTCCTTTATTACACATGTTGGAAAACAAACACAGAAAATATTATAAAATGGCAAGTGTGCTATCAGAGATGAATTGAGAAGCTTTGGTGTAGGGCACCAGGGTGGCTCAGTCGGTTGAGCATCTGACTTTGGCTCAGGTAATGATCTCACGGTTCGTGGGTTCAAGCCCCATGTCGGGCTCTGTGCTGACAGCTTGCTCAGAACCTGGAGCCTGCTTTGGATTCTGTGTCTCCCTCTCTCTTTGCCCCTCCCCTGCTCGCACTCTGTCTCTGTGTCTTTCAAAAATAAATAATTTTTTTGAAAAGAATTTTGGTGTAAATCAATCAAAAGTTGATGGCCACTTAAACCAGAATGTTGATGGTAGAGGTGGAGGGTAAGAGAGTGCTCTAATTATGAATATATTTTGCACTTAATGTCAGCTGAATGTGTTAATGACCTGAACATAAAGTGTGATTAAAAAAAAAAAAAAAACAGAGGGGGAGACCAGTAGTTCATGTTGTACAACTTGAGTTTGAGAACTCTATTACTGATTCAAGTGGAGATTTCAAGAAGCAAGTTATATATAACTTAAAGTCTATGTTTAGGAGAGCATTTGAGTCTGGCGATGCAATAGAAGTATCTGGCATACAGATGGCATAGATATTGGGTAATTTCAGGAGGAAACAAATAGAAAGTGAAGAGGTCCACAGCTTGAGTTTGGGGCACTCCAAACTAAAGATAAGGATCGAGCTAAAGGAAAATTTAAAGGAGTGGTTAGAGATTGTGAGTCATTCCAGCCAAGTGAAAAGAACACATCAATATTCTTTGAAGTAAACCAGCTGTTTGACATTGTCTAATATCATTCCAGAATTGTTATGTTTACTACATCTTGTAATATGCAAGAAATTACAAAGCCAACTCCTTTGTACTGTTCTGTTGGAAAAGCCTACGTTTGCCTTACCCCCAATTAGAGCCTATCACTAATATTTCTATGGATATGTTTTTAAATGATTAAACATAAGAAGTGGGACTGGATACTGAAACAGCTTTAGTCTGTGAATTATTTCTCTGAACTAGTTTTAGTTTTGGAAAAAAAAATCAACTTTTCTTAAATGCACATATAGAACATAATGAGAATTATGCTTGAAGGTGTGATAAACCGGATATTGTAACTGTAGGAATAATGAAAGCAGTGCTAAAAATAGAATTTACTGTTTTCTATAAATATTGACTTTTAAACATTTAGAGATTTTTTAAGAAAAGAATTTAATGTTTATTTATATTTGAGAGAGAGAGGGAGAGAGACCGTGTGCAAGCGAGAAAGGGGCCGAGAGAGCCAGAAACAGAATATGAAGCAGGCTCTAGGCTCTGAGCTGTCAGCACAGAGCCCCATGCAGGGCTTGAACCCATGAACTTTGAGATCATGACCTGAGTCAAAGTCAGATGCTTAACTGACTGAGCCACACAGGCGCCCCAACTTTTACACATTTAGGACACATCACATCATACATTTTTCTTCCTTTTAAATCAGAATAGTTGTTATTACTGGATTATACAAAACACTTTTGAATGAACTAAGAAACTACTGAAACTTTGGAATACCAGCCACTGGATGAGGAAAGAAGGTCTTATTTTTGCATTCATTGTTTATAATTTTTAAAATTATGTCTATATATCTATTTTTTGAGAGAGAGAGAGAGAGAGAGAGAGAGAGAGAGAGAGAGAGAGCATGCAATCTGGGGAGGGGCAGAGAGAGAGGGAGAGAGAAATCCCAAGCAGTCCCAGTGCTGTCACTGCAGAGCCCAATGCAGGGCTCAAACTAATGAACTGTGAGATCACGACCTGAGCCGAAACCAAAAGTTAGATGCTTAACCAGCTGAGCCACACAGGCAACCCTGCATTCATGTTTTTAAAAGAAAATTTTAGAATTTTTTGACATGCAATTTTTCTTTTCTGCTACATTAAAGCAAAAATAATTTTATTGACCGATTCTATACAGCTCTTTTTTAAGAAAAGGCAAATTTAGGGCACTGTGTGGAAAGAATCAGTAACTTCATCCTTTGTATATTAGAAATTCCCCACTTACTGAAGTAGGAAGTAACAGATCCATTAACAGTATTGATGGCAACTTCAGATAGGGAATTGAGCATGCTTTATAATAATTAGATATAAACTATTTCTGAAGAGATGAAGTTTAAGTTGTTATTAACTTGAAATTCCCCAAGGCATGATAATTCAAAGTAGGATGTCTGGAAGGGCACTAGAACACCCTGCAATTTGTCTAATTTGCAGTGAGCTAATAAGGCCAATAGTGGCGTCTTTATGAATAAGTGGACAATTTATGAAATCAAAATGACATCTGTTCCATATGTTTTATGTTAATTCTTAAACAAATATATTCTCTTCTGATTCTCAAAGTAGTTAAACTATTAAGGGAAATTTTAAAAAGTAAAATATCCCTTTTATTAGCTGAAATTCTTAACCGAACAAAAAGGCACTGGTGTCAGGTTAAGCCTAACTGGGAGAGAACAAATATAATATACTAAAAGGAAATATTAAAGTGAGAGCCAAATATGAAACTACCATTATCCTTCAAAAGCTAAGTTACATGAGACTTATATAATAAGATATTCTGATGTCTTATAACATTTAAAATAGAGAAAGAGTATAAGACATAACAGTATAAAAGATACAAACATCAAATGGCAATTAGTTATAAATGGTGAAAAGTGAAGAATAATCCATTTTACCTAAGGGGGAAAAATGGGTCAGATTGAATTG
Organism: Felis catus; assembly: GCF_018350175.1. NCBI lineage: Eukaryota > Metazoa > Chordata > Mammalia > Carnivora > Felidae > Felis > Felis catus. The sequence goes on along the minus strand of NC_058368.1, from coordinate 38,457,667 downwards.
AAGGGTATTTCATCAAAGAGTTTACTGAGAATAGTTTGGCTTCTTTTAAGAAAAAAAGTTTAGTACTATTGTGAAATGGAAATTTTTAATTTAAAATGCTTTCTAATTAGTATCCTAAATCCAAAATTGGGACAAAGTGTCTAATGATCTGAATACTTATTTCTTAGTTTAAGTGTTATTGATTCCAATATATCATGATTGTTCTAAAGTAGTGACCCCTCAGGAACTATCCTGTACTTATTTGGATAAAAATATTATTTGTTTTTTCCTGCTTACCTAAGAAGCCAGTAAACTATGGTCCATGGTCAAATTAGACCCAATGCCTGGTTTTGGATGTCCTAAGAACAGATTGTTTTTTTACATTTCTTCAAAAATCATAATATTTCTTGACACGTGGAATTTCTATGAAATTCAAATTTCATAGACCAAAAATAAGGTTTTATGGGAACACAGCCTTGCTCATTCCTTTATGTATTCTCTATGGCTGCCTTCACATAACAATGGCAGAAGTAGACAGACCAGAGACCATATGGGTTACAAAGCCTACATTATTTCCTGTCTAGACTTTTACAGAAAAAGCTGATGACTTCTCCTCTAAAAAAATTGAGAAATTCTTTTAACGGTCATTCTATTTCAGTTTGGTGGTTATTTTTTGACATGAATTAGAGACTCAAAATGGAGATAAAATGAATGATTAGATAAAAACTGTACCTGTTAGATGGTTTGGCTCTGGAACCACACCTAAACTCTAGTATGAATAGAAAATCCAAATGAACAAAAAAAGCACAAACCTTTAATTATATACTCTTTTAAGTAACACTGGCCAGCATTTGAATCATAAACTAGATTATTTGCAGCCTTTAAATAGCACTAATTTTCTCCTTGAGACATTTTCAGCATTTGAAATCAGAGTATTTTAATTACATTACCAGAGTTTGTTGTTCTAATAAAAATTGTATATAATTGCAAACCTTTAAATTATTATATTTTAAAACATTTTGTTTCTTTTAATGTAAGCAATTTGTCTACTTAGCATTTATTTAGATTGCTATGCACTACTAAGCAAATTTAGCAAGAATGAAACTGTGCCCTCACCAATGTGAAATGCCTTTGCTAAGAAAAAGATTCTCAATACTAAGCTATTCTTGTTGTTTGGTTTCTCTTTTAAATGGGAAAAGGTAATCACTGGTCACTTCTAATGAATGTGGAAGTGTGGCAAACTCTCAATTAAAGCAACATAAATCTACTTTCATATAATCAGATGAGTCTCTAACAAAAAGGAAAAGAAAAAAGAAAGGGAAAAGGAAAGTAGAAATATCTCAAATGGAAAAGAAAAGCAGAAGCAGTTAAATAAGTAGCATAAATATGAGAAATAAGAGAAAACAGAGAAAGTATGTTTCCACTAAAAGAAATCCACTTAGTCACATTATAAAAAAACATGCATCTTATTAATAGACAGCACCAAGATAGAAGATGATAAGAAGGTAACATTGGCCTGAGGATTATGTTATATTTTTGTGTCCAGCAGCCATCAAAGATGATGAAAGTAGGGAATTTGCCAAAATGATTAAGAGCATGAAATTTGGAGCTGAATACTTTGTATATATGATATTCCTGATATTACTAGCTATAACACCTTGAGAAGTAAATCTCTCCCTCAATTTGTTGATCTCTAAAATAGAATTAACACTATATTACTCAAAATATTATTGTGAGGGTAATGTAGGAAAATACATCAATATTTACTTATATATTGCTTGGTGCAGAATGTTTATTGAATGGTTTTACAAACCTTAGCAAAATGGCTCATACATTTGCATAACATCTGAGGTTATCAGGCATTTTTAGGACTTCTTTAAACTTTTATTCTTTTTGGACATAAAAGCCAATAGAGTAAAAATATATCTATGGATCTAAGAACTGAACCCAAATGAGAAATTTCTTATTGTATTTGGCTTTAAACTAGTATCTTTAGATAATAATATATGACTTTTGAGTAATATTTCCTCCACATCCTCTGTGTCACTCTAAGATAATGCACTATAACTTTTAAAATAGTCTACCAAATTATTTAACAGAGTCCATCAAGTAAAAATGATAAAATGGTTTGAGACTGTTAAACAAAATTTATTTAAAAGTATTTATTTGTCACAGACCATGAGTCTGGAGTTCTCTCTTGTCCGGCAAGAGAGCAGATGCAGAAATGAATATGAGAGAGGCTGTCTGGGAGGAGACAAGAGCCCCAAACAGGTGTTTCTTCTCCATATGTATTGAGCTCACAAGATATGACCCACTTGGTGAATGTGAAGAAAACAAGATCTTACACACATGAAAGTGGAGAAAACAGCATCATTAACTTGTGTGTGTAAAAAACAAAGGGTCTTCGGGGGCAGGTGGAGTTTGTGATCAAGGTCCATTGGCATTAGATGCCAAGCAATTTCCTGCAGGTGATATAACAAGTTACTTGTGATCCCATTACCATATCCCGGTAGCTAACCTCAGGTGCTTTTACCCATGGTGGCGGCTTCTGCCCTAAGCTTTTTTCTAACCCATTTATGTAATTAGAACCTATTTCCCCACATTAATTGACCTTGTACTACATGCCAGGCACCATTATAGATACTGGGGAAATAATGCAAAACTGCAAGGTCATGTTCCCAAATACTTTTGTATAAGTGATCTTTTTGCTCTTTGGTTATTCTTAAGGATTATTTTTGTGTAAGGTTAATGTTGAGAATCAATTTCATCTTTTTTTTTTTAAAGATCATTTATTTATTTTTGAGACAGCGAGAGGGAGAGCGAGAGAAGGAGCAGGGGAGGAGCAGAGAGAGAGAGGAGAGAGAGAATCCCATGCAGGCTCTGTGCTGTCAGCACAGTCCTATGTGAGGCTCCATCCCATGAACCCTGAGCTCATGACCTGAGCCAAAATCGAGTCGGACACTTAACTGAATGAGCCAGTCAGATACCCCTCATCTTTTTAATTTATTAAGTATAACTATGTTGGGGAGTTAAACCTGTCAATGGAGACTCTTTCATCAGCTTTTATAATATTAAATAAAATTCTATAAGTATTAAGACATTTAACCAATTCACTACAAGACAGAAAAGATTACATTTTTAGAAGCATTCTTTAATGACAGTTAAGTGGGAAAAATTTAGAAATCATAAAGAAAATGAAAAATAGATGAATGTTTTAAAAAGGTTATTAATGATAAAGTTTATAAAAGTGATACATTTTCCACCTATTTGAGATTTAGGGGAAATATGTTTCTTTTTCAGTACTTGAATTTGAAAATATTTTTTGAACCTATTAATTCTGAAAATCAATGATAATCAAAAATAATTTTATATTTGAATATAAAATTAAACTGATTTCTTAATGATTCTAAATCTAACAAATGAAAAAAATAACAAAAATCTGACTAGACTATTCTTACATGCATCATAAGAATGAAAGTTATATAGCACAATAAATTTAGAGGATAAAAACAGTTTTGGTCTACATTTGTCCAATTAAAATATAAGTAAAAGTTGATTATTTTAGTCAATTTTTAAAATATCATCATGTTGTTTTTATAAATTTGCTTCATTTACAAATTATTGATATAGGGAAAAAATAAGAAAATTTGCTTTTAGAGTTTTCTATGTAGATGTGTTTAAATATTTTACCTATGAGATCCAAATTATCATGAAGGTCAAATTTAGTGGGGAAAATTTCAAGTTTCTAAAGATTTTGAAGTAATTTTATTTTTTTCTAGTACTGATACAAAAATCACAGAACAAAAACAGAGTTTTAATACATTTTGATACTTTTGTTACCTCCTAATACTATTTTCCCATATGATTTATCTCAATACGTATAATGAAGATACAACACTTACCATGCTAATTTTTATACTCATTCTCTACCTACATTTTCACTTTATTACCTGTTCTACAAACAACTATTTAAGCCCTATAAAATTTAAGTTGATGGGGTCACTGAATATTTTGTTTAGGTTTCAGTTTAGTTTAAAGTATATGCACATCTTCATTTAAACATAACAAGATGAATCATTTGCAGTATTTGATTTTTGTGGATATTTTCGATCTATGCACATATCAAAGTGAGCTTGAACTTTCAAGGCAAAGGTTTGATATTCCTACTAAATAATTCCTTCTAAATACTATGTCAGATCTTCAAATGATCAAAAATAAGAGATAAAGTATATCCAGTTTTTTTTAGTAGACTTGACTTTTCATAAAAGTAAAATTAAAAAGTTAAATGTAGAAGAAAAATATTGCAATATTATTTTAAGAAGTAGGTAAGTAATACAAAATATTTCCTATCTTAAAGTGATAATACCAAGAAGAAAGAAGAAAAAGTGGTATGCTTAATCTATCTTTCCTTACCTGGACTGAAGAAGAATGTTTTCTGATGGGATATTGGGAGAATCATTTAATATGAAGAATTCTACCAATCCTAATGCTGGTACAACAGTGTCAGGATTAATATGGAGAACTAAAAATTAGATTTTCACTGCAATTCAGTCAGTATGTATATGGACCTGCTTCTAGCTTTTCCATTTAATGGTGAATTCATTCAATTACCTTCACCTCTTGTTACACTTATCTCTTATTTAATAAACTTCTATAAGTTCTTAGTCAAATGGAGGGTATGTGTTTGAATAAGTGTTTTCAAGAGTGTGGCAGACAAGAGTAGAAAGAGTACAGGTGAAGCTGAAGCTCACATTTGTATCTTTATGTTAAGCTCATGAAATTATTAAATTATGCTGGACTAAATGAATTCCATGGCCTCTCCTTCAACTTTACATAGTCACCAATCTGCTGTCTTGTAACTTTCCCTGTAAGCCTAACCTTGTGGTAGTTAAGGTATGAAAGAAAGAAAAGTTTGCAAGAAAAAAGAAGTATTAGCAGGGAAATCAGATAAAAGAGATTCAGTATCCAAATGCTCAGATTTGAAATTTTAATATTGTAAAATTATCATGAAATGATTAATGTCAATTTTAAACACAGTTCTAAACTAAAAGTAAATTTATGTCTTTTTTAGTGATTTTTAAACATGTTTATTTATTTATTTTAAGAGGGATAGAGAGAGGGATAGAGAGAGCATGAGTGGGGGAGGAGCAAAGAGAGAGAGGGAGAGAGAGAATCCCAAGCAGGCTCCTCAGTCAGTACAGAGCCTGATGTGGGCTTGATCCCGCGAACTGTGAGATCAGGACCTGAGCTGATAGCAAGAGTAGGACGCTTAACTGACTGAGCCACCCAGGTGCCCCAAAGTAAGTGTATTTTTAGAAAAGCATTAGAGGGGGCACCTGGGTGGCTCAGTTAAGTGTCCCACTTCTGCTCATGATCTCGTGGTTCGTGGGTTGGAGTCCCATATTGGACTCTGTGCTGATGGGATTCTCTCTCCCTCTCTGCCCCGCCCCCCACCAAAATAAATAAATATACTTAAAAAAATACATGTTTCACTCATATGTGGAACTTGAGAAACTTAATAGAAGACCATGGGGGAAGGGAAGGGGAAAAAATAGTTACAAACAGAGAGGGAAGGAGGGAAACCATAAGAGACTCTTCAATACAGAGAACAAACTGAGGGTTGAGGGGGCTGGAGGAGAGGGGAAAATGGGTGGTGGGCATTGAGGAGGGTGCTTGTTGGTATGAGCACTGGGTGTTGTATGTAAGTGATGCATCACAGGAATGTACCCCCCAAACCAAGAGCACACTGTACAGACTTTATGTCAGCCAATTTGACAGTGAGTTATATTAAAAAAAAAAAGAAAACAAAACCCAAAAAATATAAAAATAAAAAAGCATTAGGTATATGATACATCTTCAAAGATAATATTTGAAAGAAATGAGAAATGTATATAAAATAAATGAACAAAATTATATTGACCTATCATAACCAAAAAAAAAAAACAAAGATAAATATTGCTGATTCTCCTGTGGCTATTTTCTTTATGAGAATAAATTTTATTTTAATATATGAACATGCTTTGACATCTCTCCCTTCTCCAAATTTCTTGCTTTCCCTTCTCACACCTCCTTTCTCCTCTTTCCCACAGCATTTGCTGTATAGTAACATCAGACAAGTAAAACATGACAGATACTTGGAAAAAGAAAGAGAGACAAAGTATAGAGTCATTATATAATGTATTATGAAAACGTGGTACTTCTGTAAATGCAAGAAGGTACTAAACAGAAGGGAAGCCGGAACAATATTAACAAACTAACTGGTATAGAGAAGAAGCATCTGGAATACAATGTCATTCACCTGGACAACTTAGGGGTAAGTGCTAAATCAATTAAGCCTAGGGAAGAAGGCCAGAGACAAAGAAGGAACTTTCCAGGTCTGTGGGATGCAAAATAAGCAACTCTCGATGAATATTGAAGGTTTCCTATTATTAAAAAAAAAATATTTTATGGCAGTGTACAGCTAGGTATTTAGTTAAAAAATGTGTGAATTTTCTGTAGACAATTGCAAAGTATGTTGTTTTACAAAGTATATTTAAAGTAAGAATTTTCTAACCAATCCAATTAGATACTATAAAATGGTTATATACTAAAGAGTGTTACACTATATACACATCTCAGTAACTGTAGCCTCTTAAATATGCTACATACAGGGGTGCCTGGGTGGCTCAGGCAGTTAAGCGGCCGACTTCGGCTCAGGTCATGATCTCACGGTCTGTGAGTTCGAGCCCCGCGTCGGGCTCTGTGCTGACGGCTCAGAGCCTGGAGCCTGCTTCAGATTCTGTGTCTCCCTCTCTGACCCTCCCCCGTTCATGCTCTGTCTCTCTCTGTCTCAAAAATAAATAAACGTTAAGAAAAATGTTACATACAGTTTATCAAAGAAAGTTGATAGAAAAAATTTTTTCAGACCAAATATTACAATACTTTTCTTTCTATTTCAAAATAAAATATTTTATTACTAGCTTATAGCCAATAAAAATTGCATATCTTTAATGGTAATCTGAATTATGCAACAAAAAAGAATCAATTTAGTTGTTTAGAGTTGGGACTATTGATTTCCAAAATAAGTAAAACCATTTTAAGAAAAAAAATAGTAATTTTTAAGTAACATGTAGCATAAAATGTTTTTATTTAGTTATTTTTTAATGTTTATTTATTGTTGAGAGAGAGAGAGAGAGAGAGCACAAGTGAGAGAGGGGCAGAGAGAGGGAGACGGAATCTGAAGCAGGCTCCAGGCTCTGAGCTGTCAGCACCAAGCCCGACGTGGGGCTCCAACCCACGAACTACAAGACCATGACTTGAGCCGAAGCCAGACGCTTAACCGACTGAGCCACCCAGGTGCCCCTAAGTAATTTTTTAAAACTAAAGTATAAATGGAAAAGACAGACAAATAGATGGCCTTTTCTCTAGCCTCAGGGAAGTCTAAGACTTTGACCTTTGGCCGAATCCTCCTTGAATTATTAAAGTCTAATTGTTGAGAGTTTATGACCAACTCCAAGCTGATCTACCAAACCAAGCATCTGTACTGGCAGCTGAGATGGCTTAGTAATAACAGATTGATTGAGTACATGTGAGCCAGGTAATGACCACTAAAAAAGGAACCTCAGATCTGAGAGATTCTCCAAGCTGAGCTCATCTGACCTTGCTAAGGCTTGTTTCTTTCATTATACATATCCCGAGCGATGAGTGACTGGTATGGTGTTTGTTCTTCATGGCATGGTGTTTTCTCTCCTGTATACCACCTTAAAGGTAGGTAAACTTTTTTCTTCCATGTAAATATTACGGCTGGGAAGGGGGATGTTATCAGAACCCAGAGCCATCCTGGTTCTGAGAAGTCCTCTTAAAGCAGTAGCTGCCTCCTTTACCTAAAGGTAAGTCCTAGCTCACTCCTTCGAAATTGTTTTTTGGGTCTGATTTTGTTCATTATGTAAATGGATTCTAAGTAGGTAATCTTTTCTGTCTGGATTATTTTGCTCAATGCTATGTTTGTAAGAGTCATCCGGATTGTGGCAGGCAGGAGTGTTTTGTTAATATTTGTGAAGTCTCCATTCTACTGGTGGAGAAATGGTAGTGTTTATTCTACTGTTACTGGGTAGTTAGTTGGGGCTGTTACAAATAGTTCTGCTTTGAATTTTCTCATCAAGGTTCTTTGTTGTTGTTATACAAATACAGAGATTTATGTCATCTACTCAGGAATAGAAATGCTTCTTTGTAAGATTTGCAAATGTTCTGCTCATAGTAGATACTACAAACAGCTTTTCCCTAGCAGAGTATTAGTTTTCAGTTACTCCATGACCTTGCCAGCACTTAGCATTTTCTGTCTTTAAGTTTAGTGATTTGGGCATATATAGCCATCTTATTGTAGTATTTATTTTCATAACACTTATATCTAACGATCTCTGTTGTATAAGACATTCTCTAATTTGCCTTTAGGATACTCTAATGATATCGCTTTTTGAAAAAGGAATCCTTAATATAAACATGGCCCAACTTAGGGTTGTTTTTTTGTTTTGGTTTTGGTTTTTTCGTTTGCCTGTTTGAAAAAAAAAAATGTTCACCAGTCTCATTCTATGAATATTTTCTCTGTTATCCTTTAGAAACTTTTTTCATCTTAAGATCTTTAATCCACCTGCGTTGATTTCCATGAATTGTTTGGGTTTTGATAAAGGTGTTCAAAGATTTTTCCTTTATTCCCTCCTGGTTTTGTTTCATTGGTTTGTTACTCTTGATGCAATAGCAGACTCTCTTAATTATGAATTTATGATATCTTGATACATTGTACTAAAAATTCCTAAAAATAAGTTCTAATTTTCTTGGCTGTTTTTTCTCTGGCGCTTAAAGCTAGAAAAATAGAGCTTGTCCATTGCATAAACTCTGCTGAGATTTTAGTTGAAGTTGCCTTGAATCTATCCACTTTTTTATGTCTTCTTCAATTTTGCTCAATATGTGGTGACTTTTTAAATCTTGTATCTCTTAGATGGATTCTGAGTAGTATTACTGTTCAGGGTTTTTCTTTCACTTTGTTTTTTTGTTTGTTTATTGTTTTTTGGTGTTTGGAGTTTTTTGCTTCCCAAATGCTTAAAATACTTACATTTGCTAGTGATTCAAAAGATGAATTCTTCCACAAGTACACTGAGATGACAAGAAGTTTCTGAGATAACATGATAAAAAAAAATCTGTTAAATCTATCTTTTTCAATATTACAGATTATCACTTTTAACCTTATATATCTTTTCCTGGTATGTACTGAACAAAGTCTCCTGACTTAGGATCTTGATTAATTGACTAAAACTTATTAATTTTCTTGATGAACCAAAGAAGAATCTGCATGGTCGCCTCATTTATTTTTCTTTATTAATCAAATTTTTATATCTTTTTGATACATAAAATTCAGTTTTGTTTTATTGCTGGTGTTGTAATTCAGTAATGACATGTCCCAATTAAACTATGGTCAATTTTTCATAACTGAGTTGGTAACAAGTTGGATCACATGATCCCATGTGCTACCATTTATCCTGTTTTCCCAGTTAGTGTGCCAAGCCAAATCAGGCAAACAGAAGCTTTTGAATTAAGTGATAAAGACATGGGGATAGGTTCTTGTTCTAAAGATATGATCTGATGGCCATATTTTCTCCTTAGTCTTTAATTTATTAGAATGTCCTTGCCTCTCTTTTACTAGCTTGAAGTATGGTTCATTGTTCAATGTTTTGTGTCAGAGTGAGAAATTTCCCTGCTACCAGGTTCCCTCCACAGACTAAGCTAATTAAATACAAAGCAAGAGAGATTTCTACCCTAATAAATCTGCCTGTGGGTTAAGACACTATGTCACTTTGGTAGTTCTTTCAATAAAGCCAGAAGGGATTAAACCTGGAGCTTTTTTTAATCATTGCCCATGACATTAGTAATAGTCTTCCAATCCTACCCTATCACTATGAATGCTTTGACAGGAAAATTTCCCCATCCTGCTCTCAACAGTCTAAGTGAGATGGTCAGCACTTAGGACAACTGACAGATTCTATTATAAAAATTCATGCACATTTTTCTTAGTGGCAGAAATAAAAGAAACTGATTTCCATCTCTATAAATCCTAATTGATCAAACGTAGCTATAGTTTGAACATAAAACAGCTTCCCATTTTAAGTCTTATGATTTTGACAATAGCTATAAAACTTTATGACTGCTAAAATGAATTTTTATTTTGAATGTCCTTTCTTTGAACGTGTCTCTTTGTAAATAAAATGAGTGAAAATCCATGTGCTATTTTACATTTAATTTCTCAAATACAGCAGAACACATAAGATTGCTTTGAATGTAGTTCTTTTTTCTTAAGAAAAAATGTAATGTGATATAAAGTTCAATTTCTGTTTGTCACTTTTGACAGTCACCAGTTCTCTTTTTAAAGCTCTTGCCTCAAGAGAGCATAACCGTTAACTTACTTTGAGTACCTAGCACCAGGCCTAGAAAATCCCCTCTTTAGTCAGCTAATAACATTGTGTTTCATAAGCTTCTTTTGGTTAAGATGGAAAGCTGAACCATGTTGGGGCATGTGGGTGGCTCAGTGGTTAAGTGTCAGACTTTTGATTTCAGTTCCGGTCATGATCTCCTTCCTGGTTCATGGGGTCGAACCCAGCATCTGCTTGAGAATCTCTTTCTCTTCTCTCTTTTTCCTCCCCCCCCCCCCAACTCATGTGCTCTCTCTGTCTCTCTCTCTCAAAATAAATATTAAAAAAAAACACTGAACCATGATGTCAATGAGTTGATGACTTCTCTGTTAAGATCTACTTTGCTATTGGATAAATTTAATTAGAAAATTCTCACTTTACATTGTATATTACCTCTTAAGTTTTTTAATTTTAATTCCATTATGGTTAACATACAGTGTTCTATTAGTTTCAGGTGTACAATATAGTGATTCAACAATTCTGCACATCATTACTCAGTGCTCATCATGATCAATGTACTCTTAATCCCCTTCACCTATTTCACCCAATTTCCCAGCCTACCTCCCCTCTGATGTGCTTTATTTTATTTTTAAAATTTTTTTTCAACGTTTATTTATTTTTGGGACAGAGAGAGACAGAGCATGAACGGGGGAGGGGCAGAGAGAGAGGGAGACACAGAATCAGAAACAGGCTCCAGGCTCTGAGCCATCAGCCCAGAGCCCGACGCGGGGCTCGAACTCACGGACCGCGAGATCGTGACCTGGCTGAAGTCCGACGCTTAACCGACTGCGCCACCCAGGCGCCCCTGATGTGCTTTATTTTAAATGAGTACTTTGTTATTTCCAACAAGGACATTTTTTACTTGAAGTCTACTTCAGAATACATGGTCTTTCTTTGAAATTTTAAATCTATTTTTTTTAATAATATCCGTACTCAATGTTGAGCTCAAATTCATGTCTCTGAGATCATGAGTCCAACTGAGACAGCCAGGTGCCCCCAAAATACATGGTTCTAAAAGTTACATATAAAACATTCCGTCCAAGAAAAATAGAATACACATTTTCTTCAAGAGCACACTGAAGAATCCCCTGGTAAAATCACGTAAAAAGAGACCTAACATATTATAAATTTAAGAAGACTAAAAAGCTACCAGGTATATTTTCCAACCATAATGGTATAAAACTACAGATACATAATAAAACAAAGCTTGAATCTACAATGTAAATATTAAATATTTAATATGTAAATATTTAAGAACACACTACTGCACAAGCAGTGGACCAAATAAGAAATCAAACAGCAAATCAAAGTATATCTGAAAACAAAACATAATATCCCCAAACCTATGACATCTGCTTTTGCTACATCCCATAACAAAATTTATGCTGTTAATGCTTATATTATGAAAAACACCTCAAAAACAACACTACATCACAAGGAACTAGAAAAAAGAAACTTAGCTGAAATTTAGCAGAGGAAGGAAATAACAACAACAACAAAAAAAATAGAAACAGACCAGAATAAACAATAGCATAACATTTAAAGTAATGACCAGTTAAAAAAAAAATTGGCAATGCTTTAACAACATTAACTATGGAAAAAAGAAGACTCGAAAACCAAAATAAGAAATGGAAGAGAAAACCATACAACCAAAAACCACAGAAATACATAGTGTGATAACAGGTTACTATACACAATTACATACTAACAAGTCAGATCATTTAGAAATGTGCATTACCTTTTAAGCAGACCAAGATATTTCTCTAGAGATGCTCTATTTTCTTCTAATTCTCAATTGTAATATTAAGACTATATAACACATACTAACAGGAAATTCTTCGCCTTGCACCCCTATTGGATTTTCATAGCTACTCCCTTCTCACAATAAAGCCTGATACCATACTGAAACATTAATGTGTGAATAATGAGCAGATAACTATGTTGACTCAAGAAAAATTCTTCAATCAATGATCTAATGTAAAGCAGTAAGTGGTATTGTCTTCAGTTGCCCTACCCATGGTGATTTGAATTATTGAAAGAAAAACTTTTTATCCATTGAACTTAAATGCAAGAATCTAGGAACTAGGACTGTATTAGAGAAACAAAATTATCCTCAAAGAATTTTCATTTTAGTGATACTAATACTAATTCTAGGAATTCTGTCGTGCCTAGATTTCTTAGATTATTGTTTAATGGAATTAAAATTGTCATGATTATATTCAAATGTAAATGTTTCTTAGAAGATTGGTATTGTCATTCAATATCAATTTGGTCTGAACATATTGCTGCAACCCACAAAGCAGCTATTAAGTGGGTTGTTTATTATAGACGGAGGACTTTATCGTTGGGAAGAGAGAGGTTTTGGACAAAAATCACTTTGGAAAAGCAGCTGGCAGTAAATAAATAGCAAAAGTCCTGGGAAGCTAGAGCAGCTAATTGCATAAATGGAAACAGAGATGCTTCTGAAGATATTCTTGACATATTTCATATTTTTTCATATCTTTAACAAATCACTAACATTTGCCTGGATGAAAACCTCAAACGTTCAAAAGAGCTCTTGTAATGATGATTATTAATTCTTTATTTTACTAGAGGTTCATCTTCCTCTGTTAGGTTTCTCATTAATTTCAAAGATGCTAGAAGGATTGGCAGACCTAGAGTTGCTAAAAGATATCCAAATCATTTTTTCCAAACTTGATCACGCTCAACCTAACACATTTAATCAACACTTGTGATTATTTGAACGGTGGCCCACCAAGGGGGAGGGGAACATGTATGGAATTGCTCAAGGTTGTTCCCAGGAGGCAGAGAGAAAAGTAGTAGGGAATTAAGCAGAGCAAAAGCATGCTTATTATCATTATAATAATTCCCAGCAGCAAGATCTTTTAGACTATGGTAAAGTCTTCCAAGTTTTCCATTTGAGTTATGTAAAAGTAGATTAGACAAAGCCCTAGAGAATTTACTCAAGGATAAAAGCCTGCCTAGATGGAAAGATGGGGGAGATGACCAAACAGTCCTTTTCCATTTCTAATTGCTATGCCTCCAGGAAGCCTATGATGGATTTAAACACACAGCAGTTGCCCTTATAATTTTCTCAGATGAAAGCATGTTGTTCATCTTCATAGCCAGAATAGTCATTAATGGAAGCAGATCTATGTCAGTGGTGCATGACTAGATTTGTTTCAAGAGATAATCTGAACAATTTTTCCACAGTGAATTAGCTCTAATCGACTTGATGTGTAAGAATCATGTACTTTTTCTGTAGAACCACATGGGATTTTGTCAATCACTACCATGTATGTCCCCCAAATTTTTAATAGCTTGAAATTACATTTATTGCTATGCTATGAAAAGTATATAAATTTGGAGCCCCCCAAATCTCAGAAATATGCTGATACACAAGTTTTTTTTTTCAAATAAGGAAAACCTTCCAAATACTCCTCAAATCAATACATTTGGGTGCTTTGAGGAGAGCTTAGAGTGAAACAGAATTTTTTAACAGTTAAGTGAGATTGGAATTCAGTACTTTTGAGTGGATAGTATTAATAATTTAAAATAAACAGCTGCATCTACACCCAAAGGCATTAAGACCAAGAACAGGGTCTTGATCTGAGGGTGGTGAGGTCAAGCCTAGCACTGGACAGAGCCTAGTGTGGAGCCTACTAAAAAAAAAAATCCGTATAGATAAGGATCTGAAGAAATTCTTATTTCACTTCTAGAAAAATGATAGGGAGAATGTAAATCAACTAAAGCAAATTTCGGAATGTGAGACATTGACTTGAGTTTAGAAAATGTTAACTGCTCCCTCTTCCCCAAGAGAGTCAGATGAAGTTTTATATCTCAACTTGAGATAGTTTTAATTGGAAATGAGGAAAATACTTTTTACCCCTTTGCAATGTATTTATTAGGGAAAATTATACAGTTGCAGCAGGAGTACTCAACCCCTTCCTCTTGTCACAGTTGTGGGGGCTCTAAATGCTCAGTTCAACCCCAAGAAGAGATGAGTGGACTATTTTTTGCCTTTATTCCACAACAGAATTTTGAGCTTGCCTTGACTTGTCCTCTGGGTACTGTGAGAACATGTATGATGGTCAAGATTTTGGCAATAAAAATGTAGTATGTCATTTAAAGATGAATCAAACACCGTGGATTTTTCTTAAAAAATAAAAATATATCCCATTTGATATTTGGGACATATATTTAAAAAATTGTTGATCCTGTATGCAGATTGAACTGCACATCCTCTATTTGATATAATAGCTCTGTCTCTAGTACATTTTCTTTCCAGGTGGTGGTAGAGGGAGTACTTGGTCATGATTCCAGCAGACTGCAAAGGCACTAGAGCATACGCCATGAATTCCTCCCCATGAAACTGATTATCTGTGAGACCACCATTTCCTGCCTTCCCTGCTCCCTCTCAGCCAGTCTCTCCTTATTAGCCACACTGCTCCTTATGTGGGCTAAGCTTCACCAACTCTCTAGGGAAAATAAATCCAGCCTTGTTTCTGTCAGCACATACAGACCTGCCTTCCTCACTTGTTGCCTCAGGGTTTTTGCTTTATTAGCTTACTATTAAAACGAGTCTTGATCTCTTCTTTCCCTCATAGTATTGTTCTATCAGTAAGAATTACACTACTAGTATATTTAGGGTAGTATCATTGGCAGAATAACTGATGGCTCTTTTATTGAGTTGATAGCTCAGAGTCTGGAGCCTGATTCAGATTCTGTGTCGCCCTTTCTCTCTGCCCCTCCTCCACTCACACTCTGTGTGTGTGTGTGTGTGTGTGTGTGTGTGTCTCTCTCTCTCAAAGATAAATACTAAAAAAAATTTTAATGGTTCCATCTAGGGGTGCCCAGCTGGTTCAGTTGGTAGAGGATGCCACACTTGATCTTGGAGTTGTGAATCTGCGCCTCATGTTGGGTGTAGAGAATGTTTAAGTGATGGGCATTGAAAAACTCTGATTAATTAAAACTTCAAATAAGCACTGCTAATAGAAATATAAAAAACAATGTTAAATTCCCTCTGGCAACCATCAGTCTGTTCTGTTTATAGGTCTGATTCTGTTTTGTGTTTGTTTGTTCAGTTTTTTTTTAGATTCCACATGTGAGTGAAATCCTATGGTATTCGTCTTCTGACTCCTTTAACTCAGCATAATAACCTCTAGGTGTATACATGTTGTTGCAAATGGCACAATTTTATCCTTATTTGTGGCTGTGTAATATCTCTGTGTGTGTGTGTGTGTGTGTACACCACAACTTCCTTATTACTTGATCTATCTGTGGGCACTTAGGTTACTTCCATATCTTGGCTATTGTAACTAATGCTGCAAGAAACATAGGGGTACATAGATCGTTTAGAATTAGTGTTTCTGTTTTCTTTGGGTAAATACACAGTGGTGGAATTACTAGGCTAAACATGGTATTTCAATTTGAATCTTGTGAGGAAACTCTATACTGTTTTCTACAGTGGCTGCACCAATTTACATTCCCAATGACCGTGCACCAGAGTTCCATTTTCCTCTACAATCTCACCAACACTTGCTATTTCTTGTGTTTTTTGTTTTTTTTTTTTAATTTTAGCCATTCTGACAAGTGTGAGGTGATAACTCAGGGTGGTTTGGACTTCCATTTCCCTAATGATAAGTGATGTTGAGCATCTTTTCATGTGTGTGTTGGCCATCACACACTTTGGAAACCACTTTGGCCATCACTTCTTTGGAAACAGGGGAAGATGGGAAAATGGAAGAAGAGGGGTGGGAGATGCAGGCTTCCAGATGTGGGAAAATGGAGGAAGAGGAGTGGGAGATACAGGCTTCCAGATGGAATGAATAAGTCATGGGAATAAAGGCACAACATGAGGAATCTATTCAGTGATCCTGTGATGGTATTATATGGTGACACATGGAAGCTACACTTGGTGTGAGCACAGCATAACATAGAAACTTCTGGAATCACTATGTTGTACACTTGAAACTAGAGTACTGTATGTCAAGTAGTCACAAAAAGTTACTAAAGTTTAGTTAATTGAATGTACATCTTTTGTTCAGTATTTCAGAGCCTGGTATTGCATTTCTACTATGGTTAAGTAACAGTTGCTGAGAAAAATCACTAAATCTCCATTTCTACATATGAAAAATTAAACTGTTTGTTTCCTAATGTAAAAATATGATCAAAGTGTTCTGAAGAACATGGCCACATACATGCTATGGGTTTTTAAAGTGGATAAATAGGTATATTTAATTAAAGTTGATCATGAATTGTTTAGTTCCAATGACTTGGAAAATATTGCCTGTGTGTGTATACCCCCATGTTTTAGATGTTGGGATTATGATCAAGGGTGACTAATAGAGTCTGCCATTCATATCTCTTGTCTCCTATTTTAATATTTCCTCTGATTTAGTGCAATTGGTAGGTATTCACATAATAAGAGAATGTTCTGTTAGAGGATAATTTTGAAGACTTTACACCAAGGGTAGTATATTTAATGTATATAAACCTGGGAAAAATATTTATTTTTAGGGTATGAATTCAGAATTGACTTTGAGATGTTCTATTGCTTATTGTACTACTAATATTGACAAAAATTGCTTCAATGACTATATCCTTTTAGGAAAAAATACATCTAAAGTCCTTTCATGGCCTAATTATCAAGACTCCTCTCACACTATCACTCAGCTGACTCATCTCTTAACAAATATTATTAAATTGTATGCAGTTTTTAAAGGGGCATTCTCTTTCTAAACTTATGGCTTTTATCCACACCATTTTCTTTCCTGGGTCACTCTTTTCTCCTCTCCTGTCCTGGTTAAACTTGGTCATCTTCAACATTTGGCCTCTGTATCTCCATTCTGGGAAAGCCAGAACATTGACCTTCCCCATCCAGTGTATAAACTCTCAGAGCACCCTATGATTCATCCATATACACGTTTTGTTGCCTTTACCAGAATACGAGCTTAAGATCCTCATTAGTGGCAGAGATTATTTTCGGCTCTGTCAAGCCACTTCCTTTCTCAGTGAATGTTTGGTTGAATGAATGATTTTGTTTCTAATTACCTCTGTGGCCTTGAGTCTGATGATCTTTGGGCCATAGATTCCTTATCTATAGGTAAAAATTACTGGGCCAGATCATTTTGGTGGTGTTCAATAGCTCTTAAATGCCATGCTTTTATGACTAAGTATACAACCTGCCAAGTAAAGGTATTTGGATGTTGATTTTTGAATATTTTGAAGTCCTAAAAAAAGAATGTTTACTATGCATAAATTTAAACAGTATATAAAGCAAATTTTGATTGTCTTTCCCAATATTGCCACATCCTAAAATAGGCCTTTTCCTTATAGGGAGATTCACAGCTGTAGATTAAAAATAACTTTTTTGAGATAATGTGGAACTGTTCTGAAAATTATAAGCCATCTAGATATTCCTACATAGCTTAATATGACAAATCAAAATAGTCAAAGAAACTCTCAGAATAATGAATGTCCTTGTCCCTTTTTAGCACTGAATTCTTTTTTCCTTTAATTGGCTTAATTTTTGACATTTGAGTAAGTGATGGTAATATCTCCATTTCTCTTCAACTTTCAGAAGGCTGATAAAATGGCATAACAAATCATCAGTGTGGTTGGAAAAAAAGTGAAACTTCAAGAAGAGATAAGCACTTGAACTGAAGAAATATGTATTAAAAATGCAGGAATAAGAATTAAGAAAACATTTCAATACTGATGAAAAATGTGCTATTAAGTAAATATGTAACTATACTCTTCATTAAGCATTTCAAGATAGTCTGAAAATTAAAGTGTGTTAGTCTAATTCATTCTCTGCATAAAGTAGGTGAGATTATAACTTTGAGCTCATTGGACCTTGTTTTTTAAATGCCATTAATATATAGAACAAATAATTTCTGCATCCAACCAAGATGGAAAGCAGGGCTAGCATTTATTCCCAACTGAATCTATCAAGAAGGAGTAAAAGAACAATCAATTTAAACATTAGTTTTCGAGATCCTACACATGAAACAATGGAGGTCAGGGATTCTTAGAAACAGTAAACAATGAGGTGAGCTAGATCATTGCCCAAGCTTTCTGCCTTGAGAAACTTTCCAGGACTGATCCAGAGCCCCTTGTAATGAACACCCTGCTCACTTTTTGGTCACTTCTATCAGTTACAAAACTGTATCCTTTAACTATATCCTCATATTGGGACACAGCTTTCCTTTTCATCACTAAAGCCTGTCTCTAAAATGCAATGTTCTTAAATGCTCACACTAATTGTTCTAGGAACCTGTGAGACCGGGTACATTAAGGGCATATATATCCATGTACCCCATATTCTATATTATATTGTATTCTACATACACATAAAGGGATGTTGAGATGAATACTCAGTGACAAAGAGTACTATAGATAGAGTCAAAAGAATTCTGAAATTGTTTGACCAACTGTTGTGTTGCTTATATTATGCTAGCAATATTTCCATATACCTACTTCAGAACATAGAAAGAATCAGTTGAGATTATTTTGTCTGTTTATTTCCCTGTTCTCTTCCATATGTCTCTGCTGGGCTTTTTTAAACTAGGTTTTTTTGCTTTAAAAATATTCTCCTTTTGTAGTGATTTATTTAGTAGTCTCATAAAATAAACTGCAAAGTAGAGTGATGCTTGTATATCAGTTTATAAGAAACAGTTTATATAAAGTGTTGCACATCATAGAGATATAATTTGATAGCAAATCAATATGTGCCAACTATCAAAATACATCAATTTAATTTAGATGAAAAAAATCAAAAGCATAACTTACAGGAAGTTATTTTTTCAAAGGAAAGGCACGTGTCCTTACTAGAAATAATCACAGAGAATTTCATAGTTAGGGAGCATAAAAAGCTCTATGCTTGAATAGTTATGAAACAATTTAAATTTTGATTGTTTAGACAGTGTTGTGAGACTGATTAAAAGTGAGGAGGTAGAAAACATATGGCAATAAGTAAGGAAAGATGAGGCTATATAAAGCACTAAAAAATCAATCTTGCTGCAATCTGGAAACCAATGAGACTCTGACAGATTGGGTCACAATGTGACTTTTTCCACATATTATAACATTAATATGTTGAACAACTTTATATAGTGCTTTTTTCCCCCCTTTCTTTCCCTCCTCAAGACCTGGAGCAAATTTCCATTATTATATTGCAAAAGATAAATCTTTGGACTTAGATATTTTCACAATAACTATAACAATCTCTAGATATCTGTCAGTGTGATAACTAGAGAACAATAATGTAAAGTGGTCAAAAGGAAATAATTTGATAAGCAACTTTAAAGTGTAAATTCATACACTTACAGTAGAAGGCATTAAAGAAGCCCTAAATTGGCAATGTAAGCAATATCCTTAGAGGACTGCGTGGTACATACAAGGCTAACACCAAAATGACCGTGACCATCGGAAAAACCTTTTTATGCTCCAAAGGCCATTTTTGTTTTTGTAGCTGGAATGAGCTTTAGTTCTCCAATAAGATAAAAGAATTGTATTGTTGAAGCCTAGCATCTGCAGATCATACATTATTTAGTTTGAGACACTTTTTACTGGTTATTTATTACTGGATCTGTGATAACTATTACGTCAGTATTTAAAGCAACAACAGGTTTTTCATCTATCAAATCGAGAATTTCTCACAACTACAGTGTGCTTAATTGTCCTTAGAGATGTCTGATTGCCGGCATGTGAACTTCTAAATTTGGGATGCGAAATCTGATGTATATTCACCCCAGATCTTGCAGTACACTGTAGGGTCCTAATAAATGTCCTTTCTGGCAAGCTTAGGTTCTTTTTTTGGCAATAGCATGAACATAGTCCTATATTGGAAGGGTACTTCAATTGAATCCCAATTTTTGCAATTTTTCTCAGTAACTGTGCTGTGGCCTACTAGGCCTTTACTTTTTCCTTTTTATACTATCAATTTTGCATACATTTTACTCAGTTTAATGCTTTATTTTTCTGGATTAATGAAGACTAAAAATATTAAGCATCAAAAGGAATGCAGACCGTAAAATGTGTAAATGATACCTACTCCTGAAAAGTTACAGAGTTTGAAACAAGCATGTTTATGCCTTTCATTTTTATAAATTCAGACTGATTCCTCCTTTCTGCCATGACCTGTGTGTCTCCTCCAGCTGTATGGCCTTCTCATCCCCATTAGGCAGAGGCATGTGTCTATCATCTTTTTAAGTGTATTTATTTTGAGAGAGACAGAGAGACAGAGAGAGAGAGACAGAGAGAGAGAGACAGAGAGAGAGAGACAGAGAGAGAGAGACAGAGAGAGAGACGGAGACAGGGAGACACGGAGAGATGGGTGACAGCAAGGGAGACACTGAGGTGGGGGGAGAGGGAGACACGGAGAGATGGAGGGGGGAGTGAGAGCGAGACAGAGACAGGTGGAGGGGGGAGTGAGAGGGCCAGAGAGAGAGAGAGAGAGAGGGAGCCAGAGGGCCAGAGAGAGAGAGAGAGAGAGAGAGGGAGCCAGAGGGCCAGAGAGAGAGAGAGAGAGAGAGAGAGAGAGAGAGCCAGAGAGGGAGGGAGAGAACGAGACAGAGAGCGAGCGAGAGGGAGTGAGGGAGGGAGACAGAGCAAGAGGGAGCGAGAGAGGGTGAGACAGGGAGCGAGAGGGAGCGAGAGGGAGCGAGAGAGGGTGAGACAGAGAGAGAGGGAGCGAGAGGGTGAGACAGAGAGAGAGAGAGACAGAGAGAGAGGGAGTGAGAGGGTGAGACAGAGAGCGAGGGAGCGAGAGAGTGAGACAGGGAGAGAGGGAGCAAGACTGGAACAGAGAGAGGGAGAGAGGGAGCGAGAGAGCTAGAGTGAGCAAGATGGACAGAGAGAGAAAAGAAGCGGAGAGGCAAAGAAAGAATCCCAAGCAGGCTCCATGCTGTCAGCTGAGAGCCCCATGTGGGTCTCGAACTCCTGAACCACAAGACCGTGATCTGAGCTGAAATCGGGAGTTGGATGCTTAACCAGCTGAGCTCCTCAGGTACCCCGCATCTATGTCATTTTTAAGGAGTGTTTTCATAGTGTTCTTACCCTCTCCTAGCCTACTCAGGGGGAAAATGACTCTCTTCTACTCAAAGGTAAAACCTAGTGCCAGGTAAAACCAGTTTTTTGATATGAGTAACACCAAAAAGATCACTGAAGATTCAGTTTAACAGAAGCACTAAATTTTACATACTTGGGGTGACAGTGACCCAAAAGAAAAGATAATAGAGCTTGGAATAAAAAAAATAATTCTCTATTGCCAAATTTGGGGTACCTGGGTGGCTCAATTTGTCAAGGAGAATTAATACATTATTTTTTCTTACTCATTTAGGCATCTATTATATGTTTAATTGTATCCCTCCCCTCCACCCCCCCAAAAAATTCTGTTGAAATCTTAATCTCCAGTAACTCAGAATGTGACCATATTTGGAAAAAGAACCCTTAGGGAGGTAATCCAAATGAAGCCATTAGAGTAGGCTCTGATCGAAAATAACTGACACCCTTACAAAAAAGGGGCAATTTAGATAGACTATGGGAAGATACAGGAAGAAAATGGCCATCTGTCTAGGTAGATGCATCCCCAAGCCAAGGAATGCTAGGGATTACCAGTCAATACGAGAAGCTAGAAGAGGTAAGGAAGGAATACAGCTGCCCTAGAGCTGTGAGCAAAAGCATGACCCTACCAGTGTCTTGACATCAGACTTCTAGACTCCAGAACCATGAACAGATAAACATATAGTGTTACATAGTCTGTTATGGCAGCCCCAGGAAGCAGCATTTCTCATTAAATTTTTAAATTTTAATGAAAGATGGCATATAGAACTGTGAAACATCAGCATGTAATTAGATCAACCTGAAAAAAAAAAATCAATGCTAACTGCCAGAATTGCTGTCATAACAAGATAACCTTTGAATGTTGGAAATTGAAATAGGGGATTCATTAAACACTAGTTTTGAACTATCACTTCATAAAGCTGGAACGTGGCTTAAACCCTGTTTTAAATAGGACGTAAATTCAGATTCAGCTAATAATTCGGCTTACCCACATTTTAGTACATGTAAACTTTGTAAATTATAACCTAAGGCTCTAAGATGTGCACATAGTTCTGTGGATCATAGATAATGTCGCCCACGGATAAAAATGTGCTAATCATTAGCATATATCTTGGCTGAAAATCAGAGGTTTGAAAATGTAATGACTAATATTCAAGGGAAAATTCCATATGCTGTATTATCTTAACTCCGTGTAACACAGAAACATTTTTTGAGTACTGTCCCCATACTCTACCATGCCTAACCAATGGCAGGGTAGGGTGACCACTCTCCATGCTGGTCTTTGAATATAGAACATCAAATTCTATTTGACAGATGACAGATGCTTTTACAATTTCTATATTTGTAATGTGAGGAGAAAACTATTAAAAATTATGGAAACATGAAATTTTTAAACCTGTATCTTTGTCTTCCATGTGAAGCAAACAAGTTAAAAAATTGAGCCTTAGGAAACCACAGGGTACAGATTTGTCATCAGTAAAAGGCTGCGTTAACGGGGGTCTATTCTGCACTCCTTCCCTAGGCAGAAATTCCACTGAAATCAGAATCCGATATTTACTGATAGAGGTGAGAGCTACATAAATTATTTGCTAAATAATGTTTGAGTTACACTATGGGTAATTTTTTTAGAAAATGGGGAATCTTCTGTGAACAGAAACAGGATTGATTTCTAACATTCCATATTGGAAATGTATTCTGTATACAGTATACTTATTTTCACTTGTAAAAGATTTCATAAGCAGTTAATCATATAATCAAAACGTGATGACCATGAACTGTGTGCTTCTAAATTCAATCCACTTGTATGGAAACAGTACAAATTTTTCCATAAATGGAAGCTCAATACTGTTCTTTTCAGACTCTTCATGTTGCTGTATCATAACCTGTAATGACAAAGATAAGGTGCTTCAGAAATAATTCCCGAATCTTTGTTTAGTCAACTTCATGTCTACATGTACATCCTTCAAGGCCCATATGGCATTTAGCGGGTCACTAATGCGATTTATTTAAAAAAAATTTTTTTTAACGTTTATTTATTTTTGAGACAGAGAGAGACACAGCATGAACGGGGGAGGGGCAGAGAGAGAGGGAGACACAGAATCGGAAACAGGCTCCAGGCTCTGAGCCATCAGCCCAGAGCCCGACGTGGGGCTTGAACTCACAGACCTCGAGATCGTGACCTGAGCTTAAGTCCGACGCTCAACCCACTGAGCCACCCAGGTGCCCCTGTGATTTATTTTTTAAAAATGCCTCTTGGCTCTCTGTTATGATATACTTACTATAGGATTCAGGATTGAATATTCACTTAAGCATAGAGAGTGCACCATTCTTGTACTTAAAAGTCATTTTTTTCCTCCTAATTGTCTTCTCTAAGCATTTTATACTGTTAATTCAACATCACTATATCAAGTCTTCAATAAGGGCTGTATGAGGTAAAGCTTAGAAAATCAATCAAAATAATATTCCCGGATGTAAATGTAATGAAAATTAATTTAGGGCAAGAGAACAGTACAGGCAAACAACAGCATCAAAAAAGCACAGCAAAATGAAACAAATAACCAAAATCCTTCAAGCATAAAACATTTTGATTTATTGATTTATTTTTTAGTGTTTATTTATTTTTGAGAGCGAGAGAGACGGGCAGAGTGTGAAAGAGGGAGGGGCAGAGAGAGGGAGAAATAGAACTTGAAGCAGGCTCCCGGCTTCAAGCTGTCAGCACAGAGCCCTACTCGGGGCTTGAACTCAGGAACCGTGAGATCATGACCTGAGCCAAAGTCAAATGCTTAACCGACTGAGCCACGCAGGTGCCCCCATAAAACACATTTTAAAAGGAAACTTCAGGGGCGCCTGGGTGGCTAGTCGGTTAAGCTTCCGACTTCAGCCAGGTCACGATCTCGCGGTCTGTGAGTTCGAGCCCCGCGTCAGGCTCTGGGCTGATGGCTCAGAGCCTGGAGCCTGTTTCCGATTCTGTGTCTCCCTCTCTCTCTGCCCCTCCCCCGTTCATGCTCTGTCTCTCTCTGTCCCAAAAATAAATAAACGTTGAAAAAAAATTAAAAAAAAATGAAATAAAAGGAAACTTCATTTTGAAATAAAATTAAAAACCCAGAAGATCTTGATCATCCTTTGTTTAAGTACTTTTTTTTTTAAAGACATGATTGTATGGGAAAAAAAATCAAAATACAGATGACTTTTTTCCTCAATAAGCAATAAATTCTAGCCAATTCCACAGAAACAGAATTGTTTTAGGTATTGTTAGTGATAGTATTTACTAACTAAAACCAGACAACTTTCTTTGTTGCAACTTTGGAACTTCAGTAAAGTGCAAAAAAACTTGCACTTCAAATATTACTGACCTACTAAACTTTGAATAGATGACATACCTAGTTGAAGTATTCTGCTTTTTCCCCACAATAATCAGCAAAGGTTTTCTTAGCTGCTAAAAGTTAATTGATACAAGCACATCCAGGAAAGACTGAAACCACCCAAGTAAAGAATAGGAAGAGATAGCCCTTAAGATTTGCATTTCTAATATGCCTCAAAGCAAAAGCACTTAGGCTATGCTAGATCAAGGTATTTGTACAAACATGTAGATGAGTATAAACAATGCATTCTGGATAGAGAAAGCACATGTTTTATTGGCCAGCAATGGGATAGTGCTCAGGGTAGCCTTGGCAGAATGGATTACCTGTCTCTATTTCAGCCGGAAAACCACAGTCTGGGCGAATGAGTGCCCACGGCTCTAATTAACACTCCAAATACAGTGTCCTCACACAGCTCTGTGTTCCGTGGCCGACTGATTAGACTGCTATTGCGTGTTTGCCCCTAAGATTCCAAGACTATTTACAGAGCGTTTTAAACATGGACAAGCTGATGTCCTAAAATGAAACCAAGGAATGCATTTGAAAAACTGCGAAGAAACATGAAAGAGTAATGGAGATAACCAGGTAGAATAGAAAGAGCAAGTGATGGGAAGATCAAAACTCCCAAGGAATGATGACAGAAATGAATTATTTAAGGGGAATGTCTCAGTTTGGGAAAGAACAATTGTTTTCTTTACTAAGTACAACCACTACCCTGCTGTGGTCCTAGGGACACACATCTTGCTGCTCTCCTCATAGTGCAAATGTTTCTTTGGTTCTTCATTCCCACTCGTGACAGAGTTCTTACCTATGCGTTATGCTGGGGATAGATGAGTGTGGGTTAGAGGTTTGTTTCATACGTTAGCATGTGCTTTCCCCCCTTCCTGTTGGCATTCTTTCAGCCAGGTTTATTGAAAACAAATCTAACTGTAAGCATATTGCTTTTCAAAACTGACCGTCACATTAGAATTAGAAAGATGGTTAATGGCTATTTTTTTTTTTTTTACTATCAGTACCCCAGCTCTGTGCTCAGATTCAATTTCAACTAATCTGGAAGTGGGACAAACCAGGATATTTTTCTTCCTAAAGCTCATCAAATGATTCTGATTGTTGCCAAGGTTGAGATAGAGTAGAGAGATTGAAAGTGGTGTCAAAAAATTGGGTTAAGGTTTTGCAGTTGCCAGATGTATGGCCACTGACAAATCCAAATAATTTAGGTCATAGACTTGTTAAGTAAAGTGGGAATTACAATACTAATTCCTATTCCACAGGTGGTTTCAGGGTCTAATAAGATTAAATAGAATTGTGGAATATAAAACGTAAGGCATATGTTAGCTACTATAAGCTCTTGATGTTGTGTATATAGTAGAGGGGTGTGTTGGTATACAATTTCTGTTTAATATGTTTTCAGGATCCCCTTAGTAAATTGCATTGCTACTTGTTTTCAATAGAAATTTCACATTAATATGTAGAGAATGATTGCAGCGTTATATTGCTAATGCTACTTAGTTTATAAAAGGTAATTCGAGTTGTGATTAAAACATTTTCAGTTACTGTGAATTGATGTTAAGGTCGTAGAGTATTTGGCTTGGATTCTTGCTCTATATAGAACAGTGATTCATAGATAAATTGAGCTCTTTTGCCTCCTTGGAGAATACCTGATGAGCCAAACATTATTGCCTATGCATGCTACAGTGACAAGATGTGACCTTAAAGCAATGAAATGGACAGAGTTGAAAAAACAAAGTTATTTAATGGTTATACATTGAACAATGCTTTTTTAAACTTTTTTTAAACACTCAAAGGAAATTATACTAAGTAATAAAGAGCAGTTTGTGCTTAAAATGTAAGAAAATATAAAATTAGGAATAATTTAAAGTTAGCGATTTGACTCGTTAAGTCTTAGAACTTGAGGTACAACTTAGGCCTAAAAGAGCTTGCTTATGTATACACATTTAACAACACTTTTATAATATATATATCCATCTTCAATTAAATGGTAAATAAGTCCAAAAGAGAAGTAAGGATCATGTATAATGATAATGCTAGCTAAGGCTTTAAAAATCTTATTGACAGAAGTGTTGTTAATACTTTACATCCATTTTAACTCACTTGATGGTCAGAGCAACCCTATGAGGTAGGTATTAGTATTATCCCTACTTTAAAGATGAGGAAAATAGTTACCTAAGGTCACAGAGGTAATGAGGGCAGAGCTGGAACTGAATCCAATTTGCCTCCAAATCTGGGTCCCTGACCTCTATATTAGCTTGCCTCTCATTGTAATATTTATGCATAATTCAAATATTCCAAATACCTACCTACTGTAATGCAAGGCTTTGTACAGGTATTAAAAAATATTTGCTCAATTGCACTAAGCTTAATGACATATTAGATGATGGAGTGTTAAAAAATTGATAGCTCTTGTATATTTAACTGTTTCTCACCTTGAGACTTTTTAAAAAATGTTCATTTATTTTTGAGAGAGAGAGTGAGAGTGTGCACAAGTGAGGGAGGGAAAGAGAAAGAAAGGGGGACAGAATCAGAAGTAGGCTCCGGGCTCTGTGCTGTCAGTGCAAATTCCCACACAGGGCTTGAACTCAGAAACTGTGAGATTATGACCTGAGCCGAAGTTGGACGCTTAACCAGCTGAGCCACCCAGACACCCCTACCACCTTAAAAAAAAAATCCTCTTGATATTTATAAAAAATGCCTCAGAGATTCAAGGATCCACCTAGAATATCTTCAGTGTTATTCCTCAATCTCCCTGAATTTTCCTGGTAACCTCTTGATTTAGAACTGACCTACCTGATCTAATAAAGTCACCACCTTTAACTATAGCATGCTCTATAGCTAAGAACTGTTCTTTGTTAGTACTCCTCACGCGTGAACTCCCATGGTAGAACTCTGTAATTTAGCTTACAGTAAGCTGTGTACTAAATGTAAAACTTAAAAGCTTCATGTTTTTGTTACTATAGAAAAACTACATTTCTCTTGTTTCTAGGATACCTGTTGAACTCTGTTATCTTTTTGAATCACTGAAGTCATAAATGTTTTAGAATAGGATATAGAAAACAACTATTAAAAGAGCTGGCTTAGACATTACCTAGTGTAACATTTGCATTTTGTTTATCAGAATATTGCAAGCTGCATTGCAAGACTCGGTCAAGAAATGGCAGCTAAATCTCTCTAGATTCAAGATTAGGAGGTAGAGCGCCTATCTCCTGTGTTCTAATATATTGCTTTTCCACTTGTGATGTAATGTACACCATTAACCTGATGAATTTCATTTTTAAAAACTTTATCCATGATTTATAAGTCCTAGAGAGAGAGAAAGCATGCACTATAATTATAAAAACATAAAAGATATTAAGAGAATTCAAGAATAACAAAAAAAATGGAACTTGGAATATATTATGTAAGGAAATACAAATAGTTAGATTTCATTTATCAGTAATTATTTATATACAAGGCATTCTTCTCACAGTTAGGTTAAGTGTTCATGACTTGTGTAGTAGAACAAATGTAAGAAAGAAACCAATCATGATTTTAATTGCAAAACACTCTGTAAACTCTGAAATAACAAGAAGGAAAGGGCACTAGAAAAGAAGCCGGTGTGATAGTTGATGTGCTAAGACTTTAGATATTGATTTTATTGATGACCTATTCAGAGGAATAAATATAACAAGCTACATGAGAAATAGTTCTTAAATTATTTATAGGATATAAAATAGAAGATATTCAATTTACTTTCATATATAAATATTGTAGATTACTAACTCTTATACCAAAAATACTATAGCAAATTTTGAGAAGAAAAAGTATTTGACAAATAAAATTTTAAAATGTTGAAACAAACGTATGTACTGAAAAAGTACTCAACATGACTCCTTGTAAGTTTCATCTACAGTCATAAAAGGCAGATAGTGAAAAACATTTACATTAAAAGCCATAAAAGTTACATTGGAAAAAAAACAATTTAAGCATACATAATTTCAAAATAAATTTTGCTGCATGAAAAAATGCATAGAGAACAAACTTGCTTGATGATACATTGGCTATATTAATATTTTAGGAAGAAAATAGCATTCTTTATCTGCCAGCATTTACCAAAATCTTTTAGTAGACTTATTATTTTCAAATAAATTATATATATCCCAGGTAATTGAGAATAGAGAAACAAGTTTAGGTATGTATGTGTGTGGCACATATGTATGTGTGTGTGTGTGTGTGTGTGTGTGTGTGTGTATGTAAACTGTACTTCACCTTAAATCACAATGAGGTTCAGTGAAAAAAAAAATTAATGTCCCCAACTTGAAAATAACTTTGTGACTATCAATTTTTAGTTATCTAGCTGTGTAATTTATTTTTATTTCTTAATGCATGTTTATTTTTGAGACAGAGGGCGTGTGTGGGGGAGGGGTGACAGAGAGAGAGGGAGACACAGAATCCAAAGCAGCCTCCAGACTCCAAGATGTCAGCACAGAGCTCAACGC
The DNA here is from genome assembly GCF_018350175.1 of Felis catus. NCBI lineage: Eukaryota > Metazoa > Chordata > Mammalia > Carnivora > Felidae > Felis > Felis catus. The sequence goes on along the minus strand of NC_058368.1, from coordinate 38,428,330 downwards.
AGGGCTTGAATCAAAAAAGTTAGGTATGACCTGAGCCAAAGTCGGACACTTAACTGACTAAGCCACCTAGGTGCCCCAACTAGCTGTGTAATTTAAAATAGGATAGATTGCATGGTATGTTCAAATAGAAATTAAACTGAGCAAATATTCTGTGAGAAGTGATAAATGGGTATGAGAACTGAAAATATAAAATCTATAATCAAGAGATGAATGTGAACCACATTTGATATGAACTCACAACTATATAGTCAATTAATCTTCAACAAACCAGGGAAGAATATCCAATGGAAAAAAAGACAACCTCTTTAACAAATGGTATTGGGAAAACTGGACAGCAACATGCAGAAAAATGAAACTGGACCACCTTCTTGTACCATACACAAAAATAAATTCAAAATGGATGAAAGACCTAAATGTCAGACCTAAAAAACCATAAAAATCCTAGAGGAGAACACAGGCAGTAACCTCTTTGACATTAGCCACAGCAGCAGCTTTCTAGATTGGTCTCCTGAGGTAAGGGAAACAAAGGCAAAAATAAACTATTGAGATTACATCAAAATAAAAAGCTTCTGCATAGTGAAGGAAACAATCAACAAAACTAAAAGGCACCCTTGAGAATGGGGGAAGATACCTGCAAATAACCTGTCTGACAAAGGGATAGTATCCAAAATATAGAAAGAACTTAAGAAATTTAATACTTGCCAAAACACAAAGAATACAGTTAAAAAAATTATCAGAAGACCCAAAAAGACATTCTTTCAAAGACGACATACAGATGCTAACACACACATGAAAAGATGCTCGACATCACTGATCATCAGGGACATACAAATCAAAACTACAATGAGGTATCACCTTGCACCTGTCAGAATGGCTAAAATCAACAGCACAAGAAACAGGTGCTGGCGAGGATGCAGATAAAGGGGAACCCTTTTGTACTGTTGGTGGTAACGAAAACTGGTGTAGCCACTCTGGAAAACCATTACAACTCAAAAAGTTATAAGTAGGACTATCCTATGATCCAGCAATTGCACTTATAGGTATTTACCCAAGGAATGCAAAAATTCTAATTCAAAGGAATACAGGCACTGCAATGTTTATAACAAAAAGTTTATATTCAAAAGGATTTTGTAAGCAATATTATGAAAAAGGAAAAAAATAGCTTGGAATCACTTTTTTAAAAAAAGTCAAGATGTGTGGGTAGAGGAAATGAGGGACGAATGGCTTTGGCATAGTGATAAATACAGTTTAAAATATAGTTGTAAAACTATTGACAAGTAGCCAGACTCATAGACATTCCAAATCATAAAGAAAAATTAAAGATCTTGATCAACACAGGTTTAAAAAATATACTAGACATAAAACTCTGTATGACTCGGAAATTATAAGTAAACCACATAGCAATATTTGTCATCTGGAGCAATGCATGTATAATATATAATCAATAAGCTTACTTCACCTCTATTTTTCAAAGTTTTGATCTCAGTATTTCAGGCCTTCCTTCCCTGAGGGGTTAGCCTTATTCTTCCATAAGCATAGATCTTTTACTATCTCAATTATATTTGTGATAGGCAAGAGTCAGAGGAGGCAGGGGGAAAAAAAAACAATGTCACACAAGACAAAGAAAATGTCACGCAAAACTATTAATAATTAGGTTTTGGCCATTGTTTCCCTTGAGTGTCATTGTGCTTAAGCTGGTTTTGTAATATGTGTAATAAAATTCGGCTGGACAGATTTGATTCAATATTTATAAAATGCATAATGTCAAATGAGGATTCACCAATGCAATTGATGAAAAAAAATCTTTGTGATAGCAAAGATTTAGGCCAATTGATCTGTGAAGCAACAATATTTCAATCCTGACTCTAATTTCAAAAACTGATTGGGCCATATTGTAAAGATGCCTCATTTCCATAGTTTAGATCTGATCTCCTTAAATATCAACAAAGATGTTACATTTATTATAAGCTATTGTGCTAAAACTATTTAACAGTCAATTTAACCAATTGCTGAATTTGCTACAAAATAATTTCCAAACTCTCAGTATTTCTTAAATTATTTTATTTATTTATTTATTTATTTATTTATTTATTTAAATCCAAGTTACTTAACATCTAGTACAATAATTTCAGGAATAGATTCATCACTTACATTACCACCCAGTGCTTATCTCAACAAGTGTCCTCCTTAATGCCCCTCGCACATTTAGCTCATCACCCCACCCACACCCTGCCAGCAACCCTCTGCTTGTTCTCTGTATTCAAGAGCCTCTTACGGTTTGTCTCCTTCTTTGTTTTCATCTTATTTTTGATCCCCTTAAGTCCATCTTTTTTCTATCTTAAATTCCACATGAGTAATGTCCTATGATATTGGTCTTTCCCTGACTGACTTATTTTGCTTAGCATAGTACACTCTAATTCCATCCACGTTGTTGCAAATTGCAAGATTTCATTCCCTTTCATCACCAATTAATACTTCATTGTGTATGTGAATGTATACACACACACACACACACCACATCTTTACCCATTCATCAGGCGATGGACGTTTGGACTCTGTCCATACTTTGGCTATTGTCCATAGTGCTGCTATAAATATTGGGGTGCATGTGCCCCTTTGAATCAGCACTCCTATATCCTTTGGATAAATACCTAGTAGTGCAATTGCTGGGTCATAGGGTAAACCTATATTTAATTTTTTGAGGAACCTCCATACTGTTTTCAGAGTGGCTGTATCACAGACACTCAGTATTTTAAATAGTATGAGCACCTATTTTCAATGAACTATAGGTGTAATAATTTAATTAATATGCACTTTTAAAAGTACTTACAAAATGACTGCTTATGAAACAGAAAAACTAAAATGGACATATAAAAGAAACGTAATTGGAATTTTGTAAAATTATGCTACCAACAAAAAAGTAAGTATTTCTTGACAGTATTTTAGAAACACTTCCTTATAAATCTCCATAAATTTTGGCATAGTAGTCCTAAAAGACCCCTGATAACATGATATGTTCTGTGATTTCTTTTTAGACATTGGAATTTATTGGTAAAGAATACGATACAGATTAATCTGTTTTTAAACTATTATATCTTAATAGGATTTTCGTACTAAAACCTTATGTATGCTTCAAAAAGTTGCTAAATCCAATAGTTTGAGAAGTTGGCAAGAAGTAATATAACATGGTGAAATAGAAATTCGTAAACCTAAAATAAAATTTAATTCTAAGTTTTTAGAGATGATAGAAACAACAGAGTGTAATAGATAAATGGAACAAGGGAGAGCACATATGAAAATCTGATTAAAAAGTAGATTCTTAAATTTCTTAAAATATACAAACATTGCTGATTACTGCTGAAATTAATACTACTCTATCCAGAGAATCCATTAAAGCTGGGAACTCCTAACACTTTCTAGGCCACGCTTGGGAAGCAACAGTCAACATTTGACATTCCAGAGCCTAATAGTCTTGCCCTTCTAAGATTTTCATCAGTGGTCTAAACTACAAGAAATGAGGCATGCAATGATATTGAGGAAAATGCTTGAAATAAAAAACACTTTTTGACAAGATGTGTAAGTGTATAGATCCAACAGCATCTAATTGCCATGCCTGTAATTCCTACTATGTTAAGCAAAATATGTTTTTGTTGTTGCTGGTTTAGTGCATTTGGAAAGGGTGGTTTACACAGAAATCATTCCCCCCAACACACACACACACACACACACACACACACACACACACACACACACAGCTCAATCATTTTCCTATAAGTGAGATAATCAAGATAGATCAGAAGTCTACGAAACTATTATTTCCATTGCTACTACTTCCCTGTTTCTTGGTTCTCTCAGAGAATTATTCGGTTCTTACTACTCTGAAGCCTGCTCCCTATGATTCTCTTCTTGATAGTTTAAGAATCATTAATTCTCCCATTATCATATGAAGATTCTCCAGAAGCTCATCAGAAAGTGTGACGTTCTTCTCAGTAATGTTGGGTGAATTACATTAGAGGCAATTGCATCAAACGTTATGGTTCACAGACTGGAAAAGCTTATGAATCATTCTTCAGGAAACTGAATTTTAGAAGCCCGTAAGAAACAATGCCATTGGTCTAAATACTGAGTAGAATAATAGGAAAATAGTGTGGATCAAATTTTAATTTGGGAATAAATTGACAACCAGACAAGTGAAATAGTTTTGTTTTTCCATGCTTTCTCAATAGTGTCTCAACTATAACTCCATGACTTCAATCAAAAATATTCTTTGAAAATTGAATGAAAATTTTTCAACCTCCTTTAATCAGGTTCTATGTTTTAATTATGTTAAGTGATTTTTAACTCAATTCCTCAAATAGTCAAATTTAAAGACCAATCTATTTTCTTAAAAATGCCTTCTTGGGGGTGCCTGGGTGGCGCAGTCGGTTAAGCCTCCGACTTCAGCCAGGTCACGATCTCGCGGTCCGGGAGTTCGAGCCCCGCATCAGGTTCTGGGCTGATGGCTCAGAGCCTGGAGCCTGTTTCCAATTCTGTGTCTCCCTCTCTCTCTTCCCCTCCCCCGTTCATGCTCTGTCTCTCTCTGTCCCAAAAATAAATAAAAACATTGAAAAAAAAATAAAAAAAAAATGCCTTCTTGGAGGAAGTGAGGCCTTTTTTTTCTGTAATTCATTTGTCCCAGAAAGTATATGATAAGTGTAAAAAGTGGTATTGCATAACAATAAATGCTGTCTAATACTTTACTGAAAAAGGTTCTTCATGCACCATCAATAAATTATGACTTTTTTTTTTCCTGGTAGAATTGGAATTGTTTGGACCTATTTTATGATCTCTAGTGGATCTTTGAAAATAGGTCCATGTTTTGTAAGTGTGCTATATGATCAAGAAAATGGACAAGCTGGCTTGCAACATAACTAGATCTATGATCTGATTGTCATTAACACGAAATTCCAATCAACTGAGCCAACAAAACACATACATTGATGACATAAATGATTTGTATGTGGTTTCCTGAAATTGGGTAAGGCATACCATCTCCATTATTAACAATGTTTAGAAATACAACATTTTTTTAATTTGGGATTAAATTTAGGAATGAAATGTCTATCTCCTAAAAAAAGTTGGAATATATATAAATAACATCTCTTTGAAACCATTTCCCCATTAGTGAAAAAAGAAAACTGGGAGTCCTCACTGTGATTCTGCATTTATTTAACCATAGCTATGAACCTTATAAATACCTTACACCTAGTTTTACAAGTATTAAAAACATCTTATCACTTTATATTGAATGAAATGATCTGATTTGATAATTACTGTCCATGCAGTTGTGGAAATGTTATCGTTAATTTGTAATACTTCCTCCATTATATCCTACTAATATGCCTGTGATTCATTTTCATCATGTTTTTGGTTGGCTTTTCACCTTATACTTTTACAAAAGGGGCTCATTAAAAGATCTTCTAGTAACAGCTGTCGGGAAATGAGGCTCAGAGCTGCAGGCAGGACCACATAGATTTTTCATTGCCTGTTGTTTCCTTGGCAGGCAATTTGTTTCCCATTGTTACACTTAGAAGTTCTAGTTTATGTATGCCAGAACTCAGTGAAAGTTAAGTTTTCTTTCCAATTGTTTCTTGTTCAATAAAAACATATAGCAATTTAATTTTACTTTCTGATACATTGGAGAGAATTATATATACTTCAAAAACTAAATTTAATTAGTATTCTTAAAAAAATTTTTTTTAGTGTTTATTTATTGTTCAGAGATAGCAAGAGAGAGACAGAGTGTGAGTTGGGGAGAGGCAGAGAGGAGACAGAATCCAAAGCAGGCTCCAGGCTCTGAGCTGTCAGCCCAGAGCCCAACATGGGCTCCAACTCAAGAACCACGAGATCATGACCTGAGCCAAAGTCAGATGCTTAACCGACTGAGCCACTCAGGTGCCCCAATGAGTATTTATTCTACAAAAATTTTTGAGTGGGTACACCTGAGTGGCTAAATCGGTTAAGCATCCAACTTCAGCTCAGGTCATGATCTTGCAGTTCATGAGTTCAAACCCTGGGTTGGGCTCTGTGCTGACAGCTCAGAGCCTGGAAACTGCTTCACATTATGTGTCTCCCTCTTTCTCTGCCCCTCCCCCACTCATGTTCTGTCTCTCTCTCAAAAATAAACATTAAAATAAAAAAAATTTTTTTTAGAGTCCTATACTATGTTACTTGCTGTGAGTAGAGAATTTAAAAAGCATAAAGCAAGTTCTTTGTCTCAAGTATGATCTAGCTCTCTGAAACTTTATAATATTTTATATTTAAAAAATTTTTCCATAGGTGTTCAGTGTATTTAAGGAAATTCTATCAATCATTTATATAAATACCAAAATAAAACTCATGATTTAGCTTATTAATAAAAAGAGAAATGAGGAATGTTTTTATATTATTTATGTTTGAGAGATGTTAATCAAAAGTAATGAGTTACTGGAGTGCCTGCGTGGCTCAGTGGGTTGAGCGACAGACTCTTGATTTCAGCTCTTAGGTCATGATCTCATGGTTTGTGGGATCTGGCCTGTTCTGGGCTCTGTGCTGACAGTGTGGAGCCTGCTTCTAATTCTTTCTCTCCCTCTATCTCTCTGCCCCTCCCCTGTTTGCTTTGTCTCTCAAAATAAATAAAATAAACCTTAAAAACAGTATAATCGATTACATGGAGAAAATTAAAGAATCCCATAAATGTACATTTTTCTAAATATGCCTTAATAAATTCAATATTGAATCAATTAAAGAGTACATTTTGCACAAGTGGAATTTACCAATACATGCAGGGTAACTCAGGGTGAATAAGTATAACCCACGATAATGAGAAAAGTAAGGAGGAAATCATATTATCATTCAGATAGATGCTAGAAGTTTTTCATATTTCAATTTTTAAATAAAACTTTAAATGAAAATGAAAACAAGTATATTTTCCATATTAGGTAACAGGTATCTAAAAGAAATCTGATAAAAATCGTGCTTAGTTAAGAAATATTAGTCATTTTCATTGAAGTCATTTAACACACTAGCAATGTCATCTTTACTGTTGTAATCTGTGATAGTTCATGAAAAAGCACAAAAATAAGTAGTTGATGTGATTTTACAGTCCACATAGAGAAGTGGGAGATGTGGAGATACATAACCTATGCCTGGATGAGTAAATCCATTTAAGTTGATGACTACATATTAAACTAGAAACAAGTCAAATAAGAATTATCACAGAGTTGAAAAAATACTGAGAAGTTCATTTTAAATTTCATATGAAGAATAAATTTAAAAGCAAGGAGTCCTGTGCTATATTCAAACAAAATCTATATTCAAACAACATATAAAATTACAGCATTTGAAGGAATAGGGAATTAGCCTATAGATAGAAAATTTTATTGAGTGAATTAACAGAAATTTAAAACAAGGACTAAAGTATGTATGGGGATGAATACTCTTTAAAGGCAGCAAGCAGTCGGGGTGGGGGGGGGAAATGGGTTGCTTAATGTGATTTAGGCAAGTTTTTCAATTTAAAAAAGTTTTATTTCAAATTATATAAGCCTAAAAGCATAATTTTTACATTCTATGTGGAAAAAAGATGTAACTGATCACAGTAGCCATAAATGAACTGCTAGAAAACAATGGGTTATTTTTAGAAATTAAGAAAATGAAGTCTTAAGATAAAATATATTTTAAAAACTTAGATAAAAGTATATATGTAATGTTTTAAAATTTCCGTAATTCACTAGGTTGATTGTTGTGATATTAAATGTAAACTTTAGAAGTTTTCTTAATCCCTTGAATTCTTTATATATACGTTCTACTTTCTCCTATACTGTCTTTTACATTTCTCATTTTTTCCTCAAATTCTGCAAAGGTTTGACTAGTTTATGATTCTCTAAGAAATTTTGTTTTACTGATAAGTCCTATTGTAAATTTTCAATTTAACCACTGGGCACTTACTATTCTCGTATTTTAAAGGTACTATTTTTTTTTCTAGCATTACTAGTTTTAATATCTAGTTCATTTTTTCAGTCTTCACTATTTTCTAAAAACATTTTATGGTGAATTTATTTATGGTGAATTTACCTAAATATATTCAATATATAGTATAGGTTTTCATGATGGATCATGGCTAATACTATATAGTTTCAAATTATTTCCCTGTGGAAAGAATTGGAATGATTACAATATGGAGTCCTTCCATTCAAGAATGCTATATCTGGCTCAGTGTGCAGGTTCTGATTATGGGATATATGTACTGAACAGGTACTGTATGTATACACTATAAATATGTGGATGGATGTGCATGTGTGCATGTATGCATTAAAGTCAGGATGCGTGTATGTGGACATGTATATGCTCACATATGGGTATGGGTACACATGGAGCTATATATGCATGTTTGTGTAGATGAATGAATATCTGTACAAAAGTGGTTAGCTGTGTTTATGTTGATGTAATATGAAAGTTGTTAAAGGATATATGGCTAGATTGGCTTTTATTTTTTTCTTCAAAACGTCTGTTTATTTTTCTTGATTGTGATTTGCATTTCTGAATTACTTAGAGCTGTATGTTTGTGGTTATCGTGGTAAACAAACCCTAGCTTTGACAAGTGGAAATACCAGTAATTGTTACATCACGTGTGTGTGTGTGTGTGTGTGTGTGTGTGTGTGTGTGTGTGTGTGTTTGCGTGTGTGTGTGTGTAGTCAACTTAAATTACTGCTGGGCATCCACTTTGCTGGTAACGGTCTCCTTTTTTTTTTTTTTCCTTTCTTTAAAAAAATATTAATGTTTATTTTTGAGAGAGTTGGGGAGGGGTGGAGAGAGAAGCAGACATGGAATCCAAAGCAGGATCCAGGCTCTGAGCTGTCAGCACAGAGCCTGACGCGGGGCTCCAACCCACGAGCTGTGAAATCATGACCTGAGCCAAAGTTGGGCACATAACCAACTGAGCCACCCAGGAGCCCCAGCATTATTCTTACTTACATGGTGAGTATTACGAAGCTCTGCCAGGGAAATTTCTTTCTTTCTCTGAAGTTGCCACTTTCAACCATACAGATTGCTTTTTCTTTTACAAAAATGTTTGAGAGAGAGAGAATACACGTGTGTGTGCACAGGGGAGGGGTAGAGAGAGAGAAAGAGTGGGAATCCCTAGCAGGCTCTTCACTGTCCACATGGAGCTCAATGCAGGGCTCAAACTCAGAGTGAGATCATGACCTGAGAGGAAATCAAGATGTTTCACTCACTGAGCTATCCAGGCACCTCTCAACCATAAAGATGTCAAATTTCCTAGCTCTAATGAGTGTTTGTGACAATTTATTTCAATTATCTTAGTGTATTCCAGAAAATTCTCAATTCTTGAGTCCTCTTCCACCCATTCTGGATTTTACATTGATCCTATTTCATCTATTTTTCCAATGGTCTTTTGGGACTGAGAACTAAACACACATAGTCAGTCGGTGAATATTTAAACATGAGGGAAATAATCCCATTTATGTATACATGATAAAATTGTTTCCTTTACTTACATAAAATGCATTTGAAGGTAGATTCTAAAATAAGTAACAGGAGCATTTTCCTACTGAATTATTACAAATAAAACTATTTGAATTTAACTCCTAAAAATCTGTAAAGTATTTAGTGCCACAGATATCAAATATTTCCTCCTGTTATCACTGAAACTTCCCACAATTGGCTCAAATATCTGTTTGATAGAAAAACGTACAGAAAGACTTCAGCCCATCTTAGGAATAGAATTACTTAAAAACTTGATACCATTTACATTAGTGCTGGGTATGTTCTGTGAAACTGGAAGCTAAAATAGATTTAGTTTCAGCTTTGATGTATGCTCAACAAATTCATTTGAGCCTGTTGCCTCTTTCCTATGATTTATACTGACTTGGGCTAAGGAATAGAAAGTAAGGATCGCTTTCCTTGCTGCCACATCCTTACTCCGGTGTTGACAACCTACTACAGTAGATGATCTCCAATCATGGCAGTGTTTTTGCTGCTGAGCCTGCATTCAACGCTATTCCCCATGTTGGCACTAACAATGAATTGTCACTTTCACCATTTCTATGTACCATCTGCCTCCTAGACTAACTGGCTATTGAAATACTGTAGACAGCCACCCACCCCCCCCCCTTTTTAATTCTTTTCTGTATGCCTGCACATGTACACTGGATCCATAGTTGTTACTGTTCAATGGACAGATCAATTGCCATATAGGTTCTATTAGACTCGAGGCACATGTAAATAATTCACGTCTGATGATTCAAATATCATTTAACAGATAGGGTGCCTTTTCCCCTAGAACCTATTTATTAAGTTAACTCTCTGCCTCTGATTTTTCAAATATGAATGTGCTTTCTATTGCTTACACATTATAAGCTATATCGCACAATATATTTCAATTTGAATACTGTCCTGCATCGCTTGTTGAATACTTGCAAATAGTGCTGTTTCCCACACATAAACCATTATACCAAGTTACCACTCTTACAGTTCACATTCAAGTCTTCATTCATATTCTTCATTCCTACTTCCTTGAACTTTCTATTCCATAAATTGATATTGCACACAAATACTGTCTGAGGTATTTGACACGTTCCCAAATGTATAAAATTTTATATTCCAGCCTACCTTGGTTACAGCATATTACATTAATGTACTCTCATGTATATATATAGGAGATGTATTTTTATCTGCAGGTCATTGTCTTTATTTCTAAATTTTATACCTTACTGATCTGGATCTTGAAAGTTTGCACAGCCTCATCAATATCAATGAGGAAAAAATTGTATAGATGCTCCCACCTTTTTTGCTTATTCTATTAGAATACTAGCTTGTTACAGTAATTCTCTGTATCTAATCTCAGAACATTTCCTTGTCATTTTGCATAGTTGAAAATTACTGGTTTATTTTTTCATTATTTAATTATTGACTGCCATTATTTTCATGAGAAAAACATTCCAGAGCTTTTAAAATTACTCCATTGTTGGTACAACTATCTTTCTGCAATATACTTAAAGATAGTATGCCTCCATTTTCTCAAATAACTTCTAAATTTAGTATTAAAATAACCATTAATCTCATGTAAAAATCTCATTTGCTAATGTACTTATATGTACATTATATGTGCATATATGTAGTTATATCACCCCTCACTTTTTTTAAATTTTTAAATTTTTATTTTTGAGAAAGGGGGGGAGAGAGAGAGGGAGGGAGGGAGAGGGAGGGAGTGGCAGAGAGGGAGACACAGAATCTGAAGCAGGCTCCAGACTCTGCTGACAGCAGAGAGCCTGATGCAGGGCTCGAACTCACTGTGAGATCATGACCTGAGCCAAAGTCGGTTGCTTGACCAACTGAGCCACCCAGGTGCCCTACCACTTCTCTTTTTTTTTTTCATTTTATATTGTTAAATAATGTGCTTTTGTTTTTCTTTAATTCCTTCTCAAGGTCAATAATAACCAATATTCATAATCACTAAGACATTTTTTCTTGGTATGTTTATCATTCCTAAATTGGCCAACATCAAATCTGTGTACTTTGTTTCTTCCTAAATTGTAGAATTGTTCCAAAATCATATAATTATGCTTTTCTGCTATAATTTTTCCTTCCCTACAAACTTAACTATTGAAGTGTACTCTGAGTATTTACATTTCTTTGTGGAGAAAAAATCATTTCTACTTTTTAAAAATTTTATTTTTAATGTTTATTTATTTTTGAGAGTCAGAGAAATACAAAGCATGAGTGGAGAAGAGGCAGAGAGAGAGGGAGACAACAGAATCCAAAGGAGGCTCCAGGCTCTGAGCTGTCAGCACAGAGCCCAATGTGGGGCTTGGGCTCACGATCTGTGAGATCATGACCTGAGCTGAAGCTGGACGTTCAACCGACGGAGTCACCCAGGCACCCCATGTCCACTTTTTACATCAAAGTCTTTGAAACTATCTGATACCACATTCAATGATTTCTTAAATATCTTTTATAGAGAAATGACTATTTTTTAATTATAATAACCCATGGGATATTTTAATCCTCCTATATAAGAATGAATTGTAAGGTTGATGCTAGTACACAAGTATGCTTATGAGAGTAGTTAAGTCTATGAAGTTTAATACAGTGGTAGCACTGTGGGTCATTACTGCTCTGATTTAATTCAGGATGCCCTCTGCCTTCAAAATATTCTTAGGTTGGGCTTACAACCTTAGGTTGGGCTCTGATTTAATTCAGTATGCCTTCTGCCTTCAAAATATTCTTAGGTTGGGCTTACAGAATATCAAAATAGTTTTCCCTCATAAGAAATACTTTTCTAAAGCAAATTAAATTTTAGTGAACAAATTAACACACAATTTCAAATAGTCTCCTATTATTTAAGTACCTTTGCATAGTTCTAAAAATATTTTTAATGTTACATAATTCTCAAGGAAAATATTTCAGTCGAATCTAAAATCTGGCCCAGAATAACTCTTGTCATGAATTTCTAAATATTTCAATTTTTCCCTTTTCCTCATGTTTGTGAACCCACTCTTGATGTTACTCATACTTTTTAAATAAATGAATAAAATCTCCATGCTTAAGCATCGTGCCAAGATAGTGAGAAAAAGATAATTTGTACATCATGTCATGGCATCCTTTGGGAAATAAGCATTAATACAATAACCACACAACAGTTAATAGAAAGAAAAAAAGTATGTTTTTCTGTGAAATATGAAACAAAGGGACATGATATAGTTTGAGTGGCTGAAAAAAAAATAGTTTGGGATCATCCTGAGGAAGGATGTTCTTCTGGCATGTTCACTGGCAGCAGGGTAAATATATGTCTGTTCTACATGATGGTGTGTATCCATCCTGTGGAAAAAGTCCTCTTAAATAAGGTTCCACTCAAGTGGGCTTCCAGCTTAACCTCAGGAGAAAGAGGTGCAGAAGTTACAGATGTTCAACTAAAGATGGCAGTTGTGCCAGAGAAGCTCCAGTTGGCGATGCCCAGCAAGGGGCTCTCCAAGGACTCCATGAAATGGTTTCATGAATAGGGTGAAGAATTCACTCGGTTTCCATGACATAAACCCTAGTGTATCCTTGCTGCCACTCAACTAAAACCTTCTAATGACTTTTAGAGCCCTTTTAATTCTAAAGTTGTCCTGTTTGAGATAATAAATCAATGGTTACTCTGTGTAGGAGACCAAAAGGAAGCATTTGCACACTTGTCACATAAGAGATGGTATTAGTTGTAGAAGATTTCTTAGAATATCAAGGAAGGTCTTTGCTGGAACTTGCTTCCTTCAAACCTGCTCTGATGGAAGCAGAAGAGTAATGAGTAGAAGTGAGTAGCAGTGAGTAGAAGAGGGGGAAGAAAAGTTCATCAGAGGGAAATGGTTAAAAAAGAAAAATGCCGGTCATGAGCTGCCAAAATGAGGTTGAATGGCTTCAGGCAGACTCAATGTAAAAAAATGGAAATGAACTAGCTGAGAGACTGAAGCTTTATGTTTTACACAAAATTGTATTTCTCTATGTAAAATAAAACTGTCAATATCTGAGAGAACCCAGAAAATTCCAGGTGATCTACCCAAGGTAAAATGATGGGGATGGGTCATAGCAGTAAAGGAGATTTGATAAAAGATTTGGTTATAAAAATAATTGCTTTCTGTACCCTATAGAATCTAACCTAACTCTAGGATGATTAAATGATAATAACTACTATTTAGAGTTCATACCAAATGCTAAATATTCTAAGTGCTTTACATACAGCATTCCATTTAATAATCTAATCAATCCTGTGGAGGTGATATTATGCCCATTTGAAGTATAAATTGCCCACTTCACAGAGCCAATGAAGGTAATTGAGAGAATTTGAATCCAGTTGTTTTAAAAATATATGCTTGTTTCCAATATGTGATTATGTACCTCTCTTTTCGCTTCATTAGTGTTTCTAGAAATTTTTCACAGTTCTATACTAATTTATGTGCCCATGAGAAACATGGACACCACCTTTTGTTATCCTATTAAAAAATAGAATCTCTTGCTCCATCCTTGTGTCTTGCTTTTGAATAACAATGTTTTAGCCTCTAGAGGACTTCCAGCTTCTACTCTTGGTGCCCGTGAATACTACTGTCATCATGTGATGTGGTGCCCATGAAAAATCACATGTAGACATAAGCCTACTTATTCCACAAAGGTTCACATGCTGGTGAGGCCCTCGGAGACTCCCTTGTGCTAGTGACCTTTCTAGCTGAATGTAGCTATAAAAGTGGGTCTAGATAAGACCAGAAGAACAGAACAGTCAACTCATAGATTCATGCAATGCTTTAAGTTCTAGTATTTTTATTTCATTATATAGATTACATTTTATATATATATATATTATATAATATATATATATAATTGATAGAAGGCATAACTGCAGTTATTCAGATAAAAATGTTTTAAGGGTGCCTGGGTGGCTCAGTACATTAAGCGTCCCACTTTGGCTCAGGTCATGATCTCATATTTCATGAGTTGGAGCCCCACGTCGGGTTCTGCTGACAGCTTGGAGCCTGGAGCCTGCTTTGGATTCTTTGTCTCCCTCTCTCTCTGCACCTCCCCCACTTGGACTCTGTCTCTTTGACTCTTTCTGTATCTGCCTCTCTCTCTCAGAAATAACATCAAAAAGTATTTAAAAAAAGTTTTCTACTTCATAAACTTAGAATTGTATGTGTAATGAATGAAACTTTATGCTTCTATGTGATTCCCATACCTATAAAAATTGGACTCTATTGGAGTTATGCAATATAGTAACATCCGGTCTGCCTTAAATTTTGGAGATTGTGCTGGATATATAACCTTTGAGCCACTTAACTCACTCTTTTCTTCCCCACACATACATCTCATTTATTCAACACCTCTTTCATGTGAAGAAACTTCCAATAACCTAGTTTCTCACTTTTTATTCAGAGCACTCTGTGAAACACCTTTCTATTTTTTAAGTAATAATTTTATCAATTCTTATTTTTATATTCTGACTGTTTAAAATAGCTGATATTTTCAGAATAGTTACTCTATCTGGCACTCACATTTCCTTGTTATCACTCTTTACTGATCTGTCAAAAGATAAATGATTTGATTGCTGCAGGTTTCTAATTTTTCAGCTATTAGCATATGGCTTGACAACACAAAACTACAAAAAAAAATTTATGACAGCTTTCAGCTTGTTTTCCCCTCAAACTAATTTGTTTTCCATAGTTTTTTGATAGAGGCTCATAACTTACATTGGTCATCTTGAAGCGGCTAATTCATAACATAGTCAAACAGGTACTAAATCATAATACCGTGTGTTACATGTTTCCTCTTATGTGCTTGATTTTTGACTCTAAGAAGTTCAAGTGTTTTGGAAATTTTTCTGATTTTCAAAAATTTATAAAATATATTAAGTTGAAAGTTGTTCAAGAAAAACTCAATATTTACTTATTGATTTACCAATGTATCTCATGTTTTGATTGCGATTACATACAATAGAGACAAGCATGTTATTTAACTTAAATGATTTTGCAAATGCTGTTATGGGCGCCTGGGTGGCTCAGTCCAGTTAAGCATCCGACTTCGGCTCAGGTCATGATCTCATGGTTCGTGGGCTTGAGCTCCGCCATTAGCCTCTGTGCTGACAACTCACAGCCTGGAGCCTGCTTCAGATTCTGTCTCCCTCTCTTTCTCTGCCCCACCCCTGCTTGTGCTCTTTCTTTGTCTCTCAAAAATAAATACAAAAAACACAAAGTCAATGCTATTATAATCATGTAAACATTAAACAACACCTAGGAAAATCATTGCTCATAAGAAGCAGTTTCTTTAGGGTATCAGTCTTTAGTACATACAGATTAAACCCATCATGAAATAGATCCCAGACTATAGTAAACACCTTTAAATACAGACATTAAGTACGTGTGTTAAGCTTTAACTTTTCATTTAGCTCAGTACAAACCATTTACTGATTCTATCTCAACACGGTAGACACAGCATAGTTCCTCTGAACTTTATCTTTTTTCTTCCCAGACATTACAAAGAAAACTTTGTTAATTAAATCAGGGCATGCATCCTTGCTTTAAAAAGCAGTTGCTATGCCTTTTCATTTAAAATTCTTTCAATACTTACAAGTCTTACACCTTCTCCCATAAATTTTGAACTTTTACACTACAAAATAAACTGTTTAAAATTAATATAGTTAGGTATATTTTCCATTCACATGCCTTTAACTTTAAAAGTTTGTCTTATGGTAAGAAAATTTAAAATGAATAAGTATTTGAATAAGGAGAAATATTTTATAATTTTTTTTGAAATATTAGCACAATTAAAATAATTGCAAAGCTAATTCTGGAAATTGTCATTTCTAATCAAAGCCAACTCAATTTTAATGGCAGCCTAGTGGCAAGATCCTTATAATAGCAACTGCAAGTGCACAAATGTGTCCTTGCTTCCATCACCAGTTGGAATGATTACTTGCCTTTCTGATTTGTGTTTAAAACTCAGAGAAACATGCTTTTCAAAGGCTTTCTAGTAAATGGCTTTCATTTTAAAATGTAAAGAGCTTTTTATTATTTGGAAAGACAGAGTAGTCTTCCTTTTTCATGTCAATAGCCAACTCCCTGACAGATATCAAGATAATGGTGTCAGTTCATAACCTTTCTCCAACCTTCCTGTTATAGAAATGGTGAATTTCAAAGGCACGCTTTAAATAAAATTTTGCCAACTTTTTTTTTATAATTTAGTACTGAACAGTACATTCAAGAAATCATTCTGCTGTTACACACATAGTATATAAGCCTCGTCTTTAACGACTCTAAATGAGAAGTCAGTAGAAGAGATCCTTATCATTTAAAATAGTCAGTCTTTGTATTCTGTCAGAAACATGTAAAGCACTCATCATGTTTTATTTGGGAAAGATCGTTCATATCACTGGGAGAAAAAAAAAAGGCAGAGACTCAACATTTGAAAGATGAAACTTTGCTCTGAGAAGCAGTTTTGACCCAAGTAATAATGATTAGTTTTTAATGAGTATTTTTTGGTGACAAGAGTTTAGAGTAAAATTGGTAGGCACTATGCACTATGTAGATAATAGTTACTGTCATTTACTTTTTAAGCTTTCCAGTATGTGGCTCTACATAGCTTTATTTCATATTTCAGCTTCATCTAGGTCTTTAAAAAATTTCAGAAACAATTGATATACTACCATGCCTATAGAAAAATGGCATACAAAGCTATACATCATGTGGTGGGGGAATTAAGACCAATTGATGATGGAAAAGATAATGAAATATCTTAACCCTTTATGGGTTAAGCCATAATAAATTATAAACATTTTTGATGTTTCAAATGATAAGCATAAAACTGAGACACCCAGCCGAGGATTAAATCTAGACATTTAAAAGAAAAAAATGTTATTGGCTACATGGCCAGTTTCAATTGTCCATGCAAGAAAATACAATCACTGAGATTGAAGAACATTTAAAAATACTCTATACCTTTTTGGAAAGATAATGGAATGTTTCCAACTCAACATAAAATGAACTGGGTTGATAAGTTTTATAATATAACCTGGTAAATGTTCAAATGAGACAGCATTTAGGAAGATACTTGCTTGGAAACTATGATTTGATTTCAGTTGTGGCACTGAGATACACATAAAAAGGGCAGTATTCGTCAGAAGAATGCCTATTTAAATTCAAGTTTATTCAATGAAGGAGCATTCATTAATGTTGTATTTATGTGTAATGCTAGTGTTTTGAAATTTTACATAAGAATATTAAATAATGACAATAGTCTTGAGCAAACGTAAGAGTATAATATAGCTTTCAAAAGATTGGTGAATACAAATCATATGAAACCATGGCTCATATGTCTCAAATGGATTAGAATTCTATATCACTAAGTACCAATAGAAACTATTCAGTTCCTGTTTTAGCTGGGCAATTTATACATACAGGTGCCTTGATATGACATTTTCACAATACGCATAGTACGTGCTCCTTCGCCAGCACCTTTATTATCTGAAGTAGTTTGTCAAAAAAGAAAACAAACACACAGCCAATATAGCACTGCATTTCTCCATTGTGTTAAAAAAAGTACTGTGGCTATCTCCTAGTTTGTATAAAAATTCAATTGTGGACATATTTTTCTAAGTTCAAAATTGCTACATTTTTAGGTCTTTGGGTAAGAAAGTTTTTTTGTTTTTGTTTTTTACCAACAAACAAGTGCAGGATTTTGACCTTCATGTTAGCATTTTGAGGATTGTATAGTTTTCCTTATAAATCAGGAAACATCAAATTGGAGAATTTAAAAGACTCCAGCATATATCTTATCCATCTTTTACGAAATTTTGTGAATTTTACCTTAGTGTAACTAAATGCTAATGTGTTTGATTTTCTTTTTATAGAACTTTCCTAGCTAATAAATGAAGGATGATAGAATTTTGTAATTTGTAATCCCGATGAAATACTGTTATTTTATAACACCAATGAAATAATGGTTCTAATCAATGATCACCAATGGCTCCAAAAATAACATAGAGTTAATCAAGCATCGTGTTCCTCTTTATGGAAAAACACAAAACCATGAAGAAGCCTTGTCAGAAAACTTAAACCTGAAACTGATGAAGACTTCTTTCTCTATTAGCCAATTTCCAGAAATATAAGAATCAACAGGGTATGTAAAACAATATCATAGAGCAGACCAGCAATCTCCATTTCAGGGGAAAGTATGAATAAAGCAGTTAGTTCTTCCAACATAAATTGGAAGGAAGGGAAAAAAGTCAGAGGACACTATAGATTAATGATATATCAGTGATTGCAGCATGTGAAACTTACTTTAAATCTGATTCACCAAGTTTAACTATAAAGACTCATTCATGTAATGATTTGGATAAAAAATTAATACTGAATGGATGTATAAGGATATTTTTAAAAAATTAACAGTTTCAAATTAGAAGATTAGTATGCTTATGTTTTTAAAAAATATAGTCCTCATCTTTTAGAGATACCTGCCAAAATAACTCTAAATGACATAATGTGATGTCCGAGATTTCCTTGAAAATAATCTTGGAGAAGGTCAGACTTGAGTAGGAATCAAAAAGTGACAATATTTTAATCTAGGCAATAGGGGTTTGTTACACTGTTCTATCTTTACACGATTTATCATTTTACAAAGAGAAGCTTAAGATAAATGTCAATTGAACAACAGGTTTAGAACTTGTGAATGTCACAATTTCACAGACAGCCATTTTTTTTCTGCATATTGGGGATAGCATAGTATTGACGAAAGATTTAATTATAAGTTATGTGAAGTATTTAGGAATTTCAAGAAAAATACATAAATGCTCTTGGGTTTATTTTAATCAAATATACATTATCATGGTTTTATACAGTGTCTGACAGATTTTGGATGTGAACCTAGGTTTTTGCAAATGATCTATGAAGGCTGAGGAGCATGCCTAAATTATAGAATATGATAGGATTGCTAGAATTTCCCTCTTTTATCCACGGTGTTCTTTGAAAAAAAAATGCCATGGTTTTAGATGTTGGAGAATGAAGCCTTTATCTTACATATTCATTGAAAGCCCACTACTTGTATCACATTTGGTGCTGTTAGAATAGCTTTGAGGGGCGCCTGGGTGGCGCAGTCGGTTAAGCGTCCGACTTCAGCCAGGTCACGATCTCGCGGTCTATGAGTTCGAGCCCCGCGTCAGGCTCTGGGCTGATGGCTTAGACCCTGGAGCCTGTTTCCGATTCTGTGTCTCCCTCTCTCTCTGCCCCTCCCCCGTTCATGCTCTGTCTCTCTCTGTCCCCCAAAAAATAAATAAACGTTGAAAAAAAAAAGAATAGCTTTGAAAGTGTAGATTTGAAAGATGAGGAGAAGATGCAGTGGAAAGGGGTAGGAACAAGAAAGTATAAATGCTACAGTAGTACCCCAGAGAAACAGAGATTCTGACCCCTGTTTTGGGGAAGTTATGAGACTTTTTCAGAAGATTTTAAAAATCAATTGTATCTTCCCCGTGAAGAATAAAGAAGGTCATCTGCTGAGGGTGAGGTGGGTAGAAATAGAGCAAAGGACAAGAGATCTACAGAATATTAGGCATAAAAAGTGAAAACTAACAGGTAAATATGAAAATTAAAAGCAAATAAACCTCATGGATCCCAAATCAAGTTTTTCTGCTTATAAAATAACTTATAAGTTTATATTTAGTATGTCTTTAAACATGTTTGGGAGGACAGATATAAAAGCAGGTGATTCTAACAAATATTTCAATAGGAAAAGAGTTCTTATTTTTTTTAATTTACTTGTGTTTATTTTTGAGAGACAGAGCAAAGTGGGGGGAGGGACAGAGAGAGAGGGAGATTCAGAATCCAAAGCAGGCTTTAGGCTCTGAGCTGTCAGCACAGAGCCCGATGCGGGGCTCGAACCCACGAACTGCGAGATCATTACCTGAGCTGAAGTCAGGGTCTTAAACAACTGAGCCACCCAGGTGCCCTGAGAGTTCTTTTTATAGTATTTTTTATACTCACTGTCCCCACCCCCTTAGTAGGACTTGGTCTGCCTAACTTGCCACTTTCCCATTCATTCTACTCATGGACTCAACAAAGAACTTTAAAGAATACAGATCTGATCATTTGAATCTCTAGTTTAAAACTCCCTATCTTTTCAGGACAGGTAGAAAGACATGATTCTCTCCTCTCACACACTGCCTGTTGGGTACTTCCTGTGTCTCCAGCCACATCTCCTTGTTCTGTCCCTTTCCTCATAACACTGGACAGTGGGATCACCAGTGCTCAACATCCTCAGGGATTCCTTCTGTCTTCCTTTCCATTTCTCACTTCATCCCTTATACCCCTTATACGGGGTATACAGATAATTTCTGCTCATTCTTTAACTTGCACATGTCATAAGACTCTAAGAGTGGAAAAATTATTTTTTGCTATAAACATCCATACTTATCTATGACCTCTTCGTAATATTCATCACAGTTTCAGTAAGTTAAGGATTTTTACTTTTTCAATTGCATGCTCCATGAACGCGGGGTCTTTGTTGGCTCTTTTCTCATTCGATCTGCATTGTTCCAATAGTTGCTCCTTGGCTAAATGCCATGTTCCTTATTTGAATGAAGTTCTTGATCAAGTTGGACAAATGCCAAATTTAGAAACTTGGACTGGGAGAAAAGAAAACAGCCATATTTTTTTCAAGTATTGCCAGAAAAAAAGACACTTGGCAATAGAACTTCCTTTAGGGTCCTGAAGTAAGATAAATTTATGGCAATAGAGAGAAATCAGAAGAATCCAAAGTAGTCCTCAGTAAAGACTTCTGTATAACTTTTAGCTTGATACTTGTCAGCAGTAATCTCATTTGTATTTAAGGAGGGACAATTGTGGCGTACCTGGGTGGCTCAGTCGGAGAAGCATTCTTATTTCGGCTCAGGTCATGATCTCACAGTTAGTGAGTTCGAGCCTCATGTCAGGCTCTGCATTGACAGTGCAGAGCCTACCTGGGATTCTTTCTCTCTCCCTGTCTCCCTTCCCCTGCCCCACTCTCCCTCTCTCTGTTTCAAAATAAATAAATAAAACTGAAAATTTTGCAATGTCCCCCTTTATTTTTTTTTATTTTCAAACTCTCTGTGTGTGTATGTGTGCGTATGTGTGAGCATGTGTAATTATAATTTATATTGAGGCACGACTTCCTAAAATTTTAAGTAATTAGATTTTTAGGTATTAAATATTTACAGTATAATGGGTACAGCAATGTAATTTATAAGCACTAATATCAGTATAGAATAAAGGAGAAAAAATATAGCACTAATCGACACAGAAGTATAGATTGGAAAGGAGGAGTTGTGATTTGGCCTATAAGGCCACATAGAAGTTTGGATGAGGAGTTGCGGTGCAGTGTCAGGCACAAGGACAGTCTACAATTTGGGAACATTCAAGATGTGTGCTAACTAAGGTCACAGCAAAGGCAGTGACTGTAGTGTTATTTGAAATTCAATGTAGAACTGCAGTTAAAACACACACACACATGTACACACACAGATACATAAACTAACATTTTAATTCTTTTTTGTATTTAATGTGTTGTACATTTGACAGGATTAATTGTTCTTAAATGGCATTTATCTGTTGCATGTAAATTACCAAATTCCATTTGGATTTTTATAAGTAGGATTCACTTAATTTTGACTCTCACTTCAAGTCTTAACGTGTCTTTCAAAAATACTTTAGGGTCTGACTTCAGCACAGGTCATGATCTCGCGGTTCGTGAGTTTGAGTCCCGCATTAGCCTCTGTGCAGACAGCTCAGAATCTAGAGCTTACTTTGGATTCTTTGTCTCCATCTCTCTCTCTGCCCTCCCCTGCTGGCACTCTCTCTCTCTCTGAAAAGTAAACAAACATTAAAAAAACACTTTAGGGAATTAGCGTATAGGAAAATATTAAGTGTATAAACTGTTGTTAATGGTCATTTCTATGTAAAAAACATAAGGTTTCAACTCTACAATTAACATATGATCAAGGTGTAGATTTGTTACAAAGGCAAAATGAAGATTTACATTAGTGTTGAAATTCTCTGAAAAATTAGGTTAATTTGAATCTAATAGAATTGATAAAGCAGAAGATTTAAAATAATTTTACTTTATTAATTTACATATGCATGTTGCCTTCCAGATAGAGAATTAATGTTTTATGGATACATCATCAATATTTGTATTGATGACACCATACTATAATATATGACACCTCCAGGTCATAATTTAAGAATATTTATCATCCTCTGTAGCTCCCATGGGACCAATTTCTCCCGTCTAGTGGTTGAAAATACCCTACTCAGCCAAACTATGAAAGATTGATGCAATCCAATAGAAGACAGCTGCCAGGTTGGAAATAGGTAGACATTGGATGTTGATAGACGTACATAGAATATCAAAATATAATGATCAAAATGGTAAAATTATCACTCAGGAAAATATAACACAAACATGTGCTAGAGTTTTTAACACCTAATTTAATGAGGGACATTCAGAAACTAGGTATATTTATAAAAGGACTAAATTGCTAAGTTAGATTGCCAACTGGATAATGTCCCACTTGCCATTAAGAATTAGGTATCATGGGCGCCTGGGTGGCTCAGTCAGTTGGACATCTGACTTCAGCTCAGGTCACGATCTCACAGTCTGTGGGTTGAAGCCCCATGTCCGGCTCTGTGCTGATGGCTCAGAGCCTGGAGCCTGCTTCAGATTCTGTGTCTCCCTCTCTCTCTGGCCCTCCCCACCTTATGTTCTGTCTCTCTCTGTCTCTGAAAAATGAATAAAGCTTAAAAAAAATTTTTTTTTAATTAAAAAAAGAATTAGGTGGGGCGCCTGGGTGGCGCAGTCGGTTAAGCCTCCGATTTCAGCCAGGTCACGATCTCGCAGTCCATGAGTTCGAGCCCCGCGTCAGGCTCTGGGTTGATGGCTCAGAGCCTGGAGCCTGTTTCCGATTCTGTGTCTCCCTCTCTCTCTGCCCCTCCCCCGTTCATGCTCTGTCTCTCTCTGTCCCAAAAATAAATAAACGTTGAAAAAAAATTTTTTTTAAATAAAAAAATAAAAAAAGAATTAGGTATAATCTGTGGGCACCTGGGTGGCTCAGTCAGTTGAGCATCTGACTCTTGATTTTGGCTCAGGTCATGATTGTAGGGTTGTACGATAAAGCTCTATGTTGGGCTCCATGGTGAGCCTGGACCCTGCCTAAGATTCATTCTCTCTTGGCCCCTCTCCCCTGCTGATGCTTGCTCACTCTCTCTCTCTTTCAAAAAAAAAAAAAAAAGGTATTATTGTTTTTCACTGGGCAGATATTATATGCATTTTTTCAGACTAAAATCAGTACTTAAGTGATATTAAATGGACAGGGAAATGAAGGAGGGGGGTGAAGGGGTACATATCTCCAGCTTTAGATGAATAAAGTCTGAAGATCTAGTGTAAAACATGGTGACTATAGTTGATAACACCATATTGTATCATTGGAATTTGCTAAGAGTAGAACTTAAATGTTCTCATGTGTGTGTATATATATATATATATATATATATATATATATGTGTGTGTATATATATACACACACACACACACACACACACAGGTGTAAACAGATACAAATATTTGTGTGTGTGGGGTAATGGATGTATTGATAGGGATAACCTTTCACAATATATACACAATCAAATTACGATGGTGTACATATTAAATAGATAACAATTTTATATGTCAATTATACCTTAATAAAACCGAAATTAAAAATTCCTAGACACCAAAAAAAGTGATATTACTATCTTAGACCTTTAATCAAGAGTAAACAAAGATATCAACTAAATACAATTTACTAAGTATTGCGTACGGAGGCAAAGCCCTCCGATGATAATAAAAGGATGCACTACCTTTTTGTCTTATTTTCAAGTGTCAAACATTTTTTTCTGATAAGAAAAATAAAAATCATCTTTTTGAGAGAAAAAGTGTATAAAATATTCTTGAAAACAAAACCATACACTATATTGTGGGTAGTGTGAGAGAAGACATAAACTCAACCATGATGGGTTAACTCTGAGGAGCTGAGCATCTACTAATGTCTAGAAGTCTTGGGGAATCATTTTGCAATTTGGAATTTTAGCAAACATGCTTAACTTTTGAGTTGTCTTCTGATGGGACAAGCTATTCCTGTCCAAGTTGTGAAATCACTAGTAATGGAAGCATTTGGGGAGTTTGAACAAATGATTTTCTAATTTCTGGGGACAATTTTACATTTTATTCATCTCTTTGTCTAATTCCAAAGGGGGGGGGTAGATTTTAACTTATATTTTTACTATGGACCCTGCTACCTCAAATTACACCTTCTGTATTCGAATTAATGATTATAATTCTTTTATTTCCTTGTTAAGATCCCATCCATTTGCTCTGCACACTGGTCCTTGTGTCAAATTTATGTTGAGTACATGTGATAATCATGGTAATTTGGTGACTAGATAATTGTTCCAAGGTATGTGAGATTATGTTATAAATGATATTTCAGAAATAGTATACAATCTACTTAAAGCCTACAGGAAGTTAATATTATGTAGAAAAATGTCCTTAGAAAAGTACAATAGATATATGTATTTTGAGAAAAATGTCCTTGGAAGAATACAACAGATATATGTATTTTGATGCTTACAATTTTTAAAAAAAATTTTTTTTAACGTTTATTTATTTTTGAGACAGAGAGAGACAGAGCATGAACGGGGGAGGGTCAGAGAGAGAGGGAGACACAGAATCGGAAACAGGCTCCAGGCTCTGAGCGGTCAGCACAGAGCCCAACGTGGGGCTCGAACTCACGGACTGTGAGATCGTGACCTGAGCCGAAGTCGGACGCTTAACCGACTGAGCCACCCAGGCGCCCCAATGCTTACAATTTTTTTAAACCAATATATTCTGGTTCTTATGGCTGTTGAGGTATAAAGTTAGGTAAGGGTGAAGTGAGAAGGCCTGAGATTTGTAAGATGGTCAAAGTTAGCTGAGGAAAGTAGATTTGATTCAAAAGATCTTAAAATATTAAATGACACAGAACATCCTGCTTGTTTAGCTATAGATAAGATTAAAATTGATAAAGTAAACAATTATACTGATGGAATAATACATTGTATGTAATGTATTGCATTATAGTCCCTAAAAACACTTTTTAGTATGAACTTCTTTACCATTGTGCCTTTAGCTGCTTTAATTTTTTTTTTATAAAAGTGATCTAAAATGAGACTGTAAAATCATTGTCATTTCTACCCTCTAGACTGTTTAAGACTTTGACTTGGATGTTGGAAGTGTTGATAGGCTCTACTGAATAACTCGGAAACTTTGAGGAAGTAAGGGTTGCTGCATTTTATATCTCAAATTAATCAGGCTGTAAAGCTTTGTAAGGCTTTTGACCAAACATGGGTCAGTCACACTGAATGTTAATGAAACTTGTGTGAAAAGTACTCCCCGGCACCTGGTAATCAGGAATCTTTACCCTTTCATACAATTATACATCTCATTTTTAAATATCATAATTTAGCTTCTGCCTGATTAGATATTTTTTTATATAAACTGGTATTTTTATTACCTTTATTTAAGGGAATATTTTCCTGGAGGATTTTGTTTGTTTGTTTTTAATTTCATTTATTGATTCTTCCTTCTTCACTGAAACAAAATAATTTAGAAGACTCGTCACTGTGTGTAATCCCCTCTGTGATCCAAAACCTTTTCTCCTTGTTGCTTTTAATTAACTAACATGTCAATCAGATTTGCACTGCTTGTGTTTTTAACTATTATCACTGTTTGTATAGACTTTAAGTTTAATCTGTATGTATATTACATTTGCTGCATTCTTTGGTAAGCATGGGTTTCTGTGTCTATATAAGGCTAAGACAGTGTTTAGAAAGCCTATGCTTTCCTCCTGAAGGCTTTTTTTTTAACTTTTAAAAATCTTAAGAAGACCAATACTGCCATCTTAAGGCAAATTTAATCAATTTTTAAGAAATACCACAGGCTTTCATTAGACATTTTAGGTTTTTATTCCATGGTTTCATATTACGGTTATAATCCAATTTATTTGAAAGAAATAACCTAATGTATCATAGGCTTGATAAAATTTGGATAATACTTACAACTTGTGCAAAAAAGACATTAAAAATTTCACAGTGTATATTAAAGAATCATGTGTTTATCTGCAATACGTACTTTGATTTTAGAATTTCAGCTTTTCCCTCAAAATTACATATGGCACTTTGAAGGTAATCCTGGTAACATTCAAAGGGATTTTAAGCTCTGGAATTTCACTGATGATGTTTAAATGTATGTAGACATTCACATGATACACAGTATCAAGTCTAATGTTCTGAAGTCTAGAGGAACATAGATACCCAGGAAGGGATGGCAAGAATAGCTAAGAGCAAAACATGATGGCTGTAATAGAATTATAGAAGGAGAGATGGAATTAGCATGCTTTCTGCCAAAGCCCATGTGAGATGGGTGCCTGGGTGGCTCAGTCGATTGGGCGTTCGACTCTTGGACTCTCGGTTCATGAGATGGAGCCCTGCATTGGGCTGTGTGCTGACAGTGTGGATCCTGCTTGGGATTCTCTGTCTCCCTCTCTCTCTGCCCCTCCCCTATTTGCTCTCACTCACTTAAAATAAATAAATTTAACAACTTAGACCAAAACAGTATGAGAAACATTTGATGCATGAGCATACATTGATGGTATTCCACAAGGCAGAACTGGGAGCATCCAATGGCTATTATAGTCAGTAACGTTCAGTTAAACATTAAGTTATTTACAATCCTTGTTGATCACTATTTTCAGGGAATTTTTTATTTATTTGAAAGCTATGAATTTGAGAATATCTGACGGGAATCATCTTCTGTCATTTCCTCAGTATCTGTCCGTATTTTCACTTGCTCTCTCCTAATTTCCAACTAGCTCAGAGGACAAATGTGTATATGTATTTAATTTTCTGTTTCTAACCTCTGTATTGTGTGTTATTAGGCCTCTTCTTAATTCCTATGGTTCCTTGGAAATAAATTCCTTGAAGCCCTAAATCTTTTACACTCAAACATACCCACAGAGCCCCACTTCTCCCACAGTCAATCCCTCTTGCTTACACAAAAACAATTATCATCCCAATGCATATTTCTGATCATGTCAAGCACTGACAGAGAAATTTTGAAAGGCTTCACCATGGCTAGATAACATTGAGCTGGCCTTCAAAAGGCACGCTCACTTTTCCAGAACATAATTGTTTCCTTTTTATTTCCTTCATTTGTAATAATTTGTAATAATGTTTCTTATACCTCCTCTCTCTTTACTAGTAGAGATTCTGGTAATCTTTCATATTTTAGCATAATTGCCATTTTCTTTATGTAGTTTTCTGTCTATGTAGTCAAATGAGTTAAAGTGAATTCAACTTTTTTTCTACTTATTATACTTGGAATCTCCATTACATCGTCTCATTATTGATACTAAATAGTGTAATTAACTCTGTAGAAAGGCAGTAAGACTTATTCACCATATCCTCCACATTTTTTAATGTGGAGCTCTGCACACTTTTACATTGCTAGAACACTGAAATTGTAAGGAAAATATAAGAGTTGAAACTTGAATTTTACCTGTTTATTGTCTATGTGACCCTAGGGAAAATTACTTAATTTTTCTAATCTTCTGTTCTCTCTGGGGACAAAGGTAATATTTTTCACAGTGAAAGCATAAGGTAGTTGTTAAAAACATGACTGAGGGGTGCCTGAGCGGTTTAGGTGGTTGAGCATCGGACTCTTGATTTTGGCTCATGTCACGATCGCAGGGGCCATGGGATCAAACCCTGAGTTAGGCTCCATGGTGTGTGTGGAGGCTGCTTGGGATCCTCTCTCTCTCCCTTTGCCCCTCTCCCCCACTCACTTGTGTGTGCTTTTGCGTTCTCTCTCTCTCTCTCTCTCTCTCTCTCTCTCTCTCTCTCTCTCTCTCAAAAAAAGACTGAAAAAATACTGACTTTATAATATGCTGTTATTATTAATGAATATTCTGTCTCACTCCTTAAGTACACTTCTCCACTATTTCCTCATCTACACAAACATCTTCAGAAAACTTTGTACAGTACGTGTCCCCTCTCCCTCTGGAATCTTTTCCTCTCCGTTAGATTTTCACCACTCTACATGTGTGTCCTCTCTACTCTGAATGACCTTCATTAAAAATTCTCATTCTTAAAATACTGTTGATATGATAAATTATTTTTCTTGAAGGATAGTTTTGACAATCTCCATTTTCTATTAAACGATCTCTCAGAACTTAACAGAAACCCATGGGGGAAGGGAAGGAAAACAAAAAAGGTTAGAGTGGGAGAGAGCCAAAGCATAAGAGATTCTTAAAACCTGAGAACAAACTGAGGCTTGATGGGGGGTGGGAGGGAGGGGGTGGGTGGGGGATGGGCATTGAGGAGGGCATCTTTTGGGATGAGCACTGGGTGTTGTATGGAAACCAATTTGACAATAAGTTTCATATATTGAAAAAAAAAATCTCTCAGGCTCCTAATTAGTTATGCAACTAATTATAAAGACAACTTTAGCAGCCAACAACTTCAGAATATGAACTTAAGCTGAACAACTATACTTATAAATTTCCTAATTTGTTTTTTATTTCATTCTTGATATTTTGTTCTGGAAAGCTATTCTCTGTATCTCATACATGTTCAGTGATTAACTAAAATAGATTTTCCTACATGCCAATGTTTTCTTCAAAAGGCAATTTTTCTATTCTTTAAATTTCTAGAATGTTTTATTATTACTGTAAGACACACTTACCTGTATCCTTTTATTACTGCTATTTATGAGTACGGATTTTCTCTTTTACTAAACCTGTTTTTCACATCTCTACAGTGCCTAGTACCGTGCTTTGTATATGGGAAGTGCTCAATGAATCTATTTCCAAGAATTAAAAAATGGGTTTTAAAATGAAATAAACTGCATTGCAATAGAATGCATTTAGGAACTTCATTTTTCAAGTAAAAATGAGGAAATTAGCTCAGAAGTATATTAAATATGAGCCCTGTGCTGGCTGTGAGTGTGCTCTAGCTTACCTATCTAAACCTAGAGAAAATAGTAAAAGTTCTTGTTTGCAAAGGGGTTTGAACATTTGTCTTCCCTCTCTCCTCCTCCTCTTCTTCTTCCTCTTACATCTTCTCTTTCCCTTTTCTTATACCTCTTTCTCTTCTAACTTGTCGTATTGCTCACTGTTGGACACAGAGGCCCAAGAACTGTGTCGGCCATATAGTATACACACACAAATATTAGTTGAATGAACTTTCTCTGAAGGTTATTGGTTCTTGAATGCCCATCAAAATACCATACTCAGAATGACACGATGGAATGTCTATTCTCCAAAACCGCTTAGCTATCGGTTAGACACGGGCAAACCCATATGCAGAAAGACATGTTGGGTACTGTTTCACAATCAGTGAAAAGTAACAAGGGCCTGAATAAAAAATGATGGGGCATGGGGATGACCATTATTACAGGTAATAAGAAACTAGAAACATGATTTTGTGACTGATTACATGAGATTGGATGGGGAAAAAAGGCAAAGCCTAGGATACATCCTTTAGGTCTTTGGTTTGAGAAACCAAAGAGATGACAGTTTTGATATTTAAGCAAAGAATGAGGAATCTGCCGAGCCAATGGATGTTGAATTCAGTTTGAGATCTATCTGAGTGTAAAACTTTCATAATGACCCAGTGACATTGTGATTGCAGACTTTTACACTGGTATGTGGATTGGTGTCATAGGCACACCAGGAAGTCTTAGAATCTCTCCCTGGTTAAATGATGATGATAATTTAACAATTTATTATTTAACCACCTCATAATTTAGCTGACTCTTTCAGAAACAGAGTAAATGAAATGAACCTCATAATTTTTCAGTGATTTTAGAGTTGTCAAACTTCCCTCTCCCTCCATGAATGGACTCTGTACAGTATGTAAAATGCTTTCTAAATGTTTGGATATAGTTAGTAGCTTGTGTCTGTAGCGTTTTTTTGCAGGTGAACATTTTCTATTCCTCCTTGATGGTCAAATTCACGCCTTTGATTTATTAGTACCCACAAAGTTGTCCTATTTAGAAAATGCACATTTTTTTAAAGTCTGATACCAAAGCTAAAGAAAATAGCATGTACAGAAAGACTTTGAAGCTGTGAAACATCAAAAAGTCATTTTTTCTTCCTATCTGTTGCACAAAAGGCCACTCTTCTTCTATTGTAGGAAATGAAAAAAAAGTAACTTATCAACATACTCAGATATACATGCTTAAAAGATATCCAGAGATAGAAACTATGACTCGGTGAACAATAACAAAAAATGTTAATATATTAGGGCTTCAGGGACTTCCTAAAACCATAATGGGAGAGATAAAACATTTTTTTGAACACCTCTTTGAAGGTGATACCTGGTCTCAATGAATTCCGTAAATGCATTTTATGCTATTATTTTACTATTTTTTTTCATCTCTATTTTAATTCTAGTTAGTTAACATATAGTGCAGTAGTGGTTCAGGAGAATTCAGTGACTGATTCATCACTTACATGCAACACCCAGTGCTCATCACAAGTGCCCTCCTTAATACCCATCACTGATTTAGCCCATCACCCAACCACCTCCCTTCCAGCAAGCCTCAGTTGGTTCTCTATAGTTAAGAATCTCTTATGGTTTGCTTCCCTCTCTCTTCCCCCCGCCCTTCCCCTATGATCATCTGTTTTGTTTCTTAACATAAAATATCAGTCATTGATAAATTTATCAGGAAACTATAATTTTAATAATAAATTCTTTGAGCATGTAAGTATTTGTCAAATGTTATAACCTAGAAAATGCCTAGTGTCAATTTTACGTTGACCAAAGATTAAATTTTAACCATTTTCATTTTAGATGATAAAATCTTTTATTTCTGTTGTCACTTTGAGACTTCAATCATGTATGCCATTGGATAATATTCTCCTTTTGCCAATATTACTCCCAAATTTTAGATTGAAATTTGGCAGAATTAATTTTTTACTTGACTAAAACTTGCTGTTAAGTGATATATAATAGGTATGAAAGTCTTGAGACTCTCTAAGCACTGATGAGAATGATTCATCAAATGCTAATGAGAGTTTTTAATAAATAACTCAAAGTGAGTCAGTGAGATTCACTATGATTCTCTGACACTTCATGCTGAAGTATTGAGAAAACAAAATTGTTACATCTCTCAAAATTTCAGTGGGCCCAAAAGTGGGGATTATCTCAACTCACCAATATTGTCTCAGCACGTTTTAATTTCTTCTTCACTGGAAAACACCTCAACTCCCATAGGGTTCCAAGTAGGGCATTTGGAGTGGAAGTTTCCCTATAAAGCATAGGCCTTAGTTTCTCTAAAGTTCTTCAATCTGAAGTGTAATAATCAAGCTTATATTCTACTTGCTTATTCTCAAAGTTATTACCTCCACTTTGTGGACAAAAATATGCCAAAATAATTTTTTGGGAACTGAGTTTATGTTAATGATGGTGAACTCAATGGTGTTGGTGGTTGGTCTATGCTGTCATAGTGCCCAGGACACTGTGAGAAAAGATTCCCTAGCTGTATCAAAGCCTCTGCTCTAAGGAGGGACCGGAAAGATAATAAAACGTCTCACAGTCATCTTCAGAGTCCATAAAATGAATGACTTCTAATCTATTCCTAGAGATAAACACATACTTGAGGTTTAATATTGATAGTAGGCTTGAAAAATAGCAGAAAACATAAATTAAGCACAGCATTCAATTAATGGTACATCAGCAAAGATCTATGAGTATATGATGATTTCTCTGTTCCTTTGTTTTAAATGGATTTTGTGCCAGTTAAATAACTCTACTGTATCACCACAGCTATAAAAACACTGACCTTTGAACCAAATATTTTAAATATGATAAGAAAAAAGCACCCATGAGATCTTTTGTTAAAAAAAAAAAGATTTTATTCTTGTAGAAGCTTCAAGAAATAAATTAGAGGCTAGTTTGGTCACTAAATTAAGGATAACATTCTCTGGACAGTAAATTCTACTCACAGCCATAATCCATAAAATTCTTCTAGCAGTTTGAATATTATAAATGGAATT
Source organism: Felis catus (assembly GCF_018350175.1). NCBI lineage: Eukaryota > Metazoa > Chordata > Mammalia > Carnivora > Felidae > Felis > Felis catus. Next base: position 38,395,680 of record NC_058368.1, on the reverse strand, counting down.
TATAATCACTACAGCAGGCTCACCTGCCGAATGAAGATCCGTTCCAAATCATTCAAAATTATATTCTCATGTGGGAGGTGGGGAGTGGGATCATAGAAGCAACATTTTGCTGTCTACTTGCTTTTGCTGGATGCAGAATTAACTACTGGAAAACATTCTTTAAAACCTATCTTATAGGACATAGTAGTGGAATGTTGATAACTATGTCAATTAATGAGAATTTATAGTCAAAATAGCATTGCCATAATTCTCATTATATTTTCCATTCTAATCTATTGCTTGCCAATCTGTCTGAGTGCCATATCTGGATGTAGACAGGGGTATTTTTAGTGTATTCAGAGTTTCTGAATTCAGAATTGAATTCAGGCTGTCTAAAGATATTTCTTCTCACAAATCCTATGCTGCTGCTTCCTCCTCTTTTCGTATGCATTTGCCTACATTGAGCGCACCATTGTCGGAAACAATCAAGTACAACTGTAGCTCATAGATGACACTCAAATGAGCATTTAAAATCTAAGGTAACTGAATGTTCGTTACCTCCAGAAATTACCAGTTGATCTGAATTTTAGGTAGGGATTGTTATCAAACATTTGAAACCCGTTCTTGTAAGTAAATGTTAGGATTCTCTGTATCCGGTGGATCTTTTTCAGGGCATTCTGGGATCAGTCAGCTTTATTTTTGAAGTCACCGAACCCACCTCTTGATCTGTAATGTCTTCAAGGTCACAACATTAATTTCCACGTGTGACGTGGATAGAATACGGTAGTTTTGTTGGGAGGAGTCACTAACTGGCTTATTTTAATTCCTTGGGTAAATTAGTCTCCTAGATTAGTCTTCATCTATTTGTGAAAAGAGCATTAAGGAATAATACTAAAAATTCAAACCCACCTACCTATTCTGCTTTTGGGCAGACTACCACTTGAGAGCAATCATGTAGCTCTGCTTTTCCAGGATGCAATTGAAGTGATTCTCTTTGTTTTTTCTTTCTTTTCTCTTTTTTTTTTTTTTAAATTTAATTTACATCCAAATTAATTATCATATAGTGCAACAATGATTTCTAGGAGTAGATTCCTTAACGTGTCTTACTTACTCATTTAGCCTATCCCTCTCCCACAACCCCTCCAGTAACCCTCTGTTTGTTCTTTCTTTTTAAGAGTCTTTTATGTTTTGTCCCCTCCCTGTTTTTATATTATTTTTGCTTCCCTTATGTTCATCTGTTTTGTCTCTTAAAGTCCTCATATGAGTTGAAGTGCTTTTCTTTTAAAATAAGAGTATGTACCAGAAATTCTGCGTATAATTAAGTGATAGAATATTTCATTTCAAAGAGGAATTCTTTTCTGGTTTGTTCTAGAAAGGTCATTTGCTATGGTACAATAAAAGAACTCTAAGTTAACACTCCACTGGCAAAATACAAAATAACTTTATTAATAACTTTATCTTCTCCCCTACCGTTGTTGTTTCTTCAAAAATATATTATTATTTTATGCCAAAGGTAGAATTTAAAGTTTTTCTGTAATTATAGTTTATTTTTAACATGGATAGAATCCCTTAATTTCATGATTACATTAAAATCCTTAGATTGACCAGCTGACGAATATCAATTCCCAAATCCTAGATATCAGAAAATCACTTAAAATAGGCAGGAATTGAGACAAATTTTGCCTGAATCTACAATCCTCTTGTCACTAGTCCTACTCTGCAGTCCTTGAGACTTAGATAAATGACTTCTTTGGGTAAAATATATTTACTATATAAAAGCAGAATATTTCCTTCTTGTCTTTTCATATGTTCTTATCCTTAAATACTGTTCCTTTCTTTTAAAATTTATTTTACTTTTAAATGCAACATGAAAGACCCATGGTCTGGAATTGGTGTCTCTCTCCTGCCAAAGGGTAAGACCTATTTTGCCACATGGGCTTGCTGTAGCTTTGATGAAATAGATCTTATGACAGTTTTAAAACTTGTACTTTGCTTTCCCTAAATGTATTACTCTTACCAAATGTAGCTACTTGTTATAGTGACACAATTCAGCTACAGAATCCTATTCATTGATCTATTTCTCTGCACCAATAAGGGGAGGCTTGTTTCTTCCCCTAATATCAATCGTACTCATGCTATTTGGGATTATTCTGTTTTGTACTTATTCACAGAAAGTGTACAGTTTTAGAATCATGTTCAGGGACTTTAAGCTGACATAACATAATGATATTGAATCTTGATGGATTGGTATCATGTAAAACCTTGCATTGCAAAAAGTCTAGGCAAAATTGCAATATAAATATCATGACATTTTGATATATGAATTTATCCTCAGGGAAAACTGTTACCTGGAAAGAATTTTATTTTGGTTCCATTCTAAATGATATGCAGGAGTGGATTTCATTATTATCATTTTAATATTCTTTATATTTATACTTAATGTATACTGATATAAAATATCTCACACAAAAAATGGCCATTTTAAATTTACTACGTGTTAATGCATTTATAGGACTTTATTTTGGTAGTACTAGTCTGTCAAAATCTTAAATGTTTCATTGATTATGAGAAAGACTTTTTAAAAATAAAACATTATTTGACGTATACAATCAAGTCTAATTTCAGCTTGAACCCTCAAATCAAAATCTTTTCCCCTTAAAATTTAGATCATGGAGAGGACTACAAGTTCTTTCTCTCTCCACATTTGTTTTTTATTTGTGGTTTGAAGTTATTTTTTTCATTAAATGAAAAAATATCAAATGTAAAACGTTCTGTATTATGCCTCCCTCAAAAAAAGTCATTCTTTTCTATTGATATTTATTGAAAAATGTATGTTACATGTTAATACATTAAAATCAGTTTATTTTAAAACATCTAGAAATTTTAAAATCAAGGGGAAAATTATGAAGTGGTTAATAAGACTATGAAAATGACATTAAAATCTCATTGTATTTTTTCTTCAAATAAGAAGTGCTAAATTCTGAACTGGCAAAAATGTGTATTATTCTTTAGTCAGCCTCTTAAATTTCCATTTCAGGAAATGAATAAATATTGTTTAGTATGTTGTACTTAAGCATATATTTCTCTAAAATTAATGCCAGGAAACCAATGTTTTGTAGTCCCAGAATTAGTTTCTACAATTTGCTAATCTCATGTATGGCAGTATTGTTGAATTAAGCTCAGATCTCTTTTAAAATGTGCACTTTCATTGAGAGAGAGGGGTTAATATTAATAAGGAAATCATTTGAATGCCTTTGTATTAATCACAAATTATGAATTCTTGGTCTGTTATCAACGTGAGCTGCCGCTATTAAAAATAAGCATGAGAAAAAAAGAATCATTGGATATATATATTATTTTAAGTGGAAGTGATTTCCATCTGAAACTGATCTTACACTGTATGTTAAATAACTCGAATTTATGTATGTATGTACATATGAATGTATGTATTTTTAAAGTTGATTTATTTATTTTGAGAGAATGTACATGAGTGGGAGAGGGGCAGAGAGAAAGGGAGAGAGAGAATCCCAGACAGGCTCCACACTGTCAGCACAGAGCTAAACCTGAGGCTTGATCTCATAGTTGGTGAGATCATGACCTGAACTGAAATTAAGAGTGAGATGCTTAACCACCTGAGACATCCAGGGTTGAAAACTTACTGGAATTTAAAAACTTGAAAAAGGAAGGGAAAAAAAAAGGATTTCTCATGCCTAAATGTGTTTTTATTTATTTATTCATTTTTAAGTTTATTTATTTTGAGGGAGGGAGGGAAGGAGAGAGAGAGAGAGAGAGAGAAAGAGAGGGAGAGAGAGAGAGAGAGGGGATCCTGAGAGAAAGAGAGGGAGAGAGAGAGAGGGAATCCTAAGTGGCCTCCATACCCAGTGTGGAGCCCCACAGGGGGCTCAGCATAATAATGGTGAAATTATGACCTGAGCCAAAATCAAGAGTTGGACATTTAACTGACTGAGCCACCTAGGCACCCTGCCTAAATATTTTTAAACATAGAGCCTATAAGAACACAGCTATGGTAATAGTTAGCAGTTAAATCTACAGAAATTCACACTATTCAGAATCATTCTTATATCTTTGTTCTTTTTCCTTTGCTGAATATATTTTAAAAATTGTGATGAAAGTGACTTTTCAGCAGAGCTAGTTCATGTATGCTGCCTAGAGAAGGAAAAAATAAATTTTCCCAAATTTATTTGTATTAAAAATAAAAGATCATATAGGAGAAAGACGTTAATCAAAGAATACTCTCTATATATTCCAGGTTATTTATGCCATCAGAATAATCTCAGTTTAAAAAGTAAAAAAAGGGGCATCTGGGTGGCTCAGTCGGTTAAGCGTCGGGCTCTTGATTTCAGCTCAGATCATGATCTCATGGCTTCATGGGTTTGAGCCCTGCATCAGGCTGTGCTCTTCACGGACGGTGCGGAGCCTGCTTGGATTCATTCTCATTCTCTCTCTCAATCTCAATCTCAATCTCTCTCTCTCTCTCTCTCTCTCTCTCTCTCTCTCTCTCTCTCTCTCTCATTCTGTCCCTCCCTGCTTGTGCTCTTTCTCTAAGCTTCTTTCTCTCAAAATAAATAAACTTAAAAAAACAAACAAACAAAAAGCAAAGGGAAAGTCATTAAGTAGAGATTTAGAAAATGTGTTTTGGGCCTGGAAAGAGAATTTCTGAGCCTATGAAAGCCCACACAGTAATAAAGCAACTTAAATTCAAAGGTTCTATGTGCAAGCAGTTCTTATTCTCTTTATTGACAGTGTGTGATAATTTGAGAGGGTAGGCACAAGTTAAACTAACAGGTAAAAATTGTTCTATCTTTGATTAGCTTCGCTTTCAAATCAATTAAAATAATCCAGAGTTATTTTGATAATAAGACACTTAAACACACTTGCTATCTAGTCACATAGCTTAGTGGGAAAAGAATAAGATAAATGACAAGTTTTCTGTTGTCTCTAGGACGTAGCCTATAATCTGTAGAAGCTTGTTAGGCTGTTACTCCAACAAATGTCATTCATCCTTTGTATCTCACTGGAAAGGGATCTCTATAACAGTTACCTATCTTTGAACACTTTAAAAGCACTATAGTTTTAGGAGGCTATATCAAACAAATAGTTTTATATTATAACTGTATATATTTAAAACCAATTGTTTCCTGGATACAGTGACCCTAATGATTTCATTACTATGTATTCCTTAACATTATAAGTTGCATAGTTTAAATTTGTCCTTTTTTCCCCTGCAGTATCTATTTTAATTCCCTTTATAAGTAGAATTTATGAGCTATTAAGGATCTTAATAAAATGTGAATAAATTAGAGACACATGGGGGGGAATATTTAATCTACAGGGGCATTAATAAGAAATTAAGACTGTTTTTTAAGATTACCAAGTAAATTATAGCACTAATTTTATAATAAAATATAGAATAAAAACTAAGTCTGCTTCTCCCCCCAGCTTTATTGAGATATAATCGACATATAACATGATAGAGGTTGGAGGTATACAACATGATTATTTGATACACACTTACATTGCAAAATCATTACCACAATATGGTTATTTAATAGATCCATCAACCTCACATAATTGCAATTTGTGTGTGTGCGTGGTAAGATCATTTAAGATCTACTCTCTTTGCATTCCAAGTATATATAACAGTATTGTTAACTATAGTCACCTTGCTGTATATTAGATACCCAGAACTTATTCATCTTCTCATTGGAAGTTTGTACTCATTGGCCAACATCTCCCCACTTCCCCCAACCCCCAGACCCTGGCAAGCACCATTCTACTCTGTTTCTGAGTTCATGAACCTGCTTTTAAGAATGTATACTTGCGTTAAAGGGAGAGTTTTCAGAAAAAAAAAATTTTTGTTTCAAGTCCACACAATACGCAATAAATGTGTACATGGCAACTCTTTTGTTTGCATAGCAAAGTAAATGCTTTGATTAAAGGAATGATTATAAGACCTTATTGAACACTCAAGTATTAAGAAAATAACACAAGTTGAAACTATTCTGGTCTGTAGACAGTGTGTTTTTTAACGTATTTTTTTCACCTTAGTGATTTCATCAACTTCAGTACAATTCATTACTCTGCATGTACCAATTACATTAGGCTAATTAAATAAGCAGGTATTACACACTGTTCGTGATTCTGGTTCAGTTGAGGATCAGCTCCAAGATCTTTGTTCTTTTTAATGGCAACCAAACAGAAAAGTCTTTCTTGTCAAATAGTAGTTTCTTTGCTGTTTATCTGTTTTAATGAGTTTGATTTCATACAGTGTTATCCATCAGGGTAGTTTTGGTTTTGTTGCAGTAATAAAGTGCTTCAGGATCTCATAGTCTTACCAAGGTAAATTTCTTTGTTGCTCATACTCCAAGTTGAATAAGTGACCTCAGGGAGTCCCTACTTCCAGGCACGGGCTGAAGAGAGCTCTGTGTTAAAATGCCATCCCTAAATAACCAAGATAGGGAACAAGAAAGTGGGTAAAATGTGCTCTGGTTCTTAACACTTGTGCACAGAAGTTAGATATTTTGCTCCTACTCACATGTTGGCCAAGGCAAATCACATGACTAAAAATAAACTCCATGGGGTGGGGGGAGCATGAAGTATAATTCCACCATAAATCTCTAAGATAGAAAGCCAAAACTATTTGATGAACAGCACTGGTAGATTTCATAATTGTAACAGAAAAAAATACAGGGAGTAAGATACTTAAAATGAATTGAGAATGTCTCCAATTATGTGATAAACGTGTTGAGGTTTGACACTCAGTGCTATTTCAGTGTCACTGCCACATAGCAGAGAATTTAAACATGAGACCCTCGAGATAGAGCTTGGATGTTGATGATTTTGTAACATTATCATAAGGTTCCAAATGTACAAACCAGGATAGAAGACCATAGTTGGAAAAATATTTCTTTGTAACACATCTGTCTTAGTCTAATGCATTCATTTAAGTAACGATTATATGCTTGCTATGTGATGGCATAATCCTGATGTTAAGTTGTTTATAAACTGAGGTTTTACAGGTGATGAATCCATGTTTCAGATACAATGCTAAGTCTCAGGTAGAGTTTATTTACTAAGCTGTGGGATCATAGTATAGTAATTATTTTATTTTCAAAAGATTTAACATTAGGAAGACATTAGACATTATTACACTGTGTTGCTTAATATTTAGTATTTAATAAACAAGATTTAACACTAAAACTCCACTGTGCAACTAATTCTTTGATAGTAAGTGCAAGTTTAACTGAAGCTTCCTTTCAACAATGTAATGCATTCTAAATTACAGAATATTTAATACAATTTTTATTTCTCCTGTTGATCTACACAAGATAATAAAAATGTCTTTTGGACAATTTCTTATGATCTGTGACTTGCATTCTTTATATTTCATGAGGTGCCAGGTCAATCTTAACATCATTAGACTTTTTAAAATATTGCCTATATTTTAGATCTGGCCTTTGAAGTTGTCAAGCTAAATTTACCTTAATTAAGTTAAAAAGTTCTAATTACAAATTCTGGTTGTTAAATGAGCCAATTTCAAGTTCCTGCTTTGGCCCCAAATTGTCATTATATCAGTGTGGAAATGGTTCCATTTTTCATTACTGGCATCCAAGACACCTATCAAAAAAAATAATTGGACTGAGCAATGGTGTGACACTTTGTAAGATCATATATTTAACTAATAACGTATAGATTCAAAATAATGTTAACCAGTTATTTTTTTTTTTTAGCTTTCCCAACTCTATCCCACACTAATTGAAAAAATCACTAATCACCTAGTCTGTGCTCTTTTTCTTGAAACAGAAACTTTGTTTTTTGAAAAGAAACACTTAGCTGAACACTTTACTTTTTATTATTATATTATAAATTAAGTTCCTTAAAAATTCACCTTCAAACACCTATTTTGGAACTCAGTTTCAGTAGTTGAATTTTTCTATCAAAATTAAATAGAATTTTAGAATTGTTAGATAAAAATCACTAAAGTAGATTCTAGGTGTCAAAAGAGTCCCAAAGATCCATTACTGCCTTCAAATGATGGAAAATTTGTGTAAAATATTGATTCCATTAGGAAGGTAAATGAAGTATAAATTATAAGTAATAACTCAAGAAATATAAAAATTATTTCAAATGTTTTCAAAGGTTTAAGCAGTTATTAAAAACTAAATGAAAACTATTCTATTTATTTTGCAAGTATATTGTTTTAAAAAAGTCATAAAGCACTTAAAATTTTAAAAATAATTTTTAGGAACCAGTTCCCTAATAAGTAACAAATCAATTTTGGACTCTCAAAATGGGTTCTTAAGTTTGTCATTTAGACAGATATTTACCACACTAACTTACATCCAATGAACACTGGAAACCCCTTGGGAAATTAACATTGACTTAGTAAGAAAAAATAGTGGTTATTACAAAAACTAGGGTTACAGAATCTGGTTACTTGAGTGTGGTTTTTGGTAAAATATTAAGATACTCAACCTCTCAATACCCTTACCAGTGAATTTTAGGCAACATTGCAAACATTTGAGGATTGTTAGAAAGTGTCATTAGACAATGTCTGAATATTTTTTAACATAGTGCATGCCAATGAGTAAATGAGATGTACATTTTTTATTGTTATTATTATCATTAATTTTACCAATCTATCACTTTTTTCATTGGTGTCATAGAAAACTATTTCTTCAAGAGGAGGGATTTTTTTTTAATGTTTATTTATTTTTGAGAGAGAGAGGCAGAGTGCAAACAGGGCAGGGTCAGAGAGAGGAGACACGGAATCCTAAGCAGGTTCTGAGCTGTGAGCACAGTAGGGCTGGAACTCAAGAACAGGAGATCATGAACTGAGCTGAGGTCAGGTGCTTAACCGACTGAGCCACCCAGGTGCCCCCAAGAGGAGGGAGTTTTAAAATTATGTTCAAGGAAATAAACACTATATTTTTATTTTCATTTATTTTTTTGTGATTTTTTTAATGAAGTTTATTGTCAAATTGGTTTCCATACAACACCCAGTGCTCATCCCAAAAGGTGCCCTCCTCAATACCCATCACCCACCCTCCCCTCCCTCCCACCCCCCATCAACCCTCGGTTTGTTCTCAGTTTTTAAGAGTCTCTTATGCTTTGGCTCTCTTCCACTCTAACCTCTTTTTTTTTCCTTCCCCTCCCCCATGGGTTTCCAAACATTATATTTTTAAAGTCACATATGGTAAAGGAAATAAATTATTCCATAAAATTAAAATATTGCCAGTTTAGACACAGAAAATAATAACACCTAAAGAATGATCTAACTAATATTTCTGGTTGTAATGACTTAAAAAGAATGCTCTTTTTGGATAGTGAGAGACTTTTTAAAAACACTGAGAAAGCTAATAAAGAGTGGTTTAAGCTTATTTTACGTTAATTTTTATAGCGCACAAATTATTCCTTCAAAATCATGAAAATCTATTCTCATATTTTAAGCAGTGGCAAGAGTTTGGACAACTTTTATAGCCTTATTTGACCTGTGTGCCTTACCTGCAACTAGGGCCAATGTTAGTTCCTATGCCACAGGATTATTTTGACAATGAGAATAGCCATGTTATAAACCAGTAGTACTTTGGCTCACAATGAAAATGCAATAAATTACTATCCTTATAATTACAGCTATTTGGTGAAAACACTTCTTTTTAACTTTTTAATTTCACACTTACTTTTTCCTTCATAAAGGGAATGGTTTAAAATGTTTTACAGAATGTTTCAATTACTCCTAACAATCAATCACATGAATTCAGGTGGGTAAGTTCCATTTGAGCAAGCTTACTTCTATTGAGATTTGAAAAGTGTATGTGACCTGTAAGTGTTATCAGAAACAGTAACACTATTTGACAAATGACCTAATCACTCAACTCTAGATCAACACATTTTTCTTGTTATAATAAAATGTCTCTCCCAAGAGTGCATATGGATTTAAACTTCCCTGAATTTTTATAAATTTTTAGCTACTTAATAATATAGCTTTGTCCTGAAAAACTGAAATGTTCCACAAGGTAAATGCTCACCCTATTTTGCTGCATGCCACACAAAAGTCACTTTCAAGGTTCAGAGAATAACTATTCTTTGGCTCCTTTGTGACAATTGTCAGTTTTTGAAAATGCACAAACCTTCCTTCTCATTGAAAGGAAACATAGAACATTCAATACCAGAGGTCACTCAACATTAGGAGTCTATTTAAAAACACAGCCATATTTCCCCTGGTATCTGTCATTGTGCCAGCTTAGGAGAAAAGCTATGCAGTACTACGACTTAAAATGTCCCCAAATTTCATTAAAATAGACATAACGTAGCTTTTGACAAAGGTGTGATTTTTGTCTAACTTTTTAAACTCAAGTTCGTAAAAATGCCATTTTACTGTCTTAAGTGATCACTTCTAATAAGAACAGACCCTTGCATTTGCTCATGATTCTCTTTCATTAGTTTATTCTTCTCTAAATCTCCCTCTTAAAATTTACCTCCTTTGCTAGGTGTTGTGTTTGTTTAAATTCCTGTAATTTTGGTATAGCTCCAGTATTACCCCGAGTAAGCTAAAAGCTTGTGGCATGCTCCATGTAATGTGTAATTGTGCATGTCTGAAATATCCTGATGTAAAATATTAAGAATATCTCCCTTTATGCACAAAGTTCAAAATTATGCCAGTCTCTTGAAAATGTTTTAAACTATAATGCATGTAATGTGTTCAAAGCTCTGGACTAAGCGACTTTCATACTGCATTTAAACTATTGACAAATGGCAACCCCATTTTAGCTAGTAAAGAAAATCAACAGCAATGTGTGAACCAAGCTGTTATTTAACATGGTGCTAATAGTTTAACATGCATTACAATTATAATTTAAACTAATTTAATATGGTGTCAGATTGACTTCCAATTTTTTTAAGTAAGTGGGAGGGTTAGTGTTAATACTTGGAAATCTAAACTTCAAGATACAGTAACATGTAATTAAATGTTACAAAAAAGCCTAAAAAAATTCCATGCTGTGCTGCTAAATTAGGAGCGAGGACGCATATATTTTGATGGAAAACTGAGAAATAAAAAGTAACATGAATGTGCTTATAAAATATGATGTGGAAGGGCAAATAGGAAATTATATTCACCATGTAGTTGTAAGATAGACATTGCTATATTGTGTCACTAAGCCAATGTATTGTATGTGCCAAGGCACAAGATACACATAATTTAAGGGGAGGTGACAATAAAATGAAACATTTTAGATCAGGGTGTTTGTTGTGCTTTAAAAGTGTTTGGAAAGGCGTAATCATGCCACAGTGAATGCATCCTCCCCATTCTACATTTATCCTTGAGGAAATATTAGGGCTGAATTGCAATGTAAGATTTTCAGACCATCTCCTGCATATTTGTTTACGGATTTGCCTACCCTTGCTAGAAGAACCTCTGTGAATTCGGAGCGCATATATTATTCACCTTTATTTTACCAGCACCAAGAATAGCACCCTCAGATAGTTAGCACTCAACAATGAATGTGTAAATGAAAAAATGAAGTATGTAAATGTCTGCCTTATAAGTAGCCAGAGCTGTAACAACAACCACACCTGTTTACTTAATATTTATGTGTATTGTTCTATAACAGAATAAATACCTAAAAAATAAAAATCACACTAATGATCATGATATTATTATATTGAAGTATTTAACTTTAAGGGTAGGAATGGTTAAATAAGTTATTGTTCCACATGATGAAATCCCATGTTGGTATTAAAAGCGGTAACTATGGGAAAATTGCCAATAATACGAAAATTATTTGTTACCAAATGAAAGGCAAAAAAATAAAGTTTGCACTGGTGCCTAGTTATGTAACCATTATAGCTTTTTAAAATGAGTACAGTATTACTAAAATGTTCTTAGGTACTAAATTTTTTCAATGCTGGAAATTCAATGCTGGAACATTCTGTTCTGATTTTCTTTGTGAGGCAACTAGTTAAGTTTTGATCGAAAGCTAAGTTTTGGTGTTGTGTTCATTGGGACAAAGAGATGAAAGCAATAGCAATTATAGTGACAAAAATTCGCTCATATTGCCTGGGACCTGAAGTTGGCAATGATGACTTCAATAATAGATACTTTTGAAATATTATAGGACAGAAAAAGAGATGGTCTTAATGAACTCTACTTAGTCTGTAGAAGACTAATAATAATTACAGTGGTGATTAAAAATCCGCATCTAATGGTTCATGATCAGTTTGCATTTAGGGGTTTTTATGTCTACAGCCATTTGTTTTTAAATTTAGCTTTTAAAAATAACTAGCTGGTTCTTTGGGTTATTAATGAACAGTATACCACAAATGAGTGAAGAAGTTTAACAAAAATTACAAAAAAAAATTCTAAAGCCCAGACCACGTTTTCATAAAAGCAATCAAAAGAGCACCGTCAAATCAATGTTAATAATTTGCGTCTCGCAGATCAAGCAGCTGAGCTGTTGAGAATCTAAATTCCCTCCATCTGATCTACTATATTTTTCTCTACCATATCAGTATAGACTGAGTAAAACATTCATATGGTATTTTATTTTTTAAAGAAATGTTTTTAAAATTTTTAATTTTTTAATTTTAATTTTTTTTTTTTTTTTTTTTTTTTTTTTTTTTTTACTGTGTGTGTGTGAAACATTACCCTGGGCACCGAAGCCAATAAGGGGAGAGTAGGATTTTTACAGTGTTTTGCTCTGGAGACAGTGAAAAGGGGCTATTTGATCTGATGTGAGAAAGACCTGAGTTTCCTCACGTGGGTGATTGTGAAGATTATAATTGTAAAATGCTTCAAATACCAAACATATCACAATAACTGGTATTGTTGTATTTTTGTAGTGGGGGAAAGAGGGAAGTTTACTCAAATATATGAAACTGCTAGAGCAGGAGTATATTAGGTGATAATAAAAGTATCTTGGGTCGAGTTACAGTCTTGTGTGGTTTTTACAATATCAGCATAGCAGATTTCTAATCTTAGTGGTGTGCCTTTGATCGATAATATGTACTGAAAGTGTGAAACTACATCTTGAGTAGCTCAGTGGGACTAGACCAAGGTATGGATAGTCAGGTGACTCTGACTAGAGCAGTCACGCACCTATTAATCTTCTCTGCGTGTGTCACGGCTTAAAAAAAAATCTATTCTTGGAGAAGTGACTTAGTAGCAGAAGTCTGGTGTGAAGTTTTCAAGGATTTGTCTCAAAGGTACACAACGGCAGGGGCATTTGTGGAAAGGCGTTCAAAAGATTATAAAGAAACTAAACTTCAGTGATGACCTTACAAACTGAAGTTCTATATGATTTTTATAGCCTTATACGAGAGCACAATAACATGATGGTATGGAGATGTTTAAATGCAGTGGGACACGTTAAATTCCACTCAAGTGACAGTACAGGCTACTAGTAAAATATCCTTTGGCTCTCAAGTCTAATAGGTTTTATTTTCCAGTTTGTTAGATTCTCTACTTATATAATTTCTACCAAAGACGATGTAGGTAAGCGCAAAAAAACTTTATAAATTTGCATATATAACATTGAAACTTTTTTACCATAATCTGAAGGTCTTCGATTATTAATCACCATTATATGAATAATTTAGTAGTTATGAATGGAGACATGATCCCATAAACATTGCTTTCATCCATTTCTTCATGAATGAGAAAGATTTCTTCACTGAAATCTTTCCCTTAAGATTATTTATTTCTTTAAAGTTTAAATTGATTTTCCTTACTGCTGCATTGCCATTTGCATAAAAGAGGTCAAAATATACCTCTACAAAAGACTGCATAACATGACTAATAGGGACATGCAGTGCATCATGGTATATTTTCTGAATCTTCTGTTGGATGTGTTCAGAGTATAGTACAAAATCAATTATCCATATCTTACACGTTAGCTTTTAAATTTATTTTGGAATAATGAGGAAAGTAACCCTAGAAACCAAGTAACTAATGTATGCTGTCTCCTCTTCTAATCCTACAGCATAAAGCAATTCTGGATATTCATTGTAAAAACATATTTTTTTTCAGGTTAGAGTTTAAATTTATCTCCATTATAGAATTGTCATATTCATCTGGGTCAAAGAGTAGCTGGGTCAAAGAGTCAACTTCCCTCTTTTTCTTTCTTGCCTAGCTATCCCTATTATATTTACTTCTGTCCTACATTTTCCAACAATTTCTTAACTGGATCTTTGCAGCAATTTCTGGATCTTACTCTGAGTTGGACTCTGAGACTATTTCTTTATACAACAACCATAAAAAAATCCTTCAGGGGATTCTGTTTTTATGCATTGACTTCATGTGTCTAAATGATTTGAGATGTAGCTTCATGATAAATCTCAACACTCCCACTCTCTAATTATTCTCTTTCTGATTTAATCTTCTCTTGGCAGCTACATGTATCAGTACCCTTCCATCCTGTTGGTATTTTCTTTTGTCCAAATATTCTCAATCAATGTTTAACTTCAGACAGCATTAATAAATGTTGATAAGACAAGAATTTCCCCTTTAAAATAAATATTTTAGAGCTTTCCAAATACACTTGGCAAATTCTGGCGAGTATGTATTCGGATGCCCACAAAGACCACATACAGTACATGTGTGGAGTTTATTATCAAAACTGAAATTTGCACGCTGCGAGTACACTGTCTTTCCCCATAAGTACCTCAGCAAAGGATCTTTTGGCAAGAAGTATCTCCCTGTATGATGTTGCCAAACTAAAACTACTTGATACAGACTGCTGTGAAGTTATTGTTAACAGTTTTCCACCAGATTTCTTCAAATGCATGTTTTGTTACAAGCTATATGTGATTATGGAATCCTGCCAAAGCCCAAATCCCATGCTAAAAGACATTTAATGATCAACATTTTAAATTAATTTTTCAAAACTCTACTATCCAAGTAAATCTTGACACAAATTTGACTTGTTTTCTCTTCATACTTCACTGAAACCTCCACATGAATTTGAATTATCCAAAATATTCTGAGATTAGCATTTTAGGTTGCTATACTCATGTTTTATCTAAAAATGAACAAAACCCCCTAACATATAGTTTAGTCTAGACCAGATGAGGAATTAAAGTTTTATCATTGTTTCATTGGATCTTACTTTAGGGTGAAGTAATGGACCAATGCCCACTAAATTGTCAGCTTTATTCTCTTTGACTAAATTTGCACGACTGTGTACTAAAATCCAACTGTTGCAGAACACTGAATTTAAGTAATCTTTTACTTTTCAGGCACAGATCATTTAAAGAAAAAAATAAAACCAGAATACCAATTCTGGGATTGATAAGGTTTTTTCTTTATCCCTCATGAATACCTCGGATTAACTGTTACATAACTGGCATTGTTTACTGGCACAAACTAATGATTTCACTAAGCTTTGTTGTTAATTTCTATTGCCTAAACTGGGAGCAACAGGTGTGTGTGTGTGTGTGTGTGTGTGTGTGTGTGTGTGTGTGTGTGTGTACACATGAACACCAAAAAGACAATTTCAAATACATATTAAATCTGTTTGCTAATACCTTCATATCAAATATGTAATCATTGCATTGTTGAAGTATTGAGTGATTCTAAAATGCACTTATATCCTTAGGTAGTTGTGGTGATTCAAAAAGATCTTTTATGTACTTAAAACAATATTTAACTTATATAAAGTACTCTGTTAGCTCTTTTTAAATCACTTATATATATATATTCATAGAAATATATTCATAGAAATATATATTCATATATATATTCATAGAAATGATTTTATTCATAAATGAATGATTTATGGCATTAAATGATTTATGGCAGTAGATTGGATTATCACATGCTGCTTTCTTCTTTTGATAAGCCATATGCACAATATCTATATAGACTATTACTGGTGTTAGGGCCTAAAGTATACATTGCTATTTCCTCCCAAACCATCTTCTCTTGGGAGTAACTTCAATTTTCTTTAAGGTAGCCACACAGTTCCCATGTGCTCTGGGGAAAGAAAACTCCAATTCTTACTCTAGAGTTGGCTAACAGGTTGAAAATCACTTTCACTGCCTTAGATTCAGGGAGATGCTATGTAAGAAAATAGGATATTTTTACCTTTACCTCAGATTTGTTATGGCTTCATACATTGGTATCTCTCACATAAAATATAGACTCAATTTTTTTGTCTACCTAACAAAAATAAAACATCAGTATTGATAACAAATAGAAATAGGAGCATAGGCAATTAAAAAAAAACGGCAATGTTCTTATCCAGGTTCATCTTCTATTCCAGTAATAATTGAATATACTGACTATAAGTCTATGTCATTATATAGACTCATGTTAGTCATTTTGGATTTTATAATGCATAGAAATCTGGTTCAGAGTTAGAAAAGAATGCCGTCCCAGATATTTATGTTTCATATAATGCAATGATCAAGCTAACATATCAAAACTTAATTATTTAAGCTAAATTCCTGAGGTCAATATTTCATTGACATCATAGAGGTATAAAAATGTCTCAGAAATGTTCTTTCTTTTGCATTCTCAAAGAAAAGGAGAAAAGGGCTAATATAATGAATTATTCTTCCATATGCTACAATCAACCAAAATGTGTTAATGTACATAGGAATCAAACCAAACTTAGGCATTGTAGACATTAGTAAATAATTACATGAATTTATTCTCTCACTTTCATGGGAAATAAAATTCCTATAATTTAAATGTAAATTCAACAAATTATGAAATGAATGAGAAAAAAAGACCCAACTGAGCAAATCTTTGCTTTTGCTATTTTGAGAAAGATTATTTTACATTATGGGTGAGAAGAAATAGCCTTCACTAATAGCCTCTATGTGCATGAATGTGCCTACTTGAATTGAGTTTTGCTGTTTTTTGCATATTAATGTTGTACATTCAAATACAAATTATAACTTCGTAAAGAGCCACATGCTAGAATGCTTGAAAGTGAAATTATGATTAAAACATTTTCATTACATAAAGTGACTTATAAGTGTAATAAATTAATAAATCGTTTAAAATAATTTATAAAGTTATAAATCAGCAATACATTAACCATTCATATTTAATATTCCTATGTTCTTAAATCAGCTCAAGTGCTCATATTTATATTAATAAAACAACATGCCTCTCTATTGAAAGGTGGTCAGCCATATTTTACAACTTTAAGTGACAAGGTTCCTATGTTCAATTTCAATATTATGTTTTCTTTTTCAGTGATGTTTAGTGGTAAAAATATATATGCTTGATTGTATCCATGAATCATTATTAGTAATATTAACATTATCAACAAAAATCTACAAAAAATAATCTTACCTTCCTTGAATATTTAGTCAGACATTATATATTTTCTTTACATTCATGACTTTTTTTAACTTTTAGACATCTATGAAGTAGTTACTATTTTTTTAATCACCTTACCACACACGAGGGAAATAAGACATGGAAAAGATTAGTAGCTTGACTGAAATCATCCATATATAGCAAAAGCTCTTTCTTTTGGCCCAGACTCCAGACACCATTATAATATCTGAAATTATACATATATTTTTCCTTACGTTTATCACTTATAATATTAAAAATTGAGTAGGTACAGAGAACTTCTTGAGGTAAATACTCAAAAACACTTCTTGAGGATCCAACTAAACTGTTCAGGTTTATATCCATGCTTCCTTTTAGAAAGTACGCTTACAATTACTCCTATTTTATGTAAGTATTCAATAAGTATAAAACTGATAAAAGAGGAAGATAACAGATTTGAAAAAAATGAGTTAATTCGACAGCTTCCAACTGCACATCAGATTTTAGTTGAAGACTGCCTTTCCATCTTAAGCCATTATTTTCAAGACGATGTGTACAGATTTATAATAAATATTCACCTCGTGCTGGAGTTGTTAACATGCCAGATCTCTAAAATAAACTAACTTGTGTTGTCTTTCTGAATAAATTGACTTTTAAAAGATATTCACTGTGATAATGTAAGAATTTTACACTTACTCTGTCTTCTGTAATTACATTTTTAAAAATACAAAGTAGCTGCATATTTCACAAGAGGAATACATTTCAACAAGTTTATCGTTCTGAATTAATAAATATTGCCATAGTTATCTAGTGAGAAGGAGAGAAGTACAGAATGAAAGGTACCAAAAATGCAGGGGTAAATCTAAAAATTATGGTGATATACTAAAAATGCAGTAATAGACCTTTGTCTTTTTATGCATTCCTTTATTTCACAAACGTGTAGTGAATGCATACTGATCGCTCATTACTAACTTAGTTGTGAAAGATTAGTTTAACGAGTTTCTTGGCCTCAACTCACAATTAAACAGAGAAAGCAAGTAACACAAACAGTTATTTGGAATCCACTGTGTGAAACTATGGAACATGACAAAAATGAACACATGAGAAAAAAGAAGGGATCATTAACTCCAGATGAGGTGTGTGTGAAAGTAGGTTTTGTGTAAATTTGGGGGAAAGAAAAGTAAGGGTATCAGAGAACTCTTTCTCAGAACAGAGCTGCCCATTGTAGGTTTTGTAATGATGATCAAAGCCTCTCAACATGGCTTTCCAATCTTGTATCAATGAGCTGGGCAAAGTTATAGGCTTGAAACAAATATGTTAAGGCTACAACAGACATAATAAAGGGTTAATACAATAAGGAAAATAAAGTACAACCGACACTTATAAACCTAGTGAGGGGGGTAATGTACATATGATAGTTGGTACACAGGGGGAACTTAAAACATTCACTTCTTACTCGCTATTTGCAAAGCAATTTAATACCTAAAATGATTCTTTTTTTCTAGGAAATCTTTAGACCAGGCATGCAAGCCCTTTGCAATACTGTGGCAATTCCCAGCGTTCTATTCTTAGAAACATAGAAAAGATAAAGCTACAAAAGATTCTAGTCCTAGACAATGTTACTATGATTTTTATTTAAGGCATTTTGTTGGTGAACTCAGTTATCACAATAAAAAATGTCTTCATGAAATCTTTCCTGAAAATATAATTTAAAATACTGAAATAGAAATTGAAGTGATTACTTTTCTACTGGCTCAAAAAATTAAAAGTGTTAAAAAAAAATAGCAGTTTAACATGGAGTCTAACCTCGGCTATTTTTTTTTTCTTTTAAGGAAAAAAGGACAACACATTTTTTTCTAAACCTGTCTCCCACGCACATTTTATTTTTATAGTGACAGTTAAACTGCACTTCTCATAACCTTCATCCAAATAAGTTTCCTTTTTTTCCTTCTTTCACACCTCCCACTGATAAATAAATACAGCCTTCCACAATGGTTTAAGATAATTAGGCTCTGTTTCACTGGGCACCACAGCCATTTGAGCACTCTTATCACCAGAATGCACTATTAAAGATTCTGTCAGAATGGATTAAGTATTGCATTGCTTTTCCAAAAGTACATTCTTGCTTGCTTGGAGGAGTAAATGGAGGCCGATTCATGAAATTAGAAAAGGGGTCTCTGCACACAGGCTGCTCTTTATGATATTTCAGATGTTTTTGGTACTGCTTTGTTATTGATAATTCAAATGAAACGCACTTCTATCTTTGCCTTTCCGAAGAATCTCACTGCTATTATAGAATCTTTCCAGTTGCTCCGCATTGTTATTATTAGATTGTATCTGCTTCAGTGCATTTTATTTACAACCATCTAATCATATTAGAAAATGAGCATAGTGAAGCTTACATAAATGCTGAAAATAAAACATGAAACCTTTACAACAGACTGACCCTGCAGCATGTTTAACAACCCCCCCACACACAAAGAGAACATAATACAGTTTATGATCAATGAGAAATGCCCTTAAGCAAATAATTGTATCCTGCACCGAAAGCTGTTAATGTTTTAAAACTGAAAATCCCTATATAAAAATAATTTAAACTTCTTCCCAGGAAGTAATTTTCTTTCACAAATCACTGTTGCAAATACTGCAAAACTGTGCGTTGGACTTGAAAAGCTACATTCATTCTTTCTTCCACTTATTTAATGTACTGCTCAAAAGCAAACTTTAATAGAAGGCTGTTAGTAAGAAGTTACCTACTGTCCTGTGAAATTTCTTAAGTATGAGTGTCTCAAACAATATATTTTTTGCACATCATATATTGTCCATAATAAGGTTTTCACTCCAAAAGTCATTTTTTTGTCCTGCTGGCTAATATGTACCAAAAGGGTTTACTTTTGAACTGTTTATGTTGCTTTATACTGCACCTACATTTTGTAGATTTTTAAACCATTAAACGAGAAGAAAAATCTTTCAAATTTTGTTTTCTAATGAAGTTTTAGCCTTAAGAAATTAACATGAACTAGAACAAATAGCTTCAAGATAAAGTGAAAAACATTAAATAGCATCTATTTGAAATTATGGTAATGAATTCACAAATTCAACAGTATAAAAATGGCCACATAGCTCTGTGCATACACTTTGGGTCCTGTCATGTTTTTCTGATAATGGGCTTTTCCTGTCTCCAAAGAATCTGTTCCCTACGGAGCTTTGAACTAGTGACTCCTATCTGTAGAAGCAGCAGCTCTTTTGTGTATGTTTCAAATTCAACATCACAATGGACTCCTTTTCTGGCATCTTGGAAGAGCAATTGATTAAAGGCAACTATCATGATTTATTCAACAATTGAGTATTGAGTCTGGAGCACTGCAGAAAGTACTACGAACGAAACAAAGATGTGCTTTTGTCCTCCATGAGTTTATAATCTAATGGTAGTATATAAAAGTTACTAAACAAAGCATCAAATGCTAGGTGCTGTATGAGTATCACCAATAATAAGTGACATACATTTTAGAGGAAAGAGCAAAGTAAACTGTGATGATTGGAAAGAATGTTCAGGATATTGTACCACGGACCTGAAATATAAATGATAAATGGATTTTTTTGTGGGTAAGATTTACAAAAGGGAGACAGCATTAAATTTGGAGATAATAATATAGTTGCTTTGACTTAAATAATTGATAACTTGGCAGGTGATAGGATTCTCAAAAACAGAATCCTATAACAGAAAGGTACTTGTGCCTTTAGAAAACAGGATATTGAATTCTAGATGTCTCACATGACCTTGTAACGCTAGTTGGTACTTAGTACTCTATTTAGTAAACTCTGGAGGTCCTGCCTTACATGATTAAGACCATTTCTGATATACTGCCTCCAGGCTAACAGATAAAATCACTATGTTCTATGATTTAGCTTTAACACCTGTTAGTCAAATAATCATTTTATGTTAATGACATACGTTTTTGTCTGCTTCTCCAGGGCAGTCTCAAAATGGATTCATTTTCTGGAAATCTCTATAGACTGCAGCAAATGAAAAGAGATAAAATTCGTTATTAAAGAAATAAGTGCTGAGTGCGAAGTGTTGTTTTGGTCAGGGAGCTCTGGAATTAGGTTATCTGGATACAGATCTAAATGCCCTTCTTAGTAACTGTTTAACCTTAACACCAGTCCAGATCTTAGACTCGGTTTCTAGGAAATCATGAAACCATCAGTCAAGATAATAAATCTTTGAAGGTTTTTTTTCTAAGTTGTTTTAGATGTTATGGATCCATATAAATTCTAGAATATACTTGACCATTTTAATTAAAAAAATCATCTTATGACTATGATTAGAATTTTGTTGAATCCATGGGTCGATTTTTTGAAAATTGAGAACTAAGAACATTGAGTATCCTGATTCATGAAGATGATTTATTTCTTCACTTATTTAATCTTTCCTTTTAAAACTGATCAGTGTTTAATAGTTTTCAATATACAAATTTGTGACATAGTTTTACAAATTTATCTAAAACTTTATACTTCTGATATTGTAAAAATAGTATTTTTTAAAAAATCCTAATATCTAGTGTTGCTAGCACATAGAAATACAATTATTTTTAATATAGTTTGTAACCTGAAATATTAGTAACTTCATTTATTAGATACAGTATTTTTTTTGTAGATGCCAGAGAATTTTCTACATAGACAATCGTTATCAGTGGATATACACAGTTTTACTTCTTCCATATGTAGATGAATTTTGTTTAATTTTTGCATTATTGCAATTACAAGAATCGTCAGTATAATGCTTAATAGAAGTGGTGGGACAAACATCCTTATCATGTTTATAATCTTAGTGAGAAAGTGTCAGACAGTAACTATGAAATAAGATGTTATGTACAGATTTTTTTTGTAGATTTTTAAAATCAAGCTAAGGAAGTTCCCTCCATAATAAACTGCTATTTGCTTATTATTATTGATAAGAATCAGGAATATATGTTAGATTTTATGAAATACTTTTAATGAATCTCTTGGTTACCATACAGCTTTTCTTTTTTATACTTTTAATACAGTGAAGACATTGATTTTCTACAATTAAACGAACATTCCATTCTTGGGATAAACTTGGTCATAATGTATTACCATTTTTTATATAATTGTTGGATTTGAATTGGTAGAAGTTTTGCATCTATACTTATATGGGATCATAATCTGTAGTATTCTTTCTTAGCCTGCTATCTCTGATATTATAGAATCAACATCTTTTAAGATGAAGTTTGAAGTATTCCCTTCTCTTCAATTTTTGGGATAGTTTAGGTACAGGTGGCATTTTTTTCTTTCCTCTTTGGTATAATTCACCAGTGGTGTCAACTGGGCGTAAAACTTTCTGTTTGAGAGTGTTTTAAATTACAAATTCAATTTCTTTAATGTATACAGGGCTAATCAAGTTCTGTATTTCCTTTGAGTAGGTTTTGATAGATTCTGTCTTTCAAGAGGTTTGTCTATTTCATTTGTACTGTTAAATATGGGGCTGTAAAATGGTCCATAATATCCCCTTATTATTCTTTTCATATCTGTTGAATTCTGTAGTTCTGTTACTGCTCTCATTCCTGGTCCTGGCTTTTTTTGTGTGTGTTTTATCTTTTCCTCCTCATTACTCTTAGAGATTTATCAACTTAATGATTTTCTGAAAGAAGTAGATTTTGTGTTTTTGGCTCTGTGTAAGTTTCATGAATTGTACTGTCACCTCATTTTGGATAAATCTTTTACTAGCAATGGATGACTTGCTTTAACCCGAATGCTCATCGATACCCCGCTGACGATTGATATTCACTTAACTTTGAGATTATATTTGGAATAACCTGATTTAAAATTATGGTTATGTGTGATACAATTCAAATTGATGATTAATGAAGTGAACATTCAAAAATGACAGCCATCCTCTGCAACAGCTTAAATTGTGTTGTATTATGAAATCATATAGTTATTGATGGGGAGAGTCTTGACAATAGATTAATACAACATAAATACAGAACATGTCAAGAGATTTCAAATACAAGACCCAATGTAGTAAGTTGTATAGCAACTTGCTACAAATTATAGATGTTGATCTACAATGAGTTTGTATTATGAACCAGAATGAGTAGCATCTTTGATTATTTATAATGGATAATTAATCTGTAATATAATGCTTTTGTGTCTTTTTGGGCACCATAAAATATTTCAGACAAGATAGTTTTTCCTTAAATTTCATTCTGCTCTAAAGAGTTGAAAGCAGCTACACAGGTTAGAGTAGGTCTTACAGATACTCAAGCCAAGAAAAACAAATATGAATGTAAAGCCATAGAACATGCAAAATCAGTAATCATATTTCTATTTTTAAATTTGCAAAAAGTATTTTCATGACTCAGAGTATTTTCCAAATGATTTCATATACTTAAATTTATTAAATGACTTAGAGGGTATATATTTGCATGAATGTATTTTTAGTTTATCAGGGTCCAGATTCATGGAATCTCTACTACTGTGTGACGTATGCCATATTTCTGCTGCGTCCACTGTGCCAAAATGCAAAATAAGCCTCATTAAATTTTCTGAGTTACTAGAGTTTCACCAATTCCTGTCAGATGGTAAAGATGGCTCATTCTGTAAACTATAATCTCTTGTATAATTTCATTGCAATAATAAATAATAAAAAGAATTAGCCCCAAATACTTAACAGTGTTCCAAAAACGTAAGCATCACCTTGAATTGGAAATGAAATTAGAAATTAGAATTGTAAAGCAGGTAGGGGCCGAGGTATTGGTCTGCTGAGTACTGGCCCAGAAATGGTCTTTGGCCAATGGAAATTCAACCCCTCTGCAATAAAATAATAAAGGTTAAACGTTCACCATGAAAAGCACAAGAAAGAAGCACACTCACTGCTTGAATTCAGAGTCTGGGGTGGGCATGCCACCAATATAAATAAGCCAAAAAAATCAATAAAACAAAATTTCTGCTCATCCTTCTAAAAAGGATGAAAACCGAATATGACAGAATACAAAGTAAAACAAAAGTTTCCTATTCAAAACATGCTGCAAAATTTTAATTGTGGTAAAATACACATAACCAAAAAAAAAGTTACCATCTTAACCATGTTTAGGTTACAGTTATGTGACATTCAGTACATTCACGTTGTTGGGTGACCAGCATCATCATCCATCCACAGAACTCTTCTCATCTTGCAAAACTAAAATTCTGTACTCATTAAAACATTAATTCTGGTTCCTCTCACCTCCTATACCTGGCAACCACAATTCTTCTGGCTCTAATATAAGAGGAATCATATATTAGATTCCTATATACTTGTTCTTTTCTGATGGGTTTATTTCACTTCACATAAGATCTTCAAGGATCCTTAATGTTGGAGCATGTATCAGAATTTCCTTTATTCTAAGGTTGAATATTACACTGTATGTATATACCATTATCCATTCATCTGTCTGTGGACATTTGGGTTGATTCTACTTGTTGGCTATTTCAAATAATGCTGCTCTAAAAATAGGTGTACAAATATATATTCTAGTTTCTGTTTTCAGTTGCAGAAAATGGAATTGCTGGATCATATGGTAATGCTATTTGCATTTTTTTCAGTAATTTCCATACTGGTTTTGACACCAGGTATACCATTTTTCATTCTCAGTAACAGGATACAAATGTTCCAATTTCCTCACATCCTTATCAACACTTGTTTTCTGTGTGTGTGTGTGTGTGTGTGTGTGTGTGTGTTTTATAATAGACACCCCAATGAACGTGAAGTACTTTATCATCGTGGTTTGGATTTGCATTTCCTTAAACATTAGTGATATTGAACAACTAACTCTTCATGTGTTTATTGGCCATTTGAATATCTTCTGGTCTATTCCCAGAAGACGTTATGTCTATTCAGAGCATGTCTATTCAGGCTCTTATCCATTTAAATCATTTTGTGTTCTCTACTGTTGAGTTTTAGGAGTTTTCTGTGTATTCAGGATATTAACCTCTTATCAGATACAGTTTGCAAATATTTCTAACATTTTCTGGGTGGTTTGATGCTGTTCTCCCTCCCCCCAGCTTTACTGAGATATAATTTACATATAATATTGTGTAAGCTTAAGATGTAAAATGTATTGATACGATACACTACTATATTGCAAAATGATTACCACCATAGTATTACCTAAAGACTCCATCAAATAACATAATTACCTTTTTTTATGGTGGCAAAATTTAAGACTTACTCTCAGTGACTTTCAATTATATAATACAGTATTGTTAACTATAATCACCACACTGTAAATTAGATCCCAGAATTTATTCGTTTTATAATGGGGAGTTTGTATCTTTGACCACAATCTCCCTATTTCCCTTAGGCCCCTGAAAAACACCCCTGAACTCACTGTATCTGTGAGTTCAGCTTTTTAAGATTCTACATATAGGTGATACCATCTAATACTTGTTTTTCTCTGACTTATTTCACTTAGCATAATGCCTTCAGGATCCATCTGTGTTGTCTCACATTGCAGGATTTCCTTCTTTCCCATTGCTGAATAATACTCATTTTTGTATATATACCACAACTTCTCTATCCATTCATCCATTGTAGGACACATAGTTTATTTCCTAATCTTGGCTATTGTGAATACTGCTACAAATAACATGGGAGTGCAAATATCTCTTTGAGATCCTGGTTTTTTTAATGTTGTTTTTTTTTTTTTTTGAGAGAGAGAGAGAAAGAGAGAGAGAGAGAGAGAGAGAGAGAGAGAATGAATGAATATGTGAGTAGGGGATGGGGAATGGCAGAGAGAGAGAGAGAGAGAGAGAGAGAGAGAGAGAGAGAGAGAGAAGGAGACTCAGAATTCAAAGCAGGCTCCAGGCTCTGAGCTATCAGCACAGAGCCTGATGCAGGGCTCAAACTCACAAGCCTTGAGATTAGGACGTGAGCCAAAGTCAGATGCTTAACTGAGCCACCCAGGTGCCCCTGTGATCCTGTTTTCATTTGCTTTAAATATATACCCAAAAGTGGGATTCATGGATCATATGGTAATTCTATTTTTAATTTTTTTGAAGAAACTTCATATTGTAGCTCTACCAATTTACATTTCCACTGACAGTGCACAAGGGTTCCCTTTTCTCCACATTCTCACCAACACTTATTATCTCTTGTTATTTTTATGAAAGCCATTCTAAAAGATGGGAAGTGATCTCTCACTGTGGTTTCAATTTGTATTTCACTGATGATTAGTGACGTTAAACAAATTTCATGTACTTGTTGGGCATTTGGGTGTCTTCTTTCAAAAAATACCTATTCAATCTGATCACTTTTTAATTGGATTGTTTTTTGTTCCTATTGAGTTGTATGGGTTCTTTATACATTTTGGATATTAGCCCTTTATCAGATTTCTAATTTGCAAATATTTCCCCTTATCTCAACTGAGTTTTCACCACTGCATTCAAAGAAACATAGTCAATGTCAAGACCCATTTGTCTCACAAAGTCTGACTTTGTTTCTGTATAGTGTATGTAAGGGAAAGATGTCTGGGGGGTGTTTTCTGCTCGGCCCTCAGTGTCTGCTATTCTGCTTTCCCAGTATTGTACTAGAAAAAAATGCTTTCTTATGACTCTTACCAATATTTTTGTGAGTTCCAGATGGAGTGTGTGGTGAAATCTTACATGAGAGCACCCCGGGCCTCCACACTCTCTCTAACTTAATCTAGTTAAACTCTTATGTGCAACTCTATTTGTTCTAGATCTATTAAGTGCTTGTATTCCCATCACTTCCTACAGATGCTGTGTTTCCTTAGATTTGGGGCTAGTTGATTGTCCTATGACTTCAGCTCTGATGGATTCAAGAAAAGTTGTGAAATTGCAGTTTGTCTGCCTTTTTTTCCCCCAGTTCTATTGAGATATAATTGACATACAGCATGGCTAAGTTTAAGATGTATAGCATGACTTGATTGACATACATTGTGAAGTAATTGCCTCAATAGTTAACATCCATCATCTCATATAGAAAGAGTAAAAGGGAAAAAATGTTTTGCACCTTGTGATGAGTAGGATTAATTCTTAGCAACTTTCAAATACTATACAGCAGTGTTAGCTACAGTCACTATGTAATACATTACCTCCCCAGTACTTATCACCACAAGTTTGTACCGTTTGACTACCTTAACCTAGATCCAGTTTCTCCACCTTACCATACACTCCCCACCTCTGGTGACCAGAAATCTTTTTCTATGAGTTTTTTTTTAAAGTCCACATATAAGTGGGATCATATGGTATTTATCTTTCTTTGACTTCTTTCATTTAGCATAATGACTTCAAGGTCCATTCAGGTTGTCACAAATGACAGAATTTCTTTTTTCAGAGCTGAAAATTATTACATTGTATGGATATACCTTACTTATTTATCTATTCATTTGTTAATGGACACTTAGGTAGTTTCCATGTGTGGCTGTTGTAAGTAATGCAGCTATGAAGATGGGGTGCTGATATTCACTCAACATAGTGTTTCTGTTTCCTTTGGATGTATACTTAGGAGTAGATTTCTGGATCATATGGTAGGTCTATTTTTTATCTTTTTTTGAGGAACCTCCATATTAGTTTCTGTAGGGCTTTATCGATTTACATTCCCATCAACAGTGCACAAAATTTCCCTTTTTTTCACATCCTAGCCAGCGTTTGTTATCTCGTGTCTCCTTTTTTTTTTAAGCTTATTTATTTATTTTGAGAAAGAGAGCATGCAAGCAGAGGAGGGGCAGAGAGAGGGAGAAAGAGAGAGAATCCCAAGCAGGCTCTACATTGTCAGTGCAGAGCCTGAAGTGGATTCAAACTGGAAAACCACAAGATCGTGACCTGAGCAGAAACCGAGTCAGACGCTTAACGAGCGGAGCCACCCAGGCACCCATCTCCTGGTTTTCTTGATGATAATAGCCATTCTACCAGCGATAAGGTGTTAATTTGCATTTTGTTAATGATTGGTGATGTTGAGCACATTTTTTATGTATCTGCTGGCCATTTGTATGCCTTCTTTGAAAAAAAAAAATGTCTATTAAGATCCTTTGCCCATTTTTAAATTGGATTTTTTTTTCAATTTAGTGGTATGAGTTTTTTACATATTTTGGATTTGGATATTAACCCCGATCAGATTCAGATGTATAATTTACAAAAATTTCCTCCAATTCTATAGGTTGTGTTTTCAATAGTTTATTGTGTCTTTTGCTGCACCAGAAGCTTTTTAGTTTGATGTAGTCCTACTTGTTTCTTTTTATACTCTTATTTGTGCCTTGTCATATCCAAAAAATCATTGCCAAGACCCATGTCAAGGAGATTTTTCCTTATGTTTTCTTTTCAGTTTCGTGGTTTCAGGTCTTACATTTAAGTCTTTAATCCATTCTCAGTTAATTTTTTGAGCGGTGTAGGATAGGGATCAAGTTTAATTATTTAACATGTGGATATCCAATTTTCCCAGCACCATATGTCAAATAGACTCTTTTCTCCACTGAATATACTTGGCTGCCTTTTCATTTTTTTTCAATATATGAAGTTTATTGTCAAATTGGTTTCCATACAACACCCAGTGCTCATCCCAAAAGGTGCCCTCCTCAATACCCATCACCCACCCTCCTCTCCCTCCCACCCCCCATCAACCCTCAGTTCTCAGATGGCTGCCTTTTCAAATATTACCTGACCATATTTAGGGTATATTTATTGCTTGTTCCATTTGTCTATGTGCCTGTTTTTTATGCCGGTACCATACTTATTTGATTACTATAACTTTATAATATAATTTGAAATCAGAAAATGTGATATCCCCCACTTTCTTTCTCAGGATTGCTTTGACTATTCAGGGTCTTTTGTGGTTCCACACAAATTTTAAGATTTTTTCCCACTTCTGTTAGAAAAAATGCCACTGGAATTTTAAAAGGAATTGCATTGAATCTATAGATGGTTTGGATGCTGTGGACATTTTAACAATATTATTTCCTCAAATCCATGAACATGGGATAATCATTTATGTGTTAAATTTCTTTCATCCATACTTTTTAATACAGGTATTTCACCTTATTAGTTACATTTGTTCTAAGTCTTTTATTGTTTTTGCTGCTATTGTAAATAGGATTATTTCTTATTCTGATAAATCTTTACTATCTGCCTTTTATTTTTTTAAAATAATATCAAAAAATATTTTCAGTTCTCTCCTTCCCAAGGCTAAGTACTTAATTTTTTGTTGTTCATGTTTATATAAACAATCATTGAATGTTCATAAAATACATATTATTTTTCCAAATAGTTTTGTGAATTTTACCTAGAATATTTGTTTGCATTTGTAATATGATGCTTTGGATTATGGGAATGTATTTGGAGAGCATTCATCATGGTTTTTAAAACCACTTTATTGATGTATGATTGACATACAAAAAGATATATATATTAATTTATACAACTTTGAGTTTAGAAGTAAGTATGCAGCTGTCATATCATCATTGTAACCAGTGCCATAAACCTATCCATTTCCTCCAAAAGTTTTCTCCTGCCTTTTGTGTGTGTGTGTGTGTGTGATAAATACACTTAGCATAAGTATCTACACTCTTAGCAAACTTTTAAATATATAATACATTTTGTTAATTGAAAGTACTATGGTATACAATAAGTTCTAGAACTTGTTTGTCTTGAATAACTGAAATTTTGTACCCTTTGTCTAACATTTTCTTATCCTCTCCCCTCCACCCAGCTCCTGGTAACCACTCTCTGCCTCTTCGACTTTGACTTTATTAGATTCCTGATATAAGTGGGATCACGTAGTATTTGTTTTTCATAGTCTAGCTTATCTCACTTAGTATAATGTGCTGTAAGATCAACCATGTTGTCACTAATGACAGGATTTTCTTTTTTTTTTTTAAGGTTGAATAATATTCCATTATATGTATACACCACATTTTCTTTATCCACTCATCCATCAGTGGACACTTAGGTTGTTTCCGTGTCTAGGTTATTGTGAATATTGCTGTAATGAACATTGGAATGCAGATAACAGTTTGAGATTCTGATTTCAAGTATTTTTGACATATACCCAGAAGTAGGATTGATGGATCATGTATTTTTAATTTTCTGAGAATCCTCTATAATGTTTTTTATAATGGCTGCATCAACTTGCATTCCCATTACAAATGTAGAAAGGTTTCCATTTCTCCAC
Organism: Felis catus; assembly: GCF_018350175.1. NCBI lineage: Eukaryota > Metazoa > Chordata > Mammalia > Carnivora > Felidae > Felis > Felis catus. Next base: position 38,365,204 of record NC_058368.1, on the reverse strand, counting down.
ATCCTTGCCAACACATGTTATCTTTTGTTTGTGATAATAGTCATCATAGTTAGCATGAAGTGACATCTCATTGGGGGTTTGATTTGCATTTCCCTGATAATGAGCACCTTTTCATATACCTGTCAGGCATTTGTATATCTTCTTAGCAAAATAGCTACTCAGGTCCTTTGCCCATTTTTAAATTAGTTTGTCTTTTTGCTTTTTGCTTTTTTATTTATTTTTTTCGTATAGGGTTGTATGAGTACCTTATATATTTTGGATAGTAATCCTTTGTCAGGTATATTGTTTGCAAATATTTTTTCTCATCCTGTAGGTTGCCTTTAGTCTTACTTCTTTCCTTACTATGATAGGAAGCTTTTAGTTTGTCATCTGATTTGTTTATTCGTATGCTTGCTGCCTTTGCTTTTGGTATCATATACAAGAAGTCATTGAAAGGCCAATGTCAAGAAGTATTTTCCCTATGTTTTCTTCTAGGAGTGTTACAATTTCATGACTTACATTTAAGTTTTTAATCCATTTTGAGTTCTTTTGTTTTTGTTTTTGTTTTTTGGTTGTTGGGTATAAGGTCCAATTTCATTCTCTTGCATGTGGATATCCAGTTTTCTCAAATCATTTATTGAAAAGACCAACCTGTCCCATTGTGTATTCTTGAAATCTTCAAAAATTGACAATTAAATCACGTGGTGAAATGTCATTGAGAGTGGAATACTGAACCTGCTTTATGATCATGTAACCTTGCTTTATGACTGAAAAGAGCTGATATTGTGGAAAGAAAAAAATAATTGACCATATCTATGCAAGTTTTAATCTGAACACTCTATTCCAGTGGCTTATGTCTGTTTTTGTGCCAGTACCATACTTTGATTAATATAGATTTGTAATATAGTTTGAAATCATTAAATCTGAGGACTCCAGCTTTCATTCATGTTCAAAATTTGTTTATTAAGGGTTTTTTTTGTGATTTTATATGAATTTTAGGATTTTTTTTCTCTTTCTGGTGAAAGTATCTTTGGGAATGTGATTGGGATTTCATTCAGTCAGTAGATTGCTTTAGGTAATATGGACATTTTAACAATGTTAATTCATCCAGTCCATAACCACAAGTTATCTCTCCGTTTACTTGTGTCTTTTAAACATTTTCTTCCTCAATGTTTTAAAGTTGTGGTGTATAAGCCTTTCACCTCCTTTGTTAGATTTACTCCTTAAGTACCTTATTCTTTTTGAAGCTATTGTAAATGACATTATTTCTTGATTTCTTTTTCAGATAGTTTGTTGTTAGAATATAAAAATTAAACTAATTTTTGTATTTTGATTTTACATCCTAAAACTTTACTGAATTCTTTTTTTTTATCTGTGTGTGTGTGTGTGTGTGTGTGTGTGTGTGTATCTTCAGAGTTTTCAACATATAAGATCATGTCATCTGCAAACAGAAATAATTTTATTCTTCCTTTTTTATTTGGAAGTCTTTTATATCTCTTTTTTGTTTAATTGCTATGGCAAAAATTTCTAATACTGTGTTGAATATAAATGGTGATTGTGGCATCCTTGCCTTGTTTCTGATCCTAAAGGAAAAATTTTCAGAATTTCATTATTAAGTATAATGTTACGTTTAAGTTTTTCATATATGGGCTTCCTTGTGCTGAAGTAAATTGTTTCTGTATCTAATCTGTTGAGCATTGTTATAATGAAAGGGGTATTAAATTTGTAAAGTTATTTTTATGGCATTTATTGAGATGATGAGGGGACTTTTATCCTTCATTCCGTTGATGTGGTATATCACACTGATTGATTTCTGTATGTTGAACCAGCCTTGCATCCCGAGAAAAATACCATTTGATTATGGTATATAACCCTTTTAGTGTACTGTTGAATTTGCTTTAATGTTTTATTGAGGATTTTGCATCTATGTTCATCAAGGATACTGGCCTGTAGTTTTCTTTTTTAATGGTATCTTTGCCTGGTTTTGGTATCAAGGTGAGGTGACCTCATGAGATAAGTTCAGAAGTGTTCCCTCCTTTTCCCTTTTTTTGAAAGATTTTAAGAGGATTGTCGTTAATTTTTCTTATGTTTGGCAGAGTTCATCAATGAAGTCATCTAGGTCCTGGGCTTTGCTTTGCTTTTTCCTTTCCTTTCCTTTCCTTTCCTTTCCTTTCCTTTCCTTTCCTTTCCTTTCCTTTCCTTTCCTTTCCTTTCCTTTCCTTGTCTTTCCTTGTCTTTCCTTTCCTTTCCTTGTCTCTTTTCTTGTCTCTTCTCTTCTCTTCTCTTCTCTTCTCTTCTCTTCTCTTCTCTTCTCTTCTCTTCTTTTTTCTTATGTGATCTCGACACCAACATGGGGCTCAAACACACAATGCCTGAGATCAAGAGTCTCATGCTCCACTGACTGAGGTGCCCCTGGACTTTTCTTTATTGGGATTTTTTTTTAATTACAGATTTGGTCTCCTTATTTGTTATTAGTCTTTTTAGGCTTTTGATCCCTACCCCTGCACCATATTTTCCCCCTCCAACCCCACCCCCCACACACCCAGCTTTGTTTGTCTCTAAGTGTGGCTAGGTGGTTGGTTCCCACCAAGGGGATATAAGCAAAAATGAAATCTGTCCATCTAGGTAGGGCTTTCACGAAGTGGGGGTATCATCTTCAGACTCTATCCTTCTGCCAACCTGATTCACATAATGATAAAGGCCAGGGCTACCAGACAAGAAAGAAGAAGCCTGGAGAGGTTTCAAAAGAAGCCTATATTCTTGATTCCATTTTAGTAGGCTGTATTTTTCCTAAGAATTTATCCATTTCTTCTGTACTGTCCATTTCATTGGTGTACAATTGCGCACAATAGGCACTTATGGTCTTTTTGCTAAAATTTACATAGCATTGGTTATAATGTCTCTTCTTTCACTTTTTTATTTTGTTGAGTCTTCTCCCTTTTCTTTTCAGATAGTCTAGCTAAGTGTTTGCCAAATTGGCAAAAAGCCAACTCCTGGTTTCATCAATGTTTTCTATTTTTCAATTCTGTTTGATTTATTTCTGTCCTAATGATTATTATTTTCTTCCTTGTGTTAATTTTGGGCTTTTTCTTTCTCTTCTTGCTTGAGGTGTAAAGTTAGATTGAGATCCTTCTTTTGTCAGCTACAATATATTTGACATATGGCATTGTGTATGTTTCAAGTGCACACCATGTTGATTTAATACATTTACATATTGTAATATAACTGCCAATGTAGCATTAGTTAGTACCTCTATCATGTCATATAATTATCATTTCTTTTTTTGGTGGCAGAAATAATTAGTATCTATTCTCTTAGCAAGTTTGATGACCATATGATACCGTTTCTATATTCACTCTACTGTGCATTAGATCTCTAGGACTTACTTATCTATCAGTTGTAAGTTTGTGATCTTTCTTGTTTTTTAATGTAGGTATTTATCACTATAAATTTCCCTCCTTCTACTGTTTTTGCTGCATCCCATAAGTTTTGGTGTGCTACATTTTCATTTGTATTGATGTATTTCCTGATTTATTTTTTAATTTCTTCTTTGACCTATTACTTGTCCAAGAGTGTATTGCTTAATTTCCATGTATTTGTGAATTATCCTGTGGTTTTTATGTTATTGATTTTTCACTTTCATTCCATTGTGGTCAGAAAAGATACTTGGGATACTTTCAATTTTTAAAAATTTGTTGACATTTTTGTTACCTAGCATGTGATCTATCCTGGAGAATGTCCCACATGCACTTGCAAACAATGTGCATTTTGCTCCTGTTGGATGGAATGTTTTGTATATGTCTGTTGGGTCCATTTGTTACAGTATTATTCAAGTCTTCTGTTTACTCATTGAGTTTCCCTCTGGATATTCCATCCACTGTTGAAAGTGGGATATTGAAGTCTCCTACTATTACTGTATTTCCATCTACTTTTCTCTTCAGGTCTATCAATATTTGCTTTATGTATTTAGGTGCTCTGATTTAGGTACACATATATTATGGGGAATGGCTACCAGGGTTTGCAGGTTTGTTATTGAGATTCAAGTGTCAGTGCTAGGAGTCCTTACCTCTTTTCTTTGCCCTCAGCTGCCCCCAGAAGATCCAGGTCTTCCAATTCCATTGATATTCTGGTTGAGTGAGGCAGAAACAGACCTCTTGGCAGTGCCCTGAAAGCTGAGGTGGCAGGTTCTCATATGACTTGCCTGCCCCTGTGGGAGAAATTGCAGCCTAAGGGTTTTCTGTCCATGCTGAATGGTACAGAATGGGGAGGAATGTCTCTGGTAAAGTGAAATGGTTCTCAATGTTTTCAATGTGGCTGTTCTCAGATTTTACGTCCACTGGGTTACCGGAGCCTCTAAAATGGACTCTAAAGCTCTTACAAAGGTATTACTGTCTGTGGATAGTTGTCAAATCAGTGTTTCTGTGGGGCTATGAAGGCTGGCATCTCCTATTCCACCATCTTGAGGATGTCACTCCCAAGAATACGAAAATATATACATATACATACATACACATATATGTATTTTTCTGAGAGAGTGTGAGAGTGAGCATGAGCGGGGTAGGGGCAGAAGGAGAGGGAGACAGTATCTCAAGCAGACTCCACATCCAGCACAGAGCCCTACATGGGGCTCCCCCCTCTCAAGACTGTGAGATCATGACCTGAGCCGAAACCAAGATTCCGATGTTTAACTGACTGAGCCACCCAGGAGCCCCTTTAATGTCTTGGTGTATCTCGTACTTCTGAGATTTTTAAGATCTGCAAATACAAGTGAGAAAAGCAGTGGGGGAGGGACATGAAAAACAGCTATAAGAAGGAGATAGGTATTAGAGAAATGCATCTGATGTATGGTTATAGTTTATGCAATTAATATCATACATTAATGTTTCTCTAATTTGTTACATTTACTCCTGATTGTGTATGTATGAAGAAGCAGAGGCAGTTCATTAACTAATTGTCTTTGTATTCAATGTCTTTCCCTCTTCCAAAATGTATTTGCTTAGTTAATTATGGCTATGTTATTGGATGTTAGCAATTATATGTCTCAAATATATAAAGAACACATTTTCTAAAGAATTCTCACATCTGGGAGTTTTCTTTCATCAATCTCTATAGAAAAGAAAAAATGAGAGCGAACTTCTTTCAGGAGCAATACCCACATTCTTTACTAGTAAGGATACAATCATTTAAGTGACTTTATTCTTTGTCTTCTAATAGCCTTGCCTGGTGAAAGAAATGTATTGAACAAAATCTCCCTTTATATTAGTCGTCTCATTTAAGTGCATATCTTGTGCATATTCAATTCTGACAGATTTTAAAGAAATATGTCTCTGGGCCAAGATAATTAACTTCAAATTTGGGGTGATATGGTACTAGCGATAAACTTATTCCTGATATAATAGAAACTTAGGATAATGAAATTAGACTATTGTATAGTGTTTCAGTTAGCTCCCATTACTTCTCTCTGTGAAGTTCCAATAAATACTTGAACTTATTTGGATGGCTTTCGGTTTTATTGTTAACATTTCTCCATTCATAATTTCTTGGTAGCTGGTTGCAATGGGCAAAAACATCCATTAGGCTTAGAGACTATATCATGTGGTATATAATGAACACTGGTCTTCGATAATGATATGACTTAAAGAGGGCAGTATGAAGAAGTATGGAGTGTATGAAATATGAAGTATAGGAAGAGAACTGGCTTGTTTTATGTAAGTGATTCTTTGACAGCAGCCTTGATTTACAGTCTCCCAACCTCTCACTGACACATCTATAAAAACAGGCGAGCATTCAAACAATCCTCCCACCCTCAAATATGCATGATTCGAATAAATAGCCATAATCTAGGAAAAAATAAGTAATACAAACTTATGAAGCTATTTGGTGACCTGATGTGCTATTCTAACTGGAACAAAAGTATTACTCCTGGATAATGGGAGTAAACTAATTATTCTTCCTAAATTACATATTCCCAAGTTCAAAAATGGAATACACACACACATACACCTGTTTCTCTCACCTGGCTAAGAAGTCTTACTATGCACGTGAAATAGGTAAGGTTGCATGGCCACATCTCAATGCTGTCATTTCAGTATTTGGCCAGAAATTACTCATGCCTAAAAAGGGAAATGTTTGGTGAGAATAGAGTTTGGGTAGGGATGCGTGGAAGGCACTAAAAGTGGGATACTGTATTTTAGCTGAGCATTTTCTCAAAATGTAAGGCATGCAGAATAAGGAGAAGAAGAGTTGTGGAAGTAAAAATTGGAGTTGGCTATGTTTCTCAATATTACAATTACTAAGAGTTTTTCCATTGAGAAGATAGGAATTTGTTGAAAGCAAACTAGACACTGGGCATTAATTAATTTATTTAACAAATAATAATTGGTGCCTTAGGGGGAGGCAAGAACCACTATAGAAGGACTGAGAGAAGGAGTAGTAAACTAGGCAAAATTTTTGTGGCAATGTAAGATGCTATAATTATTAATAAACATACATACAAAAATAAGAACTGTACATATTATTAAATACTTTTAAGGAATAAAACATAATAATTGAATTTAGAAGGTGATTAGAAAAGAAGGTAAATAACTATTTTATGTAGGATGATCCAGGAAGTCCTTTCTACATAGAGTGTGATATTTAAGGTATGTATAATAAGAAGGGTTTTCCAGGCAAAAGAAATCATTACTGAGGCCCCAACAGGAATGAATGTGGTACATTTTAAAATAGGTAACAGGCTGTTTTAATGAGACTATGTATGCTGTCATTTTTATTGACCTCTACTATTATAAATATGAAAGTCAAGATAAGTCCTATCTATTTTTTCAGAGAAAATTTCTAAGGACCTATTTTGCTAATCTTGAATCTCATTATCTATGGTAAGATTTTTCCTCAATGTCAGAAAGGGGAGACGAGCTTATTAGGGAGGAAGGATGCTGGGGCAATAGGTCTCAGACCCCACCAGGCTAGAAGTAGGAGAGTAAAACCTTCAAACAACCTTCTGAAAGGACTATAAATTGACCATTGAGTGGAAGTGAGAGAAATAAGCAGTGCTTTGGTGTCCTGGTGAGATTTGTTTGTTCATCATCCTGATTGCCAATAGAAAGAAGGCTAGCGTATCAAGGACATGGAGAATTAGATGTGGAGTGTGGAGGTAGAAAATGAAGTCAGAGAATTGTCCAGGGCAAGGTCCTGCAAGCCTTGTAAAAGTGTGGCTCACATTCTGAACTCATAGGAAAAGCAGAGGTGAAATGAAACGTTCCTCCTGGCTTCTGTGTAGAAAATGGACACTGGTGGGCCAAGAGTTGAGAGCTTGAATTTCATTAAGAGGTTGATGCAGTGGTTTGTGGTGACTGTTGCATTTGGGAAACAGCGAGGGGCCTTTGCTGCTAGCTGGCAATCTCATCCTGCTGTTGCTACAAACAGCAACAGCTGGGAGATGACACCAGCTAGCAGGTGGAAGAAAAGACAGCTTCAAGGACAACCTCTGCAGGAAGGCAATAGATTGTATAAGTCACCACCAAGGATTAATAAAAACAAAACTAAAACCTGTAGAATTTACTTAAAAAATGCAGAAGGGGGGACACAGACATTGTTGAGAAGAAACAAATTCTGAATATACATTTATTGCATGTGTTAGATGGCAATGTTGAAATTGTCAATAATTGGAAACAAAACTTGCAAACATTTTTACCAACTAGAGAAATGTATTTAATTTGACAGAAGTATGAAAAGCTCATTCACAGTGAAAGCTCATTCACAGGCGAAAACAGTGACCTGCCCGTCAGTGGGTTAAAGACTAGGACTTTTTAAAAAGAGGTTACAATTACTAATTATTCAGAAAAATGTCCCAACTTTGAGTAATATAGAAAATGAAGATTTAAAAATTGGTGAAATATTATTATTTATTTTCTTAATTGATTTTTTTAAGCTTTACTTATTGGGGTGCCTGGGTGGTTCAGTGGTTAAACATCTGAGTTTGGCTCAGGTCATGATCTTGCAGTTTGTGAGTTTGAGCCCCACATTGGGTTCTGTGCTGACAGCTTAGAAACTGGAGACTGCTTTGGATTCTGTGTCTCCCTCCCTCTCTATTCACCACCCCCCCCACTCATACTCTCTTTATTAAAAGTAATTTAAAAAATAACATTAAAAAGTTTTATTTATTTATTTTGAAAAAGCACAAGCATGGGAAGGGTAGAGAGGGAGGAAGAGAGGAGAGAGAGAGAGAGAGAGAGAGAGAGAGACAGAGAGAGAATCGCAAAAAGTCTCTGCACTGTCAGTGCAGAGCCTGATGCAGGGCTGAAACTCAGAAATCCATGAGATTGTGAACTGAGCCGAAACCGAGTTAGATGCTTAACCGACTGAACCACCAAGGGACCCCCCGCCATGACATATTATTTTTAAATTCAATGTGTCAAATAACAAATACAAAATTTTAAATGGCAGTGTGATATCAGCTTTTTATAAGGTGATATTTTTCTATACTGTAGGTAAAAGTTCATTGGTAGAATGTTAATGGGTGGCATGTGACATCTTTAGCAAGAGCTAGAGGAGGTTCATACTATCTCTCCCACTGATGCTACCTATATAATACAACTGTATTGTGAATACATAATCAGTAGAAAATAGAGGTCTGTAAAGAAAACACCAAAATCTTACAATGGTTCTATTGAGAGTGGTAGATATAAGGATCACATTTTATGTTTTAAAATATGCTTATAAATTTGCTGCAGTATCTACCAACAGCATGCAGAAGGTTTGTAATAAGAAGAGTTTTATTTAAGTATTTAAACCAGGATTCAAGATTTGGAAACATAAGGGTCCTAGCGAGATAGCTTAAATAGGGTTGAATTTCAGTTACCATCATCTCTAAAATGGCAATAATTACATTCATGAAATATATATTTTTTAATGTTTATTTATTTTTGAGACAGAGACAGAGCATGAACGGGGGAGAGTCAGAGAGAGAGGAAGACACAGAATCTGAAACAGGCTCCAAGCTCTGAGCTGTCAGCACAGAGCCTGACGCGGGGCTCAAACTCACGGACCGTGAGATCGAAGTCGGACGCTTAAAAGACTGAGCCACCCCGGTGCCCCTCGTGAAATACTTTATAGATAGCAGTACTCGATAATAAATATTTTAAACAATGTGCCACTCACATAATATGGTATGGTTAAATAAATTTCATATGTTTTAAAAAATATAGATACACTATTCACATAATGTGAATTATAGCTGTTAGGAAATATTTCACATCAAGGGAGAATGTTTGATTCCCTAGAAATACAAGCAAGCAATAAAATTTTACTCCTATTATGATTCTGTTTTGAAATAAATACATATATGAATAGACACCATAATATTAAAAGTTAATTCCTATGGTTGGACAATGGATGATACATTTTATTTTCTCCAGTTGATTTTTATACATCTTCTTTAATGTTCATATGTCTCTACTATGTCAAGAAAATTAATATTTAATTTTATAAGCCAAATGCTAATAATGCCCACCTTTAAGACTTATTTCAAAGTTTACGTGAGAAAATGCATGGAAGTTTTTGCTGGATATCATCAATAAATATCATTACCCCTTCGTGGAATTTGGCTTTCTACAGCTCTAAAACAACAGAAATAGACTAAATTATCCTTCAGGCTCTCCAACCTCAGAATTCTATGACTGGCTTTCAAGACAGTGCAAGTGCAGACAATCTGGAAATCTGGGCAGAGTGAAGTTCAATTGTCCTTGCACAAGGACTGATCTCCTAATTAAGATATAAGTGACAATTTAAGCAACACCGTGCCCTATCCACAAACATTAGCTCTCTCTGTTGATTAAAGTGAATCTAATTGGTCATTTATGAGGCAAACATATATCTGACATAAAGTAACATATCACATTTTTATTTTTTTAAAAGAAAAAAAAACTTTTGAAATTCTCAACATGTAACTTTTTTTGGATATAAAACTCCTCAAAATTGACAAAGGATGTGATAATTTTGTGCCATGGCTTTAGTATACTGTTCACTTGTTTTGATATGTGCTGCATGCTTCTTTCGAGCAAATTCAATGCTTTAATTTTTTTTATTACAATTATTTTCTGTGCACAGTGAAGTCTCAGTAATTATTGTTGACTCACTGAGTTATAATAGAGGTAAACAGAATAATAAAATCAGGCAAGCATTTTATGTGGACCATTTACAGATCAGCAAAGTTGCATAAGAAGATGTCATATCAAATTTTTGCCTAAAGGCTCAAGTAATAGTTCAGATCAAATGTACGTGTTTATGATATAATTCCTTATTCAAACCATTTAAAGAAAAAATTCAAAAACCAATAATTGTGATAATAAAAATAAAAAAAAGTATCTAAATTTTAAAATATGAAAAGAAGAAAAATCTCATTATAGGACTATACTGCAGAGAAATTACTCAAAATTCCACTTAATTTTCTTGTCTTTATCTTTTTTTGGATTTTATTTGCAAAATATGAAAAAAAAACTTCTAAAAATTTCATAAATGGGATAATTGCACTTACTTTAAGAAGTATATCAGGGCACCTAGGTGGCTCAGTCAGTTAAGCATCCAACTCTTGGTTTAGGCTCAGGTCATGATCTCACAGTTTTGGGAGTTCGAGCTCCACATTGGGCTCTGTGCTGCCTCACAGAGCCTGTCTGAGATTCTCTCTTTCCCTCTCTCTGCCCCTCCTCTGCTTACACAATGTCTCTGTCTCTCTCAAAAATAAATAAACTTAAAAAAGGAAGCATATCTATTAATATTTTATAATTAGTAGAGTCCAAATGATTGTACTATAAGAAATAGCCATGCATAAGCAATTGAATAAAAATGCACATTTTGTAAAAAAAAAAATTACAGATAAAAAAAACCCAAAAGTATAGTAACATCTTACTAATTAGGAGAATATTGTTCAAGGACATGGTCTTCTTAAAAATGTAGCCAGGAATTGAAATAATATTAAGAGCACTGACATTTCAAGTAGTACCTACATATTAAGCCAGTAAAAAATATAAAAGACAAAATTCCTACCCAACTCTTATGCATCTTGATTAATCTATTTAATAAAATTTGGTCAGTTCAGCTAAGGGTGGTAAGAATATCCTAAAAATTGCCAAACAACTTAGTTTAGTACATTGATTAATACTGAAATCAATTTTTTGGCTAGTTCGTCTGGCCTTCACATGTTTCAAAATAATATTCCTAATGTTGATGTGCAGTGGCATATCCATAATGAATCCTGTGTGTAAAGTTTGATTAAATTTTGGCTGAAATAATGATTTACATTGGACACGGTCGGTATAAGGCCCCCCTTAGAGTCTAAATCGTTGCTGTTTCTTTATTCTCTTCTTTTATTGCATTCATAATTATTTTATAAATAGAGCAATTAAATTAGAAATTCCATTTTATTTATGATATAGCAATGCTTTTTTGCTTACAAAGATAAAAAATGAAAATGCAGAGCTCGCAATTAAGGTAGTGATGGTCCCTTGAGTTTCCCTAACCTTAATATCCCTTTGAACAAAATAAGCTTGAGCAAACTCAAAACCAGTTTCTTTCAGAAACCTTGACTGACTAATAAGATTCATACAACATTTAAACAATATTAACTATACATTCTATTTGCCCTACATACACACATATATAGAGACATTATATATACAAAATTATTATGTCTATTTTAAGTCTGTATGCTTTTCTCATTATTTTCTAAGCAAGAAGAAATATACCAATAGAAATTGCTGCTATTCTGTTAACTTAAAAGTATCTCCATAACATGCTATGATGAATCTCAATCGGGCAGAAGAGATCATTGTTATTTGTATTATATGCTCCCCCACTCATAAATTTGCTTACTTCATGCTATTTAAATTATTTTCCTTATTTGTTAATAAAACATCACATCACTTTGTTACATATATCAATCTGTATATTAAATATCATTGCAGCTTAATTTATTTCTTTAGATTTAGACTTGACATAGATAAAATCTCTCATAATTTCTTTGTTCAACCCAGTGGATCACCATTCTAATCCCTTTGGGCTATTGGCTATGCCAGTCTCACTTGGGAAATAATAAAATAAGCAAACAAAAGATATGTTTTTAATTGTTTGTCCAAATAGGTAAAAATCATCTGAACTATGTTTTATAGATAGTTGCTCGTAACTTAGACAATGTATTGAAATTCTGAAAACACTTAGGAGGAATGTTGCAAGAGAAAAGTGAAAGATAATAAATGTCCACTATAGGAAAATAGCCTTTTTAAAAAATAACAAAGGGAGAAATTGGGTGATTTTTTCCCCTTCAGGATTTGAGTAATAGATAAAGAATATAATGTTTCCTTTCTGCAAGTCAAAAATTTCTAAACTATAGTTTTTAAACTTTTAAATCAATGCATTAAGAAAGTGCTTAAAAATCCCCTATCTTTCAGAATTCCTGGAGTTGGTTTCTTGTATGTAGTCATTCATTGACTTATTATTTTTGCAGACTTTAAGTTAGGTGTCTACTATTTTCCAGGTTATGTTGTAAATGTAGGCAATAAGCAAACAGATAAGTATCTGCTCTCACAGATCTTAGATTCTAGTAGCGAAGACAGAAATTAATTAATCACACTAGCACATTCACAATTAAAATTAAGTAACCTAAAAGAAAGATTCTATGAGTTTGTATTAAAAAGAAAACTAACATAGCCTAGGAAGTAGGGGTAGAGAGGATAATTTCACTCTGAGAAGGCAAAACATGAACTCCTATAAAAAATAGAATATGAACAAAGATTATTCCCTGCAAATGGATGAAAAATTTTAAAAACTCTCTTATTAGGAAGGAATGAAATCTAAATTAGGTACAGAAAGAAAGTAAAGGTGATGGTAACTGAATGGGGGAAACTAGGGTGTGCAAGGGGGGATGAAGAGTACACAGGACCTAAGGCAGACAATGGGGCATTTACTAAGGCATATTAAGCTGCTTTGGTTTTAACCAAAGAACAGCATGAAGCCATTGATAGATATTAAGCTAATTGTGTAATATAATGACATTTTCTATTTTTTTTTTTTTTTGAGAGTGAGAGAAAGAGAGAAGGTGCAAGTAACTGAGGGGCAGAGAGAGAGGGAAAGAAATGGGGCTTACCCTATGTGGGCTCAAACTCATGATGCTTAACTGACTGAGCCACTCAGGTTCCCTGACCTATTTTCAAAAACAGTAAATTCTAACTGTCAAATACAGAATAGACTGGAGACAGTCAGGGGCTGTTGTAACAGTCCAATGATAGCTTTGACCAAAGTGGTGTAGGTATAGATGAAGTGTAGATGAGTGAAATTTATGAGGTAAAATCGACAGGATGTTGCCATAGATTATATACAAGGGGTGATGAAGAGAAAGGAGTCAAGAATGTCTTCTAAGTGTCTGTCTTGAGAAGTTAGATGATTATTTGTATCATTCTTTGAGACAGAATACCCTGAATGTGGAAACAGACTATAGGTGACATAGTGAGTGCTTGTGTGTATGTGCATGTGTTTGTAGAAAATGACCTCAAGTGTTAGACATATTGACTGTGAGTATGAATGTTATGATAAGGGGAGACAGAATGGGCAGAGAGAGAGGAGTCAGGAGCTCAACTTGTGCTGGAGCTATGAAGATGGCTATAATTATGATATGGATAGATGGTAATTATAACTCCGGGTGCAAAGACATTGCCTTGGTCATCAGGAAAGCTTAGGATATGGGCTAGGTATCAGCAGACTGAACACTAAGGTGAGACAGGTAACTAGGTAGTAAAGGACAAGTCAGTCTCAAAACAGACATAGAACACAATTGGCAGATGGCTCTGAGGAAATCTAGAAGAGTAGTCTCACAGACACTGACAGGAGATGATGGTTCATAAGGCAAGTTTTGTAATCAATGTCACATTCTGATAGGGATACTAAAAAGGTGAGGACTGAAACACATTCATTAGGTTTGGTATGGTGCTAATCAGTGCTGAATTTGGGGAAGGTTTTTTTCAAGCGAGTGCTATCATCGTATACAATATCATTTGACCTTAGTCCATAATGAAAGCTAGAAAGCAACAGAACAAACTATCACAATTTTAAAGGAAAATACTTATCAAATGAGAGAACAAGATACCACGTAAAGTTTAAAAATAAATATGAGAACAATAGGGAAAAAAAACTTACACAAAAGCTTAGATGATTTGCTCTTCAAGCACTTTTCCAGAGAATGCACTGTATCAGAAAAAGCCATGTGTATAATGGACAGGAATTCATGACTGATCACAGAATGAGAGTGAGATGGAGAGTGATTGGTTGGCTTCATAGGCCTACGAAGCAATCAGTCCAAATAAGAAGGGACAGCAAATGGACTATCAGAAGAATATCTTCAATAAACTAATGAAATAGATTCCCAGAAAAAGCTAATAAAGTATTAGGATTGCCCCCTCCCACCCCCATGAAAAGAGTAGGAAAAAAATAAAGCATTTGGAGATTAGAGGAAAATGTATACACAAAAAGCAGACCAGAAGAAAACAAAACAAAAACTTCCAAAAAAGTCATGTTCAAAATGTGAAACAAAGTATAAACAGTGCTGATTTTAAAAATTCGCAGAATATAAGAAAGAATATGTTTGACCTTGACACTGGAAAATATTGTCGTTTTAGTGGCAAAGTGGTGATGTCTTTGGAGCCAGAAGAAGGAAAACTAATCACAGCTTAAACATGTCTCCTTTGGGTTTGCAGCAAAGGGTGCAAATAATGCAAATCTCTTAATGTTTTCAAAATTGAGGATCTACCTATAAACAGAACATGGAGAAGTAAAAACTATTAAATTAGAGAGAGGGAGGTAAAACATAAGCAAAGTAAGAGAGAAAAAAAAAAAAGTAGGAAATTTCAAGGAGGAAAGTGTAAGGGAGATAAATAACCAAAGAGAGAGAAGAGGGTTTAGAGAATTCCGGTGCTATTTGTTGGAACAAAAATAAAGACTTTAGTATAATATCAAGTTGACAGAGTCAAAGAAAACATAATCAAAACTGCAGGGCTTTCTGCCTTACTACAAAACATGTGTTCTTAAAAACAAAACAACCCAACATGTGTTCTCTAAGATAGCACTCTTTAAAAATAAGGTGTGAGGAAAAAATACAGAGCAAGTCAAAATCACGTAACTTTCTAAACTTGAACACTAACAAAAATGATTACCATACTGTGGGGTATGGTCATTTAACCCAGGTTCTGACGGCTTCCTCAAGGGATATTAAAAAGTACAAAAATAATAGCTCGGAAATCCTTGTGTCACGGTGAGGACACAGTAAGATGGAAGTGGAGTTTGGGTCAAAACGACGACCTGCCAGGATTTGAGGAAGCCGGGAGAGTCTGCATACAGGTGTCACAAGTTTATTTTCTTAAAATAGAGCTGAAAGGGCTTCTTGCATGTATGGTGGAGAGCAAAGTGATTTTTTTTTCTCTTTAGTTATAGTTCTGGTTCTGTTCTGCCTTCACTTTCTTAGAGAACAAAAAGCTAAGCATTAACAAGTTCCATGTTAATACTAACATTATGGCTCTTTTATCAGTACCACATGGAGCAGTTGATACTGCAGAAACACAGGTTGCAACAGAGCAGATTATAAAATAGCTATCGGCAATTGAAGAGGAGACAGAGAGGAGATGTAGGGTCTTATGTTATGTAAATTACCACGCATTTAGCAGGAAGCCAATAGAGTTTATCTAAAGTAGTAAATCAATAGCAAAAATGAATAAACATATAATTTAAATAAATCAAGGAAATGAACTAGGAGGATGAGTTGAGGGTAGTTGCCTCCAGGGATTGGGCCTGGGTTGTAGACTGCTGAATTTCATTGAGCTCAGCTGCTTTATTTTGTATTTTAATCATGTTCTATAACTTTGCTTAAGAATCAGTAAAAATAGTAAAAAACATAGATATTACTTCACGAAACAATATAGCTTCTAATCCATAATGCTAAGAACCACGATTTCTCTTTGCTCTTGGCTTACTATTGGAACAAACTGGTTATTTTATTTTTTTTCAATATATGAAGTTCATTGTCAAATTGGTTTCCATACAACACCCAGTGCTCATCCCAAAAGGTGCCCTCCTCAATACCCATCACCCACCCTCTCCTCCCTCCCTCCCCCCATCAACCCTCAGTTTGTTCTCAGTTTTTAAGAGTCTCTTATGCTTTGGCTCTCTTCCACTCTACCTCTTTTTTTTCCTTCCCCTCCCCCATGGGTTTCTGTTAAGTTTCTCAGGATCCACATAAGAGTGAAACCATATGGTATCTGTCTTTCTCTGTATGGCTTATTTCACTTAGCATCACACTCTCCAGTTCCATCCACGTTGCTACAAAGGGCCATATTTCATTCTTTCTCATTGCCACGTAGTACCCCATTGTGTATATAAACCACAATTTCTGTATCCATTCATCAGTTGATGGACATTTAGGCTCTTTCCATAAGTTGGTTATTGTTGAGAGTGCTGCTATCAACATTGGGGTACAAGTGCCCCTATGCATCAGTACTCCTGTATCCCTTGGGTAAATTCCTAGTGGTGCTATTGCTGGGTCATAGGGTAGGTCTATTTTTAATTTTCTGAGGAACCTCCACACTGTTTTCCAGAGTGGCTGCACCACTTTGCATTCCCACCAACAGTGCAAGAGGGTTCCCATTTCTCCACATCCTCTCCAGCATCTAGAGTCTCCTGATTTGTTCATTTTGGCCACTCTGACTGGCGTGAGGTGATATCTGAGTGTGGTTTTGATTTGTATTTCCCTGATGAGGAGCGATGTTGAGCATCTTTTCATGTGCCTGTTGGCCATCCAGATGTCTTCTTTAGAGAAGTGTCTATTCATGTTTTCTGCCCATTTCTTCACTGGGTTATTTGTTTTTCGGGTGTGGAGTTTGATGAGCTCTTTATAGATTTTGGATACTAGCCCTTTGTCCGATATGTCATTTGCAAATATCTTTTCCCATTCCATTGGTTGCCTTTTAGTTTTGTTGATTGTTTCCTTTGCTGTGCAGAAGCTTTTTATCTTCATAAGGTCCCAGTAGTTCATTTTTGCTTTTAATTCCCTTGCCTTTGGGGATGTGTCAAGTAAGAAATTGCTACGGCTGAGGTCAGAGAGGTCTTTTCCTGCTTTCTCCTCTAGGGTTCTGATGGTTTCGTGTGTCACATTCAGGTCCTTTATCCATTTTGAGTTTATTTTTGTGAATGGTGTGAGAAAGTGGTCTAGTTTCAACCTTCTGCATGTTGCTGTCCAGTTCTCCCAGCACCATTTGTTAAAGAGACTGTTTTTTCCATTGGATATTCTTTCCTGCTTTGTCAAAGATTAGTTGGCCATACGTTTGTGGGTCTAGTTCTGGGGTTTCTTTTTTTTTTTAATTTATTTATTTTTGGGGCAGAGAGAGACAGAGCATGAACGGGGGAGGGTCAGAGAGAGGGAGACACAGAATCTGAAACAGGCTCTAGGCTCTGAGCTGTCAGCACATAGCCTGACGCGGGGCTTGAACTCACAGACCATGAGATCATGACCTGAGGTGAAGTCGGCCGCTTAACCGACTGAGCCACCCAGGCGCCCTGTGGGGTTTCTATTCTATTCCATTGGTCTATGTGTCTGTTTTTGTGCCAATACCATGCTACAAACTGGTTATTTTAAATATTCTGATGAAAATTTTACCATCATGTGGAAAGAGTGCATCGGTTAGGAATCCTCGGTGCCCCAAACTCTTCTCTATCTTGCTTCCATCTCTACCCCCAGCTAGCCTGTGATGCAGTAGAGAAGGCTCAGGGTTTTCATTGGTCTGGAGAAAGCCTTGGCTTCCCCAACCCCAATTTATTTTCAAGTTATCTGGAGGAAGGCACTTAAAATCTTTTAGCTTTGCCTATAAAATGAGATGATAATAACTACTTTGCAATATTATCGGGGAGATGAAATTATATATAAATCTAAAGCACCTGGTTATCATAAGAGTTCAATAAATGTTCATTATCCTCATTTTAATAATTTTAAAATGTTTTAATTACATTTGGAAACTCAAAGCAAAATTGCTTTAAGCTTCTTCAAGTGGCAAAATTATACTTAGTAAACTAATGCACAATTGCCATGAGCAAACAGATTTTAAGATAATTTAACTCTCTGGTTCCCTCATATAATTGTTCTTTCTGATTTTCCATCGTATGATCTTAGTCCCTTATGTACCTCATACTTAGGGTCCTAGCAAATGATGGTGCATTTTCCTTTCCACTATTATCTACTTCAAGGTAAACAAGTCAGCCCAGTTGTGAGTGAATGGTCTCTTTAATAACATTTTGTCAGCTATTCACAGTTGAGTCAATAAAGGAAGACTGAATTTGGTAGTAAAAAAATTATTTTTTTACAAGCCGTCCTTTTAATTTTTAAGTGTTTCCTTTTCACAAGACTGGCCTTAGCTAGAGAAAAGGGCATGTATTCTGGGAGCATCATACTTCTTCCTGTCCCACAGTTAATGAGGCACATGAAGCATTGACTGGGGCTTGATCATGCATACAGAACAGGCAGCCAAGAGCAGGCACATTCTTCTCTTGCAATGAAACCATCTGCAGCCAATCCCAGCAGGTTTTCCTTCAGGGCTGTGAGCAAAAGGCAAGAATACAGATTGTTTCTC
This sequence comes from Felis catus, assembly GCF_018350175.1. Classification (NCBI taxonomy): domain Eukaryota; kingdom Metazoa; phylum Chordata; class Mammalia; order Carnivora; family Felidae; genus Felis; species Felis catus. Next base: position 38,346,572 of record NC_058368.1, on the reverse strand, counting down.
ATTCTACATCATTCTAGCGCAGCAGAGGCGAGATTCAAGAGGGAAAACTTAAACAAACATGTACAGATGTCTTTTTCCAGGTTATTTTCCAATTTCCAAATCTTGACTTTAAGTTGTATAATTAAGAAGAAAAAATTCTCAGATGAAACTAAGTGCATTTTCATACATTAGAGAAATAGGGTCATATGTGGAGAGATGCACATCTGCCGGGTCTTGATTTTAATCGTTTATTTGATAGATATTTCTGGACAAACAGACTCAGCCATGACCAGATGTAGCATGTCTCTGTTAATAATCTGAGCTAATTGAGTCTCCCTTTTGCCATTTGCCAATTATCTATGGATCCAGATTGAGAGTTTTCCTTTTTCTTGTCTTTTTTTTTTTTTCTGCTAGAAGGTTAGAGAAGCATAAACCAAAATATCAAGAAGGGTAAGGAATGTCTTTATGATTTTACTGCATCTGAGAGTAGCTGCCAATGTTTTTCTGAGAGCAGTTGAACAGAAAACAATTCAATAAACCTTCCTTGGAAAGTTTCACACAGATTGTGGATGGCTTTTAAAAGGATTTCTCCTTTTGATTAAGGGAAATGGAGGGGAGGAAAGGGAGGGAAATATTAAATGGAACATAGTCACTGCTGGAGTATAGATTTTCATTGCTCTGAGTGAGTGCTTGGTAGAGATTTTCACCACATCTAATGATCATTTTCTCAGTAGGCCGTAAAAAATTAGGAGATTACCTCTCTCATAATCAAGGCTCTATTTATCAAGCATACTACTTAATTTCATTGTTATTGATAACTGGCACATGTTATTCATTTATAAAACTTGCCCAAAATGATGTATTCTTAAGAAATGAATCATTCAAGAGCAAACAAGAGTTTCAGTTAGCAACTGATTATAATCATTTAGCAGTGAAAGGAGCAACTATTGGTGACATTACAGCCTTGAAAGAACTACCGTTGAAATTTTAATAGGAACTCACAGACAGAAAAGAGCAGGATCTTTTCTTTATACTAAGTTTATCAAACATAAACTGAACAAGCCTCTGAAGGTCAACACTATTAATGGGGAGGTTAGTGTTTCAAACATAGGAAACATCAGTGTACTTAAGCATTACGTACCAGTATTATTCAAAGAATGAAGCAATTTTGAAAAGGCAATGGATTGTGTGAATGAGAAACATGAATTTATTATTTGTGAACTGTGTTCTTTCAACTCTATAAAAAGTAAGTTTTCATCTTAGTCTAAAATGTTTCCCTTTTGGTGATCTTTTTGAAATGTGAGTGCAGTGGTGCTATGTGTGGAGATATATGCTGATTTAACTTCATATAAATGGTATAAAAAAAAAGATTTTCAAGAGTAAAATGAAATTAACATTAAAATGGGTAAAATAGTCTAAAATGAGAAACAAGGAAATGTACACTAAGTTTTTATTTATCTTTTTCTAAATCTGTTTCCAGAATTAAAATAGGAGCTTCTTGGGAGCTGAAATAAGCCTTATTTATCTTTGAATTTCTAATTCCAAGGACAGTGCCTGACACATAGTGGTTGCTAAAACAACAACAAAAAGCCATATTAAAAAAAAAAAACAGAGTTTTATTGGGTAAATTTAAGGTATCATTAGTAAAAATGTGGACAATGATAGCCTCAATTTTCTCCGCACTTGGGAGATGAGCCATACATAAATACAAAGACCCACAAATTAACTGCCTACCTATTCTGAATTATTTCCTTAACCCAGATGTACAACTTCTTGAAGTGGATATTCCACTTGAATTTTGTGACAAAGAGAAAGTGAAAGCAGAAACTATTGCCTGTACATTCTTTAAATGACAGAAAATTGTATTTGGGGGAGACAGAATCCCCACAGAGTTGATCACCGATGCTTATAAATTAAATATTCTATCTTTGGTTTAGACACAAGAACTCATTACGCTTAAGAATTAAATGTTGTTTCCCTGCCATTTTATTCCACCTTCTTCACTCTTTCCCCACTTTTTCTCCTTACTTTCCCTTCCTTTATTCTCTCATCCCCTTTTTGTGTGCTTACACATTTATGTGAAGTTATCCTGATTGAAGAGATCTTTTCAAATGAATTAGGCAAATATGCATCTAGGTTGTAGAAGGAATATACCATTCATGGGAAAGTGGAAAATGATGTTTTTCAGGCCACTGCAATAGGGAGAGGGTCCCAGACACTCAGTTGCCATGCTGTTATAAAACCTAATACAATAACAGTAATTCCAAATGCTGTTTCCTATTGTCTCAAACATGCCTTTTTAATTTTTTTATTTTTTAAATGTTTATTTATTTTTGAGAGAGAGAGAGAAAATGAGAATGAGAATCCCAAGCAGGCTCCACACTGTCAGCTCAGAGCCCTTCATGGGGCTTGAATCCACTAATCCTGAGTTCATGACCTGAGCCAAAATCAGGAGTTGGATGCTTAACCAACTGAGCTACCCAGGCAACCCTAAACATGTCTTAAAAAAAAAAAAAAATAACTGATTTAATTAAATGAGGGTATCAATAAAATCTGTATGTTAAATTTTCTTTAAGTTTCAGGATCAATATCATGATGGCACTATAATTACCTGAATTAGGAAACAAGTTTATACACTACAATTAGCTACTATGGTTTTTAGAACTCTATACATTGTCCCTTAAACTCTTGTTCCTTCTTATAATTTTGTTTTTAAGAAATCATACTGGGGGTCCCTGGGTGGCTCAGTCGGTTAAGCGGCTGACTTCAGCTCAGGTCATGATCTCGTAGTCCATGAGTTCGAGCCCACGTTGGGCTCTAGGCTGATGGCTCAGAGCCTGGAGCCTGTTTCAGATTCTGTGTCTCCCTCTCTCTGACCCTCCCCCATTCATGCTCTCTCTCTGTCTCAAAAATAAATAAACGTTAAAAAAAAAATGAAACCATATTGGGGACACCTGGGTAGCTCAGTTGGTTGAAGGTCTGACTTCGCCTCTGGTCGTGATCTTACAGTTAGTGAGATCTAGCCCAGCATCGGGCACTCTGATGTCAGCACAGAGCGCCCTTCAGATCCTCTGTCCTTCTCTCTCTGTACCTCCCCTGCTTGTGCTCTCTCGAAAATTAAACAACAACAGGGGTGCCTGGGTGGCTCAGTCCATTGAGCTTCCGACTTCGGCTCGTGTCATGATCTTGCAGTCTTGAGTTCCAGCCCTGTGCTGACAGCTTGGAGCCCAGAGCCTGCTTCAGATTGTGTGTCTCCCTCTCTCTCTGACCCTCCCCTGTTCATGCTCTGTCTCTCTCTGTCTCAAAAATAAAATAAAACATTAAAAAATTTAAAAAAATACAACAACAATAAAACACATCGAGGGGCACCTGGGTGGTTCAGTAAGTTAAGCAGCCAAGTCTTGATTTTGGCTCAGGTCATGAGATGACAGTTGTGAGACTGAGCCTACATGTGCTTGAGATTCTCTCTCTCTCTCTCCTTTTCTTTCTCTCTTCCTTTAAAGACAAAGAAAGAGAGAAAGAAACCATGCTGTATAATCGGTAAACTTAACTAGTCAGGGTCTTATTTCTTGTATCCCTGTGTTGTCCTGTAACTTGTATCTCCATCCTTTAAATTTTCTATAAATTGGTTTGTCCAGGCTTGATAAGAATAATATTTGGCATTTTTTTTTTTTTTTTTTGGCTAGTGTTCTTTAGTAGTGCTATTGTACATTTCCATACGGAGTAACAAAAATCTTTGTGTAGTTAACACAAAAAAAAACCTTGACCCTTATTTTTGCTATTTTTAAAAGCCTTAAAAACGTTAATATTTTCTCATTCCTTCTTTTTCTTTTGACTGAAGTATAGCTGACACACAATGTTACATTAGTTTCAGATGTACAACATTGGACACGTCCATTTGTTACACTATGTTCACCAAAAGTGTAGTTACCAGTGTATAATGCTGTTACGTAACATTGACTATATTCTCATGCTGTGGCCTGTGACTTGTTCATTCCATAACTGGAAGCCTGGCCTTCCCCTTGCCTTCAACAATTTCGTCCATCCTCTTACCTCCCTTCCCTCGGGCAGCCATCAGTTCTCTGTATTTATTGGTATTTTTTGCTTTGGTTTTTGGATTACACATATGGGTGAAATCATACGGTATTTCTTTTCATCTTTTTGACATATTTCATTTAGTGTGGTTACCGCTAAATCCATCCATGTTGTTGCCAATAGCAACATTTCATTCTTTTTTTATGGCTGAATAATATTTCATTAGCTGTACACACACACACACACACACTTTGGAATTAGTGGGTTTTTTTGTTTTGCTTTTGTTTTTTTTTTTTTTGTTTTTGTTTTTTTTTTTTTTTTGAGTAAATACCCAGTAGTGGAATTACTGGATCATATGGTAATATTCTTTTTAATTTTTTAAAGAGCCTCCATACTGTTTTCCACAGTTGACACACCAATTGGCATTCCCACCCACAGTGGAGTGTTTCTTTTTCTCCACATTCTTGTCAACACTTGTTGTTTCTTTCTGATTCTAGCTGCTTTGACAGGTATAAGATTTTTCATTGTTTTCAATGCATTACCCTGATGATTGGAGATGTTCAACATCCTTTCATGTGTCTGTTGGTCATCTGTAGGTCTTTTTGGAAAAATGTCTATTCAGGTGCTCTGCCCATTTTTAATCAGATTATTTGTGGTGTTGAGTTGTATACGTTCTTTATATATTTTGGATATTAACCCCTTATCGGACATATCACTTACAAATATCTTCTCCCATTGACTGGGATGCCTTTTTGTTTTGCTGATAGTTTTCTTCATTGTGCAAAAGCTTTTTGGTTTAGTATCATCACAAAAGTTAATTTTTGCCTTTATTTGTCTTGTCTGAGGAGACATATCCATAAATGTGTTGTTAAGGCTGATGTCCAAGAGATTACTCCCTATGTTTTCTTTTAGGGGTTGTATGGTTTCAAGTCTTATATTCAGATCTTTAATCCATTTTAAGTTTATGTTTGTGTATGGTGGAAGAAAGTGGTCCAGTTTCACTCTTTTGCATGTAATTGTCCAGTTTTCCCAACTGGACATTGGTCGAAGGGACTTTTTTTTCCATTGTACATTCTTGTCTGCTTTGCTGTAGACTGACCCTGTAAGCAGGGGATTATTTCTGGGCTCACTATCCTGTTCCATTAATCTATGTGTCTATTTTTGTGCCAGTACCATATAATTTTGATTGCTATAGCTTTGTATTAGATCTGAAAATCTGGGATTGTGATACCTCCAGTTTTGTTTTCTTTCTCAAGATTGTTTTAGCTATTCAGGGTCTTCGGTGGTTCCATACCATTTTTAGGATTATTTGTTCTAGTTTTGTGAAAACTGCTGTTGGTATTTTGATAAGGATTGAGTTGAATCTGTAAGATTTCTTTGAGTAGAATGGACATTTTAATGATATTCTTTCAATCCATGAGTATGGACTAGTTTTCCATTTCTCTGCATCATCCTCAGTTTCCTTTGTCAATGTATTATAGTTTTCAACGTGCACGTCTTTTACCTCCTTGGTTAGGTTTATTCGTAGGTATTTTATTCTTTATAGCTTGCCATTCCTTATTTATTATGGATAGACAGCTATACAGAAAATCTTCCCTTCATCAGCTAGTTGGTTAGTCTAAAGAATACTTTTTTTTCACCATTTTCCAGAATAATAGAGTTGATTTTCTGCTATTCAATGAAATTTTGTGGGTTTTGAGTGCCATTAAGACCTCTTGGGTTTAAACCTTTTAGGTATTTGAAACCATTTTTTTTTTAATTACTATCAATGCTTAAATGTGTCCAACTTTGTCCCATGATAACCTACTTAATTTGGTTTCTACCTCCTTTGACATGAACTTTGTAAATTTCTTTAGTTTTCTTTCTTTTGGTATGAGAGGATGTTCCTAGATTATTTTGTATACTTCCTGTCTAGGCCTTAAATCCAAAAATTTATTTTTTATTTTTTTTTTAATTTTTTTTTCAACGTTTATTTTTGGGACAGAGAGAGACAGAGCATGAACGGGGGAGGGGCAGAGAGAGAGGGAGACACAGAATCGGAAACAGGCTCCAGGCTCCGAGCCATCAGCCCAGAGCCCGACGCGGGGCTCGAACTCACGGACCGCGAGATCGTGACCTGGCTGAAGTCAGACGCTTAACCAACTGTGCCACCCAGGCGCCCCCAAAAATTTATTTTTTAAATGAGAAATGATATTTAGAAATCACAGTGTAGACTATAACAGTGTCTGTTTATTGACTTAATGATTCCAGTCCTCTCGATTTAACAGAGCTAGGAAATGTGTTTTAAGTTTGAAAATACATGATGAGTTTAAATATAAGATTACACATACAGTTCTGAATTTAAAATGAAATCAGGATCTCTTTTTTCCATGTTAGGCACTTACATAATTATTCAGAAAACTTGTATCTCAGAAAAACAATTCCAGGTGGCTACTAACAATGTGATACTAACAGCAGTTTTACCCTCTTCCCATTTTTTGGGTCACCTGACCAGGAGCCCAACTCTAATTACTGTATTTTAAAGTCACTTAAAGTAGTTCCTTTCAGGGGCACCTGGGTGGCTCAGTTGGTTAAGCATCCGACTTCAGCTCAGATCACGATCACAAGGGTCCGTGAGTTTGAGCCCCGTGTCGGACTCTGGGCTGATGGCTCAGAGCCTGGAGCCTGTTTCAGATTCTGTGCCTCCCTCTCTCTCTGCCCCTCCCCCGTTCATGCTCTGTCTCTCTGTCTCAAAAACAAATAATGTTAAAAAAAATTTTAAAAGTAGTTCCTTTCATTGTAATTATTCTATCAACACAATATATTTGTGTAATTTTTCTTTTGTAAAGATTACTTACAGAAAATAGAATTTTCTTTTAAAACTTTGGAAGATGAGCTGTATGGTATCAGAGGCAAATTTATAAAACATCAAATTCAAAGAAGTCAGGTTGTCACATTAAAAGCTTAATGTGAATACACATGTATACATATACTATAGTTTTCAAAGGAATTTCTACTCAGACGCCTGTGTAGCTACATATCAGGGCAAAAAAGCAGTAGCCATCTCACTGACTTTTAAAGAACATGTAAAGCTCTTCAACTGACCTTCTCAACTATGTGAAGCAGAAATTGTCACAATTATTTCAAAAGCTATAATAACCAAATGAGACCAAATTGTGCTGTACCAGAAAAATCTCATTAGCTACGGGCTAATTTCTCTTATCTTAGGTTATAATAGGATTGCATGTTTATTTTTATTTTTTTTAACATTTATTTATTTTTGAGAGAGAGAGAGTGCAAGCAGGGAAGGGGCAGAGATAGAGAGGGAGACAGAAGCAGGCACCAGGCTCTGAGCTGTCATCACAGAGCCTGACGCTGGGCTTGAAACCATGAACTGTGAGATCATGACCTGAGCCGACGTCAGATGCTTAACTGACTGAGCCACCCAGACACCCCTAATTGCTTATTTGAAATGCAACAGAAATTGCAATTAATACTTTTTTTTTCATGAATGCTGGAGTACTTTAAGCCAAATTATACATTTTTTTCTATTAAAACGTTTTCCATTTTAAAATGGGATGTTTGTTTTGAGTCTCTTGGGGAATGAGTATCCTGGAAAATAATGAGTTTGTCCTCATAGCCATAATATTATTTTAATTAAGAAGAGTATTGGGGAGAAGCGGCAAGATGGCGGCTTAGGAGGACGCTGGGCTCACCGCGCGTCCTGCTGATCACTTAGATTCCACCTACACCTGCCTAAATAACCCAGAAAATCGTCAGAGGATTAGCAGAACGGAGTCGCTGGAGCCAAACAAAGACGAGAGGCCCACAGAAGAGGGTAGGAAGGGCGGCGAGGCAGTGCGCGCTCCACGGACTGGCGGGAGGGAGCCGGGGCGGAGGGGCGGCTCGCCGGCCAAGCAGAGCCCCCGAGTCTGGCTGGCAAAAGCGGAGGGGCCTGACGGACTGTGTTCCCACAACAAGCGCGACTTAGCGTCTGGGAGGTCATAGTTAACAGCTCTGCTCGGAAAGCGGGAAGGCTGGAGGACAAAGGGAGGGAGAGCTGCTGAGCCCCCTGACAACAGAGCTCAGTTTGGTGGGGAACAAAGGCGCTCGCCAGCGCCATCTCCCCCGCCCATCCCCCAGCCAAAATCCCAAAGAGAACCAGTTCCTGCCAGGGAACTTGCTCGCTCCGCACAAACACCCAACTCTGTGCTTCTGCGGAGCCAAACCTCTGGCAGCGGATCTGACTCCCTCCCGCTGCCACAGGGCCCCTCCTGAAGAGGATCACCTAAGGAGAAGCGATCTAAGCCTGCCCCTCCTGCCCCCGTGCACCTTGCCTACCCACCCCAGCTAATACGCCAGATCCCCAGCATCACAAGCCTGGCAGTGTGCAAGTAGCCCAGACGGGCCACCCCACCCCACAGTGAATCCCACCCCTAGGAGAGGGGAAGAGAAGGCACACACCAGTCTGACTGTGGCCCCAGCGGTGGGCTGGGGGCAGACATCAGGTCTGACTGCGGCCCCGCCCACCAACTCCAGTTATACACCACAGCACAGGGGAAGTGCCCTGCAGGTCCTCACTACGCCAGGGACTATCCAAAATGACCAAGCGGGAGAATTCCCCTCAGAAGAATCTCCAGGAAATAACAACAGCTACTGAGCTGATCAAAAAGGATTTAAATAATATAACAGAAAGTGAATTTAGAATAATAGTCATAAAATTAATCGCTGGGCTTGAAAACAGTATACAGGACAGCAGAGAATCTCTTGCTACAGAGATAAAGGGACTAAGGAACAGTCACGAGGAGCTGAAAAATGCTTTAAACGAAATGCATAACAAAATGGAAACCACCACAGCTCGGCTTGAAGAGGCAGAGGAGAGAATAGGTGAACTAGAAGATAAAGTTATGGAAAAAGAGGAAGCTGAGAAAAAGAGAGATAAAAAAATCCAGGAGTATGAGGGGAAAATTAGAGAACTAAGTGATACACTAAAAAGAAATAATATACGCATAATTGGTATCCCAGAGGAGGAAGAGAGAGGGAAAGGTGCTGAAGGGGTACTTGAAGAAATAATAGCTGAGAACTTCCCTGAACTGGGGAAGGAAAAAGGCATTGAAATCCAAGAGGCACAGAGAACTCCCTTCAGACGTAACTTGAATCGATCTTCTGCACGACATATCATAGTGAAACTGGCAAAATACAAGGATAAATAGAAAATTCTGAAAGCAGCAAGGGGTAAACGTGCCCTCACATATAAAGGGAGACCTATAAGACTCGTGACTGATCTCTCTTTTGAAACTTGGCAGGCCAGAAAGAATTGGCACGAGATTTTCAGGGTGCTAGACAGAAAAAATATGCAGCCGAGAATCCTTTATCCAGCAAGTCTGTCATTTAGAATAGAAGGAGAGATAAAGGTCTTCCCAAACAAACAAAAACTGAAGGAATTTGTCACCACTAAACCAGCCCTACAAGAGATCCTAAGGGGGACCCTGTGAGACAAAGTCCCAGAGACATCACTACAAGCATAAAACATTCAGACATCACAATGACTCTAAACCCATATCTTTCTATAATAACACTGAATGTAAATGGATTAAATGCGCCAACCAAAAGACATAGGGTATCAGAATGGATAAAAAAACAAGACCCATCTATTTGCTGTCTACAAGAGACTCATTTTAGACCTGAGGACACCTTTAGATTGAGAGTGAGGGGATGGAGAACTATTTATCATGCGACTGGAAGCCAAAAGAAAGCTGGAGTAGCCATACTTATATCAGACAAACTAGACTTTAAATTAAAGGCTGTAACAAGAGATGAAGAAGGACATTATATACTAGTTACAGGGTCTATCCATCAGGAAGAGCTAACAATTATAAATGTCTATGCGCCGAATACCGGAGCCCCCAAATATATAAAACAATTACTCACAAACATAAGCAACCTTATTGATAAGAATGTGGTAATTGCAGGGGACTTTAACACCCCACTTAGAGAAATGGACAGATCATCTAGACACACGGTCAATAAAGAAACAAGGGCCCTGAATGAGACATTGGATCAGATGGACTTGACAGATATATTTAGAACTCTGCATCCCAAAGCAACAGAATATACTTTCTTCTCGAGTGCACATGGAACATTCTCCAAGATAGATCATATACTGGGTCACAAAACAGCCCTTCATAAGTTTACAAGAATTGAAATTATACCATGCATACTTTCAGACCACAATGCTATGAAGCTTGAAATCAACCACAGAAAAAAGTCTGGAAAACCTCCAAAGGCATGGAGGTTAAAGAACACCCTACTAACGAATGAGTGGGTCAACCAGGCAATTAGAGAAGAAATTAAAAAATATATGGAAACAAACGAAAATGAAAATACAACAATCCAAACGCTTTGGGATGCAGCGAAGGCAGTCCTGAGAGGAAAATACATTGCAATCCAGGCCTATCTCAAGAAACAAGAAAAATCCCAAATACAAAATCTAACAGCACACCTAAAGGAACTAGAAGCAGAACAGCAAAGGCAGCCTAAACCCAGCAGAAGAAGAGAAATAATAAAGATCAGAGCAGAAATAAACAATATAGAATCTAAAAAAACTGTAGAGCAGATCAATGAAACCAAGAGTTGGTTTTTTGAAAAAATAAACAAAATTGACAAACCTCTAGCCAGGCTTCTCAAAAAGAAAAGGGAGATGACCCAAATAGATAAAATCATGAATGAAAATGGAAGTATTACAACCAATCCCTCAGAAATACAAACAATTATCAGGGAATACTATGAAAAATTATATGCCAACAAATTGGACAACCTGGAAGAAATGGACAAATTCCTAAACACCCACACTCTTCCAAAACTCAATCAGGAGGACATAGAAAGCTTGAACAGACCCATAACCAGCGAAGAAATTGAATCGGTTATCAAAAATCTCCCAACAAATAAGAGTCCAGGACCAGATGGCTTCCCAGGGGAGTTCTACCAGACGTTTAAAGAAGAGATAATACCTATCCTTCTCAAGCTATTCCAAGAAATAGAAAGGGAAGGAAAACTTCCAGACTCATTCTATGAAGCCAGTATTACTTTGATTCCTAAACCAGACAGAGACCCAGTCAAAAAAGAGAACTACAGGCCAATATCCCTGATGAATATGGATGCAAAAATTCTCAATAAGATACTAGCAAATCGAATTCAACGACATATAAAAAGAATTATTCACCATGATCAAGTGGGATTCATTCCTGGGAGGCAGGGCTGGTTCAACATTCGCAAATCAATCAACGTGATACATCACATTAACAAAAAAAAAGAGAAGAACCATATGATCCTGTCAATCGATGCAGAAAAGGCCTTTGACAAAATCCAGCACGCTTTCTTAATAAAAACCCTTGAGAAAGTCGGGATAGAAGGAACATACTTAAAGATCATAAAAGCCATTTATGAAAAGCCCACAGCTAACATCATCCTCAACGGGGAAAAACTGAGAGCTTTTTCCCTGAGATCAGGAACACGACAAGGTTGCCCACTCTCACCGCTGCTGTTTAACATAGTGCTGGAAGTTCTAGCATCAGCAATCAGACAACAAAAGGAAATCAAAGGCATCCAAATTGGCAAAGATGAAGTCAAGCTTTCGCTTTTTGCAGATGACATGATATTATACATGGAAAATCCGATAGACTCCACCAAAAGTCTACTAGAACTGATACAGGAATTCAGCAAAGTTGCAGGATACAAAATCAATGTACAGAAATCAGTTGCATTCTTATACACTAACAATGAAGCAACAGAAAGACAAATAAAGAAACTGATCCCATTCACAATTGCACCAAGAAGCATAAAATACCTAGGAATAAATCTAACCAAAGATGTAAAGGATCTGTATGCTGAAAACTATAGAAAGCTTATGAAGGAAATTGAAGAAGATTTAAAGAAATGGAAAGACATTCCCTGCTCATGGATTGGAAAAATAAATATTGTCAAAATGTCAATACTACCCAAAGCTATCTACACATTCAATGCAATCCCAATCAAAACTGCACCAGCATTCTTCTCGAAACTAGAACAAGCAATCCTAAAATTCATATGGAACCACAAAAGGCCCTGAATAGCCAAAGGAATTTTGAAGAAGAAGACCAAAGCAGGAGGCATCACAATCCCAGACTTTAGCCTCTACTACAAAGCTGTCATCATCAAGACAGCATGGTATTGGCACAAAAACAGACACATAGACCAATGGAATAGAATAGAAACCCCAGAACTAGACCCACAAACGTATGGCCAACTCATCTTTGACAAAGCAGGAAAGAACATCCAATGGAAAAAAGACAGCCTCTTTAACAAATGGTGCTGGGAGAACTGGACAGCAACATGCAGAAGGTTGAAACTAGACCACTTTCTCACACCATTCACAAAAATAAACTCAAAATGGATAAAGGACCTGAATGTGAGACAGGAAACCATCAAAACCTTAGAGGAGAAAGCAGGAAAAGACCTCTCTGACCTCAGCCGTAGCAATCTCTTACTCGACACATCCCCAAAAGCAAGGGAATTAAAAGCAAAAGTGAATTACTGGGACCTTATGAAGATAAAAAGCTTCTGCACAGCAAAGGAAACAACCAACAAAACTAAAAGGCAACCAACGGAATGGGATAAGATATTCGCAAATGACATATCGGACAAAGGGCTAGTATCCAAAATCTATAAAGAGCTCACCAAACTCCACACCCGAAAAACAAATAACCCAGTGAAGAAATGGGCAGAAAACATGAATAGACACTTCTCTAAAGAAGACATCCGGATGGCCAACAGGCACATGAAAAGATGTTCAGCGTCGCTCCTTATCAGGGAAATACAAATCAAAACCACACTCAGGTATCACCTCACGCCAGTCAGAGTGGCCAAAATGAACAAATCAGGAGACTATAGATGCTGGAGAGGATGTGGAGAAATGGGAACCCTCTTGCACTGTTGGTGGGAATGCAAAGTGGTGCAGCCGCTCTGGAAAGCAGTGTGGAGGTTCCTCAGAAAATTAAAAATAGACCTACCCTATGACCCAGCAATAGCACTGCTAGGAATTTATCCAAGGGATACAGGAGTACTGATGCATAGAGCCACTTGTACCCCAATGTTCATAACAGCACTCTCAACAATAGCCAAATTATGGAAAGAGCCTAAATGTCCATCAACTGATGAATGGATAAAGAAATTGTGGTTTATATACACAATGGAATATTACGTGGCAATGAGAAAAAATGAAATATGGCCTTTTGTAGCAACGTGGATGGAACTGGAGAGTGTGATGCTAAGTGAAATAAGCCATACAGAGAAAGACAGATACCATATGGTTTCACTCTTATGTGGACCCTGAGAAATTAACAGGAACCCATGGGGGAGGGGAAGGAAAAAAAAAAAAAAAAGGTTAGAGTGGGAGAGAGCCAAAGCATAAGAGACTGTTAAAAACTGAGAACAATCTGAGGGTTGATGGGGGGTGGGAGGGAGGAGAGGGTGGGTGATGGGTATTGAGGAGGGCACCTTTTGGGATGAGCACTGGGTGTTGTATGGAAACCAATTTGTCAATAAATTTCATATAAAAAAATAAATAAAAAAAAAGAGTATTGGAATTCCAATTAATGGTCTGGATTCCCTTTTTAACAATTCTTAAAAAAAAAAAAGATCAATGGTCTCAAGTTTTTAGTGGTTTCAATTCCCTTTTAAATCAGCAACAGTCACAGCTGCAACTAGTGATCTTTGGGATTGAAAAAAGAAATGAGTATGTAGTACTGGAAAGAGACCTTTTTTCTAGTTACATATCCTTGTACTGACACTAGAGTACATAGCCACAACTTTAAGTTAAAATGTAAGTGACCCTGAAGACTTAAAATATTTTAAGCTATAAACTACAGGTAAAGAGTATGGAAAGAACATGTTTGCAAAAGGTAATTCTGTCTAGACTTGGTATGAGTCCCCATCCAAGGACACATAGTTTTCTACCCAAGTCTATAAAGCCTGAATACTGATGTCTTTTGGAAACTACCGATAAGCTCATAAAACATCTAAAACTGATGGCTTGCAATGACTAGAGATCAAGGTTTAATATAATTATTCTATCTAGTAGGCAAAGCCAAGATGAAAATAGTTATTTTACAGTAAAATATAGTCTCACATTAAAAGGATTCTTTGATACATGCCTGATTTACATAAAGCCCCAAAAGATGCAATTTTATCACAAAGACTGCAATGCAAAACTATATAAGATAATGCAAAACTAATATCTGAATTGTATAATTTATCTTTGCATAGTTTTATCATTTGGAAGTAAAAGCTCGAAGCACTATCTTATCTATTTGTATCTATTTGTATCTATATTTATATAGAGATAGATGATAGATAATCCTTTAGCTTATAAAAAAAAATTGATGCCATGGACTAAAAACATGACCTTAATCAAGAAGTTTCACCACATGGTTCTCTGAAGAAGCTTGGATACTGAGAGATGACACTCTCCCTGAGTTCAGCCTGTGCACCATCTCAAAGGGATCAGAGTTGGCATTTAGCTGAATGTGGAGCAAGAATAGACAGACTGCTATGCTGCTCTTCTGTTCAACAGCCTCATCACAAAGGACAGGTTCAACTTGGTGCAGGGTTTTGTGCTTGTCAGAATAGAAACCTACAAAAACATAGACAAATGTCATCATGAAAGCAGATATAGAACCTGTAACCTTCATAGACAAGGCTTTGGAAAAAGAAGTCACAGGTTACTGCCTTTTGACATCTCCCCACAAATTGGCCATGAAAGCTGTTTCCATGGTGATTTTACATTGAGCCATGACCTGTAATTCTCTTAGCTTTCCAGATTCATCTTTCCATTTAATATAACCTTTGAGATACATGTTATTATGCATAATGTGATATTTGGTTGACAGGGTTTTATTAAACTCATTTTGATTATCCAAGTTAAAGAAATGGGGGCTAGAAATAGCTTCGTTGATTTCAGTGTTTAAAAAAATAATAAAGTGACCAATGGTTTCAGGCTTAGCTTATTCAAAGTGGTTGTGAGACCTTGAGAATGTCAAGTAACCATGTGGAATCAGGTTCCTGTTCCACTAACGATACGTTTTTATATGTCTGTAACATCTGTAACTAGTCTGCCAGACCAAAAAAACTACAGGACATTTGACTTTATGAATAGTGTTTTTTTCACTACTACTTTTTAAGTACATGTTTGTTGACTCAAATTCCCTTGGATAATAGCAACTCACATGCTGAAATATTTGATAATAGTTATCAGACAAATAAATAGCAATTTGTCACTTGAATTGCAACAAAGAAATAGGCCAAAACATACAAGGATACATTGATTTAAACCCCTTCATCATGTGTGTCTGAGAAAGTTGAAAGCTAATCAAATGCAATTTTAATATGAAAAAATGTGTCTGAGGCCAAAGATAAAATAATAACAGAGAATAAAATAATCAAAATGGAAATAAAACAACAATTAGATAATTACCAAATAGCACAGTTTCTGACAATGTAGAGGAGATGACCCAGTCTAATCACTATACTAAACCTAGGATAATAGAGTTCAGAAAGTCATTTTATAGGGTTTCAAAGGGTAGAGATTTGCATATTATATTTGAAACTGAAGCATAGAATTGTAAGAGTTCATTTACTCGCTTGTACTTTCTGATAAAATGTTCCCTTACAAACCACTTCACATCATTAATTACACATTTTCTGTAGAGACATCTAAAATGATTACAGAATTTTCACTAAAGGGAAAAAAAATCCAACAGGAGAATTCCTCAGATTTTGTTAGAAAAAGGGAGGACCCTGGGATCTGAAAATGAAGAGAAATGATGGCATGTCGTGTCTTCCATGTCGCATTATAAGTTTTTAAAAAGCAGGTCTGTAAGCTTTCTGGTTTAAAAACCCATGGTTTTGGGGCGCCTGGGTGGCTCAGTTGGTTAAGCGTCCGACTTCAGCTCAGGTCACGATCTCACAGTCCGTGAGTTCGAGCCCCGCGTCAGGCTCTGTGCTGATAGCTTGGAGCCTGCTTCTGATTCTGTGTTTCCCTGTCTCTCTGCCCCTCCCCCATTCATGCTCTGTCTCTGTCTCAAAAATAAATAAACGTTAAAAACATTTTTTTAAATAATAAAAAAAAAACCATGGTTTTAACACCAAAGCACCCTCCTATTTAAATCAGGAACTGTTGTAATCCCCCATTGAGTTTCATTATTCACATGCAGTTACTGAATTCTGCCAGATCGTTTATTTCCCCAGGAAACAGTTGTTTTGAAAATGTGGCTGGTGATACCCCAAAATGGAATACATGATTACATATATAGTACTTGGCCAAAAGAAAGTTTTTTCCATTGCCCTTCCTTGAGTCTGATGCTTAGTGGACTTTAGGAAATACAAATGGGCTAAGGTTTTGTGTTTTTTTTTTTTTTTTCTTTTCCTCTTATTTTGCAGAAATGTATCGAGTGGAGGTCTATTCTGACTTCATCATGCATTGCATGTGAGTCACCTGTGGATCTTGCGTACCTACAGAGAGTTCAGAGATTTGGGGTGGGGGGGTCTGGCCTTTCATACTTCTGTCAGGTCCTCAGAGGATGCCAAAGCACTACTGATCTGAGGACCACATTTTGAATTGCAAGGGTTTAGAAGCAGGAAACCACTGGGGGCATTTTTTGGCTTTTCTCCTCCCTTTCACCTGGGTAAGAACAGAAAAATAGTGATAGTTGCTGAAAGAGTAAACAGATGAGGTGAAATTGACAGTTCTTCCAGACCCTAGGTGGAAAAAAAAAAAAAAAAGATTTACTAGAGATTTTGCAGTGGGAAAAGATAGATACTAATTTTATTAGCTTTCAGAAAAGTGAACATAAGTTTCACGTTCATGAAATTAAAAGCTAACATCAACAGATACAACAACAGTGATAACAATATGCATCCTGTGAACAGAGGGCAAAGCTGATTAGGACATCAGGATTGTTGGATCCTGAGCCCCTGTGTGCCGAGAGCAGATGTCGCCTTTTCTAGTTAGCAGTTTAAATTTCAGAACAGCATACAAAAGAAACAAACAAAACAGGTAATAAATAAAACCCAACAGTGTTGTAGAGACTTTCTGCGTTTTTCTCTGCTAATAATTATCTCAGTCTGCAGTACAAAGACAAGTTATTCTTCGAAGTCAATGCTCATCTCAGACACCCCTGGGAAAAACAGGGAAATGTAAGAGTGTAACCAAATGTGAAAAGTTTACCAGCTGTAATGACCTCTGGCTCCCTGTGTTACAGATGTGCTTAGGAGAGTTTCTTCATATGCTTTATAACTTCCTCTTTGGCCACAACCTTGATGCAGAAAAATCACTAAAAAGAACGTATTAGAGCATGGTAATGCCCACAGTACACCTCTCTGGCTGTCCCTGTGTCCTCAGGCATACATCTAACTTTCTTTCGAACTCATTCTGTTTGAAAATGAAAAAAGTACACGATAATGCTACTTCCTGCGTTAACATCTAGTGCATAATGATGTTGCCAAATTCATCTTTTTATAGTAATATAACCTATGAAATAAGATTTTTTGAGGATTAATTTTATTTTCAATAAGCTTTTGCATAAAGACATTTAATCTTGGCATACGTGATTTGCTGTCTTCCACACATGTTGCAGTTGGCAGAAGAAAATATTTTTGTCATGCTGGTAAGGGACGCGCCATGCGATTTGCTGTATCATATCAACTGATGTGATTGTAGGACACAAACCTCCAATAACACCTTGTCTCACACCACACTAGTGTGCATGGACCGTCAAGATGAATGAATGAAAGGTAGCAATAAGCAGGTTTCATACAGACTTCTCAAATCTTAAGCAATATGTGTTTGCTTTTCAAATGAGCTGTTTGGTATGCATTTTATATTCAATTTGAAAGGCTTATTTACTCGATACAGATTAGTTCTTAGAATGTATTTTTTTTATAAACTCTTCAATACTTTTTGACCATCTTGAATTGGAGTGCAATCTGATTAATTTTTTGGCTAAGTGTTAATGTTCCTATCGTAGTGATGTCTAAAACATAAAACAAGTTATAAAAGTAATAAACAGGACTTCAAGTTACACAACTCTTAAGTTACTTCAACAAATAACTGGTTCTAAAAAAACTGGTTTATCTGGTTATAGAAAAGTTACAAACTATTTCTTGCATTTCTTTTTACATAGAAACATCAAAAAGCATATAGGTGAGTATTCATTTTAAAATAAACAGGCATGCCACTCTAAATTCAGATGATATGTAATACAAGCCTGCCATCTGCTGGCTACATCAGATCGGAAAACTCCTCAATGACAAGAAATGAATTACTCTGTAATCACTATTTAAATTTTAAGTGGGATAAAGCATTTTATATTGTGACCAGTTTTCAATTCATAATAAGAAAACCTTACTTTATAGCCTAAAAGGTAGATTAGTATCCTAGTAAAAGGTTTTGTAAATACTGTATGGATAGTACGTCCAAATACTATTGTCATCATTTTTGTGTTCATTATCACTGCATTAAATCCTTCCTGAAAATGTGGCCCCTAAAGACAGCACTGAATTTAGAGTTTTTAACTATAAGATAATCAACAGTGAAAAAACTTATATTTTTTTTAACATTTATTTTTGAGAGAGAGAGCTAGAGCATGAGCAGGGGGAGGGGTAGAAAGAGAGGGAGACACAGAATCCAGAGGAGGCTCCAGGCTCTGAGTTGTCAGCACAGAGCCCGACCCCGGGCTCAAACCCAGGAACCCCAAGATCATGACCTGAGCTGAAGTCGGAGCTTAACCGACTGAGCCACACAGGTGTCCCTACAATGAAAAAAACTCAGAGAGTATAAAATCTTAAATTTATATAAAGCCAGTACTTTTATAAGTTATTAATAAAAACCTGGAAATGATGCATACTAAACAAAATGTGTAATTACTAGCATATATAATCCTTCTGCTAAAAAGAGAGCAAAATTTGGTTGGAAAACCACCTTATGCATGATGTGACTGTGCTTGTATAAAACATTTTTAGATATTTTTAAAATTACTCATATTTGTGCCAATATTTATTTAAATTTTCTAATGTTTATTTTTGAGAGAGAGAGAGTGGGAGAGGGGCAAGGTGAGAGGGAGACACAGAATCTGAAGCAAGCTCCAGGCCACGAACTGTCAGCCCAAAACCTGATGCGGGGCTTGGACTCATGAGCCGTGAGATCATGACCTGAGTTGAAGTTGGATGCTTAACCGACTGAGCCACCCAGGTGCCCCAATATTATTTATATATATAAACATACACAGACAATTATCTCCTGAAAGATACACACCAAATTACTGATGGTGGCCACCATTAGAATGTGAGAAAGGGATAAACATTTTATATTTGGACATTATGTAGGAATAACGATATTTCAGAATAAATGTCACATGGCCAACCATGCTGTACTTTATTTCTCTTTCTGTCATTAAATTTAATAAATTATAATTAATTGCATATTTTTAATATTTTTATTGAACATCTTAATTTTAAATGTTTAATTATGAGAACCAGTTTTAAGATATTTAAGTAACAATCTTTGAAATGAAAACATTTCTTTAGAAATGCACTGAATGGTAAGAGCAAATAGAACAGAACAAATCTTTCCTTGAAAGTACAGGACTAGTTCTAAAAAGTTCAAGCCAAAAATAGAAAATCAACAAAATGTCAATCTCTAATTTCTTGGTAATTTTTTGTAATTATAATACTTCAAGATAGTCTTTGATATGAAAAAGACAAATATTAAAAGTTTATTTTTAGAATGTAAATGACTAATGTGGGAATTGAGCTCTGACTTAAAATTGGAAATTTAAGAATTAGAGGACTTACTCCTTAACTATTGGGACCAGAATTTTATGAGAAGTTTAAATGCAGTCTGTATGTTAAAAACATTCATCTTGTGATAGATTTCATTATTAGTCTTGCAAGTAAATAGTAAACCCAATAAATAAAAAGATTTCCAGGGCGCATGGGTGGCTCAGTCAGTTAAGCATCCAACACTTGTTTTTTTTCATTTTTTTTAATATGAAATTTACTGTCAGATTGGCTTCCGTACAACACCCAGTGCTCATCCCAACAGGTGCCCTCCTCAAAAGCCCATCAACTCACTTTCCCCTCCCTCCCACCCCCCATCAACCTTCAGTTTTCATTTTGGCTCAGGTCATGATCTCATGGTTCCTGGGATAGAGCCCTGCCATTGGGCTCTTCACTGCCAGCCACAGATTCTCTCCTTCTGTCTCTCCCCTACTTGCATGTGTGCTCTCTCAAAATAGGCAAACGTTAAAAAAAAAAAAAAAAAAAAAAAAAAAAAAAAAAAAAAGATTCGAGTGGGTCAGTTGGTTAAGTGTCCTATTTCCTTTCAGGTCATGATCTCCTGGTTAGTGGGTTGGAGCCCTGCATTAGGCTCTGTGCTGACAACTCTCAGCCTGTAACCTGCTTCAGATTCTGTCTCTCTCGCTCTCTGCCCCTCCCCCACTTGCACTCTGTTCCTCTCTCAAAAATAAACATTATAAAAGAAAGATTTTGAAATTATCCAAGTACCTTTAAAACTAACAATACTATAAATAATACTGGGGCAGGAAGTGTTAGGAACATACTTTTTGTCCTTATTAAAATAACTTTGGCCACTCAATGACTTCACATAGAATTCAGGATCAGGCCTTGAGAGCACAAGAGAAGAATAAAGAGAAGAATATATTGCTACAAACTCCATGGCAGTTTGTAACCTGTAAAACTTCTAGAGTAAACTTAATGCTAAAGAGAAAGCCATCTGTACCTTGTGGAATTAATTAGCAATTGATTTAGAGTAGCAATAAATGCATACTTGCTACTATGATCCTGAAGAGTATTCTTTAGGGACTTATGTCTGAAATGTAAGTTAAAGGAGCCCACTGAAAACATCTAACTCAATTTTTTTTTGGCTTCCAATTTGAAATTCTTAATGGTAGTATGTTAACATAGGAAAACACCTAAGTGAAACAGAACCTAGTACTCTCTAGGGTCTCTAAATGTCCCATGACATGGATTTATAGTGTAATTTGCCCTGAGATACAGATAGGAGCAGAAGTAGGTAAACTGACAAGTTTAACTGATTACACCAAGTAAAACACAAGAAATATAGTTGTTCCTGAAGCATGCAGGAGTTAAGAAGTGTAGGTGTTCTTTTAAATTAAATTACATTAAGAGATGACAGTGAACAAGGTTCAGTGCCATAGCAGTTAGATTTTAAACTTCTTATCAAGTGAACTCAGGTAGAAGATGAGGATTACTTGATCTTTGCAATCTATTTTTTCTATTACTTTGAAAAGACAATGTTTTTTAAAGTCGGTTGAAATGAACCAAGATAGAAATAATATATTCTTCACACTTTCAAAGCTACTTTCGAGGGTAGGAAATAAATGACTTCTTGAGATAAGGCAGCTTGCATAGATATTTTAAATATATGTTTTTAGCACATAAAGAGCATTTTGTGCAAATTTGGTATCAGAGCAGAGGTCAAAATTGGTGAAGACACAATTTCCTAGTATTTTGTTAATTCCTAGTAATTTTTCAAACCCTTTGGCTTTAGTTGGTCATAAAGGCAATGATTCTCTAATGATGGCTGCACAGGTCATGTGTATGATACACACAGCACGCTACTCAGTAAATGTATTCCCACTCAACAAAACAGCTTTTTCAACTTCCTATTTCAAGTAGTCAAGTACATTTTTCTCATTCAGTATAAAAGTATGTAGGCGACTCAGTTATCTCAGAAAAAATGGCTAGAATAAAACTTATCGGTAGTCATATTATTTATGGGTGAAGTTAATGACTTACAAACTTCTCAGCCCCTCACTGGGAGGAAATTGAATAAAATAAACATATAAAAGAACTTAGCGTTCTTTAGTTGAAAGTACATAAAAATGTATATATTTGTATATAATTGTATATAAGCTTTATGGTTCACAAAATTGAAACCTGCTTTTGTGTAAAATGTAGGCAAATTTCTTGTTGAATTACTGACTTATTTCCTTTTTCAGATCAAGTCATGGATATCTGAATTGCAAAGAAGTTTAAAGAATCATTTATGTGAGCCCTACTTCCTGACTAAATCTCTTTTAAAACTATCTCAATGAGTATAGTTGCACTGCTAATAAACTTCTATCGGACAGAAATTGATAATACAGTTAAATTGTAGACAGAGTCTTAATTCTCTTAAATAGCTAATGGGATAACCAGATACCAGTTAATTACTGAATAATAAAATTATATGAAAAGATCATTACAGTTATTTCTGCCATCTTAATAACGAAATATGACAAATACAGAAGTTACGTGTTTCCAAGAAAATGTTGACTATCATCACTGGTTTTATTTGGTGGCTTAATTTCTTGCACAGGAAATGAAAGTGCCATGCAGACATTAATGGTTTAAAACATACTTAACTACATGTATGCATTGTGAACATTTTTTTACTTGTTTTTCATAGAGCTAAATATTTATCCATTAAGCTTATCCAGTGTATTCATTCATTAATGATTTATTGAACATGTACTTTGTTCACAATTCTATACCAGAATCTGCAGGAAAAAACTATCAGCTTCTAAGTGGCCTGAAATTTAGCTGCAAAGATAAACCATGAGGGATTCTATAATTAAACATAATAATTTTCTAATCTCAAGCAGCAGCATAAATAGAACTTCCATGGAAATAAGTTGTGCGCTAAATATTCAGAAAGCATTAAAATCTTGAACTCTATTCTAATGTTCTTTCCACTCTGTGAATATGCAGTAAATATTTAAGGCTGATGAAAATTAAGAACAAGAAGACACCTTATTCTTTTTTTTTTTTTTTTTTTTTTTTTTTTTTTTTTTTTTTTTTTACAGAGAACTGAATGCTTTCCCTGGAACTTTTCTGATGTTTCAAAAGATATGGAGGGGCATTGATAAACTACATTCTAAAAGTTAAGGAGGCAGTGTGGACCCTCATAACCAGTAGGCTAAATAAAGAAGGCATTTATCTTTTTAGTTTAACAGGAAGTCTGGATATAGGCAGTGGTTGGTCTGGTGTACCCTTTCAAGGATATCCCCATGGGTACAAATATGTCCTCATGATTCAAACTTTCACCCTCCTGGCTGTAGGATAGCCACCTCACCTCTAGCCAGAAAAAGAGCCACACACCTTTTCACTGCAAAAATTGGACTTTTTGTCTTAGAAGAAAAGATATCCTCAGCAAATGAACGCTTACAACTCTATGGCCAAAACTATTTTATAAGCTGCATCTAGCTGGAAAATGGTTAGAGGAAAAGTATTTAACTTGCTATACTCAACAGTAGACAAAAGCAAGGTAGAAGGTAGTTCGGTTTCAATGATGAATGAGCCAAATTAGAGTGTGTTTCACAATGAATGCAAAGTGGGTTGACGACGAATCTAGGGTCTCATTTTTTCCCCAAAAGCATTTATGAAACTTTTCAATATCTGAAAAGCTATTCTATAAAAAGGTGGTATGCTAGCATATGCAGCCTCTTCTTACATGCTCTATTTTATAATCGTCATTACGTTTTGTCAGTGTTCTTTGATTGCTTTATCCTGTACATTTTCAGAGAGAAATCTCAGTGCAAGTCATAATAGCTTTCAAATTGTTTGAGAGAGTTTCTGTTACAAATGTTTTTATAGTGGACTGATGCCTTATGTGGTGGTTACTGAAAATGGATGTGCAAATGGTTTTAATATGGGGAGAGCTTGAGAATGAGCCAAAATATTCGGAGCAGTTATAATCTAGCTCGTCCAACTAACAGTGAAATCTCCAAGTGAACATGTCAAACACACGGAGATCAGATAACGGTTTAAAATGTTCTTCAGTAATGACCTTATGACCATTTAAACCAGGTGTACCTGGCTTGGGAGAAATCTATTTCATCCGGGCTGGTTTATTTAAAATACCTTAGGTCGAAAACAGGCCTCAATATATCTAAACGATTTTTAAATGAGTGTTCCATGAGTGTTGTTTTATAGATTCCAACATACTTGGTTCTAGTCTTGATTACTAAACACTATAGCTAACATTTTAAATGTACATATGGTTAATACCCGGCATTGTTCTATATGCCTTACTTAAATAAACTCATTTAACCCTCTTAACAATCCTGTGAAGCAGTAACCATTATTTTCCCCATTTTATAAGTTAGGAAAATAAAGAACAGGGAGAGTTAAGTAAATTTCCCAAAGCCACATAATCGGCAGGCTGGGATTGAAACTGCGGAATTTCCCACAATACTTGTAGCTTCTCTACAAGTCTATCGATCACACGAAATAGAATACTTTCTAGGCAACAAATATCTTAATGCCTTATTAATTGCTTTTATCTGGACTGTATGGATAACACTTATTTCGATATTTATCTTATTTATAGAAGAAAGATTTGGTAACTGTATAAATGTCTGGGATTTAGGAAAATTCTCTGCTCAGCTTGTCTCCTGAAATATTTATGGACTACATATATATCCCATATTTATGATATTCATAATTAATAAATAAGTTTGTGGGTTTTTCGTTAATGGGAAACAAGGGTAAGAAGATGTAGGTCTTGCCATTCTGCTGCTAATCTCTTTCTGAAACTTTAATAAACTGCACTAGAACCAACGTATGGCAAATTTAATACAGTGGGAGAGAATAAAACAACATCTGCCACAAAAATATCCATCACTGGTTCCATATTCTCAATGGCTTCTGCAAGCTGGTAATAAGGAGATATAAATGATTTGACTCTGCCAATTTCTAGTTGTGCAGCCAGTGTAAAATACAGGGATTATAAAATGTTCCTCTGTCACCTATTTTGGCGATGATTGGAGTATCTAGTGAAATATGGGATTTTATTCTTAGCACTTTAAGTTAATAACAATAACTGTAAAACTAATATTGTTCTTTCCAGTAATTGCCGCCATCCATCATACTGCCGGGGAGCGCACGAACAAACATGCACCACTTTGTTTCAGTGCAGGCTCCTGGGTAAAACTACGGTCTTATTACTCACTCTTTTCTACTTAAAATATTATTCAAAGAAATTATACAGTAATGAAATCATATATTTAAAGGGAAGCACACAACGAAGAGTGTAATCATGGTTTCATGTTTTATAGTAATGTCACCACCTACACCCTGACCTGGTAGTCTGAGGGGCTCAAGTTGTTCTAAATATAGAACTCCTTGGAAAATAGTAGGTAATGGTAAGGTTTTATTCAAATTACAGCTTAACATATGTGATGCTTTTCAAAAGAGAAAAAGGAAAACGCAGACCATGAATAGACTGTTTTTTGCTGTGGGAACAAGAGTGCTGGGCAAGACATTTAAAAAGATTTTTAATAAAATTATTTCAAGTCTAAAACTACTACATCACGACAGAACCATGAGTAAAAAAGGAAATGAAATAGAAGTATGCTTTTCCTGAATTAATATTTATATTTATAGTAAGTTGTGAAGTGAGACTTTTTTCAGCTCCAAGAGATGCGGCTTTGCCACTAGGGTGCACCGCATTAGTAACAGGTGACTTATTATTAATGTGCGCTTTAAAAATAACTCACCAGTCCTATCAACTGCCAAGTCTAATATTCATTTGAATTTTTCAAAGTATCTTGGATGTTAAGTCTCATTTCACAATTACTTAAAGGCGAAAGGGCAGGCTGCTATGGGAAAGCCATTACATTTCTCAGAAAAGACCAGTGTAGTTTAAGCAGAAAGAGGAATTAACATAAGGAATGGGGGTAATGAAACCTATAGTCAGTCAGGGTTGGCCTCAGGAAAGAGCTGGACAAGGGATCAGAGTTTATGCGCAACTCGGGGATTCTTTTCTCACTGGCTCTCTGCCCTGCTTCCCTTTGTGCATCCGCATTTTCTTATTTTTTGCAAACTGGTCTGTGCCTCCTAGTTCAATGTGGTAGAAAACCGTCTCTCCTAGCCCTCAAATTCATAGTTAACCCTCAAAAGGAGCCAGGCCAATTCTAAATTTTGGGGACAGAAACTGGTAGGCCTGGCTTGGGTTGTGGCCTCCCACTCCCGGCGCAGAGTAGGTATAGCGCAGTCTATATCTCTGGGATCCCGGCCTGGACCCTCAACTTTAGGGTCCAGGGATTTAGAGGCCCTGGATCTCAGAAGCGAAGTGTCCCATCAACTGTGGAGGGTGGCAGAATATGAAACCCCAAAATATGCCACTTTTACATAAGCATTATTTTGAGCTAAAGGCACTTGAAAAACAGCAGATGGAAGAGGGCGTTCTAGTCTTTTCTTTCTGAAAACAGGAGGTAACTCCAATGTGAAAGATGCCCTGCCTATACCAAAGAAGAAAAAAGAAGCACTCTTCCACTGGGAGAATTCCATACAAAAGTTTGTGCAATATTTGCAACAAATGATTTTTGTTAAAATTCCTCTCTTCCTTTAGCACCCCTCACTCATAGTTTAGTTACTCTCCTGCAATTGCTTTTGTTCAACCTAGTATCAAGCCTTCAGGTTTTACCACTTTTGGGGTCTTCATTCCCTAATAAGGCCTTCTACATCTTGTAAAACTTCCATAAATGTGTTGTTTTTTTCTCCTGTCAGTCCGTCTTAGTTCACTTTCTCAGGTACTGCTGAAAACCTGAAGAGGATAAAGCTAAAATTTTGCCTCATCTACAACTGCAAACTCTACTTGCCACTCAATTACTTTTGGCTTCCTATATCCAGAGAGCGACAGGCAAGGAAATGAGCTACCATCATGGCAGGAGTAATTAAGATGAGGCTGTGGTAGGATGTGAGCAGGGAAGAATGTATCTGGCCCTCAAATCATGTCCACTGGGACATTTCCTGGCACCTTCCTGCCCAATTATGAAAACAAATGCGGAAGCCGCAACCTGAGAGGCCATGATGAGCAGAAGTCTAGAGGTCACAGGGATGGGCCTTTTGGTCACCATGCTAGATAAGCCACCTAAACCAGTGGAAATGAGGGAAATAAAACCTGTATTGTTGAGAATAGAGATAAGGATCAATACCCTTGACACCAGGTTACAGTTTTTCCCATTAGCCTTCCTCTTGTAAAAGATTGCAGAGGCAAAGCCACCGACCAATATCCTACAGGAGCTCTTTCCAATGGGATGAAATTACATTAAAGATCATGTGGTGTAAAGGATGGATGTAGGGGATGCTCAACACCATCAAGGTCCTCCCCTTTCAAGATCAAGGTACTGATTCCCCAGTGCAGGGAGTGTGGATTGCTGATGGTTCACAGTTGAGTCCCTCCCTAGGCCTTGCTCTCAGCCTAAGGCACTGCTTTGGTCAAGGTCATGGCCCCTTCAGTGGACAGTTTGTACCAATGGTTGGTCTATGTGGACAGGCACAAAGGTGTCTTCACTTAGATTTGAAGAGCTCTCTGAAAGACCACCTGATGCCAACTGAGACAAGCTATTTGAAACAATGTTGGAGTTCAACTTCTCCCTTTGCCCCTTCCTGCTTTTCTCATATGGGCTGTTTCTCAAAACCATGATCTACAGGAATAATGCTGTGAGAATCAAGCTGTAAAACATAATGTCTGAAGTCTCTAATGTTCCTATTCAAGATGGTGACATAGGAAGAGCCTGAACTCACCTTCTTCCATAGATACACCTTATCTACCAATACATGTGGAAAATTTTCCTCTGGAAAAACAAACAAAAAACAACCAAAAACAACCAGCTGAGCAACTCCTACTCTCGGGAAATGAAGAAAAAAAAATCTGGGTCAAAGCAGGCTCAGACACATTCTCACTATAATCCCCTCCCTCTGGCAGAGTGACCCACAATCAGAAGGGAACTCGAAACCTGGATCTGCCCCAGGGGGAGTAAAGGGTTGAAATCCTTCATCAGTCACCCCCAATCTTAAGACCTATGGGGCGCCTGGGTGGCGCAGTTGGTTAAGCGTCCGACTTCAGCCAGGTCATGATCTCGCGGTCCGGGAGTTCGAGCCCCGCATCGGGCTCTGGGCTGATGATGGCTCAGAGCCTGGAGCCTGTTTCCGATTCTGTGTCTCCCTCTCTCTCTCTCTGCTCCTCCCCTGTTCATGCTCTGTCTCTCTCTGTCCCAAAAATAAATAAACATTTGAAAAAAAATTTAATAAAAAATAAAAAAAAAAGACCTACACCTGGGATATGAGCCTCCAAAAGATGGCATTGAAAGCCAATAGGACTTGTGTCCACAAGACCCACAAGGCTATAGCAAACTGAGAAATTGGCCTCCAAAGGCTCATGAGCACAGACCTACTGACCCCAAGGCCCAGTGCATAGGAATCAGGTTGAAATGCTCTGAGACTGTGATAGAGGCTCATTTGCTTATCTTAAAGTGTTGACTGGAGAGGCAGACATCTAATTTAACACACATCTAGGAAAACCTACTGAAACAGTCTTCAGGGACAGAGGCTGGCAGGTGCCATCTTTACACTCTCTGCTGCAGTCTGGAACAACAGTACCCAGGAAGGTGGCTTTTACATGTGTCAAGTGCCATGGTGTTTGGCAACTGGCACTCAGGAAATGTCCCAAGTTCATTTGACCCTGTTGGTGAGCAGGGCTTTGATTTCTATACCCCATAAGACAATGGGAGACAGTTCTTGGCCAGCTATCATCCCAAGGGCTCTGTATGGACTGAAATAGAGCCCAGTTGTGCTGTACAATAGGCTTATTTCCTTGTCCTAGAGCCTTAGCCTGAAGGTCAGAACTAAGGACTTTTGGAGCTGCTCTCAGAAAACAGTGGCTGGTGGACATCATTTTGATATTCTCCCTGTGCCTCACTCCAGCTGACTGGTATCTCCAAGAAAGAAGCTTATACCCTCCGTCTGGTGCTTCAATTTGTATAACTGCTATCTAGGATCATCTCTAGATCATCTAGCTTTAAGGGCCAGGAGGGCCCATATTCCTGGGTCCCAGAGGACTGCAATAAATAGAGACAGGTGTTGGCCAGCTACTACCCTTATGGCACAACAAGGGACAAAAGACACAGGTGCCCAGTACTTCACTGAAAAAGGGCCATTAGCTTATCTTCAGAGTTTCAGCCTAAAAGGTGGTCTTCTATTTAAACACACATCCAAGGGCCCACTGTGATCCTCTCCAGAGACCTCTGATGCTCACCTTCTGCCTCTACTGCAATCCACCTATCTCCCACAGAGGAGTTTATATATGTATATAATGCCCCAGGTTTTATATCAGGTCCCTGGCTTATATGGCTGCTGCCTAGAAAACACCTTTTATTTGGTTGGCCCTGGTGGCCAGTGGGACTTGTGTTGCATGGTCAAATGGGACTAACAAATGGAAAGACAGTTCTTGGCTGCCTACCACACCCACAGTACAGGCAGCAGACTGAAATGTCCCTCTAATATTTGTTGATCCTGGAGCTTCATGATGAAGGCAGGCTTTTGGTTGGGCACACATCTAGGAGCCTAAGGTGGTGGTTTCCAAGGATAGGGGTTGGTGGACACCATCTTTGTGCCCTTTGTCTGAAACACTTATTTGGCATCCTGATTATTACAACTGTTAAGGGGACCACTCTACAGCATCTAGTTCTGGTGGCCAGAGGGACTTAGGCATGTGGTGCCACAGAACTGTATATATTAGCATACTTTAAAAGTTGTTGCCTGAGGGTCTGGCTTCTAATCAGCCTCAGTCTAGGTGCTGAGATCCTTCCCTTTGGGACACAGGTCTAGGCACATCCTTAACTATTGGGAGACACTAAAGATAAAATAGGCTGCCTGGAGACATAATCAAGATGTAGGACAGCATTAATGATAAGGTTCATCTCCTAGGAGAAGACATGCCTCAACACAGGGATATGTGGTTGGTTTATCTACTGCATAGAAACAATACAGAATCAAGGAAGATGAAGAAACAAAGGGATACATTCCAAATGAAAAAGACAAGATAAACCCTCAGTAAAAGTCCTTCATAAAATTCTGATTAAATGGTTAACTTCGTGGTTATGAAGATGGTCACTTATCTCAGATGAAGAATAGATGAACATGTGAGAACTTCAAAAAAAATAAAATAGAAGTGCCAAATAGAAATCACAGAAATGAAAAAAAAATAACTGAAAAATGCATTAAAGTAGTTCAATAGACTAGATGAAGCAGCCAAAAACAAAAAACAAAACCCTATGAACTTGAACACAGGACATTGCAACTCAATCACAGCTGCAAAAATAAGGGAAGATAGTGTGGGGAACTTATGGGACATTAAGCAGGTTAACATTCAAATTACAGAAGTCCCAGAAGAAGAATAAAGAAATGGGCAACAGGCATATTTGAAGTCTTAATGGCTGAAAACTTCCCTAACCAGTGCAAAGAAAGAGACATCCAGTTAGAGGGAAGCCC
Organism: Felis catus; assembly: GCF_018350175.1. Classification (NCBI taxonomy): domain Eukaryota; kingdom Metazoa; phylum Chordata; class Mammalia; order Carnivora; family Felidae; genus Felis; species Felis catus. The sequence goes on along the minus strand of NC_058368.1, from coordinate 38,316,188 downwards.
AGAGAATTCCAAATAAATGGTCCCTAAAGAGACCCACATGAAGACACATTATAATTAAAACTATAACTGTCAACGACAAAGACGGATTCTTTAAAGCATCAAGAGAAAAACAACTTATTCAACACAAAGGAACTCCCATAGGACTATGAGATTTTGAACTCCAAAAGGGAGTGACATGACCAGGATACATTCCAAGAGCTGGTGAAAAGCCTTCCAATCAGGAATAATCTACCCAGAGGAGATGCCATTCAAAATTAGAAGAGGTAAGAGTTTTCCAGAGAAGCAAAACTGAAGGAGTGCCTCACCACTAGACTAGCCAAAAAAAAAAAAAAAAAAAAAAAAAAAAAAAAAGGATATTTTGAGTTTAATAAAAAGGGTGATAATTAATAACTGGAAAATGTAAACAAAGTATAAAGCTCACTGGTAAATATATGGTAAGATTCAGAATAATCTAGTGTTTTAAAGGTGGTGAAAAAAATCACTTATAAAACTAGCATGAAGATTTAATAAAGTAACAAAAATGTAACTACAATAATTTGTTAATGGATACACAAGAGAAAATGAGATATAAACTGAAATCAAACACAAAATAGTTGGGAGGAGAGTGAGCTCTTACACATAAAGCCTCATGGTAACCACAAGGCAAAACCTATAGCAGATATATAATAAAGAGAAATCTAATCACACCGCTGAGCAATTCATCAAACCTCAAAAGAAGAAAGCAAAAAAGGAAAAGAGAACCACAAACACCCAGAAAACAACAAAATGGCAGTAAATACATATGTACTGATAATTACTTTACATGTTAATGACTAAATTTTCTAGTCGAAAGACGTAAGTGGCTAAATGAATTTAAAACGAATCAGACACATGCTGCCTACAAAAGATATCAGCTGTAAAGACACAGGCTGAACATGAAGACATGAAAAAAAATATTCCACATAAATGGAAATCAAAAGAAAGTTGGGGTAGCTATTCTTCTATCAGACACAGTAGTACTGTTTTAAAGCCTAAGAGATGAAAAAAATGTCATCACATAATGATAAAGGGGTCAATAAAAAAATGTAACTTGTGTAAATATATTTACCTACCCAAGATAGGAGCACCTAAATATATAAAGCAATAACTAAGAGATCTAAAGGAGGAAATAGCAATAAAATAATAGTAGGAGACTTTAATTCTCCACTTTCATCAATGCATAGATTATTCAGAGAATCAGCAAAGAAGCATCAACCTTAAATCACACATTAGATCAGACAGATTTATATATACAGAGAATTCCATCCCAAAACAACAGAATACACACTCTTCTCAAGTGCATGTAGAACATACTCCAGGGTAGATCATGTTAGGCCACAAAATGAGCTTAATGAATTTAAGAAGACTGAAATCATAGCAAGAATTTTTTTCTGACGATAACATACTAGAAATTAAGCAAAACTGGAAAATTCACAAATGTGGAAATTAAGCACTAAGCTACTGAACAACCAATGGGTCAAAGCAGAAATTGAAATAAAATTAAAAAAAAATACCCTAAGACAAATGAAAAAGGAAATACAGCATACCAAAACTTATGGAATGAAGGAAGGCAGTTCTAAGAGGGAAGTTTATAGCGATAATATGTATGATAATCTCACAGCTAACATAATACTGAAAGGTAAAAAGTTGAAAGCTTTTCCTCTAAGATCAGGGACAACACAAGGATCCCCATTCTCACCACTTTTTGTTCAACATAGTGTTGTAAGTCTTTGCCAAACCAACCAGGCAATCAAAAGAAATGAAAGGCATCCAAATGGGAAAATAATTAGAACTGCAGATAATATGATATCATATATGGAAAACAATCTAAAAGACCCCACCAAAGACTCTCTTTTTAATGTTTATTCATTTTTGAGAGAGACCGAGCACAAGTGGGAGAGGAGCAGAGAGAGGAGACAAGTATCTGAAGCAGGCTCCAGGCTCTGAGCTGTCAGCACAGAGCTTGATGCAGAGCTTGAACCCATTAACTGCGAGGTCATGACCTGAGCCAAAGTCAAACACTTAACTGACTGAGCCACCCAGGTGCCACCCCCACCTCCAAAAAACAAAAACTCAATAAATTTAGTAAAGTTTGAAGATACAGAATCATTACACATAAATCTGTTGCATTTCTATACACTAGTATTAAAATTCCAGAAAGAAAAATAGAAAACAAACCCATTTACAATGCCATACAAAAGAAAATATCTAAAAATAAATTTATCCAAGGAGGTCAAATACCTATACACTGAAAAGTATCAGGCACCAATGAATTGAAGGAGACACAAACAAAAATTCTATACTCATGGATTATAATACTATAAAAACATCCACAGTACTTAAAGCATCCACAGTACTTAAAGCAATCTATAGATTCAATGCAATACCCATCAAAATTCAAATGACATTTCTCAAAGAAATAGAATAATCCTAAAATCTGTACGGAATCACAGAATAACCCAGATAGTCAAAGAAATATTGAGTAGAACAGATCTGTTGGCATCCTGTTCCCCGATTTCAAACTATACTAAGTTATAGTAATCAAAACAGTATGGTGGTGTCACAACAGATGTATAATGGATCAGAAGGCTTAGAAGTACACTCGCTCACATATATGTGAAAAATTAGTTTATGACAATTTAGCCAAGAATATACAATGGGGAAAGCACAGTATCTTCAATAAATGGTGTGGGGAAAACTGAACAGCCACTTACAAATGAATGAAACTGGACCACTCTTTTATACAATTATCAAAAATTAAAAACAGGAACATGCAACCTGAAGTCATAAAATTCCTAGAAGAAAACTTAAGGGTAAGCTCCCTAACGCTAATTTTAGCAGTGGTATTTGTTTGGATTTGACATGAAAATCAGAGGCAACAGAAGCAAAAATCAAAAAAGTACACTACATGAAATTGAAAGCTTCTACCTAGCAAAGGAAACCATCGCCAAGATAAAAAGACAACCTAAGATGAGTGCCTGGGGACTCACTCAGTTGGTTAAGCATCTGACTCTCGATTTAGACTCAGGTCATGATCTCACTATTCAAGGATCGAGTCCCATGTTGGGCTCTGTGCTGACAGTGTGGAGCCTGCTCGGAATTCTGTCTGCCTCTCTCTGCCCCCATCCCTCACTTGCGCGCTCACTCTCTCTGTGTCTCAAAAATAAATAAACTTAAAAAAAAGGCCACCTAATAAATGGGAGAAAATAGTACTTGCAAAACAGATAAGGGCTTATGATACAAAATATAAAAAGAACTATAATAGCAAAACAACAACAAAAACCCAAATAGTCAAAAACTGGGCAGAGGACATGAATAGACATTTTTTCCAAAGAGGGTATACAGATGGCCAGCAGGTACATGAAAGGTTTTCACATCACTAAATAATAAGGGTAAAAGCAAATCAAAACTTCTATGAGATATCACCTCAGACCTATTAGAATGACTATTACAAAAAAGATAAGAAAAACTGTTGGCAAGGATGTGGAAAAAATAATCTTACTGTTGGTAAGAATGGAAATTGGTTCATCCACTATGGAAAATAGTGTGAAGTTTCCTCAAAAAAATATAAATAGAACTGTAAATAGAACTACTACATGATCCACCAATTCTGCTTCTGGGTATTTATCAGAAGAAAATGAAAACACTAATTCAAAAAGATATGAACCCCTGTTCATAGTATCATTATTTACAATAGCCAAGATAAGGAGAAACAACCTAAGTATCCATGGATGGATAAAACGTGGTATATATGCACAATGGAATATTATTCAGTCATAAAAAAGAAGGAAATCTTGTTTTTTTTTTTGCAATAACATGGATGGACTTGGAGGGCATTATGCTAAGTAAGATAAGTCAGAAAAAAGGTAAATACAGTATTATGTCACTTATGTGTATAACTTTGAAAAAGTCATAATACAAAGAACACATTAGTAATTGCAACAGGTGAGGAGTGGGGCTGGGCAAAATGGATGAAGGAGGTCAAAAGGTACAAACTTCCAGCTACAACATAGAGAAATCATATGGGGCAAGTAGGTGGCTCAGTCGGCTAAGTGTCCAACTTCAGCTCAGGTCATGATCTCACAGTTCATGGGTTCAAGCCCTGGTTTGGGCTCTGTAATGACAGCTTGGAGCCCACTTCAAGTTCTGTGTCTCCCTTTCTCTTTGCGCCTCCCCTGCTCACACTTGCACGCTCTCTCTCTCTCAAAAGAAACATTAAAATAAGTCATGTATGTAACGTCCAACATGCTTACTGTAGTTAATTACACTGTATGGCAAATTTTAAAGTTCTTGAGAGTAAATCTTAAAAATTCTCTTAAGAAAAATATTATGTTAATAGTGATAGATATTAATTGTACTTACTGTGGTATCCTTTCACAGTATCTACAAATATTGAATCATTATGTTTTACATAGGAAACTAATGTTATAGATCCATTATATCTCAGTAACCAAATTAAAAATAAGTTAGAATCAAAATTGAAGAAGATATTTTCAGTGTCTTTGAAAAACAAAGAATCTAAAGTCAAACTCTGTATGTTCACATTGAAATTATATTTCAAAATAGTTGTAGTGGTCAAGTTACTTAATTTTTCTTTAGTTGTTTTTCTTTCCCATAAAATGAAGATGAAAATAAGCTCTCATTAAAGAAAAGTGAGATAACTGTAAAAATCACTTAGATTAACTGCAAAGTAAAAGAAACCAAAGAAAGTAAAGGTTTTATTATTATTTTAATTAAGAATATTGCTTTGAGGAAATTCACTTCTGAAACCACATTAAATGAAGGTGCAGTAGTACGAATTTAAAAATTCAATGATGTCTATAAAAGTTACTTAAAATTTTTATAATATATGCATCATATAAAATTCATATTATATGAATATATATGCATACTTATATTTAAATTCTTTTTCTTAAAATAGCTTAATCACATTTCTAATATGTGAAAGTAAATACATTGAGAAAATGTAGATTGTATATCAATACATAATTCATTAAAAGATATAAGTATATGTAATATATAGTTTGATACATCTGCCTTTTCATGTTTTTATAGTATTTTTTATCTAGCTTTAAGAAAGAGAAAGAAATCTAAGGATATGCATATCTAATATTTAATAGCACATTAGTCTGCTAAGGCTATAATAACACAGACTGAGTGGCTTAAACAACAGAAGTTTGTTTTCTTATAGTTTTAGGGGCTTGAAGTCTAATATCAATATGCCAGCAGGGTTGATGTCTAGAGAGACCTCTCATCCCAGTTGGTAAATAGCCACCTTCTCACTGTATTCTCAGATGGCCTTTCTCTGTGCACACTCAGAGAAAGGTCTCTGGTGTTTCTTCTTGTTATTGTAATGAATCCAGTCCTCTGGAATTAGGACCCTACCCTTACGACCTACTTTAACCTCAATCATCTCCTTAAGGCTTTATCGCCAAATATAGTCCCAGTGGGAATGAAGGCTGCAGCGTATTAATTTTAGGGGTACACAGATCAGTTTATAACATGCGGGCTTTAAAAGGAAACGGGGCTAGGTGACTTTCCAAATTGGTATGAAACATTAAGTTATAAAATACATAATGAAAAAGTGGAGGTATATACAGACTTCCAAACCCAAATAAAATTAATCAGCCAAATTGCTAATTTGATATGCATAAACATGCAATTTAAGGACATTATAAAAAGTGGTATAATCTAGCCAACTTTACCTGTCTCATGAGAGTAGACTGTGTGCATCTCTTTCCAAATCTGGTTTTAGTGACTTCATGTTGACAGACTGAAATCAGCCACAGTACTTTAAATAATAAAGTTTGGAAAAAGCAAAAATCAGGGCTCCTCTAGCACATCCCTATTTGGAGAATAGAGAGTTGAAGAATTAAAGATAAGATCTACTAAAGAAAAGGGTAAAGTGTTTATTTCAAAAAATAGAACGATAGACAGTTGACCTAATGGAAGTGGCTAGAGATTTATGTTTTTTACCCTAGGAAGTTCTTTTTTTGTTAGGACAAGTTTCACAAAAGACAAAAAAAATTTAAGAGGTCAACACTCCAACAAATTGCACCTTAGCAATAAAATTTTTCAATGCCAAGTGCAATCCATAGGGAGTCAGTATGTTAAACTATCCTATCAGAATACATTTTAAGACAATTTGTTCATTTATTCATCAAATATTGAATCAGGTAAGGTCATATGCTTTGCTTTGCACTAGATATATAAACCTAGAAGGGTCTCTTTCCTTAAGGAGCTTAGAGTCTAGTGGTAAAACAGACGTTATATAAACAAATCAATATAAAAGTACAAATGTTGAAAAGTGCTGACAAGATCATGAAAATGTGCCATGGTAGAAAATGACAGGGACAGATCTAATTAGAAAGGATGTTTGGAGAAGACCTCTTTGAGATAATGATATTTAGAGTGAGATTTGGAGGATGAAAAGAAGCAGGCTGTGTGAAGATCCACAGGAAATGCATTCCTGGCAGATAAAACAGCATGAAAGGGCACTAAGTAGGACAGTTCTGGGCCTGTTTTATGAGCTGAAAGCAGGGCATTTTGGCCAGAGCTGAGGTTGTGCCTCAAATGCCTACTGGGGCCAGTCAGGTAAATAAGTGAAGTTAGAAGGGTATGTTTAGTTGCATTCTTTTTATCCAGTTATATTTAATTTGCATATTAATGGGATCTTAATTGTATTCTCCCAAAGGGACACTCTCTGATTACAAATGAAACACATGGGAACATTTTTCAGGAGCACAAAGAAATATGCTCTGTCATAAATTTATGATACATATGTCTTCTGGGTCCATCTTTTGTTTTTTCCCTCAACTTTGCAATACTGAAAACAAAAACAACAGTACAGTCTCAGTGATAAGTAACAAATGGCAGTGAACCCTAGTATCAATATAACAAAAAGGTGTGGGGGAGTCTTTGGTAAACTGAGAAGACACACTTCTCATAAAGATCAGAGTCACTATACAATCCGAGAAATTTTGCCATAAATGAAGGAGGGCCCAGATTTAGCTAGAAACCATAACTTTTAAACAAGAGTTTATGTCTAGATTTTTATATTTAAACTCCATATTTTATAGCAAATAATTCAAATTATAAAAAACAAAACAGCACAGTAATTATTATTAAGGCCAAACAAGAACTACACAAGACCAGAAGACGGCCTGGAACTTTACCCTACTTGCAATCTAACAAACTAGCCTTCAGATTTCATCAGTGCCACAAGATGTAAGACTCCTGTGTCAGAGACAAAGGACAGTTTATTTCTCAAATGTAACACTAGTCAGGTGATCAGCATTGGTATTTGTTCCTCCAGCCTCATTTCTCACTGATCAATGCAAGGGAGCTATCCAACACCAGCAAATAAATTGGATTGTATTATAGGAGAGGAACCCTCATCTTAGAAAACCCAAATATTTTACAAGGGGTGGAAAGCAAGAGTGCCATTTTACTCTGAGGGTAGGTATGTTTATCTTCAAGCCTTTAAGCAAACCCTTTGCTCTGGAGGGAGGCTATCTCTATAGTCCAAGGCTGTTCGTTATATGAACATGCTTGTAAAGTTTCCCTACAATAGGCAGTGCCTCTTTGTGAAAGATGTGTGAAAACAAACCTACAGAGAATTCTCTCTCAACATCCATAGGCCTCTAATTTTCCATCTCTCAATTAAAGCATGATGAGTGAAGGATAGATTCATTTAAAATGACGTTTCTAGAGATAGGCAAGAGCTAGGTTGTGAGTAGGTTTATAGGCCGCATAAAAGAAGGTCCTTTTTATAACTTACATTGTTTAGTGGAAGTCCACTGAATACAGTAGCATGGGCCACTTTAATGTTTTCAAGAGAGAGTTTTTGTAGTTAAAGAATGGACTTGACAGGGATTGACAGAGGTGAATCATTTAGGAAAGACATCTCAAGATGTCTAGACATGATAAGATAGTCTGCTGGAGTGCTGGAGAAATGTAGATTGATTTTTGATATTGTCTAGAGGTTGGATCTATAGACTTGATTAATGCATGGGGAAGATAATGGAGATAAATTAATTAGAAGAGTCTCACAGGTTTTGGTTTGAAAATTCAGGACAATATTTCCCTTACTTGCATTTATTTGAAAGGAAAGTTAATGAAGTAATGTGTTTGAGGGTAGAAACAAAAGTCTTGCTTATGTTATCTTTCAGATGTCACTAAACATTCAGGAACAGAAACAAAGGAGGTAGTTGAATATATAATTTAAATAGAAGTGTTTTTCTGTTACACTTATAATGTTGGGAACAGTTGGCATATAGATGACATTTAAAGTGATTTGTGTGAATGGAATCACATATGGAAAGAACAGTGAAAAAAAGAACCTAAGAATTGATTATTGAAAAAACTCCCCCCAATTTTTAGAAGGTTTTTGGGAAATTTAGAAACAAATGAAATATAAAAAGGAGAGAGAACATGGACAAGTTGTAACAGAGACTAAGAGAATGTTTCTAGGAGGAAGTTCTCCCTCACATGACACTTAAAAAAAGGGGGAAGAGGACAGAGTTGTGTCCACTGGATTTGCAAACACAGAGGTCAAGAGGAAAGGAACATGAGACTGGTATAAGCTGAAGGCAGATTGATTGCAAGGAACTAGAAACAGAACAAACAGGATTTTTCAAAAAAATTTTCTATGAAGAAAAGAGAAAGCAGAACTTCAGTGGGTTGAAGAATCAAAAAAAATTTTTAATATGAATCATTTTTAAAGGATCATTAATTCCTAATGGGAATCATTCTACTGAGAAGAAGATATGGATAATATAGGAAAAAATAAGTGGGAATACAAGTCATGTAAATGTGATCCACAGCCTCTGTGGAGAGATTGTCCTTTGATTCAATGTGAAGTTGTTCCATCTTCATAGAAGAAAACCAGTAGATTCAGAAACAAATACATTAAACATTTTACTTAAAAGAAGATGAGGGGATTCATGCCTCAGGTTTTAATTTTAAAACTGACATAAAAAAATAAAATCAGAGGGGCACCTGGGTGGCTCAGTCGATTGAGCATCCAACTCTTGATTTCAGCTCAGGTCATAATCTCACGGTCATGAGATGGAACCCTGTATGGGGTTCTACACTGGACATGGGGCCTGTTTAAGGTTCTCTCTCTCCGTTTCTCTCTGCCCCTCCCTCTCTCTCTCTCTAAAATAAATGAAATCAGAGAGCAAAGCAATGGTAGGTTTGAGAGAAAAGGAAAAGGTAGAATATAATAATTATATAGAGAGTAAGTGATCTTTGTTAAGTGTCCAAATGAGGTTAGCATCCATTGAGTCTATAGCAGCACTGATTTCAGGATGTGAGATTTTCTCTAGCAATAACCCACTGCATTACTAAAACAGATGTCTGAGTTTATCCATAGCTGGAGTACCAGATAAAAATATCTGGAGATGAGAGTTCATTTTTAAGGGAGTGATTGTAATGATGAACTACAGAATCTACAATAGATAAAGAAGAAATCAAAGCTTGGTCTTTTCAGGTAAGCAAACAATATATAGTTAGAATAAGTGGAGTGTACCTTTCTGTGAGAGTGAAAGTTGTTATTCTGAGATGGCTTTCAGAGAAGACATGGATAGATGGATAATAGTGGTTTGATAGGATGTATGAAGTTGTGGTTTTAGATGTTCTGCAATTTCTAAAGATGACCATTTCCAAGGAGTTTTTTCATAAGTGGAGGAAAATAAAAGTTCATAGGTGATCAAATAAATCTGGGGTCATCCCCATGTATGTTGCACTTACTGAGATCAATTTGAAGGTTGGAACACCCAGGAATATTGTAAAACAGATAATAAGGCCAACAATGAATAAAAAAACAATCAGGAATTAGGTATACACTAAAAATAATCATTGCTGTGCTTGTTAAAATATTCAGTGTGTCCGAATACAATTTCTGGAGGTACTAAGACTGTAGACTTAGGTAGAGCTTCAAAGTCTGTTCTGTTGCCAGTTACCACTGGTGATTTCTATCATCAGGAATTCAACAGACACTGAGTTTGGATAAAGGAGTCATAGAGAATGATATGAGACAATAGTCAAGCTATTAGATGTTTCCCGATGTCAGAATGGGAGAAGCAAACTTCATAGTTGCTGGCTTCTAGTGGAAGGACTGGGGGTGGGAATATCAGTGGGAGATGAGGGGTGTGTGTGTGAGAGAGAGATGATAAAATTGAAACTTCAGTCAGGCAATCAGAGGATTAGTGCTGGGGATTTACCAACAACATAATTGGATGAGAAAATGAATCCTCAGTTTCTTTCAGCTGTTCTTCCTCTTCTTCACATTGCCTAGTTAATGAGATTTCTAAACTCTAAGTGTACTGAGAAAAATGACTTGATTTATGTACTGTTTTGTAGTGCTCACATAAATAAATAAGCGTGTTCTTTGTCCCGTGGTGTTTACTATGTTACCACACCAAGTGGCAGAGCTAGAAATTGTTGCTAACAGGTATGATGGTGGGCCACCTGAATTGCTGGATAGACAATATTTGGTGAAATGTTCAATTTTCTGTGTGAACACCATTATAATGTGGATTGATAATAATAGGGAAGGTGGCTATCATTAAATATATTCAGTGATTGGACATAAAATGTAGGTAAAAAAATATTATATCCCAACCTAGTAAGAGATGGTGTCACTGTTAAGTCATCAGGAACTACCTAGATTGTGTACTCTACTAATCACTTTTTACTTGTTTCTACTGTTGGCTGAGGCTGGACCATGGTGTAAAATGAACTCAAATACCAGAAATGAAACAGTGCATACAAGCCTCCTCTCCTAAAGCAATAGGCTCGATTTTGATTCACATGTCTTATAGATTTAGATTTCCTTCTATGCAGCTTGGAACTAATAAACTAAGTTTCTGTGCTTATTATTCTATAAATCACTCGTTCAGCCTTACAGAATACTAGTCATTGTGCTAACAAGTAATGAATATCATATTGTTACTACAGCAGAAGTTAAAATTTTTATTCCTATTTCTATGGAGAATCAGATTCAGAAACATATAGTGACTTGCATTAGATCACACTACTAGTAAGTGACTGAATCAGGAATTCAAATTCAGGTGTTCTTTCTACTTACTACAACTTCCTTTACTACTGTTTCCAAACAATTCTTTCTTGTTGAAAATAATACATGGGTTTCTCTAGTAGAGTGAGAATAGGTACAAAAATGACATTGAGACAGATTAAATTTGGTTAGAAATGAAATGTTTTTGGGAGTTAAATGATAGATCATTTTTATTTTATTTTATAGAGGGAGAGCGAGAATCTGAAGCAGGCTTCATGCTCAGTGGAGAGTCCAATGCCGGGCTATATCCCATGACCCTGGGATCATGACCTGAACCGAATCAAGAGCTGGATGCTTAACTGAGCTTAACTGATTGAGCCCCAACAATAGATCATTTTAGAATACGTAATTCGATTTTCATGCAATAATTCAAAAACTGAAGTATAAACATGTAGGGTGTGTGGGATTTTTGTTGGGTGAGGATAACAAATCCATGGGGAAATATTCCCAGAGACAATTTATGAAAGAAAGTGGCAAAGATTGGGAAACTCAAGATGTTTGCAAGGAAGAATTATAGGTTTGGTTAGTAATAATCAAGGGAGTTATAGGATATAAGAGTGGAAATGTTAATCAGGGCCAGGTCATAGAAAGTCTCGAAAATCAGGACAAGAAATTTTAGGGGGGAAAAAGTAGCCTTTAAGTGGTAAATTACAGTTGTATTGTGAGATTAATCTGGTAGGACTTCCATAGGGTGATGAAATAATAAAGACTAAATTGGGTGTTGTTGGTGAGAAAGGAAAGAATACTACAGCCTCACTGAATAGATGGGAGTTAAGATGTGGAGTTCAGGAATAACATTTCTATTTCTGATTTGGTTAACAATGTGATCTTATAACCAGGTAAAAAGTGGCAGAAGTAGAAAATAGATTAAGGGAAAGTAGTAGTTTGTGGTAGAAAAATATGGAACTTCAATAAGAAACTGGGAATAACATTCAGATGTGAACATGGAGTTCAGAAATCAGGATGTGGATATAGATGTGATAATAAATCTTATGAGTATGAATGTTTAGACCTAAAGTTATGAGTAGTAACTAAATGCCAAATATTGTTCCGACTAGTAATTACATTTTTCTATTCCCACAACAGGCTCATGATACAATAACAACATTAAAACCAGTATTTTAACAGATGAAGAAATGAGTAAATGTAAATCATAAGAGATAGAGCCACCAGTTTTACTCTTACATTACTCAGCTCCCAATAAGACAGAGTAAAAAATAAATAAATAAATAAATAAATAAATAAATAAATAAATAAATAAAAAAGATTGTTATAAATGGAACAGAACACCATGGCTTATAAAGGGCAGCAGAGAACATTTCAAGAGGAAGTAGATGGAATTAACATTTGCTACAAAGGACTTCATTGGTATAGCCACTGAGAAATATCTGCTAACTTCTATCACAGGTAATTGACCTTTGACATACAATTCAATAAAAAGGTGTGAAAATGAACAGTAGCAAAGGAGTACATGCAAAATTAGTCCTCTAATACTTTATTGAAATACTTTTTTCAGGTGAAAAACAAGAGGTTCCAGTTCCAGATGGCACCATAGAAAGATTTTGAACTCACCTGCCATGGATGCACGGAATCTACAGCTACATTTGGAACCATTTCCTCTGAAAAAAAATCTAAAACTAGCTGAACAACTCCTACACATTGAGCAAATGAGAAAAAAACCCACTCAAAGCAGGTAGGGGAAAATGAGACACATTATCATCATCAACTCCACCTCTGGCATGGCAACTCCAAATTAGGAGGGAACTCAAAACTGGAGCTTCTCCCTGAGGAGTGAAGGTTTTAAATCCCATATCAGGAACCTGAACTTATAAGACCTATGCTTGAGAGACAATTATCTAAAACTTCTACCTTTGAAAAACAACTGGGTTCATGTCCACAAGACTTCCAAGGCTATATAGCAAACTGACAAATTATCTTAAAAGGTTTGAACACATGGTATTACTCTCCCCAAGGGCACCTGGGTGGCTCAATGAGTTAAGTATCCAACTCTTGATTTTGGCTCAGGTCATGATCTCATGATTCTCTGCTGGCAGCATGAAGCCTGCACTCACTCATCTCTGTCCTTCTCCTGCTTGTGCTTTCTCTCCAAATAAACAAACAAAGTAACTAACCAAAAAAGAAAGAAAAGAAAAAAGGAAAAGAAAAGAAAGGCTGTTACCTGAGGGTCTGGTTTCCAATCAGCTTGAATATAGATGCTCACTAAGATCCTCCCCATTGAAGCACTCACAGTTGTTGGCATACCTTTAACTAATGAGAGCCACTAAGAAAAAATTAAGCTACTCAGACAATCAAAGTTTTGAGAGACAATCAATATGTGGGCAGGGTTAATGGTAAGGATCATCTCCTAGAAGAGACCATCCCCCAAGACAGAGATGTGGAAGTTTTTTCTACTACATAGAACCAATATAGAGAGTCAAGAAAGAAACAGGAATGTGTTCCAAATGAAAGGAAAAAAAAAATTCTCAGAAAAAGTCCTTCATGAAATGGAGATAACTTATTTACTTGAAAAAGTATTCAAAATAACAGTCATAAAGATGTTCAATGATCTCAGGAGAAGAATGGGTGAACACAGAACTTCGGCAAAGACATAGAAAAAATAGAATTTAACAAATAGAAGTTTCAGAACTGAAGAGTACAATAACTGGAATGAATAGTATCCTGGAGGGGTTCAATAGCAGACTAGATGAAGCTGAAGAAATGATCAGTAAACTTGAGGACAGGACAATGGAGTTCACACAACAGTACAGAGAATAAGAAAATAAATGGGGATAGCTTATTAAGGAACTCTTGGAACTATATGAGGTATACCAACATTCTAATTATAGAGATCTCAGAAGAAGAAGAGAGACAGAAAAGGGCAGAAAACTTAAAATGGTTAAAAACCTTCTGACCTGGGGGAAAGAAACAGACATCTAGATCCAGAAAAACCATAGTTCCAGTAAAAGGAACTCAAACCCACACCAAGGGACATACTTAAAATGTCAAAGAGGCAAGAAGAGATTCTGAAAAGCAGCAAGAGCAAAACAAGTTGTTTGTACAAGGGAAGCCCTATAAGACTACCAAATTTTTCTGCAACTTTGCAGAACAAAAGAGAGTGACATGATACATTCAGAGTGCTATGAAAGAAAAAAATCTAACCAAGAATACATGGCAAAGTTGTCTTTCAGAATTGAAGGAGTGATAAAGAGTTTTCCAGATAAGCAAAGTTAAGGTTGTTTATCACCAGGCCTTACAAGAAATGTTAAACAGACTTATTTAAGGATAAAAGAGAAGGTGCTAATTATTAAGAGGAAAACATATGAAAGTATAGATCTCAATGGTAAAAGTAAATATATAGTAAATCAAAATAATCTAATATTATAATGCTAAATTAATGATTCATAAAATGAATAAGAAAGTTAAAGACAAAAGTGGCATGACATCAAAAACAACACAGTGAGGAGGAGTAAAAATGGAGAGCTTTGGAATGCATTCAAAGTTATCAGCTTAGACATAATGATAATAAAAGTTGTATGTAAGCCTCATGATAAACACAAAGAAAAATTACAGAAGATATACAAAACATAAAGACAAATAACTAATTATACTAAAAATTCATCAAACCAAAAGAAAGAGGGAAAGAGAAGAACTACAAAGCAGCCAGAAAATGGCAATAATCAGACAAGAATTAAGTGTAAATGGACTAAATTCTCCAATCAAAAGACAGAGTGGCTAAATGGATAAAACAAGACCCAACTGTATGCTTCCTACAAAAAAACTCTCTCCAAGTGTCCTCCCTTAAGACACACAGACTAAACATAAACAACGGGGGAAAAAAGCTATTCCATAAAAATAGAAACCTAAATAGAGTTGGTATTACTTTACTTATATTAGACAAAATAGAGTTTATTTTTTTAATGTTTATTTATTTATTTTGAGTGAGAGAAAGCATGAGCAAGGAAGGGGCAGAGAGAAGACAGAATCCCAAGCAGACTCCACACTGTCAGCGCAGGGCCCAACATGGGGCTTAAACTCATGAATTGTGAGATAATGACCTGAGCCAAAATCAAGAGTTGGATGCTTAACTGACTGAGCCACCCAGGTGCCCCTAGACAAAATAGACTTTGTCATTGCATGATGATTAAGAGATCAATCCAACTAGAGGAAACAACATTTGTAACTATGCACCTCGTTAGGAGCACCTAAACATATGAAGCAAACATTTAGCAATAATAGTAGGGGACTTTAATACCCCACTTTCTTCAATGCGTAGATAATCCCGACAAAGTCTTATTAAGGAATTATTGACCTTGAGCAACACATTAGAGCAGATGGACCTAACAGCTATATATAGAAAATACCATCCAAATGTAACAAAATGAACATTCTGTTAACAGCATATGGAACGTTCTCCAAAATAGGTCATATATTAGGCCACAAAAACAGGTCTTATTAAATTTAAAAAGACTGAAGTCTTATCAATCACCCAATGGCACAAAACTAGAAATCAGTTACAAAAAGAAAACTGGAAAATTCACAAATACATGAAGATTAAGCATGCTACTGAATGATCAATAGATCAATGAATAAATCAAGAGAAATTAAAAAAAAAAAAAGCTCCAAGATAAATGAAAACAGAAATACAACATACCAAAACTTATAGGATGCAACAGTGGCAGTTCTATGAGAGAAGTTCATAGAAATAAATGCTTATACCAATGACAAGCAGACTACTATGAACAATTAATTGTACAAGAGTAAATTAAACAACCTGGAAGAGATGGATAAATTCCTAAAAATATACAACCTGCTAAGACTGAGTCATGAAGAGAAAGAAAATCTGAATAGACCAATCACTAGGAAGGAGATTAAATTAGTTTAAAAAAAAAAAAAAAACTACCTAAAAAAAAGGGCCTAGATGGCCCCACTGGATAATTCTACCAAATATTTAAAGAAAAATTAATAACAATACTTTTCAAACTTCCAAAATATAGGAGGGAACTCTTCCAAATTTTATGAGGTCAGCATGACTCTGATATTAAAAACTAGACAAAAATGCTACAAGAAAAATATAGACCAATATCCCTAACATAGATCCAAAGTCTGTAATAAAATAATAGAAAAACAAATTGAAAAAGACATTAAAAGTATAATACACCCTAATCAAATGAAATTTATTCCAGGGATGCAAGGGTTGTTCAAAATCCACAAATCAATCAATATGATACACATAACAAAATGAAAGATAAAAATTGTATTATCTAAACAGATGCAGAAAATTCATTTGGCAAAAATGAATACCTGTTTGTTATGTTAAGAACTCTCAACAAAGTGAATATAAACAGAATTTACCTCAAGACATAAAAGCCATATATTACAAGCCTACAGGAAACTTTATACTAATTCATGAAAAGTTGAAATTTTCCGGGGCGCCTGGGTGGCGCAGTCGGTTAAGCGTCCGACTTCAGCCAGGTCACGATCTCGCGGTCTGTGAGTTCGAGCCCCGCGTCAGGCTCTGGGCTGATGGCTCCGAGCCTGGAGCCTGTTTCCGATTCTGTGTCTCCCTCTCTCTTTGCCCCCTCCCCCGTTCATGCTCTGTCTCTCTCTGTCCCAAAAATAAATAAAAACATTGAAAAAAAAATTTAAAAAAAAAAAGTTGAAATTTTCCTCTAAGAATAAGACAAGGACGCCACTTTCACTCAACATAATATTGGAAGTTCCAACCAGAGCAACCAGGTAAGAAAATGAAATAAAAAGCATCTTACGGGTTCAGAGAAGATGACAGAGTAGGAGGAAACTGAGCTCAACTTATCTCATGGACACTTTAAGATAACAGCTACAACTAACTCTGAATATGACCTGAAGACTGGCAGAACAGACCTTCCATAGTTAATCATAGAGAGGAGGCTAAATCTAAAGGGTAGGAGAGGTGGAGGTGAAGTAAGGACCAAACTCCAGTGAGACTAACCACAAATGAGAAGGACATCATAAGCATGGAGAAGCAGAAGGATCTCCACACACCAGGAAGCCCCAGAACTGGGGACTAACACTGGGAAGACAAGTCCCCATGACATCTGGCTTTGAAATCCAATGTCACTTGCCTTCAGGAGCTTTTAAAAGCAATGGAATTAACTCCAAGACAGCCAGGGGGCAATAGGAAATGGAGTCTCCACCCTTTCAGAGCCAGTGTAACTCTACCCAAGATAGGACAGAAACACCAGTTGGAAAAGTACCTGGGGTACATGTGAAGGATGTTTATTTACTAATCTCAGAACATGTGCTAGAGGAATATAAAGCTCCAGGACATTTCTCTAGGTACAAAAATGCTGGTGAGCACCATTTATATTCCTCACTCCCAGCCTAAATAGTTTGATACATGCAGGAGACAGTGTTAACACTCTTTAGCTACCTTGCTAGAAACTCATGTCCTACCTCCATGTTCCCCTACACACTCTGAATATGACCTGAAGATGGAAGAACAGACCTTCCATAGTTAATCATAGAGAGGAGGCTACATCTAAAGGGTACCATCAAACCCACCTGCCTTGGCAGGATCCCTCCAAAGCATCTCCTGCCCCATTATACCCTGCAAGCATCCTCATCAGGGACTGGATGGACTACTAGTACTCCAAAGTGACTCCTGTTCTGCAACAAGGGAGAGAGATAACCCCACACACCATCACACCTGTAGTTCCAGAAGCCCAGCTTCTTGACTATATGTACAGGGAACAAACCTTGGCCCTTTGGTGCACCTGCAGTTGTGGCAGAGAGGCAGCTAACCTAACTTCTGGCTGAGCCCACTGATGAGCCCAGGGTAGCCTTAGATCTCTCAACTGTGTGGGGACCAACCCCTGCCCAGTGTGCATGCTTACAGCAGGGAAAGCAGGACATTGCAGTTGGCTGAGATGAAGGCAAACATGGCTCAGTCACAATGGTAGGGCATACATAGCCCACACAGAGACACCTCTGGAGCACCTGATTATGATGACCAGGGAGGATTGTGAAAGAGGACACCACAGTATTTCTTATACACTAGAGCACAACTTTCAAGACAAGATATAGCTGATCTCCCCGATTTGAAGAAACACAGTAAGTTAGACAAAATGAGGAGACAGAACTATGTTCCAAGTGAAAGAACAGCACAAAATAAAATCAAAAGAGCTAAATGAAATGGAGATAAGCAATATGCCTGATAAAGAATTCAAAGTAATGATCATAAAGATGCTCAACAAACTTGACAGAAGTGTGGAAAAAGTCAGTGAGAACTTCAACAAAGTGAAAATATAAAAAAGAACCACTCAGGGATGAAACATTCAGTAACTGAAATAAAAAAAATGCCTAGAGAGAATCAACAGCATATTAGAGGATGCAGAAGAATAGAGTAGTAAGATCTAGAAGACAGAGTCATGGAAAGCAAATGAAATGAAGATCAAAAAGGAAAAAAATAAAAATGAGAATAAAGGGTACTCAGCAGCATCATCAAGCATAATAACATTCACATTGTAGAAATCCTAGAAGGGATCCCTAATCTGGGGATGGAACCAGACATCCAGGTAAAGGAAGCACAGAGAGCCTGTAGCAATATTGAACCGAGGAGATCCACAGCAAGACACATAATTAAAATGGTTTCAAAACGTAGTGATGAAGTGGAATGCCTGAGTGGCTCCGTTGGCTAAGCCTCTGATTCTGGATTTCAGCTCAGGTCATGATCTCATGATTCAATAGACTGAGCCCCTGTGCTAATAGCACAAAACCTCCTTTGGATTCTCTCTCTTCTTCTCTCTCTGCCCCCCCCCCCTCAAAATAAACAAACTTAAAAAAAAAAAGTAGTGACAAAGCAGCAAAAGAAAACAGTTATATTTAGGGGAAACGCTGTAAGGCTATCAGCTGATTTTTCAGGTCAAAAGGGAGTGGCTGAGAAGAAAAAACCTGCAACAATACTCAACAAGATTATTATTCAGAATAGGAGACATGAAGAGTTTCTCAGACAAACCAAAGTGAAAGTTCATCACCACTAAACCAATACAAGAAATGTCAAAGGGAATTCTTTGAGTGGAACAAAAAGATCCTAACTAGAATAAAGAAAATTCTGAAAGAAAAAATTTTCACAGGTAACAGCAAACATATAGTAAAGGTAGTAGATTAATCACAAATAAATTCAACCTGAAGGTTAAAACACAAAAGTAGTAAAATTGATAATATCTACAAAAATTAGGAGATACACTAGAAAACCCAGAAATGGACCCACAAACGTATGGCCAACTAATCTTTGACAAAGCAGGAAAGAATAGTCAATGGAATCAAGACAGTCTCTTCAGCAAGTGGTGCTGGGAAAACTGGACAGCGACATGCAGAAGAATGAACCTGGACCACTTTCTCACACCATACACAAAAATCAACTCAAAATGGATGAAAGACCCAAACATAAGACAGGAAGCCATCAAAATCCTCGAGAAGAAAGCAGGCAAAAACCTCTTTGACCTTGGCTGCAGCAACTTCTTACTCAACACATCTCCGGAGGCAAGGAAAACAAAAGCCAAAATGAACTATTGGGACCTCATCAAAATAAAAAGCTTCTGCACAGCGAAGAAAACAATCAGCAAAAGTAAAAGGCAACTGATGGAATGGGAGAAGATATTTGCAAACGACACATCAGATAAAGGGTTAGTATCCAAAATCCATGAAGAACTTATCAAACTCAACACCCAAAAAACAAATGATCCAGTGAAGAAATGGGCAAAAGACAGACACTTCTCCAAAGACATCCAGATGGCTGGCAGACACATGAAAAAATGCTCAACATCACTCATCATCAGGCAAATACAAATCAAAACCACAATGAGATACCACCTCACGCCAGTCAGAATGGCCAAAATGAACAGCTCAGGCAATGACAGATGTTGGTGAGGATGTGCAGAAAGAGGATCTCTTTTGCATTGTTGGGAATGCAAGCTAGTGCAGGCACTCTGGAAAACTGTATGGAGGTTCCTCAAAAAACTAAAAATAGAACTACCCTACGACCCAAAATTGCACTACTAGGCATTTATCCAAGGGATACAGGTATGCTGTTTCAAAGGGGCACATGCACCCCAATGTTTAAATTTTTTAATGTTTTTATTTATTTTCGAGACAGAGAGAGACAGAGTATGAGCAGGGTAGGGGCAGAGAGAGGGAGAGACAGAATCCAAAGCAGGCTCTAGGCTCTGAGCTGTCAGCACAGAGCCCGACGCGGGGCTTGAACCCACGGACCATGAGATCATGACCTGAGCCGAAGCCGGACGCTCAACCGACTGAGCCACCCAGGTGCCCCTGCACCCCAATGTTGATAGAAGCACTATCAACAATAGCCAAAGTATGGAAAGAACCCAAATGCCCATCGATGAATGAATGGATAAAGAAGATGTGAGATGTGGTGTGTGTGTGTGTGTGTGTGTGTGTGTATACACACACAATGGAGTATTACTCAGCAATCAGAAAGGATGAAATCTTGCCATTTGCAACTATGTGGATGGAACTGGAGGGTATTATGCAAAGCAAAATTAGGGAAAAACAAATATCCTGTGACTTCACTCATATGAGGACTTTAAGATATAAAACAGATGAACACAAGGGAAGGAGAGCAAAAATAATATACGAACAGAGAGGGGGACAAAAACAAACTCTTAAATATGAAGAACAGAGGGTTGCTGGAGGACTTGTGGGAAGGGGAGTGGGCTAAATGGGTAAGAGGCATCAAGGAATCTACTCCTGAAATCATTGTTGCATATATGCTAACTAACTTGGATGTAAATTAAAAAAATAAATTAAAATTAAAAAAAATGGGGGATACACAAAAAGATGTAAAATATGACATCACATATATAAAAGTGGAGGGGATAATAAAAATTTAGTGTTCTTAGGATGTGTTCAACATTTAGCTACTGTAAACTTAATATACACTTACATGCATAAGATGTTCTATATAAACCAGATAGTAACCACAAATCAAAAATCTATAATAGGTACACAAAATTTAGAGAAAGGAATCCAAGCATAACACTAAAAAAATCCCATCAAACTACAAAAGAGAGCAAGAGAAGAAAAAACAGAGAAATACTCCAAAACAACCAGAAAACAATAAACAAAATGGCAGTAAGTACATCCCAACCAATAATTCCTTTAAATGTAAATGGACTAAATACTCCAATCAAAATGCAGGATGTCCAAACAGGAAAAAAAAAAAAAAAAGGATCCATTGATACGCTGCCTACAAAAGACTCATTTAGATCTAAAGACCCACAAAGACTGAAAGAGATGGAAAACATATACCATGCAAATGGAGAAACAAACAAAAACCAAACCAGGGTAGCAATACTTATATGAGACAAAAGAAACTTCAAAACAAAGACTCTAGCAAAAGACAAAGAAGGGCACTATATAATGATAAAGGGAACCATCCATAAGAGGATACAAAAATTGTAAACATCTATACACCCAAGTATAGACACACCTAAATAGACAAAGCAAATATTAACAGACATCAAGGGAAAAATTGCCAGTAATATAGTAACAGTAGAGGATATTTACATATCAATTTTATCAATGGATAGATCATCCAGATAGAGTAGACAAGGAAGCAGTGGCTTTGAATGAGGCATTAGACCAGATAAATTTAGCAGATCTGTACAGAACACTCCTTTCAAAAAAAGCAGAATGGACATTCATTTCAAGTGCACATTGAACGTTCTCCACAGTAGAGCACATATTAGGCCACAAAACAATTCTTTCAATGTTTTTATTTATTTTTTTTGGGACAGAGAGAGACAGAGCATGAACGGAGGAGGGGCAGAGAGAGAGGGAGACACAGAATCGGAAACAGCCTCCAGGCTCTGAGCCATCAGCCCAGAGCCCGACGCGGGGCTCGAACTCACGGACCGCGAGATCATGACCTGGCCGAAGTCGGACGCCCAACCGACTGCGCCACCCAGGCGCCTCAACAATTTTTTTTTTAATTTTTTTTTCAACGTTTATTTATTTTTGGGACAGAGAGAGACAGAGCATGAACGGGGGAGGGGCAGAGAGAGAGGGAGACACAGAATCGGAAACAGCCTCCAGGCTCTGAGCCATCAGCCCAGAGCCCGATGCGGGGCTCGAACTCACGGACCGCGAGATCGTGACCTGGCTGAAGTCAGACGCTTAACCAACTGTGCCACCCAGGCGCCCCAACAATTCTTAATTTAAGAAGAATGAAATAGTTATGAAGCATCTTTTCCAACTGCAATGCTTGAAACTAGAGATCAGTCACAAGAAAAAATATGGAAAGAACACAAATACATGAAAGCTAAATGACATGCTAGTAAACAATGAATTGGTCAATAAGAAAAGAGGAAATCAAATAATACTAGGAGACAAGTAAAAATGAAAACAATAGTCTGAGATCTTTGTGATGCAGCAAAAGCAGTTCTCAGAGGGCAGTTGCCAATGATACAGGCATACCTTAAGAGAAAAGAAAAATATCAAACATCCTAACCTTATACCTAAAAGAGCTAGAGAAAGAACAAATAAATCCCAAAAATAGTAGAAGGGAATAATAAAGGACTAGAGAAGAAATAAATGAAATAGAGATTTAAAACTAGAAAGGATCAATGAAATGGAGAGTTGTTTCTTTGAAAAGATAAACAATGTGGATAAACCCTTAGCCAGACTCATCAAGAAAAAAAAGAGTACTCAAATGAATACAATAAAAAAATTGAAGATACATAACAACTGATACCACAGAGAAAGGATTATAAGAGAATGCTAGAATGCATTATAAGCCAAATCAGGAAAAAATAGAAGCAGAAAATTTGAACAGACCAATTACCAGCAATGAAATTGAGTCACTAATTAAAAAAAAAAAAAAAACAAAAAAAAAACTCCCAATACACAAAATTCCAGGACCAGATGGTTTCACAGATGAATTCTACCAAACATCAAAAGAAGAGTGTATATGTATTCTTCTCAAATTATTTCAAAATATAGAAGAAAAAGGGAAATTTCCAAATTAATTCTACAAGGTTAACATTATCCCGATACCAAAAACAAAGACACTAAACCAACACCACCAAAAAACAAAATCCCACCAAGTCAAACCAAAGCAAACAACAACAACAACAAAAACAAAAAACCCTACAGGCCAATATCTCTAATAAATAGATGCAAAAATTCTCAACAAAATGTTAGTTAACTGAGTTCAACAATACACTAAAAAAAAAATAATCCACTATGTTCAAGTAGGATTTATTTCAGGTATGCAAGTGTAGTTCAATAGTCACAAAACAGTGTGATACATCACATTAACTAGAGAAAGGATAAAAAAAACCCTATGATTTCAATAGGTGCAAAGAAAGCAGTTGGTAAAATACAACATCCATTCATGATAAAAACTGTCAACAAAACAGGTTTAGAGAAAAAAATTCCTCAATATAATTGACACCATACATAAAAAAACCCATAGCTAATATCATACTCAATGGTCAAAGATTGAAACATTTTTAAGATCAACAAAAGAAGAATGCCCACTCTCACCACTATTATTGAACATAGTATTGAAAGTCTTGGTTGTAGCATCAGACAAAAAGAAAAGAAATAAAAGACATTCAAATTGTAAGGAAAAACTAAACCTGTAACTATTTGCAGATAGCATGATACTATGTATAGAAAACCCTAAAGACTCCACCAAGAAAATGATAGAACTAATAAGTTCCATAATGTTGTAGGATATAAAATTAACATACAGAAATCTGTGGCATTCCCAAAGTAGCAGAGAAATTATGAAAACAATCAGTCCCATTTACAATTACATCAAAAAGAAGAAAACATTTAGGAATAAGCTTAACCAAATAGGTGAAAATATGTACTGTGAAAACTATAAAACATTAAACTGTATGGATTGGAAGAATATTGTTAAAATGTTCATGCTACTCAAAGCAATCTACAGCTTCAATGCCATCCTTATCAAAATACCAACAGCAGTGTTCACAGAAGTAGAACAAATAATCCTAAAATTTGTATAGCCAAAGCAATCTTGAGAAAGAAGAACAAAGCTAGAGATATTACAATCTCAGATTTCTAGATATACTACAAAGCTATAAGAGTAAAAACAGTATGGTCCTGGAACAAAAATAGACATATAGATCAACAGAAAAGGATAGTGAGCCCAGGAATAAACCCATGCTTATGTGGTTATATTTAATCCATGACAAAGGAGGCAAGGATATATGAAGGAGAAAAGACACGGTCTTCTCAATAAATGGTGCTACGAAAATTAGCTACATACAAAAGAATAAAATGGACCACTTCCTTCCACCATACACAAAAATGAACTCAAAATGGATTAAAGATCCAAATTTTAGACCTGAAATCATAAAACTCCTAGAAAAAAAAAAAAAAAAACATAGGCAGTCATCTCTTGGACATTGGCCTTAGCATCGTAAGTATGGATATGTCTCCTAAGGCAAAGGGAAATCAGAAATAAACTTTTGGGACTACACTAAAATAAAAAAGCTTTTGCACAGCAAAGGAAACTATCTACAAAGCAGGAAGGCAACCCAGTGATAGGGGAAGGTATTTGAAAGTTATATATCTGATAAAGAGTTAATACCCAAAATAAAGAACTGGTACAACTCAACACCAACAAAAATATCAGATTAATAAATGGTTAGAAGGACTGAATAGACGTCGTTCCAAAGAGGATGGCCAAAGGACACGTGAAAAGATCCTCAATATTACTACTCCTCAGGGAAATACAAATCAAAACCTTGAGTGCATTATGCTGATTGAAATAAATTGGAGAAAGACAAATACCATATGTTTTCACTTATATGTGGAATCTAAAAGCAACAAAAATAAACCTAGCTCATAATAGAATAGATGACTGGTGGTTGCCAGAAGCAGAGGTTGGGTGGCCAAATTGATGAAGGGGGTCAAAAGGTACAAACTTTCAGTTTTAGAATAAATAAGGCATGGTGATGTAATATATAGCATGGAGACTACAGAAAATAATACTCTATTACATATTTTAAAGTGGCTAAGTGAGTAGGTCTTAAAATCTCTCAACACAGTTAAAAAATTGCAACTATGTATGGTGACAGTTATTAGGCTTATTTAAACAGCCATATTCTTTATATATGAATGCATAGTGGTAGATTAATTACAATTTAAAGTTATTGTATCGCTTTTAGTATTTCAATGGTATAGAGAATGCAAATGACATAGGCAAGCAGTGATACTCCTACCTATTACAAATGAGAGTCTATTAAAATTAAACCCATCACGTTAAAGGAGAAATCAGAATGACTAAACTTTACCATAATCTGCTTATGATATTTCCATATAAAAATTAAACAGTAACTTTAAGACTTAAACATTCAGTGTCTTTTTATTTATTTATTTTATTTTGATTTAAAAAGTCCATCATGTGAGAGAAAGAGACATTATAGTTGAATGAAATTCTATGCCAGAACATGTCCATTTTTGACCTTTCAAATTGAAAATATCTTAAAATTCTGCTGGCTTGTCAGAAGAAAAAGGGCTACACTGAAAAATTCTAATATATCCGGCTCTGTTAGAAATCTAAAACTGCTAAATCTAAATACTTTTGACAAAATATTTTGTAAGAAAACAAAGTAACTCATAAAAGACAATTATATGGTATCCTGCTCTATAGAAGATTGATGATATAAATAAAACATGAACCATATTTTATCATCTTTTAATTTACACAGCTTTGTCTTTCCAAGTTGACAATACTATAGACATTTTTAGAGACACAACTGTCCATTAAAAAAACTAATGTTTAGTGTTACTGTACTTTATGGAATATACTTGAAATGTCCTACGTAGGGAATTGCATTATTAGCAGAGAAAATTTACTTCAAAAACAATTAAGTCCAATTTGAATTATCAAACCATATAAATCCACGTCTACATAGAAATGACTTAGGCTTTCTATGAATTTTAATATTCTAAAAGTAAATGCCCAAACTCTAAGATGCTTAGTCTGTATGACACGTTTCCTTGGGAAACAGCTATACACACACACATACACACGTGCACACACTTCTTGGCAAGGTTTCTGGAATTTTCATGTTGGGTGCATATCTATAATCTTCCTACTGTGGACCCAATATGCACTTACTAAAATACTGACAATATAGAAAATACACAATTAGAATACCAAACTATCATCATGAAACTGGTGATCTCATATGATGGCTACAACAGTAAAAAACTACAAATGAAATATAACATTCACAAGGCAGGTAAAATACCCTCAGAAAATCAGCATCTGGGTCATATACTTCTGAATGTTTGGTAGCCACTGAAATACCCCCAAGCCAGTCTTCTCTGCCATTTCTAGTTCATGTACATTTTGTTGTGTTAAATGGCCCCAAACATCAGTCACTGCTACTGTCCACATAGACGTAGAGTGCAGGAACCTATCATTAGAAATCCTGTGTTGGGGTGCTTGGGTGGCTCAGTCAGTTGAGTGTCCAAATTCGGCCAGGTAATGATTTCCCTGTTCGGGAATTCAAGCCCCGCATTTGGCTTGCTGTTGTCGCCATGGAGCCTTCTTCAGATCCTTTGTCCCCCCCTCTCTCTGCCCTTCCCTGCACTCTCTCTCTCTCTCAAAAATAAATAAAATGTTAACAGTTTTTTAAAAAAAATCCTGTGTTACTAAATATAAAGTAAGCTATTGTGAATTACTTTTTTGATGATTAAGATGCATTACTCAATGGCAGTTTAGAATTCAAAGTCAGATGAAATAAAAAAATATCCACTTATTTAATAAACATTTAATGCCTTTTATCATATTTACTCACGTAGAAGTGAATAGTGCACGTAACCTTAGATAGCTACAACATTGTCCATAGTACTTGTTTTTGTCATAACATAAAAATTAGTTCCTAATCTTTATGTTCCTAATCATAACATAAAGATTAGTTCCATAAAACTTCTATAAGTGTAGTTTTGAATGTTTTAAATCCATGGAAGACAGTTCAAGTATAAAGGACAAATAGAGAAACGGGAAAAAAACCTGAACTATTTTGTGATAATAACATGTAGTAAAACAAAGAATGGCAACTTTTCATTCATGAATAAATGGAAAGCAGATCGTTTGGAAGCAATGTAAGGGGACAGTTTAAGTGCAGTGATGTTTTGTGCTCAGTGTATAGGGTATAAGCCACAGAGCACTCTTTGGAACTGATGAGGCCTGGCCTTTCAATGCATTCAGCATCAGAATGAGAACAGTGATGCTAGCTTTTAAAAAGAGGATGAAGTTGTAGAATTTAGGTGTTGACAGTAAACTTCCCCTTAACAAATATGCAACCAAATGCTTGCTTACAAGGCATGCAAAACTACCACTCCGATCGTCGACGTAAATGTTAACATCTACTGCTTATATCTCTTTGGTCTCTTATGTTTTTAACTTTTGTTTTTGTACTTTTAAATCAGGTGATTTATCTTCTTAATTCTTGACAGTACTTGAATTGACAAGATGTCCAATGTCTAAAAAAACAAAGAATCTTTTATTTGTGTTATTGCCTTTTTCTAGTTAAGTATAAAAGACAGTTTAGAATCCTTCAGCCCTACTGATTGACAGGTTTGTTAAGGTATGTGTTTCCGTGTGTGGAAGAGGGATTATCATTTGTTTCTACAAAGGGAAGCATGTCATTTAACTAGGTCAGTAAACAGGAAGATTTTATATGAGTTACCCGGAATGTCCAACTTTAGTAGGTAAAAAAAAATGCCAGCTTAGAAACGACAAAGCCTGTGGATCCATCATGAAGACAGCTGAAAAGAATGAATTGGCCACATCATGGTTCAGTTTGGCAGCTGCATGAAGAAATACATGTTGTTACATTTGTTTCAGAGAGAAAAAGGTTCACTTAATGCTTGTAGAGAATGACAACTTTTGTTGTATGTTTTCACTTTCCAACTTTCTTTTAGAACACAAAGTCCTTCAGATTCAAAAATGGAAGGTCACTGAATCAAAAAAAATTGATAAGCATGAACAATTAAATCTATCAGTGAGGTGTTATGAATTGCTTTATAGGGGAATAAAGGGAATCACATGTGCTTTCAAATTCCTTCAGAGACTAAAATTGCTACTCCGGTCTCAATTCTGAGCTATTGGGGCAATAACGCATATGTTTTTTACTTAATGGATATACAGGTGAATGTTTTATATAACCAATTCAGTACTGAAAGAATTACGTAGTAAAGGAAACAGAAATATCTTCTATTTTGAAAGCTGAAAACTGACTAAAGAGGTCTATTTTTTATCTTGTGCAAATATCTGTAAATTACCAAACAAATGTGTTTCTTTTAAATTCTGTGATAAAATAATCATCTTTATATGAGACACATAATTGCCTAGGGATGCTATAAAACAGGGCTGTTTTTAATATTTTACTTGGTATATAAAAAACCTGGAACATATTCCATGAAAAAATTGTCTCTGTTTTTCATATGTATGAATCCATAGCTGAAGGCAAATAAAGTTTGTTTTGTGTTGATGTCTTTCTTCTTTTTGACAACATTACATTCTGGTCGGCTCTAAGTACGTTATTCTGTGGAGGATTAATCTTATATCTCTGGGTCAATAGAAAGCTTTCTGGTTCAAATGTTTATTTCACAGTTACTTTATTGAAGACAGGCAATGCTTTCTGTGATGCCCATGCCGGTGAAAACCGGAGAGAGTGTTAGAGAAAAACATTGCAAAGGTGAAAGTGGCTAGTCCCTAAACTAATTAGACAGTTAATCATATTAAGGTACTGTCACTAATCTAGGGATTAATAGCACTGTTTCAGCTTAGATGAGAGGTCAGTATAATTCTTGGCATTAAAATCAGCTCTAGCTAATGAGAACCAGTAACTTTTACTAAAAAAATAATTCTTAACTTTGGGTTCAGTGTAACGTTATTTTATTAACACCCACGAGTCTCTAAAAGAATTGCCTTAGATTCCATAGTTTCCCCACAATCACAGTATAAAGCATAACATATGCTTGATGTTTATTTGTTTAATTCAAATATTAGACAATAGGAAATTAAACAAAAATTCAAAGATCTATTTTTTAAAATGATTATATAGGTCATGATATTAATATCTGATAAAACAGGCAATATACAATGATAAATGGAAGAAAATTGATTTTTTTATGGTTTCTTTTAAAGATAATTATTTATCAGAGGCCGCCATGAGAACATTAAAATGTTTATAAAGATGCTTAACAACTTATTGCACATGGGATAATTTGCCATTTGGATAAGATTTCTTATCATTCATAACTGTTCAATTTTCAATTCCTAACTAAGAGTAACACAAAATATGTGCGTTTGGCAAAAAGAACTCATTACCAAATCTTCTAATTACCATTTCTGGAATGATTTAAAACAAACATACATCATCACCTCTAGCATTTTCCTTGATGACGGGTAATCACATTAATCCATGAATTTTTATACTTTATCCAGTCACTTATTGTTTTACTCACACATTAATGAAACTCCTATGCGCTATAAACTTTTAGATACATGAACATAGTGGAATTTTTCATTTAAAAAATCTGTTAATTATTATTTTAGATATCTAACACTAAATTAAATACAGCCATACCCTTTCACACAAAATTATTTGCTTCTTCTTAATCTTTCCAAAAATGTTTGTAATTATAGTATTAGATTTTTTTTTCTAAAATTCAATTCATTGATTTTACTTTTTAAGATTTACTTAGGGATACTGTGGTATATATTGCAAAAGAGAAGATAAATTCAATAAAATATAACAGATTAAGTTGATTCTATATAATCCCTGTTAAAATCTAGACAGATTTTGTGTAATTTTAAAAACAACTTTGAATAGTCAAAAATATTTGATACTTTATACATAATAACAGAAAATTATTTTGCTACATATAAACTTAGACACTGAAACTTCAGAGGTTTCCAAATGCTATTCAAGGGGACCAGTTATATATTAAAAAATGATCAGAACAATTTTTAAAAATGTAATTCCTGGACTGCACTCCGGATTTTTAAACGATTCTTTAAATTTTTTTAAGTTTATTTTTCAGAGAGAGACAGAATGTGAGTGGGTGAGGGGCAGACACAGGATTCTAAGCAGGCTCTGAGCTCTGCACTCTCCGCACAGACCCCCATGGGTCTCAAACTCACAGAACTGGGAGATCATGACCTCAGCCCAAGTTGGACGCTTCACTAACTGAGCCACCTAGGCACCCCCAAATTTTAATTATTCTTAAGAGTTCTGATTCCCAATCAGCTTTAAAAATTATGGTACTATTTACTCTTATAACCTCTTTCAAATTAAAATTCTATATAACTTTAAAATGTTTTATTATATTTGTCAAAATTCACTTTTGCATACATTGTTATTGTTCATCTTCTCTTAAAGAAGCACATGATTATAACAATTTTTTTTTTAAATCAGCAATGATTTGATTAAATATTCATGCAAACTGTGTCTGGACTCTCATGTAGGTAGGAGTAAGAATGCCTGGCTTCTGGAACAGTGTACATTAAGTGACTCACCTGAAGAAGACCAGGTGGGTTGCCTGGGATGCAGGTGGGCTCGGGCCCAGGGCCACAGGTCAACAGAGCCAGAGACCCCTACTTGGCTGGGCCCAGGTGGCCAGCATCATGGCCTTGTTCAGTTCAGGAACTGCTTCACCCTGGCCTACTTCCCCTACTTCCTCACTTACAAGTACAGCAGGCTGTCCGAGTACAACACCTCCTGAAAGTGTGTGCAGCCTGGGGTCACCCACCTCCTCATGCAGCTTTGCAAGATGGTGTTCCTGGCTACGTTTTGTTCCCACCTAGGAAGGTGGCATCTATGACTTTATTGGGGAGTTGACCAAGGCCAGTGTGGATGTGACAGACCTGATAGACCTAAACCTTGAGATGTCACAGAATGCAGGCAAGGGGGAATACAAGATCACGGTTGCTGCCCCAGGCTAGACCATCTCCAAGCCCATTATGTCCCACTGCGCTCCCTTCTGGGTTGGAGCCCCGGGCTTTGAGTTTGGCTGGAAATATATCCATATGAGCACTGACTCCAAAATCAGTTTGGCCCACTACATCGTCGCATCTGCCCAGGTCTGGATGATAACACGCTATGACCTATACCACAGTTTTCTGTGAGCAGTGCTCCTACAGATGTTCCTTAGTGTCTATAAGGGCTTTGTCATGGAGACCTTTGTCCACCTCTGTTCCCTGGACAGCTGGACAGCACTGCTATCTGGAGCAGTGGAAAAAGGGCTGCTAGCCCTCAGCACACTGGTCTTCGAGGTTACTGTTGTCAACAGGCATAGGTGTGGTTTACCAGACATTCACACACCCTTGCCCTGGCTCCAGGTTTCAGTGAAATAAATAGTATTTGGAAAGTTAAAAAATAAAGATATGTATATATATATATATATATATATATATATATATATATATATAAAAATAAAGATATGTATATATATGTATATATATGTGTGTGTGTGTGTGTGTGTATATATATATATATATATATATATATATATATATATATATATAACTCATGTGAGATTCTACTCACTACCTGTGAAAATACTTCAATGCCAATAATCACTTTGTTTACTAAATTATAAATATAAGGGTGTCTGGGTGACTCAGCCTGTTAAGCTTCAGACTCCTGATTTTGGAGCAGGTCATGATCTCACAGTTTGATGCATGAGTTTGAGCCCCGCATGAGTCTCTGTGCTGACAGTGCAGAGCCTACTTGGGATTCTCTCTCTCCTTCTCTCTCTCAAAATAAATTAAATTTTAAAAAATTATAAAAATATGGGCACCTGGGAGGCTCAGCTGGTTAACCATCCAACTTCGGCTCAGGTCATGATCTCACAGTTCATGGGTTCAAGCACCATGTCGGGCTCTATGCTGACAGCTCAAAGCCTGCTTCGGATTCTGTGTCTCCCTCTCTCTCTGCCCCTCCCCCTGGTTCACTCTGTCTCTTTCTCAAAAATAAACATTTAAAAAATAAAAAATTATAAAAATAAACATATTATTTCTTCATAATCTAGTTTTATATACATATAACTGGGCCTGGCTGGGCTATCCCTAGAATTGTTTTCTATTTGAGAGAAAAAAGCTAAAGAATTGGCTGTCTGCTGGACTCAGTCGAATAGGTCAATATATTTTGTCTAGATGTCATCATCTTTGTGACTTTTAAAGCAAATTCATTAATTATTGATTAATAAGACAACTTGACATAAGGGTACATATAGGGATTAGAGGGAAATAAGAGTTACTGTTATAGTTATTTTGGCTGCATATTATATAATAGGGGAAATGCTTCTTGAAATCAGCTGATGGGGGTTAGAACCAAGCAATCAGCTTTGATGAACTTGGGAAAACTGTATAATGTGGATCTTAATAATTTCCTTAAAAAATTAAGTGAGGCTTACATGTGAAAACATATAAATGATCTAGAATGGATTTTGGCATTTAACCATCACTGTCACATCATACAGGCAGTCTGCTGTTGTCATTTGTAACTGAGACAAAACCTGCAAACCTGATCCAAGAGGAAATGGATGCCGTAGCTCAGTATCATCAACGTCAGCTTTAGGGCAGAACGTGCTTCAACATTTTGAGACTATTGTTATGTTGTCAGTGAGAACTTATAATTGTTTCCATATATTTATCAAATGATGCCAAACAGTAATGTTGGTTTAATGAATATTTATGTAATACTGGTGGCAATAATTTCACATTGCACTTCTCAAGCACAAAGATGGCTTAAAAAAAAAGTTATCTTGAAGGCACCTGGGTGGCTCAGTTGGTTGAGCATCTAACCTTGCTGATCCCAGGGCTGGAGGATCGAGCCCCACCTCTGACTCTGCGGAGTGTGGAGCCTGCTTAAGATTCTCTCCCTCTCTTTCTCTGCCCCTCTTGACCACTCATGTGTTTTCTACCTCATAAAATAATTTAAATAGTCATCTTGAATTATAATGTATTTAATACAGATATATTTAGAGTTTATGGTTTTCCTTGACAGAAAAAAGCAGATTGCTATATTTGGACATTTGATTTGGACATTTGACTACTACATTTTTATATCACTTATTTTACCTTTATTTTTTGTTTTAATTTAACTTGCATATTTATTTTAGGTTCTAACTTAATGTGCTCCAAGTATTTGCTAAAAACATCTAATTGAAATCAAAATTTTCATGTTATTTTTAAGAAAAGGTGTTTTTTAACCTCATAATTAGTACCAGAATGAATTTAGTCACAATATTCCACAATCGGAAATAATTACTTGATAGTGGGTAATTCAGCTTTGAGTCAAATAAGAGATTTGACTCATTCTCTATTCTCACAATACTGTATTCCTCCTCTATATCTCAGTGGGTACAAGGAAGATATTCAACTTTGTATGTTATCAGAGAAACTCCAAATTAATTCTTCAGGCTATTGCCAATGAGAAAATATGAGAATGTGAAATAAAGGTTATTACTGTGACAAAGAGGAGCTCTGAACATTGATAGCCATTTGGGTTTAATATTGTTAAATGAGGCCACATTACTGCTATAACAGTTGGCTGTCTAATAAGCTGGAATATCTCATCAGGAATATTATAACAAGATGTGCTCTGAAGGGTCTGTTGGAAAACAATAGCTTGAAATAGCTCATTTAAGGTTCAGTATCCTCTCATTTGCCTCCTCTATATTGTCTATTTCTGCAGGGTTAGCAATGAGAACGAAGCATCACATGCTTATCAGTCTCTGGCACCCTGACTTAGTCAGGGTTTTGATTAGTCCCCAAAGAAAGTATGTTTTACTGGAAGATATCCTGATTATCAACAAAAAGAAGCAGGATGGCAAATGAAGTTGGGAGAAATTGCTCAAATACAGAATGGAAATATAAAACCTATCAATTCAGTGACATTTCAGAGTCTGTTAAGCACTGGCCATCAAAGCACTGGGTATGTTGTATTGATAGATTTAGTGTCCATTCTCAGGGCTTTTGTGAAATTAAATCTTTTGAATGTATCTCTATTTTTTTTAAATAGAGGGTCTTTCAATATAAAATTATACCATTTGATTTCATACATACATATATATGCACATATATATAGTTATATATTTTTATTTACAATTTAGAACAAACAATAGCAACTAATTTTAAGTTTTCCCTGTAAATTTGGATATCAGTTTTTTTTTCAGAATAAAAATATACTCCTTGTAAAAACATGCCTTTTAGGTAAAATTCTGTTTGTAGGACTACAATTTTGAGCCATTTTTACAATGTTCCAGATTACAGATTTCTGTGCAATATTAGGAAAAAATATAAAAATGTCAGTAACAATTATGACACTGCCATGGATTTGGTAAAAATCTTTTCATTGAAAAGTTAGATGTAATTTCAGTGACTCATAGTATGCTCTTCAGGATTTATATTCCATTACCTCTTCCAGGTTACTTTACATAAAATCCTGCATATTATAGTAGTGTGCAAATTAAGTTTCCAGAAATCTAATACAGAGTGTATTTCTACTTTCAAAGATGAACAAAACCCATGCATTAAAAATGCATGCTATTCCACTGAAATTTTAAGAGGTTTTTCTTTTTTGGTGTGTTTTATCATTCCCCAAAGTGCAGTGAAGATGTTTGGTTTGAGATTAATAATCTCTCTCGCATTTGCAAGACTGCTTTAAAACTTCCTAGTGTGCAATCTTCAAATTTTGTTGATACGTCCTTGGAAGAATGCCAGATTTGCATAAATTAACCAAATTAATCATCTCTGACTCACTGACTCGAACCTGAAACTACTTATTCAGTAATATTTGAGGGCCTACTGTGTGCCAATTATGTTTAGCACTGAAGATTCCAGATACATAGAAACAGAAACAGCCCTTTGTTCTGATGGATCTTCCTGCTATTAGGAAAGAAGACAGTGAGTGATCAAAATAGCACACTGATGAAATGGTGATTCCAGAGTGAAAAAAAAAAACAAAAACAAAAACAAAAATACAATTAGATGAGGGTATATTACAAATTGTTTAAAAAGTTTCTGAGAAAGTGATGCTTGAGTTGATATCTAAAGAATGAATGGCATTTGACTGGGTTAAGTGCCAGTGGACAGTGTGCAACTGGAAGCATTTCAGAGGGAAAATTAGGACAAAAAATCCTGTGATGTGAGGAAGCCATAGTGCATTTGATCTACTTAAGGAAGTCTGTGAATCCTTGGAGCAGAGGAAATGGAGACTGAACTTCTACAGAACTTGCAAAAAGTATGGTTATTAAGCTAAAGTGAGAATGAGACAACTCCAGAGCAGAACTTGTAATCATGTGTTTGGGGGTGTAGTTTGATTTTTCCCCTAAAATTGAAGAGATGTGAGCATTTCTGTAGGTCAATGAGACCGACAATGTACAGAGACTGATACAATGCATAAGAAAGATGAATATGATTGTTAAGATAAATTTTCCAGGAAGAAGATAAAAAATAGAATCCAAAGAGCAGATGGAGGGCATGACTTTTGAAAGAAATAGGATTAATTCTTCTTTCATAACAGCAGAGATGGGAACTTGGTGGATTCATGGCTACTGTTCTTTCAGGACAGTGGGCACCAAGCCTATTGGCTTGACGTCCTGACTCATCGTCCTGGGGTGACAGGAGTCTAGCCTGTGAACTCCCTGCTCATGTGGACAGGAGGTTGCTAAACAAAGAAACTGCTCTTTTATGACTTGTCTGCATATTTTCTGTAGAGATAAAAATTTTCAGGCCCATAAATATTGACTCTGATTCTAAGTATGTCTAGCATTTCATGGAAGGACATTAAGGGTTAATAAGATACTATAATAAGATACTCACTGTTTAAAAAAGAAAGCATATATTTTTAAAAATGGCCATTCCCCCTTGAACTCAACATTTTAGTCACATCCTTTCTTTCTTCCTGGAGTTATTAAATATTTGAGGTAATGACCAGTGCTGCTTCTATGGCAGTTTTGATTTATGCTAAGGTACTAAAAATTATGTTCCTTCAGGGAATGTCACTGAAATATAGTGCTGCTTGAAATGTATATGTAAAAATAGATTTAATTATATATAGATTTTGTTAAAAGTTCAAGGTGTAATTGTTGGAGATTATATTAAGAATGACACAAACATTAAGAACTATTTAAGTTATAGGATAGGAATTGTTTTAATAATATTTTTTAAAATCAAAGTTCAGTAATTGTAGATGGTGATAATATCATTTTGTGACTTATCCTCCCTTAGTAGTGATATAAAATTCATAATAAAATTGAAAGTGTATTTATTTCTAGAGTGAAAGGCTTTAATTTTAAATTAAGTGTATCAGAAAATGTTATTTTCTCTTTCAAGCTTTGTCAGTACAGTATAGTACAGCTTTTTTTCATTTCTCCATCATACAACCATCTTTATACAAACTGCCAGTTTTTACAGGAGCCAGAAATACAACTTTTATGCATTTTTGCAATATATATAGAAAACTTTTTTGGAGAATATAAAATTTCAAGCAACCCTAACACAAAGACTTACAATGTTTCCAGGATATGTAATTAGGATATATATTTAAGATCAGTTAAAATGTTTTTTAGGGTAACATTTTAAATGATATTTACATTGTTTAACTGCTTCCTCTAGAATTGACTGATCCCCTGAAGTCTATACTCTCACAGGTTGGCCTCCTCTAACACTCCATTGAAACAAATTCCTGCCCAATACTTAGACAATTGGTATCCTAGTCAACTCCAAAACTCGAATCCCAGCATCATGAAGAGATCTTTGCTTCCCCAGCAATGATTGTTGATGTGATGAATCTTTCACTGGCTTACTATATCCTATAGCTATCCAAAAGTGCTTGTATTTCAGGCCCTACATCATGCTATAAAAAGCAGGGGTGGGGTGGGGAGCTGAATGCTACCACCTACCAAAATAACTAAGCTGGCAGTGAATTAAATTATAGCAATTCATACCAAAGTCGAGGCAAGGACTCAGATGCATGAAGTGAACTCAGATGAATAAAGTCAGAAATGGAGAAGAAATAACTGATACCACAGAAAAACAAATAAGTTTAACAGGATATTATGGAACATTATATGCCAACAAATTGGACAGTCTAGAAGAAATTGATAAATTCCTAGAAACAACCAAACTTACAATACTGAATCAGGAACAAATAGAAAGTTTGAATAGACTGATCAATAGTAACTTGAAATATTTAAAAAAAAAGAAAAAGAAAAAAAAGTAACAAACAGAAGTTCAGGAGAAAATGGCTTCATAGGTGAATTCTACCAAATATTTAAATCAGAGAATATACCTATTCTCAACTATTCTGAAAAATAGAAGAGGAAGGAAAACTTCCAAACTAATTCTGTAAGGTCAACATTACCCTAATAACTAAAACAGAAAAAGACACTCTAAAAAACAAAGAAATAAAAAAACAAATACTGGCCAATAACTGAAGAACATAGATACAAAAATCCTCACCAAGATATTTGCAAAATGAATTCCATAAAACATTAAAAAATCATTCACCATAATCAAGTAGGATTTTAGGTATGCAAGGGTGGTTCAATATTCACAAATCAATAAATGTGATACATTTCATGAACAAGAGAGAGGATAAAAAACATATGATCATCTCAAGACTGCAGAGAAATAATTCAACAAAGTACATTCATTCATGATAAAAACTCTCAACAAAATAGGTTTAGAGGGAACAAACTTCAACAAAATAAAGCCCATTTATAAAAACCCCACAGTTAATATTTTAACTATTTGCAGAGTACATGGTACTATGATATAGAAAACTCCAAAGACTCCACTAGAAATCTACTAGAACAGATAAATTAATTCAGTAAAGTCACAGTACATAAAAGTTACATGCATAAATCTGTTGCATGTCTATATACTCATAACGAAGTAGCAAAAAAGAGAAATAAAACAATCCCATTTATGATAAAAGGAAAAGGAAAAGGAAGAAATTACTTAGGAATAAGAGGGTCAAAGACCTGAACACTATAAAATACTGATGAAAGAAATTAAAAGTGACACAAACAAATGGAAAAATATTCCATGCTCACGGAAGAATATTATTGAAGCCAAAGAAATCTACAGATTCAATGCAATCTCAATTGAAATACCAATAGTTTTAACAAAACTAGAACAAATAATCCTAAAATTTGTGTGGAACCAAAAGACTCAAAAAATATTCAAAGCAATCTTGAGAAAACAGAACAAAGCTGGAGGTATCACGACTCAGATTTCAAAATATACTAAAAAGCTATAGGAATCAAAACACTATGGTACTGGCACAAAAACAGACACATAGATCAATGGAACAGGATGAAGACTGCAGAAATAAATGCATGCATATATGGTCAATTAATCTAGGACAAGGGAGGCAAAAATATAGAATGGGTAAAAAAGCAACAAGAACAGCAAATAAAAAACCACAGTCTTTCCAATAAATGGAACTGGAGCTACACGCAAAACAATGAAAGTGGACCACTTTCTTTCACACACAAAAATGAACTCAGAGTAGATTAAAGATATAAATTTAAGACCTGAGACTATAAAACCTCTAGAAGAAAAGACAGGCAATAATTTCTTGGACATTGGGGTGCCTCAGTCTGTTAAGTGTCCAACTCTTGACTTTGCTCAGGTCAAGATATCATAGTCCATGAGATCAAGCCCATGTCATGTTCTGTGCTGACAGTGCAGAACCTGCTGGGGATTCTCTCTCTCCCTCTTTCTCTTACCCTCCCCTGCTCCCATGGGCACACACTCTCTCTCTCAAAAATAAATAAACTTTAAAAATTTAATAAGTAATTTATTGGACATTGGCCTTAGCAACATTTTTCTAGATAGGTCTCCTAAGGCAAGGGAAAAGCAGAAATAAACTTTTGGAGCTATGCTGAAACAAAAATCTTTTGCACAGCACAAAAAACCATTAACAAAATGAAAAGAGAACCTAGTGAATTGGAAAAGATACTTAAAAATATTTGCAAATTATATATCCAATAAAGGTTAATAACCAAAACATGTAAAGAACTTTACACAATACAAACATAAAGAAAACTGATTAAAAAATAGGCAGAGGACCTGAATAGACATTTTTTCAAAGACGACATCAAGATGGCCAAAAGACATATGAAAAGATGCTTAGCATCAATAATCATCAGGGAAATGCAAATCAAAACCACAGTGAGATACTACCTCACAAAACCACATGAAATAGAATGGCTATCATCAAGAAGACAAGAAATACCAAGTGTTGGTGAGGACATGAAAAAAAGGAACCCTTGTGCACTATTAGTGGGAACATAAATTGGCACAGTCATTGTGGAAAACACAATGGAGGGTCATCAAAAATTTAAAAATTAGGGATGCCTGGGTGGCTCAGTTGGTTTAGCATCTGACTTTTGATTTAGGCTCAGGTCATGATCCCAGGGTCCTGGGATCAAGCCCCATGTGGGGCTCTGTGCTGAAGGTAGAGCCTGCTTGAGATTCTTTCCCTCTGTCTCTTCCTTTGCCATTCCCCTGCTCACACTGTCATTCAAAACAATAATTAAAAATAGAAATACCATATGATTCAGTAATTCTACTGGAGATTTACCCAAAGAATATGAAAATACTAATTTCAAAGGATATATGCACCCCTTTGTTTATTACAGCATTGTTTACAATAGCCAAAATATGGAAGCTATCTAGGTGTCCACTGATAGGTGGATGGATCAAGAGTATGTGGCATATATTATTCAGCCATACAAAGATGAAATTTTGCCATTTGCCACATGGTGAATGGACACAGAGAATATTTCGCTAAAAGAAATAAGAGACAAATATCATACGATTTCTCTTACATATGGAGTCTAAAAACAAAAACAAAACAACAAAAAATACAGGTTGTGAGGGGAGGGGAGGAGGGATGAGTGAAATAGACATAGAAGATGAAGAGATACAAACTTACAGCTATAAAATAAGTCAGTGATGGGATGAGAAGTACAGCATAAAGAGTATGGTAAATACTGTAATAATATTCAGTGATGGTGACTACACTTTCCGTGAGCACTGAATAATATAAAGAATTATTGAATCATTATGTTGTATACCTGAAACCAATGTAATGCTGTATAGTAATCATATTTCAAAAAAAATTCCACACCTCCTCAGCTCCTGGAATCTGATATCAAGCCCTTCCAGATTTGTGGGAGCCACCCCAGAGTGCAATAGCTCAGGGGGTGGGGATCATATACCTGCTACTCATCCTGTTTCCCCAATAAGTGGTTTCCTGGCAAGTCATAAACATGTGCCGCCTCTCCATGTTCCTCATATGATCAATAGTCCCCATCGGTCTCTCTTTAATTTACCAAGATATTTTCATATGTTCTATCACTCTGAGTGACCAAATAAATTGAGCCAAAGTAGTGCAATGGTGCTAAAAGGTGAGAGACATCTACTATAATCGTTCAAAAAGGACATGAAACCTGAGTTCTTATGGAAAAAAAAAAAGTACACAATAGACAATGTCAAATAACTAAATGATGTTCTTGTCCCCAACCCTGCATGCATATGTATGCATATATGTGTGTGTGTGTGTATATATATATACACACACACACATATATATACATATATACATATATATGTATATGTATACACACACATATATACATATATATGTATATATATATACATATATGTGTGTGTATATATATATATATATATATGTATATATATATATATATAGTCTTTTTGGAAGTGAGGTGTTAAGCAAGACATATAATCTGCAATCACTGAATCATACAATAATGAATACACTTTCATTCTGTGTTCTTTCTCTCTGTCTTGTCTGCCTTTTCTAAATAGGCTTGGATATGAAAATATCCTTTCCCATCTCCTTGGCAGCCAGTTGTGGCCTGAGAAACAATTATGGTCAATGAGATACTTCCAAACTTCTGAGGATCCTCTGGAAAATTTCACTTTTTCGGTTAAAGAAGCAGGTTGCCAGGGCTCTATGCTTATCACTGTATTCTGATCCTTAAGATGAATGTGTTGCCTGCAGACTGAAGTGATGATGTTATTACAAAGGCAAGGCAAAGGAAATCTGATTCTAACTTAGTTGACCTAGAGAACTAATTTGAACATTCAGCTTCTTTTGAATTTCTTATGGGAGGAGGGATATTACATCTATATTTTTAAGTTACTACTGGTTGTATTTTCTATCTCTTACTGCTAAATTGTGTCCCAAATGACACAGGTATTAAACTGTGTACTTTCTTGATTAGCTTTCAACTTGATGAATGGCTAAATATTTGTTCCTGACAATTTACAGGTTATTCCTTTGTCAGCTTCTTTTGCAGCATGCATATTTTACATTAAATTATCAGGATATCCACTAAAATATTTCATGTTAATTGTTCAAATTAACGTTTATAATGCAAGCAGTACCTTGTATATGCAGATTTACATATATCTGCATATATATAAAATGAGTATGTAAAAGTTTTATTCACAACATAAAAATCAATGTAAAAGATGAATTTTAAACACCGATCAGAAGATTATGAAACAAAATCATTTTTATCTTGAAAGAGGCCAATAATCTAATGGAAGTGGCTTTGCCACTGCTAGTTAGCGATTTTATAACACAATCCCAATTCTATGAAGCCGTTACAAAAACTTTTTTTGTAGTATGCTTATAGATATTAACTCATTAAAACTGAATCCACTGGACTCTCAGGCATTTGTAATTTTTCCAAGCAATCCATTTTCCTCACTCTATGTGAATTCATAAGAAGTTGATATGTCAACATTTTTATACGTCGACTGGCTTTGAAGCTTGGCTCTGCTCAGCAGCGATTCAGATAGTGCTAAATTGAGTTGTTGTCACATGAACAGTAAAGCATTTGATATTTCTACAAGAAATGGATCTTGAAAAAAGTATTATGTCACACTTTCTTTCCTATTTGTGCAGAAGCAAACAGAAACCTTATAAACTTACTCAGAATAGGATTCTGTACTAGATTTTTCTTCAGAACTAAAAAGCTTCAGTAACTCTGAAAGACAAATTTCTGTGTGAGAAAGTGTTAACCATAACCCAGACTCATTACTAATACAGCAAATATTTACTGGGCTCCAAATGTGTATCAGAACTATGTTTTCCCTTCCTAGCCTCTATTGTCTGTTGGAGGACAGGGAAAAGGAATCAAGCCATTGTACATTCTCCAGCAGCAGGAGGCTTTTGGAGCATACAAAAGGGAGAGGGATCCATTGTCAAAAATGGAGACTAGAAGTTAGGTGGAAGAAAGGGAATGAAAGAAATGAATAGACATGGGTGAGGAAGCAAAGAAATTTAACTTATTCTGGCAACTGCACAGTATTTAGTTGAATATTTTACCTACATGAAGGGAGGATAGCGAGAGATGAAGAAAGGGCCAGGAACAATTCATACAAGTCTTTATATATTATGCAAAGAAGTTGGACTGTACCTATAGGGCAATGGAGAACCATTAAAAAGTTTTTTAAAGTAGGATAGAATCAGGCTTCTATCTTGAAATAACACTGTGGTCACAGTGGACAGCTTGGCTTTTAGATGGGATGGAATTCGGAGAGACTAGACTAGGGGCAGAGATGCCAGTTAACAGACTGTTACCTCAATTCTGGTGATAGAAAGTGGCCACCTAAATGAAATGAGTATCAAAATAAAAATTTGTGAATGGATTTGAAAGCTGAAGGGGGAGGAAAATACGTGAATACTTATTTTCTCTGTGATCTGGATCA
Source organism: Felis catus (assembly GCF_018350175.1). Classification (NCBI taxonomy): domain Eukaryota; kingdom Metazoa; phylum Chordata; class Mammalia; order Carnivora; family Felidae; genus Felis; species Felis catus. The sequence continues at coordinate 38,273,268 of NC_058368.1, read as the reverse complement.
CAAGTTAAAGATGGTAGAAGATAATAGATCAGTCAGATGGAAAGATTGATGTGCGGAAAAATGGAGAAATAATTGAGTAGTCTGTAATGTTCTTATTCCTGTCATCAAATGTAATTTTTCAGGTGGGATTTTCTAGTACCTTTTTTCCCTGAATACTACCTAATATTAAAAATGTCATTTATTTTTGTTTTAAACGTGTATCTATTTGGAGACCTCCCTGGTGTCAGGCATTCAGCCTTTCACATAAATTTTTTCCACTTAATCCTCAACAACTATGTGTTATAAGAATTTTTTTTCCATTAAAGCAGAGTCTTGCCCAAATATATACATTTAGCAAGTGCCAGAGGAGGAACCTATATACAATTTTCCAATTCTAAATCCTTTGTACTTAGAAAAACTTTCTGGTTACTAAAATAAGTTTCCTTTTTTGAACTACACACACACACACACACACACACACACTAAGATCTACGACAAGATAAAGAAAAACATTATATTTATATCTCATTTGTGAGAGCTCTAATTTTCATGCTTATCAATATCTCTCATTGGGTAAGGTGTCAGAGAATTTTTCATTAAGTGAGAAATCTGCGAGGGAACTCTAAAATGCATAAATAAACCAAAAATCTGGAAATCTCTGTGTTAAGTTAGACAGCAGCATATGGTTCATAATATTTTTAAAGGAATTATAGCAAAGCAGCATTGTTATAACTCCATTCAGGTATCAGTTGGGTGCAATACATTTACTTTTCAAAAATGTTACCAAAACCATCAATAATGATTTAGAATAACAAGAAGGGAAATTATGAGACTATTTTCTTTTCTCCTTCTGTGAAATGATCAACACTTTACTTAACATTCAGTTTGTAATTCAACACACACCGAATGTGGTAGACAACACTCTCATACAAGTGAAGACTCTTACTTCCCTTTCCAATATAGACACACTGGCAGTGTCACATATGCTGAAAGTAACTCATAATTGCCAGTGGTGTTGGAGGGTTTCATGACCAATGCTCAGAGACTGGGTACTTGAAAAAATGAATCAAACCTAGGCAACAGATGCCTTCTTTATTAGTATTTTGATCATCCAGGTTCATTATGCTAATGTTGGGTCCATTAGCATTAACTCACCATCTGACTTACCTAGCAGTTAACTTCATTTTTACTCTTGTTCTGTTAGTGTTGTGGAATGTCAGAAGAGAGACAGGTGGAGAGAAACAGTGCTAGATGGTGAATCACAGTCTTGACAATATTATTTTATGATCCTAAATCCAGCCAACTGCTCTATCATGGTACTTAAAATCTTTAATCTCTTTCCTTCTACTTGGTACCATTTATAGTTAAGATAATTAGAGTTTAGCATACTATCTTTTGTACTGGCCAATTTCTTCTACCCTCTCAAACTGAATAGTTATCCTAGAATATTTTTTGAGATTTAAATTTAAGTTCTAGAGTACATAGATAGCCATTAGATCTGGCAAGAGCTGGTCTTAAACAAACATGAAGTTAGTATGCTTATTCTAACATGAAAGGATTTTAGGCCATTGTACCAAAAACACTTTCTCCACTGGCTCCCAAGAGCACCTGGTATATCTGGCACTAATTTGTTAAAGCATCTATGTACGTTGCAACCAAGGCACACTTTTGCACAGTCCTAGCATTCGAGAGAACTTAACCATTCCAGCGTAGATGGCGCATTCGTAAAATTCCTGATATATATTTACCTAGTGTCTTAAAAGCTCTAGTCAAGGGGACTGTCACTATACACACACACACACACACACACACACATGTATATATACATGTGTGTATGTATGTATATATACACATATGTATATATATGTATGTTTATATGTATACACATGTATACATGTATATATGTATATACGTGTATATACGCATATATACATGTATATGTATATACACTTAGATACGTATATATGTTTATATATACGTAGATATGTGTATATACATATATATACACATGTATATGTAGATACACGTATCTACGTATATATGTATATATACGTAATATGTGTATCTACGTATATATATGTATATATGTGTATATACACGTATGTACATATATATGTGTATCTACATATATACGTGTATATGTAGATACACGTATATATGTATATATGTATATATACACACATATATACACATACATATATGCATATATATACACACATACATATATACATATATGCATATATGTATGTGTGTATATATATACACATGCATATATGCATATATGTGTGTGTGTGTATATATATATATATACACACACACACACTTTTTTTTTTTTTTTTTTTTTTTTTACTTAAGTAGGCTCCATGCCCAGTGTGGGGCTTGAATTCATGACCCTGACATCAAGAGTCCAGAGTGCATGCTCCACTGACTGAGCCAGCCAGGCATGCCACAAAATAATTTTCCTAATTATGAAATATTTCTAATGTTTAGAAATATGATCTTTGTACAGAGAAAAACATTTCTAACTCTAGTTTTTCCAAAATCTTTATCTTGACTCTATTAAATCTATCTGAAATCCTAGTATATACAATCATGAAATTTTTCTTCTTTCTCCATGGAAGTAAGGGAAAGAAAAAAATACATATTCAATTTTAGAAGTAGAGACTACATTTGAAGAAGATATACTAATTATAACCATGAGCCCAAATTTTATTCACTTAAGTTTTTCAGTATCTGAAGCAGTATAATTCAGTCTATAAAAGCTCGGGCTTGGGACTCAGATAACCTTACTCTTGTAGGTTGATTTTTCCTTTCTTACCTGTGACCTTAGAAATGACTTAGATTCTTGCTTCCACAGTCTGTTTATCTTGAAAAAAAAAAAAAACACTAATACATACTTCAGAAGGCAATTAATGTATTGATGTATAAAGCTTGTTTGTAGCTTAGTTCAAATTTATAACTGAAGTATCATAAAATATGCATTAATGACAAACACATATTTACATTTTCTACATAGTTCACCTGAAGATGGGTTCCAGTGTAAAAATTCATGAAACCATCATAAACTATGATCTTCTGGCTACCAGTCAAAAGTGATTATCACCCAAAACAGATAAAAGTCTCGATTAGCAAGGAGTTAAACACATGTATGATGAAGCACTACAAAATCAGAACCATTAAAAAATATACTCCTTAATCTGGTATTTTGTACCTAACATTTTTATGGTATATAAAAGATGATGGTACAGTTTTTCTGTATAAAATGATAAATATATAGTAAAATATATAAATATCGAAGAAATGCTAAATTCTGAAATCCTTCCTTCCAAAATCCCATAATTCCATATCATGCAGAGAAGTTTTCAGTTTCAAAACAACAACCTCTTAGGAGATGCTTTGTAAAGTGCTGCAATTTAGATTAAGAAAATTTGATATGTAATCATTCATTCAAAAATGTGGTTGTTTCTGTATCTTGCTCTTTTTAGCATTGTGGGTACCTAAATAAAAGACAAATCTTGCCTTTGAAAAGTTCAGTCTTATGCCAAATATTTATGAAAAGGAGATTGGCAATTACTATGTATTTAAGTAAAATGGTTAAAACCTTATTGTATGCTTAGGAAGTGATAAACAATCTGAATGTTTTATGAATATTTACTCAATTATGCTTCAAAAGGAACTTAGAAGATGGGTACTCATTATCATTCGTTTATAGATAGAAACAAAGAGACAGAAAGATTAAATTACTTGCCCAAATCATACAGAAAGAACATATTAGAATGAGGCTGTGAATTCCAAGGTGAAATGTTCAAGACTCTAGAGACTAATCGCTTAATTAACACTATGCTTGGAATGATAAAGGACAGTATCAGATACCTATGATCACATATGGCAGAACACATACTTGAAACACTGGACATCAAAGGTCTATTCTTGGGGATTGCAATATATGAGTGTAGTTGAAAAAACAACTTAGTTAAAGGCAAGGGAGGAAGAGATTAAGATCAAAGGACATTGTGGCCCAGGACATTGAGTCTTAGAAAAACTTAAGGTGTAAATAACCTACGTTTCTGATACTATAAAACAGGGACAAATAAATGACAGGGCCTGGAAATAAACACTGTACTACATACTTGCAAGTTGCTTAGAGAGAAAAATGTTCTCACTATATGCCGACAAAAAGGTCAATGTGTGAGGTGATGTCAATTATTTTATAATTTATTCAACAAAAATTTATAAATATGATGCTGTATCCACTTGAATATGTTCATAAGTATCTCTAATGTGGAAGGTTTCTTAATTGACTGCAGTACTCATGAAATTTGGTTAAATTGTCATGATTCACAACCTAGTGCCTATGATATTTATCCCATTATAAAAAAGAAGCATCAGGCGCCTGGGTGGCTCAGTTGGTTAAACGTCCGGACGACTTCGTCTCAGGTCATGATCTCCCGGTCCCTGGGTTCAAGCCCCGCATCGGGCTCTGTGCTGACAGCTCAGAGCCTGGAGCCTGTTTCAGATTCTGTGTCTCCCTCTTTCTCTGACCCTCCCCTGTTCATGCTCTCTCTGTGTCAAAAATAAATAAATGTTAAAAAAAATTGAAAAAAAAAAGAAGCATCTAGAATATTTCAAATTTTCCTTTCAAGAATTGGACCATTTATATGCAAATATTGATGTGACTATTAGGGTAATTAAATATAATATATTAACAATAAGGGCAATTTCCCCAAGTTTATATTAACAATGTATAATTTATATATTTGTGTTATAAATTATATTAAAATGGAGCAGAGATTGTAAGATTCAATAAAACCTCCTAAGGTAAAATGTGTGCTACTTTATTTCCATTATAAATGATGTTGGGAACTGCTCTAACCACTGCAGTGAACAAACTGTCGTGTAGTTATAAAAGGTCTTGCGTATTGAAACCCATTTTTAGAATGACATTGCATCTTAACCTGAATGTTCTCCAAATAGGCACTCATCTTTTGGCTTTACTTTACAAAATAAGTATCATACCTGTTCTCTATTAGTTAAAAAGAAATTAGAGATTATAGAAGAGATTAGATGTGCCTCTGTAAATCAGGATGAAAACCTTTTAACTTTTCCATGTTATAAAATTATCAGTTCAACACTTGAAAAGTGTTTCCCCCTAGTTTTAAAATGCTGCAGTGTCATCCACTGATTATAACAGGGTAATTAATATATTCAATTAAATGTAAGGTTTGGGGGGGCTAATATTTGATTCTAGGTCATTCAGTACATACACATGCACCTATTTCAGCCCAAACAGAACTTCAGTCCAGAGAGATGTTTTGTTTTTGATTTTTGGGTTTTTTTTTATCCCCCTTATTCTTTATATTGTTGCCATGGCTTCCCTACCTAAAGTTAGTATTCTTTAAAATTAGAGTATTGATTCCCAGATTTCAATGCCATTGTTTTATCTTTTCAACATGTGAGGTTACATGATTTTTTTTAGGTTTTTCCCTTTTTCTCTACTCTTTCTTGTCCTGTTTTATCTATGAACTGGTTTTTTTCCTTGCTTAACCAATGAATGTTAAACTATCTGCTGAATCTGATTCTTTTCACATTGATAGATGAATAGAAGGGTATGTGCATTCCCACATATATGAAGAATGTCATCTATCTGCTGACATTCGGAGCAATATGAGAAGATTAAAGGAAATATTATATATGCCCTAAATTCATAAATTTTATGTATCTTTGGAAAATGTGTTTTAAGTTTTTTAACTCTGCAATAGACCATTTTAAAAAGATAAAGAAGTGAGGGGCATCTGGCTGGCTTAGTCAGTTAAGTAACCGACTACAGCTCAGGTCATGATCTTGCGGTTCTTGAGTTGGAACCCCACTTCGGGCTCTATGCTGACAGCTCAGAGCCTGGAGCCTTCTTCATATTCTGTCTCCCTCTCTCTCTCTCTGCCCCTCCCCTGCTCTCTGTCTCTCTCTCTCAAAAATAAATAAACACAAAAAAAAGATGTACAAGTCAAAGGGTGACAAGGGGGTGGGAATGATACAGGTGTGGTTTTACAAGCATAACATGAGGAATCCTTGTAGTGTTAGACTGTGCAGTATCATGACTGTTATGGATGCAAAAATCTACCAGGTAACAGAGGTGTATGGAACTTCATACATGTACACATGTGTGCAAAAACACACGAGAATAAGTAAAAGTGAAAAGATGTGAATAACATTAATGGATTCCATCAATGTCAATACCCTTGTAGGCCATAAGGTCAAAATAATCATCACCAACAAGGGTCATTTGAGTATTCTTCCTTCAGTTCCCTTCCTTCAGTTCTTCAAGCTTCCATGAGCATGGTTATGAGAAATATGATTTGAGAATATCATATTCCTTTAGTGGTTTGGGTGCATTTAGAATTATGTACAATTCCTTAATATAGCTTACAATAGCTTACAGGGTATTTCAGAACATAGCACGTTTCTGGACTGCTTCAGATCAATTTTCTACATTGCTTTATCTTATAATCAATATTAAACTTATTTTAGTTTCTGGAATGTGTCATGTTTTCTTTTCTCTACATTTTTTTATAAAGTATTCTAACAAAAATCTTCATACTCCTTTGGAGCTCACTGTGAGTCTAAAATTCCTTTTTACCCGACTCCCCTTATTTATAGCTTCTCTGTAATGAAAACCTAAGTGCTTTCCCTGGTCTAGGTTTTAATCACCTCCTCTTGACCACACTGGTGAGGGAGAGATTCCCACTGTAGGGTTATGTGGATGTCTGAACACACAACATCCAACACTGGACAGATGAAGGCAACAGAAGTTTATCAGTCACAGGTACTCACAGCTCAAGGACAGAGGACATTACAGACCATGTAGGAACACAGGACTGCACTCAGGAACAGAGTAAACACAACAACAAGGGACTGTGTGAGTCAGGCTTTGTAGGATCAAGAGGTGAAAGTGCCCCTTTATTTCTATGAGAGGATGTGATTGGCTTGCTTGAATAATTCTGCAGGCTGGCAGAAAACTGAAACCTGCTATCAGGATAGTAGGAACTACAACCAGTCCATGTGACCAGGGTACCTTCTCCATGGGAGCAGAGTAGGGAAGAGAACTTGTAGTTAGGTTAGTCAGGGTCTTCCTAATTTTACCAGATTGAAAGGCAGAACAACTTATTATATATTCAATAAAGAATTTTTAAATTTTAATTTTTCTTTCCCTCAAGATCATTCTACCCCTTTGAAAAGGCCACTCCTCGTTAACCCAACCATCCTGCAGACTCCTGAAGCACTTGTGGCTCAAACTATGCTTTCTAAAAATAGCACTTTGTCTTCTGTGTTTTAATAAAAAACATTCAAAATTAATATAAAATTTATTAGTACTTACAAATTAACTTGTATGTTATTTACCACCATATTTTCCAGTATATAAGATACTAACTTGTCTAGAGAGTAAAGAAGGAAGAGTCAAGATGTCTAAATCTCTCAAAACATTAATCCTGGATCAGAGATTGAGAGATATGGACTCAGGACTGTGTTTTATCCTATTAATTAAAATTACATACAACAATATCCTCAAGAAAAAAAAATAGCAAAATACAATATACGTTGACTGGTGTACAAGTAGTCCCATATTAAAAAACAGTGACTAAAGGAATAGAATGTTATTGGTAAACCTGTATTCAGTCGAGCATTTATAAATGAGGGGAGGGGTGCCTGGGTGGCTCAGTCTGTTAAGCCTCCAACTTCTGCTCAGGTCATGATCTCGCAGTGCGTGAGTTCAAGCCCCATGTCAGGCTCTGTGCTGACAGCTGGGAGCCTGGAGCTGCTTAAGTTCTGTGTCTCCCTCTCTCTCCGCCCCTCCCCTGCTTGCACTCTGTCTCTCTTTCTCTCAAAAATAAACATACATACATACATACATACATAAATGAGGGCAAACATTGGTTTCTATGTTACTACAGTATTTTTGCTTCCCTTTGTTTATAAATTATTTAATGACATTTTCATCTTTTATAATAGCATTTCATAATCTTATTAATGTTCTATGTCAGTATATTTATCACTGCAACAGTTAATTTATAAGTAAAGTTTATTGCAGTTCTATTATAATTAGCAGATTGCTGCATTTTTGTTTTCAAGAGTCTAATGGATTTTGATTTACCATCATTTGAAATACTCCATTCAACTATCCAACTGTATAGAAGTTCTGAGTTTGAGCCAAAAGTAGTTGCAATGCTACATTTGCTCTGTGTATAATTTATGTTGTTTGGAACCTCTGAAGTGAAACATACAGCTTCTTACATTATGATTACTTTTTAATAAAGACTTGAAACACTTTTGACTTGTGCTTTGAGTAAAAACAATTTAAATATATATTTTTAGACGAGTTTACTGACATTTCAAAGATGACATCTTAGAGGAGACATTTCTTTCAAGTAATTTTTTTAAATGACATACTCACATCTTCCACTTGAACGTGTTTCTGAAACAATCTCAAAATGTATTGAAATTAGGCTAAGACTGTGCTCACAACCTGACCAACTGACTAAAAAATAACCAAAGCTCTCTCACTTATTCACTATTATTTAATAAAGTGAATATTTAAAATGATTCTGATCTGAACAGAATATTTTGTTAAAGGTTGAGAATACAGTACCAAATAAGGCAGGGATAACTCGTTTCCTAACAAAAATCACTCAAAATATTAATTTAATGAAAAATTCCTTAGCAAGAGCTCAATCTGCTTTGAAAATTTTATTTTACATAGAGAAGCCACAACATCATATGGAAGAAAATGTAATAGCAACAGGAATCTAATACCAGTCACTAGAAGATGAACTAGATACATTCAAATATTCACAGCATTAGGATACATAGATGCCACCTGAATATCTAATTTTATTCTTCCTAGTATTAGCTTATGTTATTTAAAGTAAATAATATCATGAAATCATTTAATTTAGGGTAGGTCATTCTATGTAATTTGTGTCTTGTCATATTTTGCTAAGAATGAGTAGAACCCAAACTCTGAATAAGTATTATTTCCTCAGCTGATGTTATTATGGTGATTATGTCCAGAAAATTTGCACCATATTTCCAATTAAGCTAAGATTATAGTTGCTCTGATACCCAGCAAAATACAAGGAATTTCAAGGAATATGCAGGATTTCAAATGTCCCTAGTGAAGTAAGTCAGCATAAAACATACTAAAGAAAGCAACAAAAAATAAATAACCGATAAAACCCAAAACACATTAAAGAGGTCTTTAAAAGAGATCACATAATAAGCAGCTTATTTTAAAAAGTACCGTCTATTTCTGCTTATATGGGGCTTTTAACAGTTGTGGAAATTACTCTGAATACGGCAGGACAAAATTTTAGTGCGAAATGGAATAGTTGGTAGATCACAGAGAAAGGATCCCATCATCTGGCCAACTTCAGGGACTGATAAAAGGTAACTGTCTGAATGTGATTATAGCATTTTTTTTTACACAACTATACAGAGATATTTTAGTTTAGCTTAAAATTACTTTTTTTTTTGTTTTTACAGTGACCTAAAGAAAATTCACAAGACAAAGTAACTGAGAAGTACAAATGTAATTCACAGGGTTGCAATAATATTTTGGCAGGTTAAATTTTACTCCCACATGATTTGAATGAAGAGCTCCAAGAGAAATTGTCTGGGTGCAAAGCAACCCCAAACAAATTTTGTGAATGTATTTAGTCAACATACACATAAAATGAAATTGACAGTTTCAATGCTGGACCTATTCCCCAAGTATATTGGAAAACAGAGTCCGTGAGTTAGCTTTAAGTGACTTATGAGATAGGGATTCCATTTATTTTTCCTATATTTTTCATTCTATGAAATATTTTAAGGCAATTGCACAGATGCCACAGATCTATACTTTTTCTCAACATATGAATTCACTGTTTTTTATTTACTTTTAAACAGGATTAAGATATTATTGCTCTGAAGAAGCTCACAAAAGTTATTTTATAAAAATAGTGTATGAATACTTCCTCAAAGAACGATATTGTGAGGTGGCTTCATAATTAAGATTTTTTTAATGTTTATTTATTTTGAGAGAGAAAGAGAGAACGTGAACAAGTGAGCAGGGGAGAGGGACAGAGGGGGCAAGAAAGAACCTTAAGGGAGCTCCATGCCCAGCATGGAGCCCCACGAGGGGCTAGATCTCACAACCATGGCATCATGACCTGAGCCGAAAACAATGGCCAGATGCTCAACAGACCAAACCACCCAGGTGCTCTAAGATGTATGTATGCATGTATGTATGTATGTATGTATGTATCTATCTATCTATCTATCTATCTATCTATCTATCTATCGGGAGAGGGAGAAAGGGAGAAAATCAGAGAGAGAGAGGAAAAGGATCCCAAACAGGATCCGATCCTCTCTGTCAGTGCAGAGCCCAACACAGGGCTCAATCCCAGGAACTGTGAAATCATGACCTGAGCCGAAATCAAGAGCTGATCACTCAAATGATAGCCACCCAGGTGCCCCTAAGATATTTTATAATATATATAAAAAAAATATAGGTGAAATTGTGGTTATCAGGAACACCTACTCTTTTACATAGCAAATGTGGCTCTCCATTCTCTCCCACATTCTGGATATGGCTCATTAGGAGTTAACAAACCCATCCCCCATATCTGCCACATACACCTTCCTCTATCCTTCTAATAACTTATTGCTATAATGCAGTATGGTTAGGCAGCTCCCCCAACATGAGCAAAATGGACAATGAGGCCAAGGTGCCATTTCTCTACCCTGCAAAGTCCAAACAAGATCTTCCTACTTAGGATTGGCCAGCAACAAATGGGAAAACCAGAGTTCTGTTCCAAATCATCATCATCATCATCATCATCATCATCATCATCACTACATAGAAAGTGACAGCTTCTGGAAGCTGTCTCCCCACCACATACCTGACTGAAAAACTCCTGAACACAAATGCCCTACCTTGGAAAGTATGGCTCAAATGGCCTATCTCTCCTATTGCCTTAAATCAGTTCCCATATGAGCTAGTACTTATTGAATTAGCACTGTTTATCTTGAAAATTCCACCATTGAATAAATGTCTATAAGGAGACATGTGGAAATCAGAAAGCCACAGAACAATTCTAAACCATAAGCTCCCCAGCAAGCCACAGTGGTCTGGAACAAAGTAGGCAGCCAAGAGCAGAAACCCAAGAAGCTATCCAAGAGACCACAATCATGGCTACTGCATCCTCCTCACGGAGACTATTGTTTTATAAGGTTTAAACCTTATTTTAATCATGGGACCCAATACAGTGGCATTCTGGATACATGAAAGGCATAACGTTTTTTACTTAGAGCTCTAAAGGAGACAACACCAGACAGGGCCACATAGACGGTTGTTGCACTGAAGGGAGTGACAACAACCTGGAAATATAGGGGGCAGCTTATGTATAGCAAATGGGGTAGGTTTTGCTAGCTCCAAGTAGTTTGGTTAATTTGGATAATTACACAGACTCAGAAGCATAAGGACCTGTCCCCTAGTTGCCTCCTCCCTGGTAGGTGGATAGTGACCCTGAGATTTGAGATCCCTATAAAGAAAGTGGTTATTTGTGAACTTACCAATTTCCGGAGAAGAACGCACCAGCTTGTAACCAGGACTTCCAAACCTTTCTCATTCCAGAGAAAGCTGGATCTCGCGAGATCTCTGGAAATTTATAGGGAATGAGCATGGACTTCCTAGGATGAGAAACATCTGGATGCCCCAGGTGTCACAGGCCCCTCCTCTCAGATTTGCTCTTACGGAATCTGGCTCACACCACCTGTCACCCAAACCCCAAGGCTGGTGAGTACCTCACCTCTCCCTCTCCCCCCTGGAGTCACAGTTCTGCAGTGCCAAGCCCCAGAGGCCCTGCCAGGTGCAGGGGAATGGGCCCTGGACCGAAGGATGTGCAGGAAAGGGACTCCCCGAGGTCAGAACTGAGGAGTGAAATGCGCATGAGCTGACCACAATTCTATAGCCTTCCAGGAGCAGGCATAGAACTTGCAATGATTTCATAGACTTTTTCCCAGGAACGACTTAGTCTCCCTTTTAATCAATGAGTTCAGGGTTTAAGAAGTGTCTGAGATCTAGAAACCGAGGAAGGGATTAGGCAGAAGAAATTTCTGTGAGCTTGCGGAAGGTCCTGGGGCAGAATGCAGAATGACACTCAGGCGCTTCACTCACATGAAAACCTGTCAGCTGTAAGGTGAATCTAACCTTTTATAGAACCATCCCCTACAGGGAGAGCTATAATCAGAGGTGAATTGAAGGCACGTGTTGAGGACACTATGCGGTCTTTGCTACAAAAGCTTTCTTAGACCAGTTTTAATGTATACAGTTGACAGGTGAATTTCTTTGACCTCTGTGGAATATTTGTGTCATTTCACAGGCATGTTTTTGATGATACAATTTTCACTTTTGAATGCTTTTTTTCAGATCCCCTCTCCTATGCATAAGGGATAATATGATGGATGGTTTCTCTGGTATCTTTGTTCAAATTTCAAAATAATTGTCCTATAACTGTCTCAGCACTACCAATCTATCTCATTTATTCATTTATTCATTTTGTAGTTGTTTTATTTGTGTTGAGAAAGTGGTTTGGGAAGTTAGTTTTCCCTCTACGCAGTGTTAAAGGTATTGGTTGGGAAGGAGCGAAGGGGACTGAGGTATTGTTACAGAGTATGTGTAAGCCTTCCTCAGCTCTTGAGGAGATAACAAACTATGTTCATTTATGAAACTTAGCCCAAATAGTAAGCTGTGAGATTTTAAAGACAATTTAATTGCTTTAAATTTTATAGTAACCCAAATTTCTCACAGTACCTGAAATGAGAGATACTTAAGAAGTTCATACTGGATAAATGAATGAACAATATCTAGCATTCTTTATATCCTTATCTAACTTGATATTTCAATATTCCATTCTCCCTACCTTTCCAAACTGCACCAACAACTCTTTACTAAGACGAATATGGGGTGCCTAGGTGGCTCAGTCTGTTAAGCGTCTGGCTTCGGCTCAGGTCATGATCTCTCATGGTTCATGAGTTTGAGCCCCACATCAGGCTCTGTGCTGACAGCTCAGAGCCTGGAGACTGCTTTGGATTCTGTGTCTCCTTCTCTCTATGCCCTTCCCCTATTTATGCTATGTCTCTCCAAAATGAATAAACGTTAAAAAAATTTAAAAAAAGAAGAATCTCCGTGCTCCAAAACTCATTTCTTCATGTTCATTGCCCTTTATCATTTTTAGTTTATTCCTGCTAAAAATTTCCTCGTTTTGGTTAGTTTTGTCCCCATAGGGTCTCTCTTTTCTTACCATAAAACTTCACCATACACTATTCATCTTTCATGTGGTTGGATCTTACGTGGATGTTATACCTTTAATTGTATGTTTTCATATGTATTTTCCATTGCCTGTGTTTTTCTGTTATTGTTTTGTTTCTTTGGTGATACTCTTTTTTAAATTTAAATATATATATTTTCAAGTTTATTTACTAATTTATTTTGAGAGGGAGAGAGAGTGAGAGTGGGGAGGTGGTAGAGAGGGAGAAAAGGAGAAAATCCCAAGAAAGCTCCCCAGTATCAGCACAGAGCCCAACACAGGGCTCGAACCCATGTACCATGAGATCATGACCTGAGCCAAAATCAAGAGTCAGACGCTTAACCAACTGAGTCACCCAGGTACCTCTCTTTGTTGATACTGTCTTGGAGAATCTGTACTTATAAAAAGGATGATAGTAATAACTTTATGGAAATATTTCATAAATATAAAAGTTATTTCTTCGAAAATGATGAATGAACTGCTATGTAACAAACCATTTGCTGAACAATGGGGATACAACAGTTAGTGAGACATACACACGCCATCATTATTCCCGTAAAGCTACTCTAATGAGATAAATATAGCTATGCAAGCACTAGAGAGACACTACTAAGTTCTAGAAGTGAAAAGCACAAGGCATTTATAAAAACTTAAAAATGGAGATAAAGAAAGGCTTCCCTAATAATAAAGATCAGAAATTAATTTCTCAAAATTCTGGAGTCTGGGACGTTCAGGTTCAAGATTCTAGCAGATTAAGTGTCTGGTGAGAGCTGGCTTCTTCATGGAGTGTTATCTGCTTAATGTAACCTCACCGGTGGAAGGTGCAAGGAAGCTGTCTAGGGCACTAATCCCATTATGAGTGTTCTGTTCTCATAACCTAAACCCCAACCAAGCCTCCACATCCTAATTCTATCACACTGGGCCTTAGGTTTCAATATATCAATATGGGGGTTGGGAGGGTGGACACAGGCACCCAAGCAAAGGATTTGTTGTTGAAGTTACTTTGTTTTGTGTGGGAGAGTAACGGCTGACATTGTTAATATATCATTTGGGATATATTATATTTCTTCTAGATCCCTAGAAGAAAAGATGTAAGAAACTTTGGCTGGGGCATCATGAGCCTAGGAGAGCTGGGAGAAGGTAATCAGTGGCTCCATTAAATAAGGCAATTTTGTCAAAGCTACAGATCTTTCATGTTCTAGGGTAATTCTTTGTAAATGACACCTACAAATGTTTATTACAACATCAGTTCTAATATAGAAAGTAGGAAAAAAAGCCTAAAATTTAAAAGTACATGAATGATTGTTATACAATATGATAAAATATTATGCTGCTCCTAATACTTATAAAAAATTGAATAACATTAGAAAATACTTATAAAATTCAGTTGAGAAAATATTAATACACGAATGTGTATTAGTATATTGAATTACTATACTAGCATAATACTAAGTATCAGCATATTCAATTAAACTAGTATACTAGCATAATACTAAGTATTAGCATACTTAATACTTAGTATTAAACTTTATATAGCAATCATATATGTATAAGGAAAAATATGCATAGAGAAAAGCAAGTATGCGGAACAGTAAACATGGAGTTTTTTTAACTCTGACTTTTTTATTTTATGTTTTCCAAAGTTCAGTAATAAAAATAATATATTTATACCTTATGTTTCAGAGAAAACCATCTGCATATTCATTAATATTGTATCTAAGTATTTTTGGAAGGTACCATTCAACATATTTCTTACATAATTAAGACATTGTGATGATCATATAAAGCCCTAACTCACAAGAAGAGATTCACTTTATCAGAGTATATAACTAATTCACACATAATTCATAAAAAAACGTACCAATGCCTCAAGTAATTTCAAGAAGACATTGAGAGGGGATGCTATTGAAGTTTAGTAAAATTACACTCAGTAAATATAATATAGAGAACATTAAAGTTGCAAAGAACCTCAGAGATAGTCTAAACACTGTCATATTTCAAACAAGGAAACTAAGGCCTAGAATGGTTAAATTATTTGTATAAATCATGGTGTGAGTGAGAAATAAAGTCACATTTAGAAACACTAAGTTTTGTTTTATTTAAGAGCCCTAATATATTTGATGAATATACTAGAACTAGAATTAAGTGGCAAATATGGAATTTACTCTGACCAATCATCTTATTTTCTGTTTCAAGTTATGCTTGGTCTAGAAACATTAGGAAACTGTGTTTCTTAATTTCTCTCACAGGTTTTATTTAACTCTACTGCAATTCCACCAACAAAATTTTATATTCTTCCACAAAATAAACTTACAAAAACTCCATGCTGCCTGTAGCACTAACTTCTGTCATTTTCAGAATTAAGAAATAAAGTTACATTTACCTGTGAACTAAACTGAAGCAAAAGCATCAATTCTTTTGTCTATCTTCATTTTTGATATCTGTTGTTGGGACTGAATCATTATTGAGGTAATCTACATCAATTATTAAAACAGCTTAAGTGAGCATATCAGTCACGCTGTGGAACACACTTACTTTGCATATGTGACCATGACATTACACTAAATCAGCTGACTTTTTAAATCTAAAAATATTATATTGCCAACATACATATCTTTTTAAGTTTTTTTAAAATTTCTATTTATTTTGAGAAATAGAGCGCATGAGCAGGGGAAGGGCCAAGAGAGAGGAAGAGAGAGCATCCCAAGCAGACTCCCACAGAGCTGGATGTGGGGCTCAATCCCAAGACTGTGAGATCACGACCTCAGCCCAGATCAAAAGTCGGATGTTTAACTGACTGAGCCACCCAGGTACCCCACCAATGTACATATTTCTTTTTGGAGTTACATGATCTTTTCATTGTTTTTGTCCTGTCTAAAGGCTTTTTCTGCCTTTTCTTAAAGGAAGATCGAAGACTGAGATTATATAAAGTAAAATTTTCTTTCTTTTCTTCCACTGTTTTAAAGAATATTTAATTTTTTGTTACTGTTACTATCCACCAAACTTTCTTATACAATCTCTGCAATAAGTCAGATAAATTAATTTTACGATGCTTCCATAAGCATGTAAAGGCATGTATCAATTAAAATATATTACATAATTAATTCTCAATTGAGTAAATGTTTCTATTGATACACTGGGCAGAATTTTTACACACTAATGCTGAAATTTTAAAGCAACACGATCGCTAGTGATCACTGCTAAAGAATATTCTTTTTAAAATATTTATATATGGCCAGTATAAGTTCAGATCCCTTTCCCAATAGAACATGTTCAGATCCTTTCTAGTTTATGCTGTCCCCTAACATGCATCTATGACTCCCCTTCCTTTTTCTTCCCCTTTGGAAAACAGATGATTGTGTCCAGATAGACTAATAGTTTTTTTTTTTTTTTAAGAGCCCAATTGTGTAATGATTACAATCAATCACAAGGGGTTGAATTAAAGTCAAATAAACAGGTCATATAATAAAATGTGAAAAGTGTCTTAATAGGAGTAAAACTGCAGTGTCATGAAAGAATAAAAAATACTACCTTACCAGAAGAGAAGGGGATAAGTAACAGCTTTCTGGAGGAAAAGACCCTCAAAAAAACCTTAAAGACTAAGTAGTAGCTAACCAGGTAGCAGCTGTTCAGGAAGAGCAAGCAGGGCGTTCGAAGTTAGAAGTGTGAGACAGTATCTCTACATTTATAACTAGTTCAACTTCCTTTTACTTATTAAACTGAAATCCATCTCATTTTAGCTCTGCCAATTGTTCTGAATCTACTTACTTAGGACCTTAAGGACATCGATTAATTTATTTTGTCAATTGCCTTGCTGAAATCCGGATAAAATCTGCCTCCTCACATTTCCTTCATATGAATATATCAATGCTGTCAATGATGAATATGAGTCTAGAATAGTTCAAGCCGGGGCTAAACTACTAGGATTTACTAATGATAAAAGTATGTAATCAATAAACGAGAAATGTAGGCTACAGTGCAAAAAGGGGTAATAAAATATATCGTGTAAGATTCTGATGTGAAGCACTGTGGAATGTTTACATTTTTGTTGATTTCAGGAATGCTTACAATTCTGAAGGATGTGGGGCACTGAGTGAAATGAAAGAAGAGATATGAAAGGATGAAAATATTTAGGTGATGCAGCCACTGAGACCACGGATAACTCAGGGGTGATTTAGGAAAGCTGGAGAGTGGCAGGTCTAGCCTGAAGTCAGCATTTGAAGAATATCCACAGGGAGGTGAGAATGGGAAAAGCAGAAAGCTTAATGGATTCAAGGTTGCCTAGTGCCCCAGGAGCTGGGTTCCACAGTACACCAGTTGAGGCACCATGGTATAGAGCATATCAGTAGAAATGTAGGAGCTATGGAAACAGGAGGAAGTGTCCCAACTCAGCAGAATTTGGAGGTGGAGAGGAAGGATAAAACACAGAAAAATGGAGGGAGTTAGAGGTCACCTGATTTTATTGCACATGAATGCTCTGAGTTACTATGAGAATTGTAATAGAACACCACAAAATCAGCTTCTCCTTAAAATTGTCAATTCCATAATAGAATAACTATTAATGACTGGTCATTAGGTAAGACTCTAATACATTGTATTTCGATCAGTGTATAACTTTGAACAGAGAAGCTGCAGTATTATGTAATGAAACCACATTTTAAGGAAAAAAAAAGTTATTTTGTTAGTGTGAACTATCCTTACAAAGGGCATTTCCTCCTGTGGCTCCATGTCAGACTTGGTTTTGAGAGAATTTTATCTCTTTCCACTGAGAAAATAAGGAAAGAACTATTTGTTTAAATATACAGAAATTTAAAAGAATTGAAGTAGGAAATACATCAGGGGAAAAAAGGGGTCATTAAAAAGGTCTGATTAACATGACTTCACCTTCTCTTTGTAGCTGTTAGAGGAGGCTTCAGCATCCGGTGAGGCCATCACATGTATATTTCTTTATTCTTTTCAACTAATAGCTGGAGTCCGCATTTACCAAACTTGTCAAGAAGTCTACATTTTCCTGAATGAGGCTTCTTTGTCCCCCAAACATTCTAGAAATTCAGGGCTATTCAATCCAAAAAGTAAATTTTTCTTCCAAAGTGAGGGAAACGGAAACTAGTATTTCTAACACTATTGGTATTGTTCTTATTGCCACATAGCCTTGATATTAAAAATCGGTCACACCAAAAAAATTTTAAAAACTTGGTCATACCCTTCATTGGAAGCTTATTCAATGCTGTGTTGACCCTTCTTTGTGCCAGGCTTTACAGGTGTTTACAAAATGGCGTTTCCTGGTTTGATTTCAATAAACAAAAAAGTACACTATAGCTATTTATGCTTACCTATTATCAAGACACCAGTATGGACTATAGGACCTTTCAATTTCAAGCACTGTCTCCCATCCTAGCCTATCCCTTCCATCCAAACCAACAAACCAGACGAAGACAGAATCTTTGAGGAGCCTAGGTTTCCATTCCAGAATGTTGCTGCCCTTATGTTAAATTACCTTTCATAACAGGTGTTCTCAGTGGGGCCTATTCTAATCCATTTAATGATATTGACCATCACAAGGGAAGTTGCAGTACTAGTTGATTTTCTGAAGGAGAATCCTTGAGACCTTTTAAAATCCTTATTATCTGTTCATTAGAAACTAACTATAGTCTGCAAATGTTTTGAAGGAGAGATTTTTTTCAGTCAGCATCTTCCCTGTGCTCCTTTCCCCCTGCTTATTATAAGTAAAATAGACCAGTTAAGTATAACCATTAAATCAATTTAATTTTTGGTCACAGCGTGTCTCTCTTAACTCATGAGTGAAAGATAAAAATCATTCTTCCTTTTCCTCTGTGTGAAACTGGGGCAGGTCCCATCACTTGTCTAGTCTCCTTTAGTGAACACAAATCCCTATTAGTAATAATCCCCTAAATTACAATGCACATAGTCAATTAAGTAATGAAAACTCAATCAATACGTTTTCTTCTCTCCCCTAGTCAGGCTTGTTGCATGTGAGGCTAGACTTTGCAGGATGTATAAGGTTGTGGGTCCTCTGGTGGGACCTCTGAGATACCCATCCTCTGTTCCTCTGGTTGTAAACCCCTTGTTAAAGGCTCCATCTCTGCTTTTGACAATTGGCACCTCTGAGCCCCTGGTTTTGCAGTGTTCATCTCCACACAGACCTTTCTGCTATTGAGCCAGAGCAACTGTATCTTTTTTTACATTTATTTTTATTTATTTATTTTAAGAGAGAGAGACAGAGAATGGGTGCAGAAGGGGCAGAAAGTGAGAGAGAGAGAATTCCAAGCAGGGCCCATGCTGTCAGGGAGGAGCCTGATGTGGGACTCAAACCCAGCAACTGTATCTTGAGACTTTCAGAGCCTTCTATGTTAAAAATCTCATTGGGGCACCTGGGTGGCGCAGTCGGTTAAGCGTCCGACTTCAGCCAGGTCACGATCTCGCGGTCCGTGAGTTCGAGCCCCGCGTCGGGCTCTGGGCTGATGGCTCAGAGCCTGGAGCCTGTTTCCGATTCTGTGTCTCCCTCTCTCTCTGCCCCTCCCCCGTTCATGCTCTGTCTCTCTCTGTCCCAAAAATAAATAAACGTTGAAAAAAAAATCTCATAACATCAATGCATTCTTACGCATACATGTGCACGCGCGCGCACACACACACTAATTAATGAAAAGCCTTTGGAAGCTTCTTCTCAGAGAGTCTGTTCTGAGATTATAGGACATCAATGGTTATAGTCACAGAAACAGCACCATATTTGTGATGTTCTGCCTGACTAGGCTCTCTAATGCATAGACTGTCTGCTTTAAGTCCTGCCCCTTACATTTAATTTGCTCTGTGTTCATTCAGTTCGTAGTTGTACACTCAAATCATGTCAGGGCTTCAGGCTTCGTTTTTTCCCCCAGTTGCTCTGTCCCTTTACTTTTTTTCCTCTGCTTACACTCTTCCTCCATTCCAGTGGTTCTTAATTTTTACTACATGTTGAGATCTTCCAGGGATATTTTTTAAAACTAATGTGGCTCAGGCTTTATCCATGGTTTTGTATGTAATTGTGCTGAGGTAGACCCCTGGCATAACCATATTTTTTTTGAAGCTCTCTCTGTGATTCCAACATACATCCAAGGTGAGGGTTGCTTTGGTCAGTTCACCTGGTTCTTGGTTTTAAAATGACTCAGTATTTCCTTTCCTGTTTCATAGTGAGCATCACCTGCTTTTAGAAAACAGATTAAGCTCAAGTAATATTTCTCAAAGATTTCAGATAAATAGGAACCCGACTATCTATTGAGAGAGAATTGTGTAATTTATAATAACAATTTTGAAGAGTATCTAGCCTCAAATAATTATTCCATATTTCTCTCATTTAAGTAATTATTACATTAATTCCTTTCTGTACATTATGGGCTGAATTGTGTCCTCCTCCCAAATTCTTATTTTGAACTGTCAATTCCAGTTTCTCAGAATGTGACTGTATTTGGAGATAAAGTCTTTAAAAAGGCAATTTAGGTTAAATGAGGTCTGTTTGTGGGCCCTAATTCAAAGTGGTTGGTGTCCTTATGAGAAGAGGTAATTAATACATACACTTGCATAGGGAAAACCATGGAAGATACCAGAAGAAGACGACCCTCTGCAAAACATGGAGAGAGACCTCAGAGTGGAACCAACTCTGCCAACACTTGATCTTGGATTTCCAGCCTCCAGAACTGTGACAAAATAAATTTCTGTGTAAGCCACCCAGTCTATAATACTTTGGTATGGTAGTCCTAGCAAATTAATTTACCACGTACCTCAAATACATTCATCTCCTAATTACAATAGCTGCATGCATGCTTCCAATCCATTGTGCAAAATGCAGGCAGAGTCAGCTATCTAAAATACAACTATGACTATGCCATTCCTACTTAAACTTCTTAAGTGACTTATCTCCCAGTCCATTCATTGCTGTCTTGACTTTGAAATTTATTTTCTAGTACCAAATGTTTCTAATTCCATATGCCTATCTTTCTTTCCTCTACTCAATTTATCCTAAATCCTCCTCTATAAGTATCCCTTCTATCCTTTTTAAATGTATACTTAAAGATTCATCTCATGGGATACCTGGGTTGCTGTCAGTTGAACACCTTGCTCTTGATTTCGGCTCAGATCATGATCCCAAGGTTGTGGGATCGAGGCCCACATCAGGCTTTGCACTGAGCTTGGAGCCTGCTTAAGATTCTCTCTCTCTCTCTCTCTCTCTCTCTCTCTCTCTCTCTCTCTCTCTCTCCCCCCCCTCTGCCCTTCTCCCTAACTCTGTCTCTGAAATAAAATAAATAAAATAAAATAAAATAAAATAAAATAAAATAAAATAAATAAAAATAAAAATATTCATCTCAGGAGAACTTCAGAGAACACCTCCAATCACTCTATAATGATCCTGGTTGAGTCAATATATTCACTGTGTTACTAAAATATCCTGTACATAAACAACTGTTACATGTACTTCATTATATTAAAGTGATATGTTTATATGTCTACTTTGACTTAAAGATTATCAAATTATCAAGGAATCAGCTATCTTTTATTTCTCTTTGTAGGTCTCAGGTCTAACATAAATTTTGCAGTAAAGTCACTTGATATTGGTAAAAAAAAATGTTGCACTTATTTCTGTGGGTCTATGCTCAGTAAATAATAGCACAGATCATCTGTATCCTTGACTCCTGACAGATAATGCAACCTCGAGATGACTGTGTTAAAATTCTCATTAAATTTTATTCTGAAAGGATATGCCCTTTATGGAGGATTACATCAAAGGACAGTTTATTCTTTCTATTAGATCCTATTAGAGTTCATCAAGAGCAAGAAGACCGTGGGTGTATATTGTGTGGTGTGTGAATCCTCTGAAATAGTCTGAAAAGTTTAGCAAGCACTGTATTTGAGTGTGTGTTTTTAGTGAGGAGAAGGTTACTAGTTTTCAACTAGTAGTCAGCTTTCATGACTCCAAAATGTTACAGGCTATAGATTATATATTTGTAGGTCTTAGAAATATTAAGGCAAGCCAACAATAACTAATGATATTAACCACATTATCTTGAATCTTCCTGGGATGCTTTGGTTTTTATCTTCCACTTTCACGGAGAATTACTGTTCTCAAAGAAAATAAACATAACAAAACAAAGCCACCACAACATAATCCTTTTGAAAGCAATCTTTGTGAGGGAGTTTTAGTGAGAACACTGCTCTTTACATCAGTGTTCCATGATGCTTCCCATATGAAAAATGTCTTGCATGCACTTCACTATTCAGCAAATATTTGCTTCCTAGGGACCAGGTGCTTTGCTTTACACCAAAAATATGTTAGTAAATAAGACCAGAAATATGTTGGTAAATACGTTCTGCTCTTTTGAAGCCAATTTTAGAGAAGGAAAAGATGCAAAGAAGTAACAACATGTCTTAGGATGGTATGCAAACATTTAAAGTAAGAAGAGGAGTGCCTGAGTGGTTCAGTGGGTTAAGCATCCCAACTTTGGCTCAGGTCATGATCTTGTGGTTTGAGAGTTCAAGCCCCGGGTTGGGCTCTGGGTTGACAGTTCAGAGCCTGGAGCTTGCCTTGGATTCTGTGTCTCCCTCTCTCTCTGCCCCTCCACTGCTCATGCTCTCTTTCAAAAATAAATAAACATTTAAAAAATAAAGAAGAGGGGCACCTGGGTGGCGCAGTCGGTTGAGTGTCCGACTTCAGCCAGGTCACGATCTCGCGGTCCGTGAGTTCGAGCCCCGCGTCAGGCTCTGGGCTGATGGCTCGGAGCCTGGAGCCTGTTTCGGATTCTGTGTCTCCCTCTCTCTCTGCCCCTCCCCCGTTCATGCTCTGTCTCTCTCTGTCCCAAAAATAAAAAAAACGTTGAAAAAAAAATTTTTAATAAAGAAGAGATGATAACTGTATAATACTCTTTATTGGGTATCAAAGACAAGATCTCTACATAGATTACATTTAAACTGAGACCTGAATAACATGGAGTCATGATAACAAATGAAGCTGCTAGTGAAAAGTCACTAAAATATGGAAAATACTTTATCAAATCCCAGAATGAAACAGATGATAAGAATGTCAAGAGGGAAGCATGTCAGAAGACAAAATCTTGGAGGTTGATGGAGAGAGGATCAATTTGGACACTGTAGACCTTGACAGAGTTTGGAAGTTATTCTAAATGAGATAGGCAACCAATAGAGGATTTTCAGCAGGAGGCATGGCAAGATCTGATTTCCAATTTTAATATAACTCAATTGGTTTTTCTGTGAATAACAGATTTTATACAAGCGAGAGTAGAAGAAAAGAGGACTGAGGAAGTTACTACTGACACATGTCAATTTAGAGGTGATAGAGATTTGAAACTGAATGGCAAATGTAGAAACAAAAGTGGTTTGATTCAAGATATATTTTATATACAGCAGTGATTGAGCTTGCGAATGAATAAAGAATGTGATATGAGATGAAGAAAGGAAGCAAGGAAGACGCCTAGGTTTTGCCTAGATACCCGGTTGATTGGTGATACCACTTAATAAGATGTGAAGGACTGACTAAAGAGAAAGTTGACTTGAAGTGTAGACATTTAAGTGAAAATGTAAAGCCACAATTTGCATATATGGGTCTTGAACTTAATAGTGATATATAGGTGGAGTATAAACCAATAACCTGATGCCTTAGTTAGAAAAACATGTTAATAGAGAAGAAAAGGGATGGCGTGAGAGAATTGTGAATTACTACAAAGTTTAGAGGTCAAAAAGAAAGGAAGGAACTAGCCAAAGAAACTGAGATGAAGCAGAGAATGACGTAGGGGAGTGTGGTGTCACGTGCGCGCGCGCGCGCACACACACACACACACACACACACACACACACACACGCAAAATACCTCAGAAAATAATGATTTGAGAATGAGAAAGTGATCACCTGTGTAAGGCCAACAAAGAGAACCAGTACAGGATTTAGAAACACAGAAGTCGTGTGTCTTCTTCTCTTTTAGGGAAAATGTTTCTTAAAAATGACATTTTTTCTCAGATCTGATTAAGATTAGAAAAATAGTCTTCTACTGAGAGGAAGCAATTCCCCTGTAACTAAAACTGTTCAAGCATACAGATGGTGTGTTGTAAAGTACTTTACTTAGAGCTCATAAAAAAAATAATAAGGTTAGTGCTAGTGATTCAAAGCAGCAACTTGATAAGTAGATTAATCAGAATTAAAAACTTGCCTTCTATCATAACGGGCACATTTCCTCTGTTCAGTCATTCCCCATTCATTGTAAAAGATAACATTCATGTTTTACTATTGAGATTATATTTGAAAATTGAATATTTTTAACTTCTACACTTACAGTTATTTGTAAAATTAATAAATACTACTTTTAGAGCAATTTTAGGTACAAAGCAAAATTAAGTAAAGAGTCCCAAGAATTCCCATATATCACTGTTCCAACACGTGCACAATTTCCCCCACTATTAAGATCCCACCATATAGTGCAGTTGTTACAATCAATGACCCTACATTAATATATTATCATCCATAATTTACATTAATATTCACTATTGGTATTGCATATTCTATAGGTATTCATGAATATATAATGATTTGCAACCATTGTTCTAGCATCATACAGAATAGTTTCACTGCCCTAAAAATCTGTGTTCTGCCTATTCATTTCACCTTTGCCCCCTAACTCCTGACAACCAATATTTTTTTTTTTGTTTCCAGAATTTCACCTTTTCTAGAATGTCATGCAACTAGAATCATACAGTATGTAGTCTTTTCAGATTGGCTTCTTTCACTGCAATATCCACTTAAGTTTTTTCCACATCTTTCCATGGCTTGATAGCTCATTTCTTTTTAGTACTGAATTAGATTCCATTGTTTGGATGTAGCAAAGTTTTTTTTATACATTCCCCTATTAAAGAACATCTTGACTGTTTCCAAGTTTTGGCAGTTTTGAATAAAGCTGACATAAACATCTACATGTAAGTTTTTGTGTAGATTTAAATTTTCAGTTCATTTGAGTAATACCAAGAAATGCGCTTATGGGTATTTATTTTTTAATAATTATTATTTTTTATTTTTATGTTTATTTATTTATTTTGAGAGAGAGAGAGAGAGGGAGAGAGAGAGAGAGAGAGAATGCACACATAAGCAGAAGAGGGGCAGAGGGAGAGGAAGAGAGAGAATCCCAAGCAAGCTCCCCACTGTCAGGCAGTCTTACATGGGGTTCAAACTCACAGACTATGAAATCATGACCTCAGCCAAGATCAAGATTCAGACACTTAACCAACTGAGCCACTCAGGAGCCCCTAAATAATTATTATTTGAGAAAACTTTATAGGATTAATTGTGATTTTTTCTTACCACTCGGCAAATATACTGTGTCCACAAAAGATGTAATTTTTCATTAATATGACATTACCAGTATTTGCAATTTTATTTTCTTTCTTTTTTCCTCAAAAGTGATATAAAATGTAAAGCTGGTTGTATTTTATAACCATAGTTTACTACACCCATTTTGCAGAAACTGAAAATGACATTGAATAAATATGAAGATTCTTTTCACATTGTCAAAATCCAGAAGCAAAGGGGGGCTTAGGGCTTCATCTGTTACTTTGGCAAAAGTACTCTTGACAAAATGGAGAGAATGGAATCCCAATTGGAGAGGGAGAAAGGGGTCTGAGAAAGTACTGTCGTTAAATAACTCAAGAAAACTTGCTCTGAAAATGAAAAGAAAGGGGTGAGAAGATAAAACTTTTTTTTGCTTTTTTCCTTTTGTGTTTAGAAGAGAGATACGAGAAACCAGTATTTGTTTTTACAGCTACATGACAGGACGAGCTTGTTTCATTCATGAGATCTGAAACAAACCTCTTTACTAACAATGAGCGGTATGTAAAAAGACTCTGTTTTTCTTTTTTCATTTTGACTACCAGAATAATCAAAGCCTAATTTGAGCCTCATATGTAGCAATTGTGTGTGACATCATACCCCCCTTAATTGTGATAAAATTTCTAAGTCAGGAAATTATTCTTAATTCATGTTATAATCTGATTCTCATTCATTTTAATTTATATTTTATCAGTTTGCAGTTTGTGTTTCTATAATATGCCACATCACAATTGTGAGAAATAAGACAGAGTATAAATAAACAAATACATATTGAAATGTGATCCTTTCTAGCATGTAAGGAGGTAGCAATACAAGAGGCATCTAGAAGTCATTTCATGGCCTGCTCCTAATTTGTGACTCTACTTTGTAATTCACTTAAGGATGGTCTCACACCAGCCTTTCCTCAACTGTATACTATGAATTATAACTGGGGGATTGAGAGAGTTTCCATTTCTTCCTTTCATGCTTTCTATCATGCAGTCTTCCCCAATCTAAACACGTAACAGGTTAAACGTTTAAAAATTTGTTATACTGAGGGTACACCTATATCTCAACACAGAATAGAATACATAAAGAACAGAAATATTTTCCCAAGCTTGGTAGTTACTTTTTATCAAACACATGGCACAGATCTACCTCATAAAAATAAGAGCAATTCACGTGGGTACTTCTTCTGTCCAATCTCCCTCTCTCTCTTAGTTTAACTTTGACTGTGACCCTTCAGGAAAAAATAGATCTAGAATTACTGTGTTATGCACTCATTGACTCCTTCTTGGCCTTTCTTATATCCAGGATGTACAGAGTTAATAATTAATGGTATGAGTTGGTAATTAATGGTACTATTTGAACCATCCAGTATGGTGGATAGATACACAGATATATAGATGAGTGGATAAATATCTCCATGTACATCTCAACAAATCTGTATTTGGTATTATTTAAGCCAGTAGGTAGGGCAATTTAACACAAGCTAGACATGCTTTGTCATTTGAGCATTCCCATAGAAGTGTCTTTTTCTAGCCCTCCAGAATAATTAAACTCTTCATGACATTTTTCTGCTTAAAATACTTCTGCTGTATACATTGCTTTTAGGTTAAGACAAACTCTTCTACTCATTATAACAAGAATATCCATAAACATACTCATTTTGCTCATTTTTCCTACTTTAACTCTTACTACTAGATTTGTCACAAATAATAGACAAGATCTATATTCAATTACTTTCTGGTCTCTTAATAGGGCATGCTCTATCACAACTCATAGATGTTGAACATGCACTTAGTTTGGACTACTAATTTATTGTCCTTGACATCCCAGCCAAGTCATGTCTTTACATAGGAAGCCTTCTCTTAATGTACCTCCCCATGACTTCTTGATCTGAATTATATAAACAACCTTTATGCATATCCTTATTACAGCACTTAATCTATATTTTACTTGAAACCATTTTCATTTACATTATATCTTGAAGGATAAATCTGTGTTTGGTTTATAGTTGTATCTCACAACATCCAACAGGGGAAAATGAATAATATATGGTTTCAAGAAGATGTATTGAGTTCAACGGTCATTAAGTTAACAGATGCATAACAGAGGTGAGTAAATTCAGTCATCCATTCCAGATATATTGGTAAAGAAAACAAATATATAATTTGGGAAAACAGTTCTTTCTAACCAATCCCCTCTCCCTCCCACAGGCTGAAATTATTTCATTTGTCTGTTGCTTACATTACTGTCAATCTAAAAATTCTATTACTAATTCATTTAGTACTATACTCTTACAACATTCAAATTTCCAGAGAATTATGAGGCTAAATACTCATTCAATGCCTGTTTTCAATTGCTTTATTCCTGTTGCCTTTCTAATAATAAGGTATTAGCAAGCCTAAAACTGTTCAGTATCATTAGGTATACTGAAATCTATAGTAATTTCTGGAGGAAATACTAGAAAACTGTCTTATGTGTTGCTGGGATTACAATATATTTCGAGATATTAAATAGTGTAAAAACAATTTTCTTGGCCTATTTTTTTCTACTTAATAAAATATGTACAAATATAGATTTTTTTTTTCCTTGGGACAAAATAAAACAAATTTTATCACAACAAATGTTCTAAACACAGCAAAGTAACCTTTGTAAAAACTGACCAAACTTGAAATACATTTATTTATCCTAAATTAACACTCATGAAAAAATAATTGTCACCAAGCTACTAACAATTCACTGAAACGTGCCAGACTTGTATCCCCACCACTCCAGTAAAGTGGCTGTATCAAGGATGCAAGTGACTTACACATTTCAGTAGCCACTGGTTATATCTTAATCTTCATCTTTTTTAAGTGGTTACTCACCCTTGAATCAGAATTCTAGAGTGAACATGGGCACGAGGAAAGGTGAACAAAAAAGCATTGTAAGGTGCATATTATTGGTAGCGAGAGGGTGATTTTGTGAACCTCCCAACTGGAAACTTTGAGGAGCTAAAGATGGGTAAGATGTTGCCAGGATCTTAGTGCCTACCCCATGTACTTCAAAAGGTTGTACAAGGCAGCCCTACCTGGCAATCCTCAGTTCCTCCTGTATGAAAACATACTGAAAAGTAGAGGATGAGTTTCTCAAGTTCATAGACCCCAATGTAAATAACTTCTACTTCTAGACCATAGCTTAAACCACTCCAATAATGTTGAATCATCTACTCTAGCTTAAGTAGCACTTAACTTGTATCCAGTGTGTCCACTTACACAATGGACTAATTAGTTGGAAAATAATTCTATTTCTGTCAAAGGAAATGAAGAACAGAAATCAACTTTCCTTTCTTAATATTTAACTCAAAAAATTTTTTCAACTTCCTGATTTGTGAACTATTCCTGGCTAGCAAGAATTTTAAAAGGAAAAGTCCTGTAATGGATTGGGCCTTTGACCTTTAATCAGGCAGCTTTATTTTCAGATAAGTCTTCTTAAAATATCAGAATTGCTCTGAACAAGCATTTTGATTGAATATTTTATAATGTTCCTATATTAGGATATAATTCTAACTCCTTTTTGAACTTCTTTAGTTTCCCCATATGTGGGTAAGACCTCCAGATTTTCAAATCTAAATGTCCCGTGATGAACAAGACAATGGACAAAATTTCTTTGTGATGGCTATGCTATTAAAAATTTACAAATCTGCTTCAGGGTGTCATCAGAAACTGCAAGACTCCCTGTGAATGCTGTAGTTTGAAAAGTTGTCAAAATACAGGTTTTCCAAATGCTCTCTTCCCATTCTCCCTGAATAAACCCAAGCCAGACTTTTATCCCCGCCACTCCACTATAATGGTTCTGTCAAGGACGCAAGTGACTTTCACATTTTGATAGCCATTAGTCAAATCTTAGTCTTCATCTTATTTGAGGGTCACTCAGATTTCAACAAGAATTCTAAGCTCAGATGTCCAAATACTTGCTCTTGTTGGCCCTTTCATTGGATATCTTATCCTGCAGATATCCTGCCAAATCAGATAATGGCAACTCTGTTCCTCTACTTCATCTCATGCAAAATTCTTTTTTTTTAATTTTTTAATGTTTATTTATTTTTGAGAGAGAGAGAGAGAGAGAGAGAGAGAGAGAGAGAGAGAGAGAACGCATGAGCAGGAGAGGGGCAGAGAGAGAGAGGGAGACACCGAACGAATCCAAAGCAGGATCCAGGCTCCGAGCTGTCAGCACAAAGCCCCGTCCAGGTCTCAAACTCACATTCCACAAGATCATGAGCCAAAGTTGGATGTTTAACCAATGGAGCCACGCAGGCATCCCATCTCATGCAAAGATACTTGGGGACCTTCTTACTTGACCTCTTTTTCTCTCTTGCCCCAGCCATTCACGAAAACATTTTCTTGGCACAATTTTCAAAAATATCTAGAATTGTATCACTACTTACCCCCTCCAAGGTTATTCTGTGGCCCAAACCACCAACATCCCTCACCTAGATTATTGTAAGAGCTTGAAAAGGTATCCTTCTTTCGTCACTGCCAAATTTCTGCACGCCTTACTATCTTACTTTGATCAGTTCTTTACTCAAAAGTTGTCCTGATGGCAATGCCTTCCTGGTAACTTTATTTACAATTTAATCAAGGTACTCCCTATCTCTCTCTCTCTCTCTCTCTCTCTCTCTCTCTCTCACACACACACACACACACACACACACACACACACACACACACACCACTTTCTATCATTTTCCCCACATTAATTGTTCCCTGTAGCACTAATTAGTATCAACATGCAGAGGATGAGACGCATTTCTGCCAGCAAAGAAAAAGGGGTAAAGCTCCGACCACTATGTTAATTATAATAATAAATGTTGTCTGTTAATGAATTTGGTGTTTGGGACACAAATAAAATATCACTAGTTTATAGGGTCACGTCCACATAGAATGACCCAAAAGAGCTTCATCTGCCTTGAATCACATTTACATGACAAAAACCTGGATAACTTTGAGGCTGAACTTCATATCGTAATGGGAAGAGACTAGTATGATTTCAGGAAAGACTGATGGTATTTTACATGTGTGAGGAACATAAATAATTTGTAACCTGAGAGTGGACTGTAGTCAATTAAAGATGACTAGAAATTCCTTGCCCTTTTCCCACTGAAATACAGAGCCCATTTTTCTTCCCCTTGAAATCATTGCCCATGATTTATTTTGACTAATAAAATAAGAAAGAAGTAACAATGTTTAAATTATGAGACAGGGCCTTAAGAGCTCGGGAAGCTTCTGTCTTTGGCATTTGAAATGCTCCTTTCTGGAACCCAAACACGGATGCTTTGAGGAAGTCCTAGCATCTAAATGCAAAGGCCCATGTGGAGAAGAACTGAAGCTATAATTGATGTCCTAGCTGTTGGAGAGCACCAACTACCAGTTAGTAAAAAAGAACATTTTGGAGTGTTTATCCATCCTAATATTCAACTAACACCACATAGAACAAAAGGATTGCCAAGTCAACCCACAGAAATACGAGATATAATAAACTGTTGCTATCTTAAGCCACATTTGGGGAAGAATATTTTATTAAATAGCAAAAAAAAAAAAAACAAAAACAAAAAACACCAACATTACTTCAGGGACCAGGCCTCCTTCTATTTTGTTGCTCTGCTATATTCTAGAAACATGGTGTTCTTTTGTGGGTTCTCTATATTCTGGTAGAAGAGAAAAAAGTAGAAAAGTGGAAAATCACAAGGTAGATATTTTAGGAACCATACATGCACGTACATATCTCTTTGCCCATATTCCATTGGCCAGAAATTGATCACTAAGTCTGCATGCAACTACTAAGCAGCTCAGGATTTTAGTCTAGCAGTTTACCTCAGGTAGAGAACAAACACTAGCACTTTCCACAATAAGATAGAAATATAACCATACTACTTTCTTTCCAGAATATAGGGAGTGAGAGTATTTGCAACATGCGATGGTATAAATTTTAAAGTAGGAAGTTTAGGGAAAGGATTACTAATTTGAAATAAATGTTTGGTAGAATGAATGGAAACTTACTTTGGCCACTTTTCTGGAATTTAGTTGTAATCACGGGTCATAATTTTGTAATGGCACTGATATGAACAGTTCTCTCAATCAATATCTTGCTTAAGTTATTGGAAATTTAAGAACAAATAAGATTGTGCCATTGATTAGAGTTGAATTTTGGGGGGAAATGTGGAATATTAAAGGAACAAATGAGAGAACTGCATTGGCTAGAGAGTTGGTTAGTCATGTCTATAATGGCATGACCTGTCATCAAAAAGACAACAGAGATAAGGGGCACAGAGATTAGTAACATGGAATGACAAAGTTATAAAACTCACAGTGAGGTAAAACAACATGTCCAATGGGATTAATGAAGTGAAAGAATTTGAGATAAGCATTTGAGGTCACAGAATTATTTTAGAGGGGGTAAAATTATGGATGCTGACAAGGCCTTCCAAGTCAAGTATCCATATCAATGGGTGAGTGAATTGGGTCAAAGTGGAGTTTAGGGAAAGATTGTGTTTGTGTGTGTGTGTGTGTGTGTGTGTGTGTGTGTGTGTAATATTTTCATATATATATATATATATATATATATATATATATATATATATGATATAAGTTGTTTAAGTGTTGAGTGATGATCCAAAATTATAGTGGAAAATCAGGAGATGTCTACCTAATAAAGAATTTCCACTTTCAAAATCAGAAAATAAAGCAGTTGTGGAATTGTGAATTGTAGTTGTATGTTTCTGCATTCTTTCTGAAAAAAGAAAACAACTGAATATTGGGACCAGAAATAAAATAATAAGACTTGGAATGTAATTTATAATTCATTAACAGAAAGAGAACTGCAGGGATTTACCTCTCAGACATATATTTTATATTTCAAGGGATAGAGATAGGGTGGGGCTGACACCTAGGACTTATATTTTCCCTGGAGAAATTTATTTACATTCTAAACTAGGATAAAAACTCAGGATTTTTACTTTGGAGCAAATATTTTTCTTCCTTCTTTCAGGAGGGAAGTGTGAAGGAATGTATAGAAGCATATAACATTGTGTGTTCTTCATCTATAGTACAGACCCTAATATGTGTAGGATAACATGGGTCTCAGCATATTGTCCCACAAATAGGAACTGGGGCAAAGGGGAGATGGTGCAAGTATTATTTAAGTATTAATTATCTGTCTGCCCAACATAGAACCCTCATGTGTGCATTCAGGATAATATTAACAAAACATATATTAAAAACCTAACAGAAGTATAACAGAAGAATGCCAGGTTTCACTTATGAGCTCTAAGAAGTGGGAGAACAATATGAAGTCAAAGATATATAAGAGCTTCACCAATGAATTGGGACTCCGAAGTCACTGAAAAATGTTTAGGATAAGGAGAGAGAAAACACAAAAGAGTATGGGAGTGAGGATGTAAGATGGAATAGGTGACTGTGGGGGTGTTAAATGTAGATGGTTACTGGAAGTGCCTCAGATATGAGATGTCATCAATAAGCCATATTTAAATTTTCAACAGGAATTGATACATAAAATTTCTGTGAAGTGCTCAATCCAGAAAACTGAATATTATTGAGAAATCATTGTGCTCCCAAATATGTCTCAGACAGTTGCACAGACATTTTAGACTCTCTCTGAATCTTGACCTTGTAGTGAAACAAGCATTAATTTTTAGGGTGGAACAAGTCACAACTGGTCTTGCTTACATTTGGGTGTACTTGCAAGGAAATTCTAGCCAGATTCTGTTGTTCTCTGAGAAAATGGAGTTCATGTTCAAGTCTCGATGACTGGGTTTTGCCATGGTGAAGAAGGGTGGGAGCAGTATCCTAGACAGGAATTTGAAGGAGAAAGGCATGTATTACTGTACTATGTATATAACTTAGAGAATGGTCTTTATTGTATACACAATAGAGAACTTCAGAGCCACAACCCATGAGTTATTTTCAGAAAATTATCTTTGTAATATCTCATAAAGTGAGATTTCTTTATGTGATTTTCACTTAAGCAGATATCAATTCCTCTATTCTACCAATAAAGTACATACTAATCTTAAATCAGAGAAAGCTGAAGAGAAAGACGTCCTCAACCTCGGTTCTGCCTGCATTATGATCATTGAACAACATGGGTGGATTCTTTAAAAATGAAAAAAGAACCACATTTTATTAAAAAATAATTTCTAATTAGTTCTAGAAGGCTGTCATAAAGATTAATGACCTACTTTGTTGAGGTGCTTGTATCCATGTCTGATCCAACGTCGATGCTATATCAACATTTGTTGAATGAACACAATATAAGACTTTTATTTTTTTATCTAAAACCCAAAGAAATAGGTATTTGGTTCAAATTCTGTGGTTTGGTAAAGAAGTATTCCTGTGGTTGAGTTTGGAATTCGAGTTTTCTGAGGGCGACTCTGAGTGCACGTGTGTTTGTGTGTCTATGTGTTCTGTTTCTTTAGATTTGATTTTTCCAAATGAATTATTCTAGATTTTTAGTTTAACACCAAAATATTATGTTATTATTCAAAATAATATATCAGAAAACACTTTCATATTGCTGGGATTCCTATTCAAATTCAATGGTCACAAACAATTAGAATCTATGATAAAGTTTTATTATCATTTAAATTACCTAGAATTCTATATCCATACTCACCATATTTGAGAGGTTTATTCAAAATTAAAATTGGTCATACACATACTATTAGTTCTGAAGAAACAAAGGGAATCTGTTTAGAATGTTTTGCATATTTGGGGTTAATTAAATACAGAGAGCAAAATTT
The DNA here is from genome assembly GCF_018350175.1 of Felis catus. Taxonomy (NCBI): domain Eukaryota; kingdom Metazoa; phylum Chordata; class Mammalia; order Carnivora; family Felidae; genus Felis; species Felis catus. Next base: position 38,238,789 of record NC_058368.1, on the reverse strand, counting down.
AAACTAGCTTTTCCCTGGTGAAGAGATATAAAATCTAATTTTATTAATTAAAGTTAGTAAATATTATTTTGAGCTTTAAGTATGAGTTTTAAATGAAACAACCAATTTTCTCATATAGGAAAAAAAGAAGCCTTAACAAAGTTTATATGTCCTTCAACAAAAAGCATAAAGTCAGTAAGAACCCCAATGAGTCGATTTTCAGTGTAGCGCACCGTGGTTTAGCTCCATAATTCTCATTACGGCTAATTGGCATCAGGCAGTTAAACTTGCTATACTACACTAAAAATGAAGCAAATACAATATCATGCTGTGCATATACTTCAAATATGTTTAATATCCTATTGCTATACTTAAGTTTTACTCACCAGGACAAGCTTCACTGAGGTTGCTGTCTTCTAAATAGAACAAAGAAAATCACTTTGAACTTTCTACTTTGAACAGTAAATGCCAGCAGAGGAAAACAGGCAGGCTGTGTGGACAAATGACTTATTGTCCTTACACACTAACCACCTACATAAAAATGCTGTACTACTTTTCTATTGCTGTATAAAAAATTATCACACACTTAACACTTTAGAAATACACAATTACCTTGTTTTCCATGGGTTACAAGTCCAGGAATGACTCTGCCACTTAGGGTCTCATGAGGCAAAAAATAAGGTGTCAGCAAGCTAAATTTATATCCAGAGGTTGACTGGGATACGCCTCTTAGCTCATTCAGTTTGTTGGAAAAATTCACTTCCTTGTTGTATAACTAAGGGCCTGGCTTCATGTAGGTTTTGCAGAAAGCCACCCTCAGATCCTAAAGCCACCCACTGTGCCCTGCCATGTAGCAGTCTCACAGAGCCTGTCAAATCATTACAGTTTACTTTTTCAAGGCCAGCAGGAGAATCTTTCTCCAGTCTTCTAAGACAAACTCTTCTAATAACAATGTGTAATGAACCTAATAATAGAAGCAATCGTCCTATCACATTTACTACCCTTTACTAGCTAGAATCAAATTCCAGATTACACGACACTCAAGGGGAAAGGATTCTACAAGATTTATCCAATGATTTTTTGGAGTTTGCTTTATGGAATGTCTGACAAAATGCTATAGCTGCTCAAATCAATCCACAGTTAAGTGTTTCTTTACTCTATATCAAATGAACATATCATGTTATTTAAACTTTTCCATTTTTCATTTCTTTCCTTGAGTTTCTTATTTTTTCATAATTTTCATTTTTTTCACTGTGGCTTTTAATCTCCCTTTATTGGCATAGATATGCGAATTATGTCTCACTGAGGCCACCAAAAAACTTAGAATAGATGAATTCGGCAAACTTGAAGGATAAGAAATTAACAAACAGAAATCTGTTGCATTTCTCATAACACTAATAAAGTAATAGAAAGAGAAATCAAAAAAGCAATTCCATCTACAACTGCACCAAAAAGAAGAAAACACTAAGAATAAACATAGCCAAGGAGGTAAAAGATTTGTACTCTGAATACTCTAAAACTTTGATGAAAAGTATTAAAGATGACAACATAAATGGAAATATATACCATAATCATGGATTAAAAGAATTAATATTGTTAAAATGTCCATTCAATCCAAAGCAATCTATACATTCAATGCAATCCCTATCAAAATACCAACAGTATTTTACATAGAAGTAGAACAAATAGTACTAAAATCTGTACAGAACCACAAAAGACCACAAACAAAGTAATCTTTTTTTTAATCTATTTAAATTCAAGTTAGTTAACATACAGTGTAAGTATTGGTTTCAGGAGTAGAATCCAGTGTTCATCACTTCCATATAATACCCAGTGCTCATCCCAGCAAGTGACCTTCTTAATGCCCATCCCCCGACTACCTCCCCATCAGCAACCCTCAGTTTGCTATTTTTAAACTTTTTAAAATGTTTATTTATTTTTGAGAGAGCATGAGTGGGGGAAGGGCAGAGAGAGGGGGGAGCACAGAATTTGAAGCAGGCTCCAGGTTCTGAGCTATCAGCACAGAGCCTTATGGTGGGGCTCAAACTCACAGACTGTGAGATCATGACCTGAGCCGAAGTCAGACACTTAACCAACTGAGCCACCCAGGCGCCCCTGTTCTCTGTTTTTCAGAGTCTCTTATGCCGCCTCACTCTCTGCTTTTATCTTATTTTTCATTCCCTTCCCCTATGCTCATCTGTTTATTGACTATAAAAGCATGGGTTTATTTTGGAGCTCTGTATCCTGTTCTATTGATCTATGTATCTATTTTTGTGCCAGTATCATTCTGGTTTGATTTCTATAGCTTTATAATATAACTTGAAATCTGGGTTTGTGATACCTCCAGTATTATTCCTTCTTAAGATTATTTTGTCTATTGTGTTTCTTAAATTCCACTCAAAATAAACCCATGCTTATATGGTCTATAAATCCATAACAAAGGAGGAAACAATATACAATGGGGATAAAGTAGTCTTTTCAATCAAAATTGATCCAAAACCTAAATGTGAAACATGAAATGTAAAAAAAAAAAAAAAACTTCTAGAGGAAAATTTAGGCAATAATGTCTTAGACATTGACCTTAGCAATATTTTTCTAAATATGTCTCCTCAGGCAAGGTAAATAAAACCCAAAATAAACCATTGGAATGACACCAAAACAGAAAGCTTTTGTACAGTGAAGGAAATGATCAACAAAAGGCAACCTACTGAATGGGAAGAGATATTCATAAATAATACATCTAATAAAGAGTTTATATCCAAAATATATAAAGAACTTACACAACTCAACACCAAAAAAAAAAAAAAAGAAGAAAAGAAAAGAAAAGAATAATAATCCAATTAAAAATCAGGATAGGACCCAAATAGACATTTTTCAAAGACATACAGATGGCCAATAGGCACATGAAAAGATGCTCAACATCACGAATAGTCAGGGAAATGCAAGTTAAAACCACAATGAGATACGTTACATCTGTGAGAATGGCTATTATTGAAAGGACAAGACATGACAAGTGTTGGTAAGGATTTGGGAAAAAAGAAACCTCGTCTACTTTTGGTGAGAGTATAAATTGGTGCAGTCACTGTGGAAAACAGTATAAAATATCCTCAAAAAAATCAGAAAATAATTGCTATATGTTCCAGTAATTCCACTGCTAAATAATTCAACCAAACATTAATTCTAAAAGATGTATGAACTCTTATATTTATGGCACCATTATTTACAATAGTCAAGCTATGGAAGCAACCCAAGTGTGTATCCATAGATGAATAGATAAAAAAAAAAAAAGGTGGCATACACACACACACACACACACACACACACACACACACACAGAATGGAATATTATTCAGCTATAAAAAAAAGAATGATAGCTTACCATTGGAGACAATATTGTTGGACCTTGAAGGCATAATGCTAAGTGAAATAACTCAGAGAAAGACATATATCATATGATTCCGCTCATATGTGGAATCTACAAAAAAATGAACAAACAAAAATAGCAGAAACACACCCATAAACATAGAGAACAAACTGCTGGTTTCCAGAGGGGAGTGGGTGGATGAATGGGCATAATGACTGAAGAAGGTAGGATGTACAGGCTTCCGGTTATGGAATGGATAAGTCATGCGGTGAAAGGTACAGCATAGAGAATAGTACTGTAAAAGTTTTGTATGATGACTGATTGTAGCTACACTTGTGGTGAGCATAGTATAACATATAGACTTGTTGAATCACTATGTTGTACACCTGAAATTAATGCAATATTATATCTCAACTGTACACTTCAATAATACACACACACGAGTTTTTTAAATATACCTGCAATTCTAAAATTCTTAAATATTTTCTTCCTCTCTTACCATCTGTTCTGTTATATATCTATATCTATATATATATAGATAGATAGATAGATATATACACCTTCTGCTATTAGAAACATTTGTATTTCTCTCCCTCATCATCTAGTGCAAATTCCCCATTATATTGTGTTTAGCTTCCAAAATATCTCTAATCCACCTACTCTATTTTTGTTTCTATAAACCTATTCCAATCTACCATCTTGGTGAAATTACTAAAAGGAGCTCCTAATCACTTACACTGCTACCTCTCTAATTTGTTTTCAATTGAATCTCAGAATATCTCAATTTAACTTAAAAAAGTATATTATTTCCTTTTTCTATTTAAATTTTATAATATCAACAAAAGGTGTTGAGAAAACTGGATATCTACATCCCAAAGAATAAATATAGACCCTTACCTTACACCGAATTAAAAAAAAATAAAATTAAAATTAAAAAAAATTAGCTCTAAATGTACCAAAGACCTAAATGCAAGAGCTAAAACTATCAACTGGTTATACAGTTATACAACTGGTTATACAACTATGGTTGTATACTATACTGGTTATACAACTATGTGTACTGGTTATAAACAGAATTTTGATGGACAATTCATTTATTGATAACTCTCTAGTCCTCTGTTGTGGCAGTGAGAATGGGAATATTTCATATAGGCACTAATCCTTCAGAAAAGATACCAGAATGACAAGGCATGTGAAGAAGAGCCAAGAAGAACTTAGGGAAGCTAAGCAGAGCAAAATGTGGTGCCAGCTGGCTTGTAAAATGAGCAAAAATAAGTGTTATTGTTACAAGTGTTCTGCGGAGAAAAAATGAACAGTATGGCTGGACGACTTCTTGTTAGTGCCTTAGAAGGATCAGAAGTCCAAGTAGTCACTTACACTGATGGTTTACTGAATAGAATTTGATATGATTCAGAAGCAGAGCAAGAAAGAAAGAAACATGCAGAGAGAGAGTGACAGAGATATTATATGGCTGCATTTAAAGATGGGAGAAGTTACCATGAGATGTGGACAGACTCTATAAAATAAGAGAACCAAGGAAATGAATTCCCCTAGTGCCTCCAGAAGGAACCACACCTATTATCGTGAGGACATCAGCTTGGTCAGATGAATTTGGACTTCTGACATCCAAAAATGTAAAAATATAGTTGCGTTGGTTTAATCTATTAAATTTGTAGGTAATTTGTTATAGCAATAGGAATCTAATATATTCACATATAAAATGCATATATTTAAAATACATTTCAATTATGAACATAACATTTTCTAACTTATCCTCTTGGTACTTCTCTAAGGAGAAAAGCTGATTCTGAGTTTCATGCTCCACAAAATAGTGACAAATCAGCACAAAACTCGTTTCATTGATTGTTCAAAACTCATTATTTCCCCTGTAATTCTAAATATCTCACAAGTTAAAATTTTGCCAGTTGTATACTTAAATGCATACACTTGAACACTATGTTATATATTTATTAGCATGAACATATAAATCATTCATTCACTTTTTTAAACAAATTAAAAAATTGTTTTTAACTTTTTAAGATAAACACAAATGATAAGATGGTAAATAGGACTTCTTTTTTTTAATGTTGATTTGTTTTTGAGAGAGAGAGACAGAGCATAAGTAGGAGAGGGGCAGAGAGAGAAGGAGACACAGAATCCAAAGCAGACTTCAGGCTCCGAGCCGCCAGCACAGAGCCCTACATGGAGCTCAAACTCACAAAAACAGCGGGATTATGACCTAAGCTGAAGTCAGACACTTAAGTGACTGAGCCACCCATGTGCCCTGATAAATAAGACTTCTTAACTCTCAGATAAGTATTAGAATATATAAAGAAATTGAATTTACTAAGAAGTAAACTGCTGTTATTAAAATTTATATTGTGAATAAAAAAAAATTTCCCAGCTTCAAAAATATGATAATGTTGAAAATATACAAAATGGCATTAATTTTTTAAAAATTTAAAGGAAACGAATTAGTAAAGAAAAAATCTGAAAAGTATTTCATCATAATGCATATAACTATCCTAATTATAACCATGTAGATCAAAACTTTCATGATAACATTAAATTCTGCTCTAATCACAATAACTAAACCACACCATTTTGACAGGGATATGAATGTTAGCTTATCTTGAATGTATACTAGATTTGAATATTGGAACCCTTCTGCACAACAGAAATACATAATCCTAAGTATAGTTTAAAGCATGACATAAAATCTAAAAAATGTTCCTCATCGCTTTAAACTTTCAGTTGGTTGCACAATGGATTTTATCTGTTTTAAATCTCTTCAGATATAATGACTTCTGGAAGAAATACTTTCTGTTATAGTAAGTGATAGAATAAAATGCATAAAATGTAATATGCTTATTTTTTCATCTAGGTATAATATAGTTATGAAATATATGATAATGTGGAAACTTGGGTAAGAAGAAATGAACAGACACAAGTTTGTTTTATCACAAACATGGGGCTTTGGTATCAAAATTTCATCCACAAATGTAAATCATTGTTGTCAACATATAATTTAACTTTCATTTCTATTAGAATCAACAAAACTAAATTGACAATTTGGAGTTTTCTTCAAATCAGAGTATTGTTGGAATTATCAATCATGGCTTATTTAGTTGTATGATTGTTGAATTCGTTTCCAGTTGATGTAATTTTTATGAAGATAATCAACTTATCAGAAATTGTGATAGATTTTTTTTGGATTTGGGGGAAGTAATACATCACACTATAAGTAACATATCCTACTTATTGCTCTAAATGGTGCAGTTTTACATAAAAGTTATTTAACAATCTTATTATGTCAATGTTGATTTTTAAAGCCTTTTATCATGACCAAATCATATCGGATACAATATTATAGTAATTAAATGTTCTGCAGTATATCACTTTTAAAACATTCAATATTTTTTTCTCTAAATAATTGAATCCCATAATATGATGAATAATTAGTTTGTCATGAAAAAGCAGTTAACACTGGACTTGCTGGAGCAATCACAAGTAATAGCTAATATGATATAAAAGTAGGCAATAGACTATCTTTACGTTTAGACAATGCTATATAAGAAATACATTTAATGAATGAGTTCAAAGAGTAATTTTATTCAATTAAGATTTCATTGTTAATTTATTCTGTTTTTCATTCGTAACAGATTCATTATTGTTTCTGCCAGTTTTGGTAGTCTTCAGAATTTAGTTAACATAATTTAGCCATGGAAATTCCAGTTACTGCAAATAATTTTTCAAACACAAAGATTGGCTAATGGCCAGAAATAAATTTCTCAGAAAACAGGAAACAAAGATTTTTAGAAAATAAGAAACTGATTTTTTAAATCAAGAGAGTAAAAAACTAACATAAAGAGAGAATATAAAATTAATAACATATATTTAAATGTTCAAATGTTGCTACTATAGACATATTCTCATCTAAACATTTACATACAAATATTTCCTCTAACATGATAGTCTTCATCTTACCTATACATTTACATGTTTTAGGAAAATACAGTAAATACACTCTATTGATTATTTCTGCAGAGAATAAGTATACACAGCCCTGAGGCTCGTACAAGAGTAAATATTTAAAAGGAAAATACATAAACAGGTTACCATGATGAAATAACTCTAGGCATTCTAAACAATTATATTAAACAGAAATACTAAAACCTGCTAATTTCAAGAGTCATGCACCTGTTATTTTAAGGATGCCTTTGGCTTTAAACTACTAGACAAGCTGGGGTTTATCACATGCAAGAGGGATCAAGAATTTAATCTTCACTATAGGGCTTCAAACATTTTCTAGGGAAAACATGAACTTTAAAAATGTATCACACTACATGAACTGCCCAGGAATGGTTTTCTTAAGTTACATGAACACCCACGCGTTGAAAGAAAATATAAAAAAAATCTGCTTTCTCAAATACTCCTGACTTTAAATCGTTTTTTAGGATTATACAACCTTGCATGGACAGGCCATTAAATTCCACCAAAATTATTATAAGAAATAGATTGGCTTAAAAATTTTAAAGCAGTGTCTCTAGAAGACAGACATACACTGTGACGAAGGAAGACTGAAACCATTGTGTGACCAATATTTTAGCTTTAGAACAATAAAATATATTATTTTATATTATGAACTAGCATGGCTGTTAATTCAGAAAATAAAATGGAAATTACATCAATCTATAAATGACTTGACCAAAATATTCTATGATGTTTTGCTAAAATACAGAAATACAAAATACAAGTTTTTCATAAATTATATCTTTTTCATTCTTTCAATCACATCCCCCATACTCATGTTTGCTTTCCAAAACTTCTATTAAAATAAAAAGAGATTTATTTATGTATCTGGTGGCTTCTTGTTTCTTGACTGCGCTAGCAAATTAGGATGTGTGGATAGAAATTATTCTATGATGTTGGAATTTCTAATGTAACTTTTTCCATGATTCCGTAATGAATTTAAATGGGTTTTTAGATGTCTTATGTATATATGTATTTATAATGTATATTCAATCTATCTGATGCAATAAATTGGAAGTTTACTATTCTATAGTTTATTCAGCCAATACATTTCTAGTAAAAAGTAAAAGTTGATAATTTAAAGTGGATAATATGAATAAAGTCAATAAGATAATATGTGCAAAAAGTCACTGACATCTAAATGCATATATGTACAATTCAGTGAATTTTACAAAGCAGAAGTGATTTTAAACTCTTAGAGCACTAAAAACAAAAATGAAAGAACAGGACTTAATTTTTCTGGAAGAAACAGAGAGCGTGATCAACCTGATTAGGGGACTGACACCTGATTTCTGCTGTCAGGAAAAATTCAGCACATTAGCTTCTTTCATTGTTCTTACTTACAAAATTAAGTTATGAGACTAAAAGAACTATTCCAGATTTTTGTCCATCAGTGTACAAATAGATATGACCTTTAACAACTGTTCTGTGGTCAGATAAATTTTATGAATAATTGGGTTCAATCAAGTTAAACATGTTTGTTTATAATGTTTTATTAAATGCTAATTTAATGTAAATAAGGGTGCCTGATTTAGCAAATAAAATACAGAATATTCAGTTAAATTTGGATTTCAGATAAACAATGAATAATTATGTGTCCTATAGTAGCATATCCTACACAATATTTGGGACATTCTTATGCTAAAAAATTATTTGTTATTTATTTGAAATTCAAATTCAGTTGGACATATTCTACCTAGAGACCCTAATCAAGAATGTGCAAATTTAACTGGGCAACTTTATTTTTTTCTGGCAACCTTATCTGTGAATATCCACTGAAGGAGTAGGGCTTTCTTCAGTCAGAAGCCTGATTTTGCGGAATATTTGATAAGGATGAGTTCCAGAGCACATGTAGTTGGAAAACAGCCTTAATCATATTAACTCTTCTCAGTTGAAAAAAAAATTTTTTTGAATGGAAGTTAATTCAAGGAAAGAGCAAATAATATTAACAGCTAATATTTATACAGTGCTTACTCAGGAGAATAACCATACATAAATTCTTTTCATCAACTCCTTGCAACAACTGTTATAATTCTTATTTTTTCAATGGGAACTTTGGTGCAACAGGATGCTGTCTAAATATCTCAAGACTTTACAACGTGTAAGTGGTGTAGCTCAGATTTTAACATTAGCTGTTGATAACAAACTTTGACCACTACTAGAACTTAACCACTGCCAGCAACTTTCTTCATGTATATTTCAATAATTATAATACATATTTTCAAATTGAATGGAGTAGACTATATTTTACATGGAGAATTATTTCTGCTTTGATTTTATTTTTATTTTGATTTATTTTTGAAGGTTTTTTTTTGTTACTTTTCTTCAGTACTGAAATTGTAAGAATCTGGTTACCGCATAATTGTTTTTTTAGCATATCTTGGCAGCAATAGTCACATGAATTATAAAAATAACCTTAGGAAGCCTTAGGAAAATAACCAGTTCATCTCTTCTCTAACTTGATGGGGAAAAAAACAACTTCCAAGCCATCCTAAAATGGAGTTACTTTTAAAAATTAAGCAATCTTTACATTTAAAGAACTTTATATGGGTATTTATTTAAAGTTGTAAAATAAAACGGCAATAGATTGGGTTACATAAAAACTGCTTATGCATGTACTTTGTATAGTAAAATTGATGTTGAATTGCCAAACTGGAATACATGAATTTGAAGTTGGGAGGGTTTTAATTCTAATGTCTTGATCTTTCTTTTATGGTACCAGGGATATAAGGCATATTATTATACATATTTTTTCTTAGCACAAAGAAATTGTAAATATATCTTATAAATTTGTTATCTATTAGTCATTTCAAACTGTTTTACAGAAAGGAAGGAACAAGAGTTGACTTGTTGTACCCCTGAATTCTGAATGACTAGGTGTGCATCATCACTTCCCAGATGCAATTGGGGTCTTAAAGGCATTGCTACAGACATTTCATAGGTATGGGGATATAATGGTGGATGTGACAGGCATAATAAGAAAGTCTGCAGGCTACTTCTTAAATTACAAGAAATGAGAAGCCAGAAATCGTTAGCATTACTGAAATAGGACTTTTTATAGCTGGATTGTCCTTTAGCCTGCATACACTGAGCATCCGTGGTTGAATTAATATTGCTATCTAGTCATTGCAGAGAATCTAAATTCATATAAATTCAAAAATTGTGGAAAAACTTACCAGACTAATTTTCTTCCTTAATGATATTCAGGAACTAAAAAGAGAAATAGACTATACTAATGCTGGTATTTTTTGTCATACATTTCTTGTTACAGAATTTCTAGTAGAAACAAGGTTGGTATTTTATTCAAGAAAGTAAATATTTAAAAATCAAATAATGTATGCTTTTCTAATGGTATAATTTACATGGAATTATCATGGAATGTCAGGAATAGATCAAGTGAAATGCTATTTAATAAAGAAATGAAACTTGAATAAATGCATGGTTTAAATTTTTTAAAATGCATTTAAACTACGAAGTACAAGTATGGTTTAAAGTAGCCATAAATTCACACAGATTAACAGTACATCAATAATCCAAATGAACATATATATTCACAACTAACTTGGAAATAAGATAGTAAAATGATTTGGCCCTATTATTACATGACTATCATATAAATAATAAATAATGTCCACTAAACAAGCAGGTATATGAAGTACATGTAGCAAGTAGGAAGCCTAAATAAGTCACCTATAATCCTTCCTATAAGACTAGATCCCATTCCTAAGTATTACTTGAATTATCTTCCTACTTGCTTTTCCCTCAAAATATGAATAATCATGATAGCAATATACAAATAACTATATTTTCATGGTGTTTTATTTTTTGTATGGCCCCCCTCCCATGTTTTGGAGGGTGATTTGAAAAAATTGTGAGTGGTTGAAAGAAGATACAAGCACAACAAAAATAGTGGAACAATTCCACCCAGAAAATTGACATGTCTACTTGGTTCACATATCACAAGGCAAACTTGGAAGAGAATTGTATTATTGGAGTTATATCAAATTATAATTGAAGAAAATATGCACAAAAACATGTCCCTTGATTTTTCTGAACATAATGTGTAATCAAAGAAATGAATCGTAGTTTTGGAAAAGATCTTCCTGCCTATAGAGGATGGACTGATTATATCATTTTATTCCTGTTGATGTCTAATTTTAGCTGTATTTCTACAATTAATAGAAAACTACAACAGCACAAACAAGTTATGAATTTATTTATCTAAATCTCAGATAAGGTTTAGGCACTAAAGCAACAGGAGACTTGGAGATACGATGCCCAAGATTGAAGGGGAGTTAGCACAGAAGCAACACTTTTCTTTTTCTTTGTGAACTTGGGGCATTCAACTCATAGACAGAACATGGCTGTTGTTATTCCAGTTTTGGATCTGAGTTCCAGGCAGGAAAAAGTAAAGGCGAAAAGGAAGGGAAAGGCATTCTCTCCAATAAGAATGTTATCTTTTATTATTTATTTTTATTTTTTAAAAGGATGTCCTACCCGAGCATTTTCACCTTTTCTTCACTGGCCAGACCTCTTTTACACAATCACCATTATTAGCAGGGAATGGGAGAAGGAAAATATATTAGCTTTCCAGCCATAAGAGTAAAAATTAAAAACAAAAAAAGGAGGAATGAAGATTTTGAATGGCTTTAAAGTGACAAATTGAGGGGCGTCTGGATGGCTCAGTCGGTTGAGCGTCTGACTTCGGCTCAGGTCATGATCTCATGGTCCACATGTTCAAGCCCCGCATCCAGCTCTGTACTGACAGCTCAGAGTCTGGAGCCTGCTTCGGATTCCTTGTCTCCCTCTCTCTCTGTCCCTCCCCTGCTCATGCTCCTCTCTCACTGTCTCTCAAAAATAAATAAACAAACATTAAAAATAATACAGTAAGAAATTGATACAGTCCTCCAAGGAGCTATTGTCAGAGATTTATTACACTTGTCCTTTTTTGTCACTACTGCCATTTAATACCACTTAAAGATAAGTACTGACTACAGAGTTCTGATTTCTCATTTTAACAGAATAATAGGAGAAAAATGTCAAGGATTTGTTCTTTTTTGTCTCCACATTTTCCGAGCCATTACTGTTACGTTGTAAACGAGAAGAGAGAATAGGTCTTAGGTAAAATGATGAAAATGATGGTAACTTAAGGAAAGTGGGGGGTGTGTGCGTGTGCTTATAGATTTTAACGTTATTTTTTCCTGAAAAAAATGTCCAGTCAATTAATATTTATTCTGAAGTAAAATTTGCTACTGACTGCTTATACAGTTTGTAGATCTTACTGTTAGTTTCCAATTAAAAGTGGTTGCACATAGAATCCTGGGTTTGTATTATTAAGAATATTAAAGTTTCATCATTCAAGGGAGTCCGTATTGAGATTTATTTTTTTACATTTCATTACAGAAGAAATCAAATACTCCTTTTCAAGTAGTGTGAATTTTTCGAACTTGGCTTTATAATTTATAGATGAAAGAGAATTCTTTGCCTATTCCTCTATTTGATTTTTTTGGGGGGAAAATGTGTTTGCTTAAAGACTCTGGGCTATATTGCATCCTTAATGAAATCAATACTTTTGTGCAGAGATCAGGGATGGGTGAGAACACTGCCTACATATTTAAGTCGTGAACATTTTCTTCTGAACAGACCAGGGATCACTGCAGCCACCTGGTATGTAAAACACCTCCATACAAGTTCTTAAATATGATTATTTTTCATCCTGCTGAGACATTTTCTGAATATTAGCAGAAGTAACTCATTCACTCACTTGTAATAGAAGTGTCAAGGTAGGTATTGTCAAGAAAAAGAGTGCTGTTAGCTGCAAAGACTTCCAATTGCTCTGAAACTGTCTTTCAAAATATGTGTAAACTGCAAAAAAAAAAAAAAAAGACACACATCTTCATTATCTTTTGCAGACCTCTTTACAGACTAGAATTAATGTTAACTCAAGACTGAATTCAATTAGGAATATCTGGCATTCATGTTTTCATCAAATTTACTAAAAACCTGTGATTGGCTGTGCATATTGTATTTGATAGTTGCAGAGGTTGTATCTGAGTCTTTTTTAGACAAAAAAATTTATACACATTCAATTAGAGAGTAAACAAAGTTTTCCTCCTAGATTAAGAGTGATAAATTATTGCTTATTTATATCTGGAGAACCAATCACTGAATACTGTGCGGGTGGGGGAAGTAATGTGCCTTTGATTATATTTAAGCTTTATTTAAAAAAATAAAGACCTTCCGTGGCTATTTCTCAGCAAGTAGAGAGAGAGCTAGCGATAAATATAAACAAACAACTGCTGATATTTTCAGAAAAAAAAGCTACAAGGAAACTTGAAGATCTTTGTTAAAAAAGTAGTTTGATATCTGACTGACCATAAGTTAGACTTGAAGTCTAATTTCATTTTAGACTGCAATTCAAAAGACAGAACTTGATTACTTCAGAAACTGAGCAAATAGACAGTACCTCCTCTCTTAAACCTTTGCTAGTTTTGCTAATTCCGATCCACCAAAGGCCCCTTTTGACTTAGGTACTTCTTTTTTTTTTTTTTAATTTTTTTTTCAACGTTTATTTATTTTTGGGACAGAGAGAGACAGAGCATGAACTGGGGAGGGGCAGAGAGACAGGGAGACACAGAATCGGAAACAGGCTCCAGGCTCTGAGCCATCAGCCCAGAGCCTGACGCGGGGCTCGAACTCATGGACCGCGAGATCGTGACCTGGATGAAGTCGGACACTCAACCGACTGCGCCACCCAGGCACCCCTAGGTACTTCTTTTTTAAAAAAATGTTTTTTATTTATTTATTTTCAGAGAGAGAGCACATGTGCATGCAGGTGGGGGGAGGGGCAGAGAGCAAGGGAGAAAGAGGATCCCAAGCAGGCTCCACACTGTCAGCTTGGAGTCCCACAAGGGGCTTGATCTCATGAGTGGTGAGATCATAACCTGAACTGAAATCAAAAGTTGGCCACTTAACCTATCGAGTCACTCAGAGGCCCCCGACTTAAGTATCTCAATCTAACTACTACTCCCTTTGTCATAATAAACATATGTACATGTTTTTAATAAAATAAACAAGACTTAACTGTAACTAGCTCTCCTCTGAAAATATTGCTTTCTTCTGTTGCTAGAAGTCAGGGCTGGGTGTGTAGATGGGTCAGGTTGCAAGGCAGGGCCTCAGGACTGGTGTTTTCGTAGATGCACGCCAGTGCAATTTCTTACTCTTGTTTTAGTTCCTTGGAACAAACAAATTCTACTTTTGCACTTATGTCATTTTGACTACATTATCATCTATTTATGATTTTATGTTGTCATGTACAGCTTTCTAGTTGTTTTCTCATATTTGTTCAAGATTTTATATATCAAGTGTGAACTAAATTGTCTTCACTCCCAGTCACTTACAAATAAATAGCATCCCACTTATTCTTTCTTCTTTATACTCTTGGTGACATGTATATCCTTCTAGCCAAACTATTCATCTGCCCAGAAATCTTGCCTGACCTTCAGGACAACTTAAGTGTCACCTTCCCTGTGAAGCCAATTCTTATTACATCAGATTTAAATTGGTGTCCTTTTGTTTTACTTCTTTGTATTTTCATCTCTCCTAGTGCTCTCCTCTGTCACAGTATTCATCACTCTACATTGCAGTGTTATCATTTTCCTAGCATCTTTAACTTGTACTATTTAAGGGTAGGGAATGAGTCACATTCAACCATTTTCCCTCAGATGCAGCAAAAAATCTATTCAGTAAATTCTTGTACAATGGTAGAGAAAAATCCAGTTAATTCATCACTCTTCTAATTTATTGGTAAGATGATAATATTTAAACTCTGTAATAAAATGCAGCAAATACAATATGTGCATGTATAAAGAAAATGAAATTATTAATCTTAATAAAAATTTCCCATTTGTAAAACCAAATATAAAGATTTACAAAATCATATAGAAACTAAAAATTGACCAAATTGGTCAGACCGCTTCATCCATACAGGACGATCTCTAAAAGGGCTACGGATTGTAATTTTATTGGAAAGTCTTAAAAATTATCTATATCATCATCCTCAAAATCCAAATATCCTATAATATACCTAGTCTCCTTTGTAAGCAAATTATGAATTAACAAATAAAGAATATAGTGTTTCAGCCCTAAATGTTAACAGAGTCAGCATTCATTGCCTAAACTTTCAGTTTGTCTACTGCAAAAATGAGCATATTGTTTCTTGCCACCAATTTTCCACATGTATTATAAAATTAACATGCATCTTGGGCCGCCTGGGTGGCGCAGTCGGTTAAGCGTCCGGCTTCAGCCAGGTCATGATCTCGCGGTCCGTGAGTTCGAGCCCCGCGTCGGGCTCTGGGCTGATGGCTCAGAGCCTGGAGCCTGTTTCCGATTCTGTGTCTCCCTCTCTCTCTGCCCCTCCCCCGTTCATGCTCTGTCTCTCTCTGTCCCAAAAATAAATAAACGTTGAAAAAAAATTAAAAAAAAAATTAACATGCATCTTACCTATGGTTTTAAAGATGTAAAATTTATGCACGCTTGACATATAAATAAGGGCAAATAAGTAAATTAGAAAACATCTTGCAAATTAACGCAAATAATAAATGAGCTACTTGATAGTGTGCACCAGGGCGATGCCTTGCTGTTAGTTTCCATTATGAAAAATTCAACTTTAGGGGCACCTGGGTGGCTCAGTCTGTTAAGCATCTGACTTCGGCTCAGGTCATGATCTTGCAGTCTGTGGGTTTGAGCCCTGCGTGGGGCTCTGTGCTGACAGCTCAGGACCTGAAGCCTGATTCAAATTCTTTGTCTCCCTCTCTCTGACACTCCCCCATTCATTCTCTCTCTCTGTCTCTGTCTCTCAAAAATAAACATTAAAAATTTTTTTAAATACAACTTTATAAAAACAGTGTATGGGACATGAGCAGTTATTATCTATCAGTGAATTGGGTTACATGGCATCATGGAAGACTACATAGCAGGAAGAGATTATAAAATTTGGACATTTATACCAAATATAAATTATAAAGGATTATTAGTTATAATAGACAAAGAAAGTTTTAGTTTATAAAACATTAGTTAGATATAAATGCACTCCTCTTGGAAGATAAGGGAAACATTCTGTATTAGCTTTTTTTTTTTTTTAAGTAGACACAACTCTTTTGCCAGTGTAAATAAAAAAAAAAAAAGAGAGTGAGAATACTTTATGGGCTCATGTAACTAAACCGCAGGAAAGACAACGCGACAGCTGAGATCCAAAAACATCTCAGTCCAAGAACTTAATTACTGACATTTATACCATTTTTGACTATTCAGCTTCTTTTTGCTGCTTGTTATTCTCTCAAACCATCTTCCACTGTGTGAGTATACACATATGATAGGACAGATCAGCCATATTACATCGTGCAACTTCACCCCCAAAAGATACTGGATCCTTCTTTCCCTTTTTGATTCAAAATTCATAAATATTGGCTCAGCTTACAAACAGTGAGGTTTCTACACAGAAGTGAAAGAGGGATTCTCTGGGATCCTGACATACATATTCATCTCTTAGTGTTTATAAGAATGTTTAGCTACTACCAACTCATGTGGAGACAAGCGCTAGATTCCATACGAACAGAGAGAACATATAATTAGCAATCAACCCGCTCATTCAATCATTGCCTCCATTTCCTCATACATGACATCAGCGCAATAAAAATGTAACATTACTAGGTCTAATTGCCATTACAGAAGAGAAGTGCTTATCAGAAAGCTTGTGATATAATTCGAACTTAAAATATAAATACAGTGCTGCCATTGTTATCATTAATTTATATCATGAAAAGGCAGAAAGAAAAGCAATAAAATTGAGAAGAGGCTTCATACAGGCAATAATGCTTGAATTGTTTTTTAAGGGGCAGGAGGGGATAGAAGCAGCTAAAAGCTCAACCTTGATTTACATTAGAAGTAGTATCATACTGTAGAACATAACAATTTTATGCTCTCTGAATCTTAGTTTCCTCACCAGTAAATGTGGATAATAAGAGCTGCCTCACTGGTTTTTTGAGCATTAAAAACACCGTAGGAAAGTATCTAATACAACATTAGCAAATTGTATGAGGTTTAAGAAGTAGTTTATTAGGCGGGGATTACTCCATGTATAAAACGAATAAAACGAAGAGAGAGAGAGAGAGAGAGAGAGACAGAGAAATAATTTGCTCGTCATGCCTAAATGCCCTGGTTGTTGCAACGCTGAAATGAGGTAGCTCTTCTGAAAGACCTTCATAGAATACAAAGTGCTATAAATACTAGATAGAAATTCATAGTTATAAAATGTTTATGCAAACGTGGTAGTAGTTTAACTCAATTTTTGCAAGCTTTTCTCTTTTCTGAGTATATTTTAATATTTATCTTGCAATAAATTCTTTGTACATTTGTATGGCAAAGGCAGGCTTGGCAACTTTTTATAAGATTTTGAAATATTCTCTTTTCCATGATAGAATTAATAGTTACCCACAGGACCAAATTAATCCTGAATTACTGCTGACTTCGGAAACAAAAAAAAAGTTAGATCCTGTTTTAAAATGAATCAACTCAATTCTGTTCTGAAACTGCTGGTTTTTCCAAGTTAACTATCTTGTTTCATAAAACACATCTTAAAATATTCATGTTGAACTTCTTAAGTTCACTCGTGTTGACAAATAGCAAAGTACAAATTCATTTCACCTAGCAATTTCAGTTAATTAAACACTAGTTGATCCATTTTATGCTTCTATGATGTTTCATAGTCATAAAAATACATGAAACATTTTGTGGCAAATGCTGGATGTTACATATTAGAAAAAAATTGAAACTTTTGGTTCCACTTTAGAAAATTAGGCGTCTGATAACACGTTTTAGACTAATAATTTAACCAATGATTTCTATGTAAACAGTGAGTAGTCACACAGGAACAAAACATACTGTCACAAAAGCATATTTATGAAAAGGCAATATAAGGATTCCTACAAAAGCATTTACTTGGGGTCTTTCTGGCTTAGTAGAACCATCAGAGGACCAGAAAGCTGTAGATATTTTTCTAATGTCAGGTTTACTATGTATACAATGTGAGACCCTATCAGTTAATTTCTTCTCTCTATGCCTCAAAGATATGTAAAAAGATATAATTGAACTGGATGCTGTTTATGATTGCTTCAGATTTATTGGAGTTTTTCAATTTTATTAATTTCCTTTCAATAGCGAAAAATAAATAACATCACTGTACATTTATATTCTACTGTGTACTTTATGATACAAAAGGAAAGATAATATGAGTATAAAGTAAATTTTCATTATCTGTATCCAGTAATGGGATGAAGAGTGAAAATGTGGCAATGCCTCATAAGGGTTAGAGATACCTGTATCTATCCCATCATGCAGCAGAATAAGGTTTGTTGGGAAAAGCTCTTCCAAGTGATATATATCAGAGAGAGAGAGAGAGAGAGAGAGAGAGAGAGAGAGTGTTTTCCCACTCCAGAATATAACTATAGCCTCAAAGCTGAGGATAACTTTGTAGGTCTAATTAAGAGGTGCCCCAAATTGTAATTCCTCTATTACCTGCCCCGGTATATCTACTGTTTTTATAAGGGCATATAAAATATTTGAGGCGATTCTTTAAGGAAATCACAGATGTAGAGAAAAATCTAGTAATTTTCTCTGCATCAGGGAAGAGACTGTGTACTTCCTCTCATCCTTTTTCTCAACCTAAGCTAGGAGGTCCTAGGAAGCAGCTTATAAACATCGAGGTTGCAATGAGTGAAGACTTCATTGCACACCTCCCTACATATGTGCAGAACTGTAAAAATTCACATGCCCATTTGATGAGAGCAGCGACATGAAACTGGTACTTATGTCTCAACTGGGAAAGCTTGAAATCAGAAGGCCGCCCATGATAGCAAGGGAGTACGAGAGGGATAAGCAGCTAGCCAAGCTTCATTTCTACTATTTGGTAGGTGTAACGTTGCATTTTACTTATATGGGCGGGGGGGATGGATAATGAGGAAAATGGCTACACTGAAATCATTACAAAGGAATCTATTCAGCTGGGGCGGAGGAATCCTATCACTGAAACTCCAGTGGTAGGAATGAAGAGGTGGGTTTTAAGGGGTCTTCTGGGAATTATATTAACTATCTCATCAATAAGTAAAAAGAAATTGCACTTTTACTTTTCTTCCTTCTCCCTTCTATAGCCCGGGGGAAGAGGTGCTTACTCTGGGAGAGAAGTGGAAATTAAAAGAACAGACCACAGTCCTGCAACCTCCTACACCTACCTACTCCACAAGTGCTAGTCTCCACGTCACTGGCCAGGCCTCAGATGAGCAAATGTGAGGAGCTTGTAAGTGGATCTGAGTTTAAAGTTTGATGTAATGTGTTCATAGACAAGTCTGTTTTTATAGTTCCTAGTACTTAGAAGTTATTGGATTTTCTCGAGATGTTATTGAGTAAAAGATTTTTGACACAATAGAATAGGCTTAATGTAGTGGTAGGGGAAAATTCTGTTCCTTGATTATAGTTCACCAAATGCAGCATCTAAAAATATCTGTTTAATCATCAAACACACCTATGATGGAAGTATTGTTGCCCTCATTGTCAAATAATAAAACTCATAGCTATTGATTGTTAGAGCTTACCCAAAACTCAAAATCCATGTTTGCTAATTGTCAAACTCTTTGCCATTTCTACCACTACTTATTAGTTCCTGTCATAATTTTATAACTCATCATTTTAAATTTATTTATATAATTTGACCACATCAAGTGGATGCTCAGAGAATTAAATTTCCAGATGTTCATTAATGTCAAGTCATGTTAATCCAAATGTATTTGAAAGTAATTTTTCACATTCATTCTTACTTTCCAGCAAGATCAGCCTTCTCACTGACTTATACATATGCTTTTATTTTTCCTGTCTTTGACTTTGTTTGGCTGTCTCCTTTTCTGACTAGCAATTTCACCCTTCTGGTTCTAAAGGTACACAATTTTAAGAACCATACCAAGTCAAGGTTTCCAACTCAACTGGGCTTAGCTTGACCTATTTTTTGTCCATGTTATAGTCATGACATTCAGAATCTAGTTTTTGAAAGAAATGTAAAAGAAATATTTAAACCATAGGAGCACCTGGGTGGCTTAGTCGGTTAAGCACCTGACTTCGGGTCAGGTCATAATCTCGCATTTGTGAGTTCCAGCCCCACATCAGGCTCTGTGCTGACAGCTCAAGAGTCTGGAGCCTGGTTCGGATTCTGTGTCTTCCTCTCTCTATGCCCTTCCCCTGCTCACCATCTGTCTCTCTCTTTCAAAAATAAATAAACATTTAAAAAATTAAAAAGAAAGAAATATTTAAACCATTTAAAACATGATCATGCAATCACACATACCCATTCATATCAATCCATTTACTAGTGGATTACTAAACATTCTTTGTGGTTTGTGGTGCAAACATAGGGCATCTAAGTACAGGAAGAAAGAGAGATGTCTGATGTTGGAAAGATCAAAATGAAGAGGTGTTTACTTAAAAATAAAAATATAGTTTAAAGCATTAAAATATTACACAAATATTACAAAATATTGTGTGAAAAAAATCCTTGTAATCCTCGAATTCCAGAAATCAAATGAGGGAAAAGAAAATATTAGTATTATTAGTTAAAAAAAATAAAAATCTGTGTCTAATTATCAGATGGCCACAACCATGGAACAATTTTTACATAAATTGTGTTTTTCCAGATCTATAAGAGTGCTTTTATATATATATATATATATATATATATATATATATATATATATATATTTGTATATATTTGTATATATATTTAAATATATATTCAGATATAGTGACTAATGATTAATAACTGCTAGTTACTGATTAATAACTGAAAAATGTAGACCATTCACACAAAAAGCACAAAAAGTATATACCATAATAATATCATGAGAAAAATACCCTGCTTATGTTGCAACACTTTAGCTATTGGATTGCTTTATCCTTAAACATGGTAGATTTAAAATTAAACCTTTATAATTAGTTGCTCCATATATCCATAGATCAGACTTTTAAAAACTGGACAAAGTGGGGGGGCCCGGTGGCTCAGTTGGTTAAGGGTCTAACTTTGGTTCAGGTCATGATTTCAGGATTCATGAGTTCAAGCCTCACGTTGGGCTCTGTGCTGACAGCTCAGAGCCTGGAGTCTACTTCAGATTCTGTGTCTCCCTCTCTCTCTCTGAGCCTCCCCTACTCCTACTCTGTCTTTATCTCTCTCTCTCAAAAATAAATTAACATTAAAAAAATTTTGAATCAGACAAAGTTACTATAATAATGGATACATTTTATCTTTTAATTTGATCACATGATATTATTAGTAAAAGAATGTTCAAGGTAGTCATATGATCTTTGTTGTGGATTTAATCTCCAAAAACACTTTATCTAGGCTTCTTAAATTTACTCACCAAAAACACATAATCTCTGCCCTGAATCTACCATATTATGCTGCTTGCTTGTCTTTGTGCTTTTGGAGACACACAGAAACTCCCACTAAGGTACTAATAAAAGTGCAAAGACAAAAAGAGACACAGAGACACAGAGAGAGTGAGATCCCAAAAGAAATTAACAGCCCTCTTATTGCTAATTAAAAGCTTTTTGCTTTCTCTCCACATGGCCAGTACAGCTGCTTCACATCCTATCACTGCAAAAGAAACACATAAATTCAAAGACAATATTGAGAGCGGCACCTGGTTCTGGGTGCACCTGCCGTGATGAGAGTATATTTCATACTGTCACTAAATTAACATTTTCAGGGGCCCCAAAAGATAATTTTTTTCCTCATTCAACTTCTTCCACTGTCCCCAGTGGTAAAGAATCAGTAGTTTTGCTTCCATTTTCAATACTAAATATATCATATTGTTGTTTGCTTCACTGATGCAGACACCTGCCTCCTGCTGTAAATGCTATGTTCCAGCTCTAAAAGATTTCCCCAGGGCTTCCCATTCAAGTATTGGCTTGTAACTATGGCTTAATATCATGTCAAAATCTCTTAAGGAAGATACAGCCTGTCAAGTCATTTCAAGATTGAACCTTCATCTACTGAGATTCTGAAAATGTCCTTTGAGTGTTTGAAGCATGAGCAGACAAATAAAAGGCTAACAAGTCATTTGTAAAGATAATAGCAAACAGCATGCATTCTCCTTTCTTTCCCCCTATTTCCATTAAATGTTGATAAATAAAAAGGGAGCAGACTGCAGGGCCCCAGTCTTCATTATTTATAAACAGGTCAGAGGAAACTTAAAACTCTAGTGTTTTAGACAAGGAAGGGAAAAAAAATATCTCCAACACTCTGTGAGGATTCAAGCACCTATGAAACATGGATGACATATCAGTTTCCTGAAGGGAATACTTCTATAGGTTCCCGATAGAGGTGCTTCTGCTAAAACTTATAATTAAAAAAATCATTATATTAGAAAAAATAAACTACGTCCACTTCCAATCCCATTGTTGACTCAGGGTTGGTTTGGTTTGAGGAGAAGTAGAAAATTCTTTATGAGTTGGGAAGAATATTAGCAAATCTTAGGGACTTTGGTAGATAGGAAGGCCAGTTCTACATATTTGAGTTAATTCAGTTTAAACAAATCACATAATCACATTAGGGACAGTTAAGTAATTTTAATCCTAGAAAATCAAAATTTTCATAATAGAGAATAAAAATTTGGTGCCTATTAATTCAATCATCACTGTCATTGCCTGGAAGCAAAATGTTGTATACCTCATGTGAAGGACATTTGAAAAATATTTTTGATGGATTTCATAAAGTCATTTTAAAATTTGACCTCTTGCTCTTATAAGATTATTTAATCTTCTCTCTCATAAGTTATAACTTCATAGGTTGTGTGTTCCAAGTTTGAAATGCCCCTATGTTTTCTATAGTTGATTACTTATAAAAGCAAGAGTGACTGATAATTAGGCACCATAATAAAGTACATGAAACTTTTAATCAAAAATGTTCTTCCTGGGGTGCCTGGGTGGCTCAGTCAGTTAAGTGGCTTTGGCTCAGGTCATGATCTCACGGTCCGTGGGTTGAAGTCCCTCATTGGGCTCTGTGCTGATAACTCAGAGCCTGGAGCCTGCTTCAGATTCTGTCTCCATCTATCTTGCCCCTCCCCAACTCATGCACTGTATGTCTCTCTCTCAAATATAAATAAAATATTTACCAAAAAAAAAAAAGTTCTTCCTGAAGGTACACAGAGGAAAAATGTTCCTTGTAAAAAAAGAATAACTTGCCCATACAAAATATTCATTGGCTCACTTTGGGATTATATGGGGTTTACCAACCTTCATAAATAGAACTACCTTTAAAAAAGTGGGAAAAAGAACGCCTAGGAGCACCAACTGTGTGTTTGGACATTGAGATCAGCTTCTCCTTCCTTTTTCTATAGTCACTTTTCAAATTTAATCCACAGTTACTTTATTTTAGAAGGAGAGTGAGAGCAAGCAGGGGAGAAGAGCACAGGGAGAGAGAGAGAGAGAGAGAGAGAGAGAGAGAGAGAGAGAGAGAGAGAGACTCTCAAGCAGGCTCCATGCTCAGTGTGAAGCATGATGCAGGGCTCAATCCCACGACCCTCGGATCATGACCTGAGGCAATATCAAGAGTTGGATACTAAACGAACTGAGCCACCCAGGTGCAGCAATTCATGGTTATTTTAAACAAAAGAGATACAGTAATTGCATTTCTCTATATTACAGAGTTATGTTACTTATCACCTAGGAAGAAAGTCAAGACCACCTCAGGGCTCTAGCTGTAATATAGCAGTTTATTCTCAAATACTAATGATCTCTTTGATTTTGGAATCTATGCTAGACTTAAAATAGGAGTTTATATTACTTAACTTATGCTTATATTTACATAAGCATTATGTTTATATCACTTAAGCTTAATATGATGGTCATGTTTATATTACTCAATGCTTATATTGTAAATGCATCCAAAACCTCACTATGGTGAACCTATTTCAAACCTCATGTGAATCCTCACTAAAAATTAAATGCAATTGGGAGAATTAAGTATAAAAATAATCTATAGTGTTGAACAATTGATTCATTTGGAATAGGAGAACAAACCATGCGATTATCTGTCAGTGATAAAAGATCTTTTTTCTTCTTTCAGAAATACTTAGTCGAAAATCTATTTTCTCTGAGGGTACACAGTGCCAGTTAATGTTATTCTCAGAAACTATATTTTGAGTCACTAATCATAGGCCAATCCAATGGCATCATCACTTTGATTGAAAATCATTTTTTCAAATGTTTTCCTAATTTTTTTGATCATTTTAACAAAGGAAATCTTTGCTGAATGCACTTATGTTAAAGACAAATCACTTGCGTGTTATTGTTCATTTAGCTACCCATGGCATATTAAAGGTGGCCACAAATCCTTTCACAATTCTCCCACTAAGAGAAAGAGTCTTAGTCCCCACCCCACCTCCTGAATTTGAGGGCGCCATGACCTCTTTGACCAAGACAGCAGATTTTTAATATATCCTGTCCCTTGGAACATGTAAATTTAGAGATGTGGGTTGCCACATAAGAAGTCCAATAGTACTGTAGAGAAGATATCATGCTATAGGGAAACTACGTAGAAATGCAGCTATGTAGAAAGGTCATAATGAGGTGTTAAAAAAAGAGAGAGATTGAGAGAGAGGCCACGTTTGTATTAGTAAAATCTACAATCATTCTCTCAATTACTTTTGTTTAAAACTTACTAGGTTTAAAAAATTGAATTCAGCCTTTCTGAAAATTAGACTGTGATGCTCCTATAAAACATCAACTATGTTTCCAATGGGACATGGACAGCCCATCAGAAAAGGATGTTCCTAACATGATGTAACAAAAAAACAAACCCAAAGCTGCAAAATAACTAAGAAATCATTCTTCAAGGAGAGTGTTAATGCCATACAAATAGTATTCTCAGCCCTACTTCTTTCCTTCCATATTTGAAACTAAAATTTCTTAGGTACTCAATTGCTGGCCTTCCCCTCTTTTATGAAACATCTGGTCCAAAGTGGGATTTGTTTCCCTGATTATTTCATTAGTATCACTTCACACAAGCCTTAAGCCACCGAGAGTACCATCTGCACTCACTTTTTTTGAAATGCAACATTTTAAAACACTAGTTTCTCTGGTGTCCATTCTTCTTTGCTACAGCAAGTCAATAAACCTAACTCTGAATGCAAGTATGTCCCTAGCAGATAAGGCCAGTTGGCTTCTATTAGTAAAGCTTTCACTAACATTTGGCTGAGATCTTTGCTGACACAGATTAGGACTCTCTACTAAATTTCAGAGTGAGATCCCTTGAGTTTCTACCTGCTCAATCCACCTTGCTTTTAACAGTCAGACAACTTCTGTACTGTATCCCAACTCTGAATATTTTGTTTGAGCCCATGTGGTGATAGGTTTATTTATTTGCATTAGAAATAAAGTGTCCAAGGAGTTTTTGTCATTTCATCGATTTGTGCTTATTTTCCTTTCTAACTGATGGGCAAACCATGGATTTGCCCCCAACCATTCTGTCTGCCTAGTTACTTTCTGAATTAGTATTTGTATATAAGAAATAAGTTCATATAAAGTAGGATATAGATGGAGCTTTTATATATCTGTTATGAGCCAGCATCAAAGACTAATGAGTTTAGACATTCTTGCCAAACCAGCATCCTTCAATTTTCATTTCAGCACTTAATATGGTTTCATTTAGATGTGGATTCTAAAAACCAAAACAAATGAACAAACAAAACAAAACAGACTCATAGATACAGGAAACAGACTGTTGGTTACCAAAGGGGGCAGGATTTGAGGGGTAAGCAAAATAGGTAAATGGGATTAAGAGGTACAAACTTCCAGCTACAAAATATGTCATGGAGAGGCAAGGTGCAGCATGGGGGATATATAGTCAATAATACTGTAATGACTTAGTATGGTGACACATGGTCACTAGATTTATCACGGCGTCATTTAGTAATGTATGAAAGTATTGACACTATGATGTATACTTAAAACTAATAGGATATTGTATGTCAATTACACTCCAATAAAAATTTTTAAAAAGCTTAGAAGGAATTTCTTCAGTCCTAGATTTGTGAAAGTTTGTTTCATGAGCAATCTCCCATCTACTCACTTGCTTGCCAGGAGATAACTGAGCCAAAATAAACACATCAGGTAATTTTGCTTCTGACTGAGCATCAGCAGTTTGCCATGGGTTAGTCTACTGATATGATACCCCCCCCGGAAGAACTCTTGCTTCTATATTATTATTATTATTATTATTATTATTATTATTATGTTCTTCTTTCTAAGTGGCCTCAACTTTGGACAATTTCAAATTGCAATGGCTACATTGTGACATACTTTAACATTGGAGACACCCCTCCATTTCCATATTCAGGAAACAATAAGAACCAACATCCTAATAGTACATTCCTGAAGGAATTGTCAAAGAAAAGCTTCTTTTTTAAAATGTTTATTTATTTATTTTGAGAGATAGCAAGGGAGGGGCAGAGAGAGAGGGAGAGAGAGAATTGCAGGCAGGCTCTCTGCTGTCAGCACAGAACCTGATGAGGGGCTCAATCCCACCATGAGAACATGAGCTAAGCCGAAATCAAGAGTCAGATGCTGAACTGACTGAGCCATACAAGTGCCCCTCAAAGAAAGGCTTATTGATTAAAGGATCTCTGCCTTTTGAAATGCTGAAGACATATACACATAAAAGCTTTCTCCCCTATTGCTCAGGATAGATCATAAGCCTTTAATAGTGATAATTATATGTATATTTATTGTTGTGCAACTGGCTTCCTCTAATTTCTCTTTTTTTCTTTCTTGCACACTTCTCTAAAGTACCAGAGATATCATTACAAGCATGAAACCTACAGACATCACAATGACTCTAAACCCATATCTTTCTATAATAACAATGAATGTAAATGGACTAAATGCTCCAACCAAAAGACACAGGGTATCAGAATGGATAAAAAAAACAAGACCCATCTATTTGATGTCTACAAGAGACTCATTTTAGACCTGAGGACACCTTCAGATCGAAAGTGAGGGAATGGAGAACTATCTATCATGCTACTAGAACTCAAAAGAAAGCTGGAGTAGCCATACTTATATCAGACAAAATAGACTTTCAATTAAAGGCTGTAACAAGAGATAAAGAAGGGCATTATATAATAATCACAGGGTCTCTCCATCAGGAAGAGCTAACAATTATAAATGTCTATGTGCCAAACACAGGAGCCCCCAAATATATAAAACAATTAATCACAAACATAAGCAATCTTATTGATAAGAATGTGGTAATTACAGGGGTCTTTAATACTCCACTTACAACAATGGATACATCATCTAGACACAGGATCAATAAAGAAACAAGGGCCCAGAATGATACATTGGATCAGATGGACTTGACAGATATATATATATATATATATATATATATATCCCAAAGCAACAGAATATATACTTTCCTCTCGAGTGCACATGGAACATTCTCCAAGATAGATCACATACAGGGTCACAAAACAGCCCTTCATAACTATACAAGAATTGAAATCATACCATGCATACACTCAAACCACAATGCTATGACGCTTGAAATCAACTGCACAAAAAGTCTGGAAAACCTCCAAAAGCATGGAGTTTAAAGAACACCCTACTAAAGAATGAATGGGCCAACCAGGAAATTAGAGAGGAAATTAGAAAAATATATGGAAACAAATGAAAATGAAAATACAACAATCCAAACTCTTTGGGATGCAGCAAAGGCAGTCCTGAGAGGAAAATACATTGCATTCCAGGTCTAGCTCCAGAAACGAGAAAGATCCCAAATACAAAATCTAACAGCACACCTAAAGGAAACAGAAGCAGAACAGCAAAGGCAGCCTAAACCCAGCAGAAGAAGAGAAATAATAAAGATCAGAGCAGAAATAAACAATATAGAATCTAAAAAAACTGTAGAGCAGATCAAAGGAAACCAAGAGTTGTTTTTTTTTGAAAAAATAAACAAAATTGATAAACCTCTAGCCAGGCTTCTCAAAAAGAAAAGGGAGATAACACAAATAGATAAAATAATGAATGAAAATGGAATTATTACAGCCAACCCTCAGAAATACAAGCAATTATCAGGGAATATGAAAAATGATATGCCAACAAACTGAACAACCTGGAAGAAATGGACAAATTCCTAAACACCCACACACTTCCAAAACTCAAACAGGAAAAAATAGAAAGCTTGAACAGATCCATAACCAGCAAAGAAATTGAATCAGTTATCAAAAATCTCCCAACAAATAAGAGTCCAGGACCAGATGGCTTTCCAGTGGAATTCTACCAGACATTTAAGCAGAGATAATACCTATCCTTCTCAAGCTATTCCAAAAAATAGAAAGAGAAGGAAAACTTCCAGACTCATTCTATGAAGCCAGCATTACTTTGATTCCTAAACCAGACAGAGACCCAGCAAAAAAAGAGAACTACAGGCCAATATCCCTGATGAACATGGATGCAAAAATTCTCAATAAGATACTAGCAAATTGAATTCAACAGCATATAAAAAGAATTATACACTATGATCAAGTGGGATTCATTCCTGGGATGCAGGGCTGGTTCAACATTCACAAACCAATCAATATGATACATCACATTAATAAAAGAGAGGATAAGAACCATATGATCCTGTCAATAAATGCAGAAAAAGCATTTGACAAAATTCAGCATCCTTTCTTAATAAAAACCCTCGAGAAAGTCGGGATAGAAGGAACATACTTAAACATCATAAAAACCATTTATGAAAAGCCCACAGCTAATATCATCCTCAATGGGGAAAAACTGAGAGCTTTCCCCCTGAGACCAGGAACACGACAGGGATGTCCACTCTCACTGCTGCTGTTTAACATAGTGGTGGAAGTTCTAGCATCATCAATTAGACAACAAAAGGAAATCAAAGGCATCAAAATTGGCAATGATGAGGTCAAGCTTTCACTTTTTGCAGATAACATGATATTATACATGGAAAACCCGATAGACTCCACCAAAAGTCTGCTGGAACTGATACATGAATTCAGCAAAGTCACAGGATACAAAATCAATGTAGAGAACTCAGTTGCATTCTTATACACTAACAATGAAGCAACAGAAAGACAAATAAAGAAACTGATCCCATTCACAATTGCACCAAGAAGCATAAAATACCTAGGAATAAACGTAACCAAAGATGTAAAAGATCTGTATGCTGAAAACTATAGAAAGCTTATGAAGGAAATTGAAGAAGTTATAAAGAAATGGAAAAACATTCTGTGCTCATGGGTTGGAAGAATAAATATTGTTAAAATGTCAATACCACCCAAAGCAATCTACACATTCAATGCAACCCCAATCAAAATTGCACCAGCATTCTTCTCGAAACTAGAACAAGCAATCCTAAAATTTGTATGGAACCACAAAAGACCCCAAATAGCCAAAGTAATTTTGAAGAAGAAGACCAAAGCAGGAGGCATCACAATCCCAGACTTTAGCCTCTACTACAAAGCTGTAATCATCAAGACAGCATGGCATTGGCACAAAAATAGGCACACAGACCAATGGAATAGAATAGAAACCCCAGAACTAGACCCACAAACGTATGGCCAACTAATCTTTGACAAAGCAGGAAAGAATATCCAATGGAAAAAAAGACAGTCTCTTTAACAAATGGTGCTAGGAGAACTGGACAGCAACATGCAAAAGGATGAAACTAGACCACTTTCTTACACCATTCACAAAAATAAACTCAAATGGATGAAGGACCTGAATGTGACACACGAAACCATCAGAACCCTAGAGGAGAAAACAGGAAAAAAACTTCTCTGACCTGAGCTGCAGCAACTTCTTACTTGACACATTCCCCAAGGCAAGGGAATTAAAAGCAAAAATGAACTATTGGGACCTCATGAAGATAAAAAGCTTTTGCACTGCAAAGGAAACAATCAACAAAACTAAAAGGCAACCAGTGGAATGGGAAAAGATATTTGCAAATGACATATCAGACAAAGGGCTAGTATCCAAAATCTATAAAGAGCTCACCAAACTCCACACCCGAAAAACAAATAACCCAGTGAAGAAATGGGCAGAAAACATGAATAGACACTTCTCTAAAGAAGACATCCGGATGGCCAACAGGCACATGAGAAGATGCTCAACGTCGCTCCTCATCAGGGAAATACAGATCAAAACCACACTCAGATATCACCTCACACCAGTAAGAGTGGCCAAAATGAACAAATCAGGAGACTATAGATGCTGGAGAGGGTGTGGAGAAATGGGAACCATCTTGCACTGTTGGTGGGAAAGCAAACTGGTGCAGCCACTCTGGAAAACAGTGTGGAGGTTCCTCAAAAAATTAAAAAGAGATCTACCCTATGACCCAGCAATAGCACTGCTAGGAATTTACCCAAGGGATACAGGAGTGCTGATGCATAGGGGCACTTGTACCCCAATGTTTATAGCAGCACTTTCAACAATAGCCAACTTATGGAAAGAGCCTAATGTCCATCAACTGATGAATGGATACAGAAATTGTGGTTTATATACACAATGGAATACTATGTGGCAATGAGAAAGAATGAAATATGGCCTTTTGTAGCAACATGGATGGAACTGGAGAGTGTTATGCTAAGTGAAATAAGTCCTACAGAGAAAGACAGATACCATATGTTTTCACTCTTATGTGGATCCTGAGAAACTTAACAGAAGACCATGGGGGAGGGGAAGAAAAAAAAGAGGGTAGAGAGGGAGGGAGCCAAAACATAAGAGACTCTTAAAAACTGAGAACAAACTGAGGGTTGATGGGGGGTGGGAAGGAGGAGATGGTGGATGATGGGTATTGAGGAGGGCACTTGTTGGGATGAGCACTGGGTGTTGTATAGAAACAAATTTGGCAATAAATTTCATGTTTAAAAAAAAAGAAAACTTTAATAATTAATTAATAAAAATAAAATTCCTCCCAATACACTATTTAAAAGTCACACATTTTGAAGTGCTCAAGCTAGCTCAATATTGACTAACCCTGAAATGTGTTCAAGATAATTCATGGAATTATCTGAGATGTATTCATGGTGCATCCATAATGTCCAACTTCGGCTCAGGTCATGATCTCACGGTCCGTGGGTTCGAGCCCCAAGTCGGGCTCTGTGTTGACAGCTCAGAGCCTGGAGCTACTTCAGATTCTATGTCTCCCTCTTTCCCTCTCCCCCTCTCCTGCTCACACTCTGTCTCTCTCACTCTCAGAAATAAATAAATGTTAAAAAAATTAAAGATAATTCATGGAATACTATAGTATATGGTTATAATTAATACACACTATACCGCTGAATACATATTACCTGTTAATGGGGTGTGTAATCCCCTTGGAGGTGATTATAAAACTGACAGCCCAGAGGAAGAATCACTGGAATATCTCACCTTTACTGCAAAGACATATGATGTATTATTTCCAACTTAACTGATCCTAGATGGCATTGTCTTAAGCAGAATTCTTACAATGGCTTTAAAATACCAAGTCTAAGCATGATACTCTCAGTGGCCTTCAAAATAAGAATTAGATTCACGACAGAAAAGTCTATCAGTTACAACTCACAAATAGGGCACAGTTTTCTTATATTGGAAAAGTGATGTCTGTCATAATCGGTACAGTGTCTGAAAATACCCAGGGTACATTTAGATCAATCAATTTCCCCTCTCAGGAAAGAAGAGTTTCTAATAATCCAAAAATAAAAACCTGAGCCTCAACATGAGGCTCACATTTTAAAAAGGAAGCATGACACATAAAACTCAGTTAAATTGCCCAAGATCAAAGGCTATGCAGTAGGTATTCAACAAATAAATGCTAATGTTCCATAAATATCCTCAGTGAATTTTCTACAATTTAAACCTACATTTTCTAAGCTCCAGTTTGTTCCTTGCCCACTACACTCTGTTCAGTTTTAGTTCCAATTTTTGACACTTGCTTGAATGTTCCTTGGTTGAATGGTCATTTAGCAAGAGGAGGCTAAATCCAGTTTCAGACCTTAAATCTGATGCAATGTGATATATGCAACACAATGTACAAACCCTGTTTCTCTACTGTCTGATTCTGTAACTAGTATATTGTGTACTTGTAATTTAGATTCTATCAGCATATTATTTTTTGCCTGAAAGAGTAAGGGAAAACAGTGTTTTCTGGAATATATCTGTATCTGTGCATGCATGTATGTATTTATCTACTCTTCATTTATATTCCTTCTGAAATGAGTGTGTGTGTGTGTGTGTGTATATATATATGTATTTATATATACATATTCATGTTATATATATAAATATATACATGTATAAATATATACATGTATAAGTAAAATGTAGATATACAGACATACACAGATTATATATGAATATATATGTATGTATAGTTTTTATAAATTTTTTATATATAAAATGTAGATCTTTAAACAACATATATTTGGGTTTAATTGGATGGAACATTTATATAAGGCATGCATTTTAAATTCACCAAACAGTACATATTATAATACAAATAATAAAGCCTTGATTTAATGTGATAATACATCTTTCTCAAGGAAAGATAGAACTTTGGAAATTGATAAGTCCCCATCTGGTTTTTAATAATTTGGATGTTATTTGTCATTGAAGTCAACTTTTGTTTTTTTCATATGCGCTCTATGAGAGGCAGAGAAGGCATCCTGAGAAAAATTCTGAAAATTAAAATCACAGGCAAGGGGAAAATACAGAAAAAAGGAGATGGAAATAAAACAAATCAAATTTGTAAGAGGCACTCCTGACTTTATTGATTCTGAGATTCTATTCTAGATTGAAAAATACTATCTTCTTTTCTGTAGATCATATTTTATTTAATAAGAGCCTATTGTTGCTTTCCTTCCAATTTTTGCTCACAAGATCTTTTTTGAAATTCAATATTTCAAAAGAATCCATCTCTTCTTTCCCTTCTCTCTAGATAGTGCCTCATATTCCTTTGTAGTAGAGTTTTTGTAAAAGAGGACATAAATAATTATTTGTATCCTGCCTAGCCAATAACAGGGAACTCATAATCCAGTCTGAATTATTCATTACAGTACTATACACATATGTATGTACATATGTATATGTATACATATACATGAATATATATATACAAACAATACCATGCTATTACTGAAATGAGTATTGAGATAGGTTTTAGTTGTCTAATTTGTAATTTATTTTACTGACAAGAAGGATTTAGTTTTACTTACAATGTACCACTTAGTATAAATATCTAAAAAACATACTGAGATGTATTCTCATACTTGATACATCCCAAAAGGGATGGGATTTCTGAGTTCTCAAAACCATTATTAGTACATTTCTATTCATATAAACATTATTCTTAGTTATCTTCCCCAGTGAATTCTGTCAGCAGTGCCTATTTATATGGTAGTTTAGGGTAGAAATCCAATAATATTTATGTATATTTAGTATTTAGTAGCATTGATTGTCCATTTACATTCTGTAGAGAAAAACAAAAGCAAACTATATCTGTTATAGTTATATACTACATATAACTATATACATAACTATATATATATAACTATATATATATGTGTGTGTATATATATATATATATATATATATATATATATACACACACATACATACACACACACATACACACACTATTTTTAATGGGAACTTTAACATTTTGTTCAGATTATACATTTTAGTATTAGTTATGTTATTTGTATCTTTTCCTTTGATGAAGAAAAAATTCCACTTTTTGCTCTACCAACACAACAAAGTCATAATTATTACTGGCTTCGAGTATCATTATTATTACTGAAACATTTATCATTTAAAATAGTTTATTATTTTTCATTGAGGAACTTCTATTAATATTCATAAAGATAATCTTAAGAAACATCAGGTGACTGCTGACTTTGATGGATTTTATTTCTGGAATTAAGTAGCTATTTTAATCATACCATTTCAGGTAGGATACCATTTTCAAAGTACCACTAGTTGAGATGTAAAGGACAATAAACAAAGATCTTAGAAGAACAATTTAAAGGGATTTTCAGTTAACTGTATTCACACCATGTGAATTCACCGCACAGTATCCCAATCTACCACCACATAACTCCACTGGTTTGGGGAGGGGAATCATGTAGATCTACAACTTTGCACTATCCCAAAACATCTTTCCCCTTAGTTTACCAGTGGCGACTTGTGCTCTGATAACACAGCAGTAACGTGTAAGATTTTCTGGTAAGTTAGAACTATAAATACAGAGAAAAAACTGATGGATGCCAGAGGGGAGGAAGGTGAGGGGGTAAGCAAAATGGATAAAGAGGAGTGGGGGATAGACCTCTAGTTATAGAATGAGTAAGTCATGGAAATAAAGGGCAGACCATAAGGAATGCAATCAATGATACCGTAATAGCAATGTAAAGGGATAAATAGCAGCTATAATTGCAGTGGAAACAGCCTAATGTACAAACTTATCAATCACTAAGTTGCACACCTGAAACTAATGTAACATTGTGTGTCTATTATACTCATATATTAAAAAAAAGAAAATCATAAGAAAAAAAAGACACATAGACCAATGGAACAGAATTGAGAATATTTATTCATTCAAAAATAAACCCATGCATATGTAGTCAATTAATATTTGACGAGACAGCCAAGAATACTCAGTGGGGAAAGAGTAGTCTCTTCAATTAATGGTGCTGGGAAAACTGGATATACACATGCAAAAGAATGAAATTGGATCCTACCTTACACCACTCACAAGAAATTAAGTTGAAATGATTTAAAGACTTAAATGTAACACCAGAAATCATAAAACTCCTAGAAGAAAACATAGGGAGAATGCTCCCTGACATTGGTCTTAGCAATGAGTTTTTTGGATATAACACCAAAAACACAAGCAAGAACATAAAAAATTAGTAAGTGGGACTAAATCAAACTAACAAGCTTCTGAGCAGCAAAAGAAACAATCAATAAAATGAAAAGGCAATATGTGGAATGGGAGAAAATATCTGCAAGCCATATATCTGATAAGGGTCAACATCCAAAATACATAAGGAACTCGTACAACTCAATCACCAAAAAAGAATCTAATTAAAAACTGGGCAGAGGATCTTAATAGACACTTTTCCAGAGATGACATACAAATAGCCAAGAAGCATATAAAAAGGTATTCAACATCATCAGAAAAATGCAAATCAAAACCACAATGAGATATCACATCACACATGTTCAGATGGCTATCATCAAACAGACAAGAGATAACAGATACCAACAAGGATGTGGAGAAAAGGAAACCTTGGTACACTGTCTATGGGAACGTAAATTGGTCCAGCCATTATTGAAAAGAGTATGGAAGTCCCTCAAAAATTTAAAACTAGATATCCGCACTCCCACATTCATTGCAGTATTATTCACAATAGCCAAGACATGGAAACAATTTAAATGTACATCAGTGGATGAGTGGAAAAAGAAGAGATGATAGATGTCAATTTATATTATATAAATATATATACTTATACTATATATAAGTCAAATATTAATTACAGAAAAATAAGTGATAATACAATATATAATAATATGCTATGTATATCAGCCATTAATTAAGCATAGTAATAAAAAAACAAATACTCATTTAACTAACAAGGGTGATAAGTATATTGGAAGAATGTAAAAAGCATGTTTGTGCATGTTTGGGATGGGAAAGGATAACAGAGTTAAAGCTTATCTTCCACTGAATGGAGTGAATTCATATGAAAAAAATTGAAAAAATTAAAAAGAAGATTTTCTGATAACTTAAAATCTTAATTAGGTTCACATGCATCTGTACACATCTCTCTCTTCACAGGAGATCTCTATTAGTTCAACAGCAATACCATATTATTGAGGAATTAAAATTTCTAACAGCTACCTAAAATATTATCAATCATAAATTCTTGTCTGTATTCTCTTCATATTTAGGAAAGGAAGAATTGAGCATGCTGTACAATTTAACCCCAGTTTTGTAGTTTACCCAAATATTGTGTTTACTATCAGTCTGCCTTGGTATTCATAAGTTAAACCCGGAGTCATAATAAGTTAATGTTTAAATCATTGTAGAATACATATATAAATAGAAAGAGGTAAGCATACATACGTTCCATTGTTAACAAAAAAAAAGTAAGCACATTATATTAACTACCTAAAATAATTTTGATAGTTTCTATTATGTAGAAAATCCCTTATTTTATTCATACTTTTCTGTAAATAGCCTGGTTTCTATTCAAGCATGTGTAGACTGTTAAGGTTAGCATCTCATGGTCATTGTGACTCTGCAACTTTAGTTGTAAAATAATGTGAGTAAGGATTGGATAATAATGACTAGATAATGAAGATGTGAGCTTGAACTCTGACACTCTATTATTTGTGATAAAGTTATGCATTTTTTAAGTTTACATTTTTGTTTATATTTTTGACAGCTTCATTAATGTCATGCTGTGTTGTTTACGTTTCTTCTTCATGAGTATATGCTTTGTTTTCTAAAATAAATAATAAATTTGAAGGCAAAGTGCTAATTCAATAAGTATTAGATGAGTTAAATATCATATTTACTATTTATACTATTTATACTATTATTTATTATTTATTAATACTATTATTTATACTATTTATACTATTTACCATTTATAACTATAGATATTATTTAAATATCATGTCTCTTTATATCTATCTATCATCTATCATAGACAGATATAAATCTTTTATCTTTCTGCTTGTAGCTGAACATACAGGCAAAAACATTTCTTCAATTGGAAAATGTATTATGTAAGTTGTTGGTTCATTTTTGTCTTCTTTTTGCTTTATCCTTATTCATTCTATTATCACCTTTTCTTCACAAATATTGGTTTAAATGTCTGTTCTGACCATGTGTGAGACACAGCTCCCTCCTGATTGCTAAGCAGAACAATTCTGTCTTTCTTAAAAATAGCTACTAAAACTGAAACTTTATAAGAAATTGCCTAATGGTAGTTGTGTTGGTAAAGTTGAAAATGTTATGATAACTTTCAAAGAAAAGTCAGGGAGGTAATACAACAGCGTATATTTTACAGTTGAACTGCTTTATTGCAAGAGTCTGTTATAACTCCCTAAAGGCCAAATTGCCTTTATTTGACTTTAAATGTATTTGAGGTAAAAATGTAAAAAAAAAAAAAAATCCTTCAACAGACAAACATAAAAGTGATTTTAAAAATGCCTCACAGAAGCATAGATAAATTATTTTTACTTTTTTATACTATTTATTTACTCATGCAATTAAAATCTGGCACATTCTAAGATAAATAAATAAATACTTACTGCCTATATATCCTTTTAAATACATTTTTTGGTCATGTTTAACACTATATAACCAGATTCCACAGGTCATGGGAAGTAAACTTGTGTAAATTATCCAAATAGAGTTGTGAGTGTTTGTGGGTTTTTTTTCCCAATTTCAGGCAAAAAATAAAACACATTCCTATTGTCTTCAACATTAAATCTAAATTCTCCCATCTAATTTTCCAGAAAACCGCACATCAGTTTACTTTCTATCTTTATACCATAAGCTGCCTCAGTATTGCAACTTAGCTCAATCTTGTGCCATGATCCCTTAAAACTGATATTCTTATTTTCACCTTTTATTCATGATGAATACTTATAGAGAACTTTTCCACTATTGTGGAACTTACATTTTAACGGGAATGTTCAGTCACTACACAAATAAACACATAGGCTAGATAATTTCAGATAATGACAGCTTCTATGAAGAATAGTAAGTCAGTGATGTGGTGAAAAAATAGGTGAGAGGAGGAGAGGTGAGGATTCTTTTTGATTATGGTCTGGGATATTTTTTCAGAAAAGATGTTGAAATGATGTCTAAATGAGTTTAACAAGTTGCTCATGTTAAAATCTGAAAGAAAAGCTCTCAAGAGTAACAGAAGAGCTGAAGTATTATATCTTGTTCAATCTATACTTCCTACGTAATAAATGGAGATCTGTAATGGTTGAACATAGCCAGGTGGCAGAATCCTGTATGAAATGCAAGCAGAAGTACATGTAGGGACTGGCTTATGAAAAGCCTTATGTGGCACAGTAAAGGCAGCTTGCTTTTATGCCAAGAACAAAGAAAAGTCTTGGAGAGTGACCTAATACGACTTAAGTTTTCAGAAAGATTATTCTAGCAGCTAAAAAAAAAAAAACAAAAACAAAAAAAAAACAAAAAAAAAACAAAAACAAAAACAAAAACAAAAAAACAGGGAGGGAGGGATGAGGGAAGAGAGAGGATTATAGCATGATATCAATATAAGTAGAAAGAGCAGCAAAAATCGATTACAGAGTTTTCCAAGTGGGAAATAATAGTGGCTTGAATTAGGATGATGGTAGGGGAGAGGGTGAGGAAGTGAACACATTATAGATGTAGGTTGGATGTACAGTCAGAAGAAATTGCTTTAGGACAGCAAGAGATGGAAAATGGAAGGGAGGAAGCCGAGATGCTTGGCTTGAAATATTGGACAGTGGTTGTACAATTCACTCACAGTTAGGAACACAACTAGAGGAGTTAAAGGTTGAGTGTGGGGTTTAACAGACACCGAAGATCACTCCAGTCATTTTTGAAAATGATATTTGAAAAACCACATACATGGCATTTGTATCCATAGCTCTTTACTAATTAACTGAGGAGAGGGTTACAGTTAAGGTCAGAAACTCAAAGATCAAACTGGGCAGTCCCTTGAACATCACGTGGTTTTGTTGGAAAGGAATCAGCAGTTGACACGAGTTAGGAAGGAAGCCAAAGGGAAGCACAGGATCTAGCAAAAAAAAAAAAAAAAAAAAAAGAAAGAAAAAAAGAAAAGAAAAAAGTTTTTAGAAGAATGAAGTGATGAATTATAATAAGTGCTTTTGTGGGAGCCAGTAGGTAAAGACTAAAAAGGAATTACTGATGTGGCTGCTTTCTTTCTTGAAATAACGCTCTTCTCTATTTTATATCAGTTCAAATGACCCTTTCTTCAAAATGTTGTAAGGTGCACACTGCCCTCATTGACCACTTCAGCTTAATGCAAGAAAAAAGTATTAGAGCTGGTTAAAGAATATCTCACAATCTTTATGCCATAAATTTGTTGAATTATTTTCCTTAGGTTAGAAGTGAATCAGCAGATTTTATTTTTTTACATAAATATGTGGACAAAAAAAAAGATAAAATTTCTCAATTTATCTTCTTAAAATATGAGGTTGGTGGGGCACTTGAGTGGCTCAGTTAAGTGTCTGACTTTGGCTCAGGTCATAATCTCATACTCCATGGGTTCTAGCCCCGCATGGGGCTCCGTGCTAACAGCTCAGAGCCTGGAACCTGCTTCAGATTCTGGGTCTCCCTTTCCCTGCCCTTCCCCCACTGGCACTCTGTCTGTCTGTCCATCTCTCTGTCTCTTAAAAATAAACAAACATTTTTTTTTTTTACAATATGAGGTTGGGCCATTTATATAGAATTCAGTTACCCTAAAAACACTTAATGAAATCTCAAGTAGTAAAGTAATTATCACTACACCAGTTTGTTTACTGAAACTGGTAATTAATTGAATTGCCTACAACAAACATTCTAACAAATTGAACTCCTATTAACAATCATACTGTGAGTAAATTCAATTACCAATAACAGTCATGTAAAGGAAGCTTTTCAGTATTTAGAGCCTCAGAGCCATAGATGATAAAACAAAACTCTAATAGTTTAAACAAAAAAACCTTAATATTAGCAATATTGTGTACATACTATGTTGAAAATCTTTCAACAGTCACACCAAGAACAATAGCACAAATTAAATAAGCATTTTTAGTGCACAGTTTATATTGAAATAATTGTTTTCTAAAAGTCCAAGTGCCAGGGAGGGAGAGGAGAAAGTAGGGAGGGAGAGAGAGAATGAGAGATACTAAGAATGTACAGATGATGTTTAATGTATGGTCCTTCATGGAAATGTTTGCTGATTTCAATAGCTTAAGAGGCTGAAAGTTTACAGTCAAGATGAAAGAAGAGATCAAGCCTTGGACAAATGGCAGATGTTAGACTTGAGACTGTATCTAAACCAATAACCTGGATCTCTGAAAAACTGTATTTCAGAAAATTATATAGAAGAAAATATCTCAATAAATGACAAAGGGAGGCAAAAATCAAGCTTGTCTGCCTTTCCCAGGTCTTCACTTAAAGAAAAATAAAGACTTCCATGAATATATACAATAGATATAGATACACCCCCGTACACACCCACACGCGCAGAAACATAGGCCTGAAACTGACATAGGTTTGTACTTTAAAGCTAATCTGCCTAAACAGTCTGAGATATCTTAATTTGGAAACTTAATACTATGCGGTTCTGGAATGGTAGAGAGCAATAAACTAAGTTGAAATATGAATATTCTCTTAATGGGAAAGAACTTAGATTAAAACCCAAGAATTTCTATAGGTAAAAACTCAGA
This sequence comes from Felis catus, assembly GCF_018350175.1. Lineage (NCBI taxonomy): Eukaryota > Metazoa > Chordata > Mammalia > Carnivora > Felidae > Felis > Felis catus. The sequence goes on along the minus strand of NC_058368.1, from coordinate 38,197,853 downwards.
AAACACTAACTCAAAATCCCAAATTACTGCATACACGAGGAAACAAAAAGTCATCACAAAAATCAACTTGCCAAAACAAGAAATATCCGATATTCATGTTCTAGATAAAAATAACCTGTTAACATAGGATAAACTCATCAGAGTTATAAAGAGCCAAAGTAAATTAATTAATTAATTGGGAAGGGGGTAGAGACATTAATTAACTTTAAACATTAATAAGTAGGCATCCTAGCATTTTAAAGACAATAACCATAATAAGAGATATTGAATATATAGATATATATAGATATAGAAATTCCAAACAGTAGAAGGATATGAAATTATATTTAAAAATAAAGTTAAACCAATCCAAAACAAGACAGTATAGATGAAAATCATTATAAAAATAAGGAAATGAGGATGTTAAAATTACTAGGAGATAAAAATCTAAATATGTCAGTATCCCATATTAAAATAAATGATATAAGCATGTTAAAAAGAAAAATGTTAAACATGCCAACAGAAAACATGACCTAGGGCCTATGCTTTGGCCATATGTTACACTATACACTCTTAAAATGCAATGAGATCCTTCACTTTTTTCCCCCAAAACTAAGGGAAATTTCTAAAAATGACTTCTAGAAAGGTGCAATGACTTAAAACTAGAATCTAAAACAATAAATAGTATAAATGCAAAAGATCACCTAAAAAGCAAATGATAGTATAAGTGTTGACACCTCTGGAGTTTAATCTGCTGCAAAGTTGAAGGACATGGACTTCGGCCCCCAAATTAAATCGTGGATGTTTGGATGGGAATAAAATGGTCTCAGGTCAGCAGTAGTCTTTGGCAACTGGCAAAATCCAATGGAAATTAGCCCTGGAGGAAAGCTTCTCCAATTGAAACTTTCCAAGTGTTGAAAGTTTTATCTCAACAAAATATGGTATTTCAATAAAATATTACAAAACAAGAAACACAATACAAGAAATACAAGAAACCAGATCATATGAATTAGAATACACAAAGTCAAAATCAACAACAGGAATCAAATAACTCTGATATTGGCAATAAGAGATCCAGAAAACAACTGTTTGAAACGTTTAAAGAAATAAAATGTGGAAAAAAAATGAGCAAGAAAAAAAGAAATCAAAATTGCCAAACTTAGGGAAAGATACAAATAGAAATGTTTTAATGAAGAATAAATTTGTTAAAATTATACTCAATAGGTAGTCTAAACAGCAGACTAGACTCTGCCAAAAGGATATTAGTAAAGCAGAAAGTAGATTTGAGGAAATTATCCTCGAGGAAAATTTGGTATAAAGGTCAAAAACATGAAGATCATAACAATATACAGTATAGTTCCGTAAGTCTCCCATGCCTAGAACTAAAGAAACTGTAGAAAAGGCAACATTTGTAGAAAAATAACTGAAAATTTTCCATAACTGATGAAGACAAAAATTCTTAAATAAATACGGAAGGCACAATATGTAGAACATGAAATATAAATAAATCTGCAAATAGATTATTACGGTAAATCTTGGGTGCTTTGCAGCCAAAAATAAGTTCTTGCCAGAAGTCAAAGATTAAAACAAAAGTTCTACAAATTATTAATAATCTATGAACAGAATTCTCAAAAGTAACAATGGAAACAAGAAGAGAGAATAACAGTACCCTTACATTGATGAAAGTGATGATAGACAATCCAGAATCCAGAACTTTCTGTTTACTTAGACATTTGTGTGTGAAATAAAGACATTTATGTACAAATACGAAATAAATGATCATTAAGAGTCATTTACTAGGGGTGCCTGGGTGGCTCAGTCGGTTAAGCATCCGACTTCAGCTCAGGTCATGATCTCACGGTTCGTGGGTTTGAACCCCTCGTCGGGCTCTGTGCTGACGGCTCAGAGCCTGGAGCCTGCTTCAGATTCTGTGTCTCCCTCTCTCTGCTCCTCCCCAGCTCACACTCTGTCTCTTTCTCTCTCTCTCTCTCTCTCTCAAAACTAAATAAACATTAAAAAAATTGTTTTTAGAAAGAGTCATTTACTAAGTGAATTTCTAGAAGATGTACTTTTGGAAGAAAAAAGTGAACCTAGAAATACTTTTTACATAAAAGAAAAATTATGAGCAAAGAAAATGGATAACCATGTAAACAATTCTAAAAGATCTGTATGCATAAAATATATTATCAATTAGGTTAAAAGAGATATGATATATAAATTGGACAAAAACAAAAATGTGTAAATTAATATGTAAATTGAAAGGCATGCATTTTATTAACAGTGCGTTTTATTTTGAAGCAATTTTATACTTTTCGAAAGTATTTTACTAACATATATTTCCTTATTATTTCCACTTTCAGCAAGTATGGAAGTAGATATGCAAATTAGGATGCAGTTTTTACAATTCTCCCTTCCTGTATATTCAGGAAAGCATTAAAATATTAATTGATTTCAGACTTTGTTAAACCTACAAGGTAAAATAAAAAAGCGAATCATTAAAAAGAAAATGCAATAATTACTGCAAATTAGTAGAGAGAGTGTAATATTGAAAATGGAGAACAATGCAAGAATAAAAAAATAATAAATAAGAGTACAAACAGAAGGCACAAATTAAGAGACTGCAAATAAGTGCAAATGTATTAATTATAATTATATGTAAAGTGAATGAAGTCATTTTTCAAACACAGAGACCGGTAACAACAAAAACTCCATTTGCAGTTTAAAAGACACACTATTAAAGCCAAAGGACCCAGCCAGACTTATTAAAAGTAAGAGTGAGGAAATATGTGTGTAAAATGCATATATAAAAAATAACAGTGACTTTAAAAAAAGGTATTATTAGGAAAATGATGCCCTTCAAAACATCAAAAGTTTTAATACAACAAAAATTCTAAATTTGCATGTATCCAATATGATAATCTAGAAATGTATAAAAATATAAAAGCACATCTAATGGAACCACAGGGAAAATTTTAATTCCCCGGTTAATGTAGATTTAAATTCATCATTCAAAATTATCAACAGATAAAATGTAAAAATTTAGCTTGAATTAGAAAATACAGACTTTTACAATTTCTTACTTGCCAACTTGGACACCTCTTACTTCTTTTTTTGTCTGATTTCTGTGGCTAGGACTTCCAGTACTATATTGAATAAAAGTGTTGAGAGTGAACATCCCTGTTTGGTTTCTGAGTGTTAAAGGAAAAACTCTCAGTTTTTCCCCATTGAAGATGGTATTAGCTGTGGGTTTTTCATAGATGGCCTTTATGAAACTGAAGTGTGTTCCCTAGAAACATACTTTATTGAGGGTTTTTATCATGAATGGATGCTGTTCTTTGTCAAATGGCTTTTCCTGCATCTAGTGAAATGATCATACGGTTTTTATCTATTCTTTTATTAATGTCGTGTATTATATTGATTTGATTTGTGAATATTGAACTACCCTTGCATACCAGAAATAAATCCTACTTGATTGTGATGATCAATTTTTGTTAATATACTATTGGATTTGGTTTGCTTGTATTTTATTGAGAATTTTTGCATCTATGTTCATCAGAGATATTTGCCTATAGTTCTGTTTTTTAGTGGTGTCTTTAACTGGTTTTGATAGGAGGGTAATATTGGTCTCCTAGAAAAAATTTAGAAGTTTTCCTTTCTTTTCTATTTTTTGATATGGTTTGAGAATAGGTATTAACGCTTCTTTAAAATGTTTCTTAGATTTTGCCTGTGAAGCCATCTGGTCCTGGACTTTGGTTTGTTGGGAGTTTTTTGATACTGATGCAGTTCCTTTGCTGTTTATCAGTCTGTTCAAGTTTTCTATTTCTTGTTTCAGTTTTGGTAGTTTATATGTTTCTAGGAATTTATCTATCTCATCGGGGTTGTCCAAATTGTTAACATATACTTCTGCATAACATTATCTTATATTTGTTTGTATTTCTGTGGTGTTCATTTTTGTTGCTCCTCTCTCATTTGTTATTTTATTTATTTTGATACTTTCTCTTTTCTTTTTGATAAGTCTGGCTAGAGGTTTATCAGTTTTATTAACGTTTTCAAAGTACCAGCTCCTGGTTTCATTGATCTGTTCCATCGTTATTTTGCATTTCTATTTCATTTATTTCCACTCTAAATTTTACTATTTCCTTCCTTATGTAGGCTTTAGGCTTCTTTTGTTGTTCTTTTCCTAGCTTCTTTAGATGCAAGGTTAAGTTATTTGAGATTTTTCTTTCTTCTTAACATAAGCCTATATTTCTATATACTTCCCTTGTAGGACTGCTTTTGCTGCATCCCAAAGGCTTTAGACCATTGTGTTTTTATTTTCATTTGTTTCCATGTTTTTGTTTTTTGTTTTGTTTTTGTTTGTTTGTTTTGCTTCCTCTGGTTGATCCATTCATTATTTCACAGGATGTTCTTTAAACTCCATGTAGTTGTAGTCTTTACAGACTTTTTCTTGTGGTTGATTTCTAGTTTCATAGTGTTGAGGTCAGAAAAAGTGCATGGTATAATTTCATTTTTTTTTGTATTTGTTGAGGTCTGTTTTGTGACCTAATATGTAATCTATTCTAGAGAATGTTCTATATGCACTTGAAAAGAATGTGTATTCTGCTGTTTTAGGATGAAATGTTCTCAGTCTATCTGTTAAGTTCATTTGCACCAGTGTGCCATTCAAAGCCATTGTTTCCTTGTTGATTTTCTGGTTAGATGATCTGCCCATTGATGTAAGTGGGGTGTTAAAGTCCCCTACTATTATTGTATTATTAATTAGTTCTCTTATGTTTGTTATTAACTGTTTTTAATATTTGGGCACCTCCATATTGGGAGCAAAAATATTTACAATTGTTGTATATTCTTGTTGGATTATCCCCTTTAAGATTATATAGTGCCCTTTTTTGTCTCTTGTTACAGTCTTTGTTTTCAAATCTAGTTTGTCTGATATAAGTTTTGCTATTCTTGGTTCCTTTTGACATCCATTTCCATGATAAATGTTTCTCCATCCCCTCATTTTTAATCTGCAGGTGACTTCAGGTCTAAAATGAGTCTCTTATAGGCAGCAGGTCTTATTTTTTTTTTATCCATTATGACATCTTGTATTTCTGATTGGAGTGTTTATTCCATTTACATTCAAAAGGATTATTAATAGATATGTATTTATTGCCATTTTATTACTTGTTTTGTGGTTCCTTCTGGAGATTTTCTCTGATCCTTTCTTGTCTTTCTCTCATATTTTGCTGATTTTCTTTAGTGATATATTTGGATTTCATTCTCTTTATTCTTTGCATGTTTATTAGCAGTTTTTGATCTGTGGTTACCATTAGGTTTGTATATAACCTCTTCTACAAATAGCAGTCTATATTAAATTGATGGCCATGCAAGTTTGAATCCATTATTTTCTCCTCTCCTCTCCATATTTTGGGTATATGTTATTATATTTTATATCCTTTTTTCTTTGTGTGAGTTCCTTGACTGATTTTTACAGAAATATTCATTTTTACTCACTAATTTCACATTTTATTTTTACAAGAGATGACTGTGTATTAAGATATTAAGCAAATTTCAAATTTTAATGAATAGATATCATCAGACTATATCTCTTAACTGTAAGACAATTAAATTAGAAATCTTTAATAAATCCATGAGAAAAACTTTTTTAAAAGGTAAGAATCACATGGCTGAATAATTTGTAGATCTTAGATCAAAATAGACTATCAGTTCCTTCTTAACTTGGCCATTTTGGTGACTTCTGAGAAGGTCCATAAGGAGATCATTAGGAAAGAATGACTATGCGCTGGGTCAGAGAACATAGTGGTGTTCTCTGGGGTGGGGAGGTGACCTTTAGGCTGTGGCAGTATGGGTACACCTGGGTGAGTAGCTATAGAGCATGAAGGTGATAGGAGATGGGGGCCCTCATAGGGTGCTGAGCTCTCACGTTCTACATCCCTAAATTTGCTTTTCCTACAGTGACCTACATTTCAGTAAATGACACCAGCATCATCCAGTTGCTGAGGCCTCAAGCCCTGGAATGACTTGGACTCTTTACTTTTCCTCACACTCCACATCAAATCCATCATTCCACCATGTTGACTGTGCCTTCTAAATGAAGGCAGAATCTGACAGTTCTCAGGACCAGGACCTCAGTCCAAACAACTATGATCTTTGCCCAGACCATTGTAACAACATCCTAAGTGTTCTCCCTGCTTCCACTTTTGTCCTTCACAGTCTCTTCATACACCAGCCATGAGTGAACCTCATTTAAATGGAAGTCATCATTTTCATAGGTTAGTTCAAGCCCTCCAGTGACTACTCATCACACTTGGATGTCTCTTTTACTCCATCTACTCTAGTCATTCTGACCTCCTTCTTTTTCCATGAGTATTAGGTCTCACTCTACTTCCAGAATTTGCATTTGAAGCAATTTTGCATTTAGGCACAGACTAAAGATGTTCTAGTTAAGCTTCTGGTGAGAATTAAGATAAAAAGGTAGAGTTCAAGAGGTCCAAGCATAGAATTTTAAGCTGTGATTATAACCATTATTTTGAAAACTATACATTGCCACTGAGGTATTCTAAGCATGACAACATTGGCTGTGAAATTTGTGCTTTGGAAAATATGAAGTGGTGTCAGTAAAGGGAATAAAAGGGAAGGGAATATTGCAATAATCCAGTAAAGAAGCTTAGTGTAGCCTCCATAAAATTATGATGGGAAGGGAAAATAAGAAATGTAAAAAGGAGATTTCCTGGGAAAATGGCAGAATAGAAGGATCCTAAGCATACCTCATTCCATGGCTACAACTAGATAACACCCAGTGTAAATAATCCAAAATGACCCAGAGACTGGCAAAGCAGACTCTCCACAGCTAAATGTGGAGAAGAGGCCACATCAAAGAGGGTAGGAAGGGCAGAGACAAGGTTGGTAGCTAAACAGACCCTCAGAACTGTCTTAGGGAGGGAGGGACACAGCGGGCATAGAAAGGGAAAAGAAACAAAAATCACATCTGGAACCCAAGGCATGGGGCCCTGCATTGGGAAGACAAATCCCTGTAACACATGGCTTTGAAAACCAGAGAGGCTAATTTCTTGAGTTTTTACAATGAGTGTGGTTTAACACCTTCTGGAACTTTAAAAACAAGGGGGCTCAGCTCTGGGAGAACCTGGAGGGTGAGTGAAAACTGAGTTTCCCCTAAAGAGACAGCACAACAAAGGGCCCCCAGGAGATAAAGCATAGAAGCAATAGTTTGAAGTCTAGGGTATACAGGAGGGGGATTTGTTTATTAATCTCAGAGCATGTGCTGGAAGAGCAAGAATCTATAGAAGACTTCTCCTAGAACAAAAAAGCTGGCTGCGCCATTTCTCTCCTTCACCCCAGCACAGATGCAGACACCGGTGGGAACCAGCAAACAGCACATTCTCCACCTAACTTGCTAACACTGGTGCCCTACTCCTGCACACTTCTGCAGATCATCTCCCTCCAACCCAGTGGGCCTAGGCAGGAGTTTTGAGTAGCTGCAGGCCCCCTCCTACAGTGGACCAGCATAGAATCACATTCTCCTGTGGTCCTGCCCCCCACGTCAACACCGTGATAGGAGTTTTCCAAGCGGTTCCATGTCCTCTCCCATAGCAGACTGCTCAGACTTTCTAACTCTGATTGCCCCACCCCCATGTTCTCCTACAGAACTGCCCCCTCCAATAAGCCCTTGGCCAAAGCCCAAACAAAGTGGTGCCACAAGCATGGCAGTCTACAGTTAGCCCTGACAGGAGTCAGCACCACTCCAAAGTGACTCCTGCCCCAATTAAAGGGGAAAATAATCACATATGCCAGTCCCACTGTGGCCCCTGCAGGGAGCGGAGGGCAGAACTCTGGTCTGATTTCAGGCCCCTCCCACCAACCAAAGTTTCTCAAGGCACAACACAGGGAAAGAGCCATGTAGTTCGCTACTATTACATCTCTGGCAAATGCCTGGTCTGGCTCAATTCAAGCCTAAGGTGGCCCCAGACTGGCCCACTAACAACCCAAGGACAAACCCTACCCACAGCAGGCAAAGAGAACCACTCCAGACGACAGGACTGAAGGCAAACATGCCTCAGCCACAGCAGTCGGGCACACACAACACACACAGGAGACATCCCTCAAGTGCCAGGTTCTGGTGAACACGGGACATGGCACCACAGGGCACTGCAGGGCCTCTTCTTCATAAGGCCACTACTTTCAAGAGCAGGAAACAGAGCTGACTTTCCTAACACACAGAAACAGACACAGAGAGTTAGACAAAATGAGGAGGCAGAGGAAACTCTGAAATGAAAGAAGAAATCAAAATATACACAGAAACAAATGAAAATGGAAACACAATGGTCCAAAAGCTTTGGGCTAACAGCAATAGCTATTCTCAGAGGGAAGTTTATAGCAATACAGGTCTACATCAAGATGCAAGAAAAATATCAAAAAACGACTTAACCTTACACCTACAAGAGCTAGAAAAAGAACAGCAAAAACACAAACCAGGACAAGGAAAAAAGCAATGAAGATTAGAGCAGAAATACATGAAATAGAAACTAAAATAACTATAGAACAGATCAATAAAATCAGGATCTGGTTCTTTGAAAAGATCCACAAAATCAATAATCCTTTAGCCAGATTGTAAAAAAAAAAAAAAAAAAAAAAAAAAAAAAAAAAGAGGAAGAGGAAAGATAAGCTGAGAAGCAGGGCAGAAGCAGAAAAATGAGGAGGAAATGAAAGAGAAGGAAGAGGAGGAGGAACAGGAAGAGGTGGAGGAGAAGAAGAAAACTTGAAAAGACTAACTACAAGCAATGAAATTGAATCGGTAATCAAAAAAATCCCAACAAAAAGGAGCCTGGGTGGCTCAGTTGGTTCAACATCCGACTCAGGTCATGATCTCACGGCTCATGGGTTTGAGCCCCGCATTGGGCTCTGTGCCCACATCTCAGAGACTGGAGCCTGCTTCGGATTCTGTGTCTCCCTCTCTCTCTCTGCCCTTCCTCTGCTCACTCTGTGTGTGTGTGTCTCTCTCTCAAAGATAAACAAGCATTAAAAAAATTAAAAAAAAAAAAAACTCCCAGCAAAAAAAGTCCAGGGCCAGAAAGCTTCACAGGTGAATTCCACCAAACATTTAAAACAGAGTTAATACTGATTCTTCTCAAACTATTCCAAAAAGAAGAAGAAGAAGAAGAAGAAGAAGAAGAAGAAGAAGAAGAAGAAGAAGAAGAAAAGCTTCCAAATTCATTCTGAGGACAGCATTACCCTGATACCCAAACCAGATAGAGACACTATAAACTATTGGGGCTACAACAAAATTAAAAGCATAGCAATAGAAACCACCACCAAAGTAGTGAATGGGAGGAAATATTTGCCAATGACATATCTGACAAAGGGCTAGTATCCAAAACATATAAACAACTGATACAACTCAACACCGCAAAAATAAATAATCCAATCAAAAATGTGTAGAAGATATGAACAGACATTTCTCCAAAGAAGACATCCAGATGGCCAACAGACACATGAAAAGATGATCAACATCACTCCTCATCAGGCAAACAGAAATCAAAATCACAATATCAATTCACATCTGTCAGAATGGCTAAAATAAAAACACAGGAGGCATGCCTGGGCTACTTGGTACGTTAAGCTTCTTGCTCTTGGTTTCAGTTAAGGTCATGATCTCATAGTTCATGAGTTTGAGCCCCGCATCAGGCTCTGCACTGACATTACAGAGCCTACCTGGGATTTCTCTCTCCCTCTCTCTCTACCCCTCCCTTGCTTGCACTCTCCTTCTCTCAAAATAAACAAACAAACACAAAAAAAATAAAAATTAAAAAAAAACGAAGAAACAAGAAGAGTTGGTAAGGATGTAGGGAAAAAGAAACCCTCATGCACTGTTTTTGGGAATGCAAACTGGTTGTAGCCACTGTGGAAAACAATATGGAGGTTCTTCAAAATATTAAAAATAGAATTACTGTATGATCCAGTAATTCCATAGTGGGTATTTATACAAAGAATACAAAAACACTAATTTGAGAATATATATGCACCTTAGGTTTATTGCAGAATTATTTATAACAGCCAAATTATGGAAGCAGCCCAAGTGTCCATGGATAGATGAATGGATAAAGAAGCAGTATATACACAATGGAATATTACTCAGCCATGAAAAAGAATGAAATCTTGCCATCTGCAACAACATGGATTAATCTAGAGTATAATGCTAAGCAAAATGAGTCAATAAGAGAAGACATATATCATGTTATTTCACTCCTATATGGAATTTAAGAAACAAAACAAATGAAGAAAGAAAAAAATAGGCAACCCCCCCCCCCCCAAACTCTTAACTATAGAGAACAAACTGATGATTACCAGAGGGAAGCTCATTGGGGGCAGGGGTGATGGGTGAGATAGATAAATGGATTACAAGTACACTGATCATGATGATGATCACTGAGTACATGTATAGAATTGTTAAAACACTATATTGTTCACTTAAAACTAACATGACACTGTATGTTAATTATAATTTAATTAAAATTAAAAAAAGAAATACAAAAAGGAGACATCAAGCAAGGCAAATCTCCAAGGCATGATTACCAATTTGTAACATGAATGTAAAAGGGAGGATATAGAATAAATTTCAGGTTAATTGCAAATTTATTCAACAAGTTGGTGGAAGAAATCCTAAAGGTGGGAAACAAGAAGAATTATTGGGCTCTAAACATCTGAATTTTTTTTCTGGAAATAGACAAGAAAAGTACAAAGATGACAAGGAGTTTATATGCATAGAATCATCACAAAAAAATGGTTAATAATTGTATAAGGCTTCTATTTCACATAAGATTTTAAAATCCAATGTTTCCACTAATATACATGTTTACTTGATTAGATGTTAATATTCTAAGAACTTTAGAGAAGATAAAAGTTCTGATACATGTTGAAATTCCATTGCCACATGCATTACTAAAGGCTACTAAACAGGCTCAGAAATATATGCAAAATCAAAGATGTTAACTTATAAAACATGCTCCTATATTTCTATAATTCTAAAGTTTTGATTTCCATGCATATAATTACTTCACTAAAGTTGTGAACTTTTAAACAGTAATAATTTTAATCTTTTTTTTTAAAGTTTACTTATTTATTTTGAAAGAGAGAGAGAGAGAGCCAGGAAGGGGCAGAGAGAGAGAGAGACAGAATCTCCATGCTGTCAGTGCAGACCCCTAGGCAGAGCTTGATCTCACCAATCAGACAGTGAGATCATGACCTGAGTGAAATCCAGAGTTGGTGCTAACTAACGGAACCACTCAGCCACCCCACTTTAATCTTTTTTTTTCAGAGCCCATTTCTCCTTATGATTTAGTTACATATCTATTTGCTCCTTACTACATAATTTTAACAATTAATTTAATAATATTACCAAAACTACGTTTTCTTTCATTGGTTAATAGTTGACTTGTTTATAGGTTCTATTCCCTTACTTTCATATAGCAATAAATAATATTTTTAAGGACGAAATACTAAATTATAAACAAATATAAGAAGTATAGTCTTTAATTTTACTTGATAAAGCCACTGGATTTCATCACAAATTATATGAAAATTATCCAGGTGTCTTCTACTTCAGTGCTAACGTTTTTGCATAAAATAATAACATAATTTTATAATAATTTGAATTTTCAAATAGCACAATAGAAATGGCTGATTTATTTTTCTTGGTTTGGGGTTTTCTTATCTGATGATTGTTACTGAAACAAGGGGTACTTTCTGAGACATCTAGCTAATTTTCTAGGCTTTGTTCTTTTAAGACAAAGATGGGTTTCAATTTATTGACAGCAGTTAAAGTAAGAGCATAATCATTGTATATTGGCATCCATACAAATATTCAACTACTTTCTCCTTAAATTAAAAAGCAATCTTTTGGGGCGCCTGGATGGTTTAGTCGGTTAAGCGTTTGACCTTGGCTCAGGTCATGTTCTCTTGGTTCATGGGCTGGAGCCCTGCATCAGGTTCTGTGCTGACAGCTCAGAGCCTGGAGCCTGCTTCAGATCTGTGTCTCCCTCTCTCTCTACCCCTCTCCTGCTCATGCTCAGTCTTTCCCTCTCTCAAAAATAAATAAACGTTAAAAACATAAAAAAAATAAAAAAGCAATCTTTTAAAATATCTGATTGCTGAGATATAAAATATCCAATGGCTTCTCCCAAAATACGTGACAATTACTGGTAAAATATTTAGTTTTGTCTAGATTTCTAGAATTATGAGATAAAAAAGAGTGAAATCAAGCACTATTTGTGTGGTTTCCTTTCTTTCTTTCTTTCTTTCTTTTTTTTTTTTTAGTTGTATGAAAATTGTTCCAGATACATTTTCTGGGAATGAGTTTTCAAATTGCAATTTTGGACATATTTCCCCAAACATTCTTAAAATGAATTGAATTGTAGTTACTCTAAAGACCACTAAATAAATGAAGCCAGTTTATAAATTTTTCAGAAACACCCTCAGATTCCCACATACACTTTGTCATTTGTTTTGTCTAAGCTTTTTAATTCTCTTTGAAATAAATAGAAACAGCCAAGACTGCTCTGCCAAATAGCTCTCACCATTGGAAACTGCTGTTTTGGGTTTTTTGTTTTTGGGGGTTTTTTTGTGAACAGTTTTTAAAGGGAGTATTTAGAGATAATTAATGAATACTATAATATTTTAAAGAGCAAAGATGGAGATAATTAACAACAAAGCGGTATGTGCCAAAACACTGCACAGTAGTATCATAAGCATGATCATGTAATAAATTCAAATAATGGGATCCTTTGGCTACTCTGAGCACAATGCACTTCAATTTTCCAACCCGTCCAGAGCAGGGAATAGAGGTTAGTTTTGTTTCAACTCTATTTAGGTAATTGACAATCAAAAACTGAATGTATTTAAGATGTACAACTTGTTTTTATACTTATATACATTGTGAAATGTTCACCACACTCAAGGTAATTAGCATACCATCACGTCACATAGTTCACTTTTTGGGGGGGGGTGAGGGTAGATTTTTAAGATCATTTAAGATCTGCTGTCAGCCAATTTCAAGTATACAATACAATATTATTAATTATAGTCACACTGTTGTACATTAGACCTCCAGAACTTATTTATCTTGCATAACTGAAACTCTGTACCCCTTTGACCAACATCTCCCCATTTCTCCCATTCTTCAGCCTCTGGAAAACACCATGCTACTCTCTGATGCTATGCATTTGACATTTTTTGATTCTACATATACGTGAGATGATGGAGTATTTGTCTTTATGCATATGGCTTAATTTCACTTAGCATAATGCCCTCCAGTTTTATGCATGTTGTCCCAACAGCATGATTTCATTCTTTTTCAAGATTGAATAATATTCTATTGTGTGTATGTGTATATACATATATTATACATATATACATAATATATGTGTATATATACATTGTATGTAAAGAAAAATAAGATGTACATAAAGAGAAAATGTTATATATATATAAATGTAATAATTTATATATAAAATGTATATATTTACATATATATATAAATGTATATATTTATATATAAAATGTAATAATATGTATAACATTTCACATCTCGGGTATTATAAATAATTGGGAAATGAACACGTAAGTGCAGATCTCTTTGAGATGCCTATTTAATTTCCTTTGGATATAGACCCAGAAATGGGTTTGCTGGATCATATAATAGTTCTATTTTTAATTGTTTGAGGAAATCTTCATATTCTTTTCCATAATGACTATACCAATTTACATTCCCATCAACAGTGTACAGGGTTTCCTTTTGTCCATATCTTTGCCAAACTATTTAGCTTTCATTTTCTGATAATAGCAATTCTTACAAGTGTGAGGTGATGTTTTATTATGTTTTTGATTTGCATTTCCCTTATAATTAGTGAAGTTTCATATACTGAGGTTAATATTCCACGGTCAGTTCATGGTTGCTTCTAATCATGCTGATGGAAAAGATGACTTTTCTTACCACTTTTGGAATGTATAGATTGAAAAGGAAGGGTGGAGAAGAAATTCAGAACTACCACACTGACTCCATACATGGTCTACAGGTAACATAACTCTTAATTTTTGTTATTATTAGTCATATTATCCCTCTCAAGAAGTTAAAAATCTGGTAGCTAAAGTACTATAAAATTTTTTGAAGAGTTATCACAATACTGTAATGAAAACACTTAACAGAATGTGATATCCTTCAGTACAAAAGCAAAATTGGAAGTTTGGACTGAGTCACTAAGATACAACAGATATTACATGGACAAAAAGCAAACTTTCATTCAAAATTTTACAAACTAATTTCACAAATCTAAAAATCCTTCACCTTATTGAAGATATAAAATGGTTAAAACCTTAAGCATCAAGAGAGAACAGGATCAGGGATTTCAAAAGCACTCTTCTGTGAGTACCTCCATTTTGGGTAAGGAGTACCTGAGCCAACCTTGTAACTAATAAAAGAACCAACCTTCAACAGGATGGCTAAGCAAGCCCGACATATGTCCTCAAGAGTTAGGCAGTTGATGTCTAATTTCAACATGGGAAAGATAAAAGCAGAGTTGACTTTACTTTCTGTTTTGGTTATGAAGCAAAGGAGAGTTTCCTGCTGTATTAGGATCAGTTTATATCAGAGAGCTTGGAGACAAAGTGATTCTTTGCCTTTAGGCAGATACATTCAAGAGAACGGAACCAAAGTCAATTAAAATTATTAGGGCAGCCACAAGGGCAATGGGGCCATTGGAGAAAGAACCCATAGGCAGTAGGCCCCTGAAAACTAACAGACCAAGGGGAAAGCGGCATGTCCAAGGAAAATAAACTACCTTGGTCACGGACACGTAGTTGAGAGATTCCTCCCTCTCCCAACACACACATCACAATAAACATACGTCAAGCTTAAAGAGCATAAGACCACAATTCACAGCTCTGATCAATCAAGTACATTTCTGCTAGACTTCCCATTCTCTGTCTTTTCAACATTTTGATCCTGAGTAGGCAAGATGAAAGAGACTGGATAGAAATACAAGGCAAGCTAGAAGAAAAAGTTAACCATACCTCTTTCCTAGCAGCAGACGACAGCAGGGGGAGAAATGTATAAAACTGTAATTAAATAAAGTAGGAAACGTTGGTTGCTACATGGTTCTAGATGTCTTTAATGATCTTAGGCTATTTTTATGCTTTAATACAATTGTATGCCTATTTATTATGAATGAGCAAAACAGTATGAAATTGTCTTAATCTAAAGGCAGGAGCAGTTAGGAACGTGGAGGTCACACTTGGCTGTGGGATGTGGTGTCACCAGAAAGCAGCAGTGAGGCAAGGCCATACAGATTATGGAAAGCAACTTCCCATCTGCATATTACCACTTTTAATATTGTCAGCACTTCTTTTTAAAAAGCCACTACACTGTGTAATTAATCTTAGTTCAAAAAATTCTAAAAAATATATAATAACTTTCTTTTTATGAAAGTTACATTTGTTTTGCCTAAAGATTATTCAACAGTTTAGCTAGTTCTTGTCCTTCTGGAGCCTTGAGTAAGAAGACAAACACTCCCTAATATCTTCAAAAGCAGTTTTGTACCAAAAATTCAATGTAACACACTCAGTGTTCTGAGCTCAGCTGATTGTGGAAAATTGCCTTCTTCTGATGAAGTAATCTGCATCTCGATTTTGTCACCGTGGTAAAAACAGCTTCCTCCAAATTGTTTTACAAGGAAATTGGTACTTTGGAAACAATGTTCTCTTTTCTTTAGAGAAAAATACATCTTTGGAAAATTATTTTCCTTTCAAAAAGAGCCTGCTGCTCAAAATTTCTTAAAATATATTCAATTATTGTTTTTAATTTCCTTTTTCAGTTGTTGTTGTGGAAAGATATTTGAGTGTCATAAGTAGTCTATAATAAAATGAACATAGCAGACAGTGATCTAAATCAGTAAAAAGTGTCTTTATATTAAAGTACTGATTTTTTATGTTGGAAAGTTTCTGAAAGTGAAAAGAAGCCTTGATTAAACTGAATAACAACATATAAAATGCATACATTAAAAATATATTTTCCTTAAAACAAATATTAACTCTTTTCACAAGTTTTCCCATTTTTTTAGCCTAAAATCATCTGGTAACTTAAGCACCCAAAGAGCTTTTGGTTTGGCCAAGGAGGCATAGCTATCTAGGGACAGAATCTGGCCTCCTAAGAAAACGTTGCCTGCTGTTCCCCTGTTCCTTGCATTACAATGAGTCCTCTGAGTCATTCTGAGAGTTAAAAGTGAGTGAACAATGAATCTACAAGTAATTTTTAGACCTTACTTTTTAGGCATTTTGCAGCTCAAAATAAGACAGTATTATATAGTAAAGAGTTTGGCTTTGAAGTCAGACAGACTTAGACTTGAATATTGGCTCTGCCTCTCACTGACTTTGAGATTCAGGATTTAATTAACTTTTGGGTCTTTGTTTTCTCATAATAGACATTCCGTGAAAGGTACTTCTCATTATCCCTGACCCAGTAAATGTATAGACAACTGGAATACTGGCATGTGGTTGCTTCTGTATGAGAAAAAGAAACACATGTAAAATGTAAAACCTAGTGAATAGTGAGATAAAAGTAATATGAAAACAAATATGAAAAGTCAGACAAGACAACCATAGATTTTTTTAGTGTACGATGTGACATTTCAAAGAGATTCACAAAGATCATTAAAGTCTTTAGGATTAACTGACACCTGAACTGAATCTTCAACAAACTCAATACTGGATAACAGCATCCTGAGTACTTGACTATGCAGCACACATTGGAAATGGGGTTCAAAGTTTAAACATAATCCCTGTCCTCTGTGAGAGTTAGAACAGATAAATCAGCAATTATACTCTAATGAAATGAATCATGATGCACGATATGATGTTAAGCGAACAGAGAGGAAAGGGCTGGTTAACACTATGTGTGTGAACATGTGTGTTGGTGGGGTGGGGGGCAGTGGATGTGGTTATTATAGCAAGAGTTAAGAACTGGTGAATGATGGTTTACAGAGAAGGAGATGCTGAGAGCTAAATTAAAATTGACCCTTAGAATCCTATCATTTTCTGGCAACACTTTTCTTGATTTGTAATTTTATAAGTGTGAAACTGTGTATTCAACACCTATGTTCCCCACTAAAATATAAGATTTTACTTAGTTCATGTCTATTGCCTATTATTATTTACACTATCTGGAAACCAATGAAAAGGTTTTTTTTAATTTTTTAATGTTTATTTATTTTTGAGAGAGAGAGGGAGAGAGAGAGAGAGAGAGAGAGAGAGGAGAGAGAGAGAGAGAGAGAACACGCAGGGGAGGGGCAGAAAGAAAGGGAGACACAGAATCTGAAGTAGGCTCCAGGCTCTGAGCTGTCAGCACTGAGTCCTACGCAGGGCTGGAACCCACAAACTGTGAGAGATCATGACCTGAGCTGAGGTTGAATGCTTAACTAAGCCACCCAGGCAACCCCCAATAAAAAGTTTTAAGCCCATCCTTCACTCAGCAAACTACCATTAATTTAGTAATCACACTGAACAACTATTGGGGAGACTAGGGAAAGACTAGGGAAAGAGCTTGCCATTCATGTAGAATGTGTCTGTAGTTCACTCCTCTGTGGTAGGGTCTTTCAGGGAGCCAGCAGAGAGGCACTGGTATTTTCATACCCTGCCCTCATTTCTCATTCTGAATTGTCTAATATCCATTTCCCTCAACCTTTATTATCACAGATCCTTCAACTCTGATCTTTTTAAGTAGCATACTAGCTGATAATACTGATGGCCACTTTCCATATATCAAAGTAGAACTTAACTTCACGTTGTCTTTTTTTAATGCAAAGTGACCACAAGATACACTGATTGATATTCTGCCCACTGGGAGAATTTGTCTTCTCGATAGGCTTTCAGGAACACTTCTGAGTCTGGCTCAGTAACTCCGGGGGAATTCAATACTGACTTGTATTAGTATATTATGAGAGTCATTCGCTATAATATTTTCCCCTCCCTGGTCATCTCACACAGGGAACCCATGTTGCCATATAAGGAATAGCATTATACAGAAGTAGGCCAGTGGAATTTTGAATCATTTGCTTACAGAACTTTTTTAATGTTTTCAGAACAGTGGAAACCCTATTCTGGAATATGCCACTTTCTTTTTTTTAAGTTTTTTTTTTAATTTATTCATATTTTGAGAGAGAGAAGGAGACAGAGTGTGAGGGGGGAGGGCAGAGAGAGAGGGAGGGAGACACAGAATCTGAAGCAGGCTCCAGGCTCTGGGCAGTCAGGAGAACTCACATGGGGTTCGAACTCATGAACCATCTTCGGATGGTGACTTGAGCTGAAGTCGGACACTTGACCAACCGAGCCACCCAGGCGCCCCTGGAATATGCTACTTCTAAATGATTAACTAATGTGGCTGATTGTGCCCAACTTCAGGGCATAGTAGTCAGTTTGTATTAATTTCATGATAGGAAGCTCTGTTCACAAGTTTATTTGGTATACCTTATAGATCAAGTCAGGAAAGATTTGGAACTTCTGTTATACAAACTCCTGTTCAGTAATTTAGAAACCTAGTCTTATGTTTTTGCCCTAATATAATCTATTAGCCCCCACCAAAGAATCCTCCCAAGCAAAATGTTTTTCATTACCTTTTCCAGCCTCTGCTGGATATCAAGGAGGCTTACTCTCTTTGTTTGGGGCAATAAAATATTGATTCTAGGCCTGTGTAACCCCCAAACTCCAACATTCTCCCGGAAGTCAGCCCATTTCAATATGACCATCATTCACATTGTCACCATTGCAGCATTTATAAAATATATAATGATGCTCTTTCATTGCATTTACTATTGTTCTTCCATGGGGCAAAATTAGAGAGTTACAGAAGATATATTCCTCCAGCATTTCTACTTAGAATTTGAATTCCAGCTTCTGATTCAATTGGAATGTTCAAGCACAGTTTGCCTGGTGCATTTCTAATTGCTTCTTAGTCCATGGTTTCTGATTTTGTAGCTAAACCCTGAAATTAAAAATTGACAACACTAACTGAAGACAATAGATTAGAAGGTCTTTGCTGTATTTACATTACGGAATGAAAATCTGCAAAACATACCTGCATAATTTTTCTAAATCAAATTTATGGTCTCTATTATTCCATGATTTCTTCAATCTTTCTCACCTCAATAAATGGCAATATACTGCTCCAGTTTCTCAGACTAAAAACCTCAGTGTCTTTTATTTTTATCTCATGTTCCATTTTATTAACAAGTCCCACTGACTCTACCTCCCGAAGTTATCCTAAATCCAATCATTGCTTCCATTTTTGCTTTTTTTCAGAAAGCACAATGGTGTGCTTTGGACAAGAGTGAAAAGTTTCAGTTGACAATGTTCTTTTAGGACTCACAGCACTCCAATGATTCCCCGTACCTATAGAATAAAACCCAAATTGTTACTACAGCCTACAAGGCCCTCCATCACCTGGCTCCTGCCTATCTCTTGAGCCTCATTTCTAGTTTTCTCTGTATTGTAGTCCACTTCAGCAACACTGCCTTTTGTATTATTTTTCAACCTTCCCAACATTTTCCCCCTTATATTCCCCAATGTTTGAAAGACTATTCATTCACTAGTATTTCCCCATTGCTCTGCTCCTTCAGTCACTTAGTTCTCTGCTTAAATGTCACTTCAGAAAGGTCTTCCCTGATTACTCATCTAAAATAATTCATCATTATGCATATAGAAGCACTATATCACAGTGCTTCTTTCTAATCATGTTCCTATTATTTTGTTTTCATCTTAATATTTATAGCACAATATATTTATTTATTTACTAGTTATAGTTTATTGTGTTCCTCCAGTAGAATATAATCCTATGAGGTCAGATTCCTTTATGTCTGTCTCCTGCTATGTCTTCAGACTGCTAACTGGTACACAGTAGGAACTAAAGAAAATATCTGTTGAATGACTGAAAGAATGAATGAATAAATAAGTAGTATAGTCAAGTATGGGAATAAGTTTAGAAATTCCCTGGCCTTACACCAATGGGTTAACAAGGCATAAAGAGGTACAAAGCCATAGGATGTTCACACCCGAGTTTGGGTAAACAAGGTTAGGTGAATAAGGATAGAGAAGGGGGGGCTTAGGCCTCTAGAATAAAGCGGGGACAGAATAAAGCTCCCAGAATAGAGAGGGAGGGGCAAAGGCCCCTGAATACGGAGGTGCAAAGGCACCAATATAAACATAGCTATATGAAATAAACAAGATTAGGTATTCAGGGTAGAAGCGCCCCCCCCCCCAATTTAGTACTATAGCAGAAATCTGCTTTCACAGGAAGGATGGACCAAGTTAGGTAAACAGGTAAATTGGGCTATAGACTGATGCGCTGCAGTTGAAGAAGCCCAGAGACGAGATGATTAATAAAAGAAAAGGTGCCTTGTTAACTCTGTGGTTATATCCCCTACCTGTCTCATCCCTAGGCTAGTTAAGATAAACCAGGGTGGTGCCTCATGTCCTCTGTAAACAACCTTCCTACTGAGTTCCCAGCACCAGGATTTTGTTTTGTATTAACCCAAACCCCTAACCCCGAATATCTTCAAGATCCCCTTTCCCTCACATCTGCAAGTTAATGCTCACAGATTCATTGTCTCTTTGTGCACGTCCATTGCCATGTTTGTAAGCCTTATGATCGTAATAAAAACAGGGCAAGGACCCTTATTCAGGACTCTTGTCTTTTCCCAGACATTAGCCATCTCTCACTTTTCATCCTGCGTCCCGCCATCTTGCTAGACAAGAGAGAACTTTAGACCCAGAGTCTACAACAGTTAAGGCAAACCTAAAAATATTCTGAATCACGGAGGCAAGAATTAGAATGGAAAAGAGGGAACACAAAATATTGCACAAAAAGAATTGATGATTCTGTGAATAGAAGATACAAAGACAGAGAAAACAGTGAAAGTTATCTCACATTTTTGGCCTATATTTCCAGGAAGATGATGGTGGCTTTATCCTGGGCATGACAACATAAATTATGAACAGATTATCAATTTTCATACATAGTTTGAAATGGAAGATTTGACATTGAAGAAAGATAAAATAGTCAATTGGAGAAGACTGAGATTCCTTTCAATAATTCAAAGTTCAAGTAACCCTCTGAAAGCTAACCACTAAAAAAAAAAAAAAAAAAGGAAGCAAAATATTCAATTTGTTCTGTTTACATAAACAACTCTCCTATAAACAGCATGCTCAGTGATAATAACACATCAAAAGAATGAAACTGCCAACAGAGAAATGGATAGAATAAGAAAACGGATTTCAGAGAAGCAAAATTCAGCAGCATGGATTCATCACTGCTCAGAAATAAGAAATAATTTGGGGGAATATGAAAAATTTGGCCCCTTGATACTGTTCTCTGCTGGGTGAGATAGGAATAATTTACTAGGCTTCTTCGTGAAACAGATGAGATATCTCTTGAGGCTATCTGCTTCTCTATTCTTTCATACCATGGTCATCAGGCAAGCTTTTGATCAATAATTAATTTTCTTATATAGTTCAAATACTAGGAAGTAAGCTGCTCTAGGTAGAAATGTGATCACTAGAGTAAATTAATATATTGGAAATTTGATTTATTTATCAATCTCTTGTGAGTTTAGTTAACATCAGCTTAATTTTGGGTTGAGACTTTGAAAAATCCAAGTAGTTGAAAAATCCAGTTTGTGGATTTTTAAGGATGAATATTTTATCTTGCATGTTATGAGGGTGTTTATTGAATGCTCAGTCTAGCTATTTAAGCTACTCATACCTAACTGTACATTTTCATTCCTATTTCAACAAATTGTCTGACTTCCCACATATTTCAATAATGTAGTAATTCTGGATATTAATTTTGCTTAGAATAATTCATGACTTGTAGAACAATAATGACACTAAGATAATGGGCTTTGATAATAGTTTAGAACAGAAAGGTCATATAATCCAGTAACTTACTGTATCTAAGCAAATCTAATTTGGTGATAATGATGAACTTTAATCCATTTTATTTTCCCCTTTTCCTTAGTTTTGCCTTGGAAAATAAGTTAGAAGGTAAGTTATTGAATATAACAAAGTATATGCTTAAATTTTCATTATGAACCTTTTGTTCATAGACATGCATTATGAGCAGTTTAGGAATTTTGTAAAAAATCTTTTAGAATTTTGTCCTTAGTGTTATTTAGATGTTCATTATACAAACTTATCCTTAAAATCTCTACTATATCTTAAGTTCTTAAAATGTATGGTCTATTTTTGAGTACAACATAAAAATTAACAAAGTGTTTAGTTAGCGTAAAACACATAAAGTAATTATTGAATGCTGATAGTCTGAAAACGCTGTGTGTGAAGATTTCTTTGGCTGCAATCATCAGGACATATCCTTGGCTAACTTGAGCAAAATTGGAAAGATGGGGCTAACTCAATTATCCAAAGGAAAAAAAGCCATGGAATAAGGAGTCAGAAATAAGTGGAACCAGGGCAGCCCTACAAACCTCAATATATTTGACAGCATATTATAAAGTATGTTAAAATGGAGAAATATTATTAGTTTGCTTTTTATAACCAGTGGTAACACCTTGGAACATTTAATTTTCAGTCACTTAACCCTATTTTTGAAAATTTTGTTCCTCTGTTAATGATATCTATATTTTAAATTCATTTATGTTTTGAATATAATGGTCATAAAAAACAATATCATGTTAAATATGCACCCTATATGGTCCCCTATTACAAGGTATTTGTGATTTTTAGCTTTTGTGTGTTACAAAGTGAAATAAATGAGGAGCAAATTACTATGCAATAGAAAAAAGCAATACAGCTGTGATAAATGTAGGTTGCCGATAGTGGCAATCAATAGTTTAAAGGAGCCATTTATTAATGTGTAGCAGAAGAAATGTACTGGATTAGGAAAATAAAAACAACAACTTGCCATTTCCCAAATGGATTGTAATGAGATAAAATATCAAAAGTAAAACCTCAATCATCACTATTGTTTCTTAAGTATACAGTTAACCACGGCACATCCATCAAATAAGAATAACTAAAAATTATACGAATAAGGGATAATTATAAAACTAAAAATGTAATAGCAAGTAAAACTATGAAAATTTCCAAAACAACACATGACTTTCTCTCTCTCTCTCTATTTCTTTTTTCTTTAGAAGTCCAGTTACCTTGGAGTTTACTTAAAGAGACTTATTAGTGGGTATTTCTTTGTGAAATTGTAAATGAGATTGATTACATGATATCTCTTTCGGTTGCTTCATTATTGGTGTATAGAAATGCAACCAATTTCTGTACATCAATTTTATATCCTGCAACTTTGTTAAATTCAGTTCTAGCAGTTTTTTGGTGGAGTCCTTCAGGTTTTCCATATAGAGTATCATGTCATCTACAAAGAGTGAAAGTTTGACTTCTTCTTTGCCAATTTAGATGCCTTTTATTTCACTTTGCTATCTGATTGCTGAGGCTATGTTAAACAATAGTGGTGAGATTGGACATCCCTGTCGTGTTCCTGATCTCAGGGGGAAAGCTCTCAGTTTTTCCCCATTGAGGATGATATTAACTGTGGACCTTTCATGTATGGTTTTTATAATGATAAGTTATATTCCTTCAATACTGGCTTTTTTATAATGTTTATTATTGAGAAAGAGAGAGAGAGAGAGAGAGAGAGAGAGAGAGAGAGAGAGAGAGAGGAAGTGGAGGGGGCAGAGAGAGAGGCTGACAGAAGATACAAAGTGGGCCCTCTGCTATCAGCAGATGCGCAGCTGGAACTCATGAAGTCGATGCTTAATCAACTGAGCCACTCAGGCAAGCCTATCCTGACCTTCTTGGGGGTGTCTATTAAGAAAGGATGCTATATTTTGTCAAATGCTTTTTCTGCATCTATTGACAGGATCAAATGTCCTTATCCTTTCTTCTACTAATGTGACGCATCATGTTCATTGATTTGTGAATATTGAACCAGCCCTGCAGCCCAGGAACGAATCCTATTTGATCATGGTGAATAATTCTTTTAATATACCATTGAATTAGATTTGCTAGTATTTTGTTGAGAACTTTTGCATCCATGTTCATCAGGGATATTGGCCTGTAGTTCTCCTTTTTAGTAGGATCTTTGTCTAGTTTGGGAATCAAGGTAATACTGGCTTCATAGAATGAGTCTGGAAGCTTTCCTTCCATTTCTGTCTTTTTTTTTTTTTTTTTGGAAAGGCTTGAGAAGAATAGGTATAAACTCTGCTTTAAATGTCTCATAGAATTTCCCTGGGAAGCCATCTGGCCCATGACTCTTATTTGTTGGGAGATTTTTGATAACCAATTTAATTTCTTTGCTGCTCAAATTTTCTATTTCTTCCTTTTTCAGTTTTGGTAGTATGTGGGTATCTAGGAATTTGTCTATTTCTTCCATATTTTCCAGTTTGTTGGCATATAATTTTTCATAGTATTCTCTAATAATTGTATTTCTGAGGTGTTGGTGCAATCTCTCCTCTTTCATTCATGATGTTATCTATTTTGGGTCCTCTCTCCTTTTTGAGATGTCTGGCTAGGGGCTTACAAATTTTGTTTATTCTCTAAAAAAATACCCATCTCTTAGATTCATTGATCTCTTCTACTGGGTTTGGATTCTATATTGTTTATTTTTGCTCTAATCTTTATTATTTCTCTTCTGCTGGCTTTGGGCTTTCTTTGGTGCTGCCTGTCTAGGTCCTTTAGGTATGAGGTTAGGTTATGTATTTGGGAACTTTCTTGGTTCTTGAGATATGCCTGAATTGCAATGTATTTTCCTCTTATGACTGCCTTTGCCATATCCCAAAGGGTTTGGACTGAAAATAAAAGCATTTTCATTTGCTTCCATATATACTTTTTTTAATTTCTTCTTTAATTTCCTGGTTTACCCATTCATTCTTTAGTAGGATAGTCTTTAACCTCCATGTATTTGGGGGCTTTACAAATTTTTTTCTGTAGTTGACTTCAAGTTTCATAGAATTGTGATCTGAAAAAATGAATGGTATGTTCTCAATCCTTTTATATTTGTTGAGGCCTATTTTGTGACCCAGTATGTGATCTATTTTGCAGAATGTTCCATGTGCACTTGAGCAGAATGTATGTTCTGCTGCTTTGAGATGAAACGTTCTGAATATATCTGGTAAGTCCATCTGGTCCAATGGGTCATTCAGAGCCATTGTTTCCTTATTGATTTTATGCCTATATGACCTGTCCATTGATGTAAGTGGAGTATTAAAGTCCACTACAATCATGGTATTATTATCTATACATTTCTTTATGTTTGTGACTAATTGATTTGTATATTTGGGTGTTTCATGTTGG